>NC_139002.1:91741368-92941368 GCF_964374135.1 Grampus griseus | reverse complement strand
TGCACCACCAGGGAAGCCCCACTGTGTATGTATTTTATTAAGCCTATCACCACCTGAAAGAATCTTGTTTTACTTATGTGATGGCTTAAGCTTGCTTGTGTTTTTCTCCTCTTGGGCATCTCTTTTTTTCCCGGTGTTCAGAGCAGCACCTGGTACTGAGAAGCAATAAATAAAAACTGTGAATGGCTAAGTGACTGTATAAGTTTCTCATGGTGGTTGTAACAAACTACCACAAACCTGATAGCTTATAACAACGTAGATTTATTCTGTTAGAGTTCTGCAGACCGGATGACCAACGTCAGTATCACTGAACCAAAATCAAGGTATAGGCAGGGTCACGCTTAATCTGAGCTTTCAGGTGAAACTTTATTCTTTGTCTTTTTGAGCTTCTTGCGGCTGCTGGCCTTCCTTTGCTTGTAGCCACATCATTCCAATCTCGGCCTTCATGGTCACATTGCCTACTCCTCTTCTGTCTGTTTCAAATCTCCCTCTACTTCCGTTTTATAAAGATACACGTGATTGGGCTTCCCTGGTGGCGCAGTGGTTGAGAGTCCGCCTGCCGATGCAGGGGACACGGGTTTGTGCCCCGGTCTGGGAAGATCCCATATGCCGCGGAGCGGCTGGGCCCGTGGGCCGTGGCCGCTGGGCCTGCGCATCCGGAGCCTGTGCTCTGTGACGGGAGAGGCCACAACAGTGAGAGGCCCGCATACTGCAAAAAAAAAAGATACACGTGATTGCATTCAGGGCGCACCTGGGGACTCCAGCATACTCCCCCCAACTCAAGGTCCTTAACATAATCATTTCTCAAAGTTCTTTTTAGCCAAATAAGGCAACTGTTCCAGAGATTAGGATGTAAATATCTTTTAGGGGAGGGGTATATTCAGTTTACCACAATGACTCTGTTTTTCATTAACTTTTAGCAACCTACCCTTTTAGCCTTTCAACCCTTATCTTCTGACTTTCCTGCTATTTATCTGTATCTATCATCTTTCTTTTTCCCTAGCCTCCTTTGTCTTCCCTTTGTCCTTCCTTTCCTCTTTTTTTGCTTTCTTCCTTTCTTCTCCATTGCTTTTCTTTCTTCCTTATTGCTTTTCTTTCTTCCTACAGGAACCACTGAAATTTAAATAATCAACTTAAGGCCCTATTGGCTGTCAGTACTTTCCCACATGCTGTGTAAAATAAAACAATATGCAATAGATCCAAGACAAAGCACTCACCAAATTTTGGGTTGTTATGTGAAACTTCTTTTATTTCTTTTGATTTTAGGGCTTTAACAGGGCTCCTCTCAATAATGCTCAGTGAATCCATAAGCAATTAGCAAGGACAATCTGTGTTTTGGTGAAGAGGGCCAAAATAATTATAACACTAATCTAAGATGCCAATTGCTAGGTAATTATTCAGCTACCACCTGATAATTAACCTGTATGATAAACCAGGTAACATTTCAATTAGAACCTGATGTAGGTTACCTAATGTCCTTGAAAGCTAAAGCAAAATACAAAATCTCACCTAATCCAAAGCATCTTTACTAGTATTTAATTGATTAATCACATTGGATTTGACTCATGGGACTCCAGGTCATTTAGGTGGCAGGTGTCTCAGCTGGATTCAATTAATTTAGCACTATTTTAACCTTGGGTAAACACAACATAGAAGCAGAATGTAATCAGATCAGCATTATAAAAAATATGGCGAACTCTGAACTATCTTTTTATTCAGAATGCTGAAGCATTTTCCTCTTATAGAATGGTGGCAAGGAGCTCCTACATAGAAATCTGATGCGTCCCAATATGAAAGTTGACCACAGGTTTGTGGGTCTTCCAGCCAGAATTTCTGGGAAGCTGGCATCACTTGATGGCATACAATTAAGCCTGGAAAAGTCTCTGAAAGGCAGCTAAATGTCACTCAACAAGACTAAGCTGAATTGGATTTGTCTGCCTATACATAGGGCTTAAAATGAAAGTGCTAATCAGGCATCTTTTAAGTAAGCACCTCCTTCTCCTATTTATTTTTGTCTGTGGGGAGATAGAATTGTAAAAAGAGAAACTGAAGAACTCTTGTTTCTTGATGAAATGTCAGGGGCTCTGAAGCTGCTCTCTGGTTAATCCAGTGGAATTATTTCCATTATAAGGGACTTACTTGGGAGCAGTAGGCAGTGAGGATGGGCAACGTGAAAAACCAACTTTAGCCCAAGGCAGTTTCATTGAACAGAGAAGAAGTGGAGGCTTCGGGTTTGCTGCTACAGAACTCTGAGAAGGATGGGGCAGCCATCTTTGAGCTAGTTCCCAACTATTGCCTTTGATCAAAGGGACAAGAAGGAATGTATTATTAAGGTCACAGGCGGTTCTAAGGAAAATGTGAACTTATGGTCACTATCCAGGCAATGCAGGCCAATTTTTCTCTTGAATAATATAAGTTAAAGCTATTTTATTTTTATCTCTGATCACACATTTTAAATACTATCTAGTGTGGCAAGCAGAAAATAATAGTATCTAGTATGGTAAGCAGAAAAACAAATGACATTAATGACACAATTTATAAGGCAATCGTTAAACATATCTGGATTCTAGACACAGCATCCTAGACCAAGAAAGGTGATTTTGTTCATTTTGCACAACCTCTCTGAGCCCCAGTTTCCCAAGTGTGGATTCTAGAGCTGAAGAAGTTCAAGTTCCCAGCTCTGCCTCATACCAACTGTGTGACCTCAGATAAATTGTTCAACCTTGTAGTTTCCTCATTTACAAAATGTAGATAACAAGAGTACCTATCTTACAAGTTACTGTGAAGAGTAAATTAGTTAACATGTAAAAAGTTACTACATGTGATCCAGTTAGAAAAGAATTTCAATGAAAGTGCTTAATAAATGTTAGCTGTTGTTGTTATTCTTATTGTTATTATTATTAGTTCCTCATCTGTCAAAGAGGGAAAAATAGTACGTCTTTGAATTGTGACATATCTGAAATATTGATCAGAATATCTATCATAGAGTAAGGGCTTAACTCATGGTATATACTATAGTCACTGACAAATGGGTTCATTGTCCCTCTCCTTGTATGCATTTTCTCCTGACTCAGCCATCAAAGAAGTCAATTTTTAGAGAAAGTATAAATCATTCTATGGCCAGAAGTATATGTACTGCTTTTGTAGTTCACTCCCCCTTTCCTGAAAGAGTATTTTCCAAATAAGCTTTTCAGAAAAGTCAATTGAAGCAGTGATTTGGAGTCACCTCAAAATGCCTAAAGCCCTAAGATTATATACTATGAAATATATGTCTACATTTAAAGTTGAGGTTGAAGAGAGGGAATATTTGAACTCAGAGTTCCTCCTCTGAGTAGCTATAACTCAGAGTCTACAGTGCAACTCCCGTTTGCCCCTCAAAAGAGTTGCTGATGAACTGGAAAAGCAGATTGGAGGGCAAAGCAAGAAAAGGTGATCTATCCCTCTCTGTTTGCAATAATCCAAAAAACATGATGACTTCTCCGGCCCTCAGGATTAGTTCCAAAGGAGACACCAAATAGCTGTGGAGATGAGGAAGAGATTCCAACTAAGTTCACCTGGAAGAGTCAGAAAAGATGTGATGTTTGAATTGGTCTTAAATAAATCCAAGTTCAGAGAAGTGGGAGGGAATAAATGTTTAGCAGTGAAAACAACCTATTCATCAAAGCATGAAGAGTACAATGATGCCTTTATTCCATCTTGTTCTTGGAGAACTTACTGTTATTGTATTTTTAAATGAAGTGGGAAGGAAGGTCAGACAGATGTTCCAGAAAGGACACAGACAGATGTTCCAGGAAGGAAGTCCCACTAGATCATACAGATATCATTGGATTATATGGATATCATTGGATTATGCAGATACCATTGGATTATATGGGTGCCTTGGGAAACAATTTTACACAGCCCCACTCTCAAGGCACTTACAGTCTAACACTGAATATAGACAAAGAAGTAAGAACTATTATGAGTGATGGTTGTTAAGAAAAAGAAAATATAATTAACTAAACCTAGCCTATAACTCAGGCAAAGCCTTTCTGAAATAATCCATTTAAATAGAGGCTTGAATAGAGAGAAATTTAAAGAATACCTTGGTCCTACTGATCAGCTTGGATGACATTTCTGTATACTCAGTCATAACTTAGGCATTATGTATGTGCATGTGAGTGTTGTGTAGGTGTATATACACCTACATTTTTTAAATTGAGGAGTGAACTCCACTTGGTAAATCTAATTTTGGTGGGGAAAGCTCTAGAAGTGCTGCATCCATGGAGAACTAAAATCTAAAAATGGACCTTAACTGATGTGCTGATTGTAAATTGCTGGAATAAGAAGTCTCTAAAGCTTCTTCCAACACTAAAAATTACAGTTCCTTATTTAGTACATGAAAAGCAAAAACCGTGTATGTGCAATTTACATATCATTTTATAGGAAATATCTCTATTCTTTTTACTCAATTATTTCTTGACATCCTCTCTCCATTACACGTACAAATTCCTGCTCAGTTTCAGGGAATGACCAACAACTATACATTTAAACTGATGGAGACAATATAGCAGGATAATTCAGCAGATGAATTTCTCTAGAATCAGACTGCATGGGTTTGAATCCAGGCTCAGACAGACACATTATTACAAGGTCTCTAAGCCTCAGTTTCCTCATCTGTACAAAGGACCAAACATATAGTGAACAGTAAAAGAATCTGTGCAGAGCCTAGCATGCAGTTAGCAATTATTATGCAATCCCCATACCAACTCTGAGCTACACATACCTCTTTACAGATGAAGAAACTGAAAGTCATAAGTTATTCAAGCTCAGAATTTTTTCCGAGGTCACAGAGTACGGGAAGAGGGATGCACAAATCAGGTCCTTTGAGTCCAGTGTCCTGCTCCTTTCTTAGAAGAGCAGGTCTGCCTGTCATGGAATTCTCATGGCATCTGGCAAGACGGGGCATGAAGGAGCAACCGTCGCGTGCTTCTTGCTGCATGATCCTCACTCTGTAGTGCTTTAGTGAAATGGATGGAAACAAGAAGAATCTGTTTTTGTATCTTGAAACATTAAAAACCAAAAGTTTTTATCCACAGCATCATCATACAGTAGTATCCCTTGATCTACTATAAGGTGTGTCCAAATAATTTGTCACTGATAATAGAGCAGTAAAGTTTGTGAATATCATGCTTTTTTTTTTTAAAGGAAGCAGATTCAAGGTCATCCATATAACAGTTCTCTCCCTCATTTGTATTCAGATATACTTTCTTGAATGGTTGGAAAAAGAGCGATGTTGAGGTAATTTGGGAAATTGCAAATGAGTGCCACATATACAGATGTCAGCTGTCAGGTGCCTCTGATACAGAAAAAAAATTAAAGACAGCTGCTTTCAAAGGTGGAAAGAGTGGAGCCAACCTCTTAGCAGCTCAGCCTACCACCCAGAAAGTATTTTTCAGTACTTTTGTTTGCTCTTTGGGATTAGTGCCCTGCTTTTCATCTTTGCTGGGTTCACGTGAACCCTCAGAAAAGCCAAGGCCCGAGCTGCTTATTCTAATCGACCTGCTGCTGCAGTCTCCCAGAAGGATGTCCTTATCAAAGCTCAGCAAGATGGGCACTCCCGGAGGACTCATGAGCCTGTGGCACCCCTGGGCTCCCTGCACGCCTGACCTGCGATGGCAGAAGTCTCTGGAAAAAGAGCGGGGTTAGAAAGGGAGGAAAACAGAGTGTTATACAATATGCACCAACTCAGCTCCTTGAAATCCTGCTCACAGGCTTCTAGAATGACATTGAAGTGACAAGGGAGAGGCTGCTCTGACGTGTATCCAGGAGGTGCCTTGAAGGTGACTGACAACTTGTTATGCAGAGGCTTAATTGAACCCAATGGCCTTATAAATGAAAGCCACGTGCTCCAAGCCATGGGGGAAGGAAGTGGCTGTTGAGCTTACTCTCTTCATTTCTCCAGCAGTGGCCGACAAATCGCCATTTTACAGGGGTACCTCCTGCCAACCAGTTTCCTGGGTTTTGCGGTTCCTGTAATTAATTGCCGATCCTAGAGCCTCTGGCATTTACTTTCCAAGGTTCTCTGCGAGAGGCAGATTATGTTAAATAAGGCAGTAAGGCCGGGGGCATCGACTGTAGCTGCTTTAAGAGACTGCACACAGAATAACCCTGATCCACGAGGCATTCTAGCTTCCTGAACCTGAGCCTTCCTTCAGAGGGAGCTCTTGGAAATTAGAGGCCTACGGGAAGATCTGGGCTAATCCTTTTCTCTCCAATAATATCTACCCGGCATTTATTAAATAATTGCTGGAATTGCATCAGGTGCTTTAAATAAGTGATCTTTACTCTCCACAGACATGGAACTCAATCATCCTCATCCTCATTTTAGAGATGAAGAAACTCAGACACACAGTAGATACCCAAGGATATTTACCCAAGGACAGTGAACGGTGGACTGGGGACTCGAACCCTTATCTGTTTGAGTTCCAAAGCTGTGCAATTTTTTTCTATAACAAACTGACAACATTTATGAAGTATTTGCTCTGGCCTGAGGATTCTGAGAAAAAGTGTTAATGAAGACTCAGAGATCCAGCGATTATGTCAATATTAATAACTGTAAGCATGATGGTGAGCATGAGGGTGACGACGATGACAGTAGCGCAATATTTTGAATTGGCAACTCCTGTTTGTTTGTTGTACTCTTCCTGAATTTCTCTTTCCTGTACCTGTATTCCAGCAGAGATTACCTCCTGTGCTTTTTCCTCAATCAAGAGAGGCTGCAGTGCTAAAAGCAGAAATCTTGCACTTTTGATTTTAAAACCCAAGAACCAGAGAAGGGAGAGGATTTAAGATATAGATAAAATGTCTTAGAAATTACACCCACTGACATAAGGAAGGGAGAGAAGAGAGAGAGCAGTCACTGCTTGGGGGATGGTGTGATGGTGAGGGGGTAGATGTGGGGTGCGGCAGTGAGACCCCAGAGAGAAAATGACCACTTGGGAAGGTTAGGTGGTGGGAGAATAGGCAGCCTTGAAAAGAGTTCCATATACTTAAGATATATGGACATATACTTAAGAGTAACATTGACACTGCAGAGAGTAGACGGAAGAGGCATGTAAATGGAAGAGTACATGTCTTAGTAACAAATGAATCATCAATGACCTGGGACCAGATGGGAGACCTGCCCCAACTACTTGATAGCAACTAAGGTTTGAAGCCATGGCACAACCCTGGAGTCAGCCTTGGCTCGACAGGTGAGGTCTAGAAAATAAAATTCTATTGTATTGTACTTTGGGGTAAAAAAGAAAAGGAAAATGGAATTTTATATGTCCTATACATCTGTGTAGACTGACTCATACTTGCTTAAAAACAGTAGTACTCATAAAATAACCTTCTGATCACTTAAAAATGCAGAACTACCTCTGCACCCTGTATTAAGTACTTTAAAAACATTCCCTCATTTAACTCCCACGTCTACGGAATAGATGCTTTTATTAACCCCATTTTATGAAGGAGAAATCTAAGGCTTGGTAATTTACCCGATGTTATACTGATGCCATGTGCCCTTATAGTGACAATATTTACCACTTGCCCTGGCCTAGTGATTTTCTTTCTTGGCTAATTCTTTAAAGACAGGAAAGTACCATCTTTACCATCATAGTTGTCCTGATTGTATCTGCTAAATATCTGAGAAGTTACCAGGTGAACCTGAGGGATACTCAGTAAGATAGAGGTAACTGTCCTAAAAAACTTCAAAGTGGCCTTCTAGAGGGGGCAGAAGCATGGTTAAATTCTAGAGAAGTTCGACTATAGATTTAATGAAGATAAAAGAAAGATTTGAATTCACTTCTTACATAATTTTCAGCCTAATCGTTGAACAAAAGGAATGAAGATTCCAGAAATAAGATACGACTAGGGTGAATCTAATCATCTTCAGCCAGTAAGCAATTTCTCCTCCGTCTCGCTCTCTCTCTCTCGCTCTCTCTCTCTCGCTCGCTCTCTCGCTCTCTCTCCCATCTTTATGACAGGAGCACACTTCCCTGTTCCATCAATCCATTGATCTTGGGCTTAGCCATGGGAATTTCTTTGACCAGTGGAATATGAGCAGGCATGCCAAAAGCTTGTGGAGTTGCATGTATTATTTTGGGGCTTCAGTGATCCTTTATGAGAAGAAATCCACCTCCTCTCCCCCATGGGGTAGCCACTACTCCTTGAACCTGGGTCCAGAAAGAACACAAGCAAAACAAACCAATCTTTAGCCCTAAACCAAGCCTGCATTAAACCTTCACCCTAAAAACAGTGTCACCAACAAGACCCATAGGCATATGAGCAAGAAATGAGTGCTTATTCTTCTATATTATTGAGATTTTGTGGTTCTTTGTCACATAGCGAAAAACAGTTGCTAACAATAATCAATATAGAAGACTGTTCAGTTGACCATCTCTTCACTTTTAGTTTATCTCTCAGGAATCAAAGTTTGGTGAAATGAATCAAGATTAACGTCCTTCAGTGTGCTGGTATAGTTACTTATTTCTGGGGTGTGATGTACCTCATGAACTAGAAGATAGAAAAGGTTGACTTAGGAGCCTGAGACTGTATGGGAGTGTGTATCTCCCCAAGTAAAGTCCCATAGAAAAAAAGCAAAAATACCTTCATTGAACAATAATTGCAAGCATTAATTTCATTTAGTGTGTGGACATTCAGAATAGGAAAAAATTGAAGAGAACCATTAGTGCAAACATTTGGGGGGAAAAGTTTACAGCTTTAATTTCTTCATGAAAAAAATGCAAAAATTGGGCTTCCTTGGTGGCGCAGTGGTTGAGAGTCCGCCTGCCGATGCAGGGGACACAGGTTCGTGCCCCGGTCCAGGAAGATCCCACATGCCACGGAGCGGCTGGCCCCGTGAGCCATGGCCGCTGAGCCTGCGCGTCCGGAGCCTGTGCTCCGCAACGGGAGAGGCCACAACAGTGAGAGGCCCACGTACCGCAAAAAAAAAAAAAAAAAAAAAAAATGCAAAAATTATGTCTACCTTATGGGAGGGTTTGTTATTCACTCATTTCACAAACATTTATTAGGCATCAATGTTTATTGATTCACTAGTTAGTGGGATACATGTTGAAGGTACAATGGTGGAAATAAAAAAGAGAGAAAGAGAAATTGCTCATCTCATGGAGCATATTGCCTGGGGAGCCAGACGATAACTGTAGAACTAAATATTCACCATAATTAAATAAATGTATAATTAAAACCTTCAAAAATGGTATAGGGCTTCCCTGGTGGCTCAGTGGTAGAAAGTCCGCCTGCCGATGCAGGGGACGCGGGTTTGTGCCCCAGTCCAGGAGGATCCCACATGCTGCGGAGCAGCTGGGCCCGTGAGCCACAACTACTGAGCCTGCGCGTCTGGAGCCTGTGCTCCGCAATGGGAGAGGCCACAGCAGTGAGAGGCCTGCATACTGCAAAAAAAAAAAAAAAAAGGTATAAAATATTTAAAGACATAGTGCACAGAATGTGTTTAGTCTAGTGCTAAATTATTAATATTGTTTTACATATTAATGCTCAACAAATGGTGCTGATAGTCAGGACGGTGTGATCATCAGGGTAAGAGTTTCGCATAGGCCCAAGTTTTCCTGGGGCTTGGGATTATTTTCCTCTCTCTCTCTTTCTCTCTCGGTTTATTGCAGGTAAGCATAACAACCCTGACCAGGCTTTTAATTGCTGGCTAGTTAGTAATAAACGACATAATCTTAACTGCCTGGGTTTGTCTTTCCTAATGCTTCCCCAAGAGCTCCTGTACCAAACAAGATGATGGTCTTCGTGGAAGAAGGCATCTACGTAAAAGCATCGAGCCTGCTTTTTCATTCTGAGCTTAGGAACCAGTAAGGTAAGGGATCACCGAGAGCAGTGCGATGTCGACCGTATCTCTGAAATTTTCTTGCCAATTATGTTTAATGAAACCTACTGGGCTCACAGCAGATGCTGCCAGCAGTCTCATGGAACACAGATTATACTGAACTCTCTGGGATCTGATAACTTGTATTATAGGAGGGAATTGAAAAAGAGCCGTGGAACACCTAGATTTCAAGGTACTGTTTCTAGTCCCACTTTTTTTTTTTTTTTGCGGTACGCGGGCCTCTCACTGTTGTGGCCCCTCCCGCTGCGGAGCACAGGCTCCGGACGCGCAGGCTCAGCGGCCATGGTTCACGGGCCCAGCCGCTCCGGGGCATGTGGGATCTGCCCGAACCGGGGCACGAATCCGCGTCCCCTGCATCTGCAGGCGGACTCTCAACCACTGCGCCACCAGGGAAGCCCTAGTCCCACTTTTTATACACATGTCATTATCTTTAGTTAAGTCACTTCATATCCCTGGGTTTTATTTTTCTCATCTACAAAATAACAAGGTTTAAGGCTAGAGGAACAGTTAAGTCCCCACTTACTTGCCCTCTGACCTCGGGCAAGTTATTAGACTCTCACAAGTCCCACTTCCCTCGTTTGTAAAATTAGGATAATAATACAACCTCCTACCTAGGGTTGTTCTCCCTATTCAATGTGCTAAGGCGTGTAAAATGTTTAGCATGATTCCTGAAGCATAGTCACTGCTCAATAAAATAGTTTATTTTTACCATTAGCCTCGAATTCACCCTTATAAAATAGCATGTATGTGAATACAATCAATTTGCAAACTCTCTGCACCTCACCTCTTTCACATAAACACACTCTTCACTCCTTGGATTTTGAGTGAACATCTTTTTTTGACATAGTGAGGATTCACCTTTAAAGATACTTTATCCCTGGACAGAGATAGTAGAGCAACCGAAAGCATGGATAAAGGAGCAACATTAAAGTGAATGTTAACTTTTAAGTTTTTCAACGCAGCATCTTTCACCAGCTTTAAGTTCTCTCTGAGAAAACACATGTTTGCACCCACTTGCTCACAGGTGCATGTGCTCACACACACAGAGCACTGAGGTCAGAGAGAAGATTTTGAATCCTTAAGTCGACTCAGCTGCCCAGAGGGAAGACCGTGCCTTAGCTTTAACATGTGTAGAGCAGTTCATAGTCACCGTCGATTTTTGCAGGCACTCAGGAGGTTAGATGAAGTTTCCATTTATTATGCCTTACTCTCGACTTTGTGTGTGTGTGTATATATCTATATCTATATATCTATATCTATATATATAAATGTTAAATGAAGACTCTGCTGGAAAGGAAATAAAGGGTTCCTGTATCTCACATGGAAAGTGATGGTCACATTTTTCTCTGCCGTAATGATGGTTTAATCACTTTCCCAGTGCAAAATGTCATTGGACACACAGACCAAACTTTAAAAGGTATCTTTGCCAAATATCATTGTGTAGGGACAGGAGCCAGCCTCTTTTTCTTCCTTTCCCCCCTTCTCCCCCATTCTCTCTCTCCCTTCCTCCCTCCCTCCCTCCCTGTTTTCCTTCCTCCCTCCCTTCCTTTATTCCTTCCTTCCTTCTGAAAGGATTTAGACTGGCTCGCCTCAGGATTTCTAAGCCCGCCATAATACTGTCTCTACCTGCTTTCTAAATTTATTCCCCATTTCTCCTCCTCATGGAGTCATCCTTCTTGCCACACTGACCTACTTCTGTTGCTTTTGTTTGTTGCTAATGTCCCCTCTTCATGTATGACTCCTCTCCTGACCCCATCACCATCGCCTGGATAGATCCTCTGCATTTTTAAAGTGGGTTAAAACTGCACAAATTATCACTCAGCAGTTACAAATCTGGATATATAGGAATAGGGTAAATGAGATATTTTGTCTCTTCCAGAATACGTACTTAAATGAAAGGACTGTGTCTTTTTACTGAAAATTCTACACTTATGAATATAAAGTACTTAATAAGTACTGGAGGATTTAAATTAACTGCCCAAAGAATTCAACAGTTATATTCAGATGATGGGAGCCTCGGATTTGTGCCTGAATTTTAGGGCTTCCCATTCAGGCACTTTCCTTAAGGGGTAAGGGAGCAGTCAGTTGAGCCAAGGAGGAATACCCAGTGAAGTCCCACTCCAAGCTGCCCTAGACCCACCACCTCAGTGGCCTCTTTCCTTAGTCCGTCCTCCTTAGGGTGGGCTTCATTGCCGACGTGTGTACGCCTGGCACAAGTGGTGGCCACAAGGCTGCTGTTTGCAAGAGGCGTGGGTGGAGCTTGGGTGTGCAGGCAGTGGGGTCCACAAGCAAGTGATGCTGCTTGTGCTGTAAGATGGAACCAGAGATAAGAAGAAAAGGAGCACAAAGCTCTAGGTGTCAATCATCCTAAGTTAAATCCTCACTTTCCATGTTGTGTCAAACGTGTGTTTGCCAAGGTAGGTACAACATAGGTTATTTAAATGTGTTAGTTTGATTCAGACATATGTGCTCTCCTTTTGAATTCTTGTCCCAGGTCTGCACATGGTACATCTGGGCAGGGATCAAATGCCCTCTAATCCCACGGGCCCTTCTGGATCCCCTCAGCCACTCTAAACTCCCATTTGACTCGCCCACTCCATGTGTTGCTTTTATTTGTGAACTGGGGATACTTATGAACAGACGCCTTTGTTATCAGACTGTACTGTTTTTGAAAGCAGGTTCCATGTGATTCACCTTTGCATCTTCACTGTGCCTATTACAGTATATCTTAAAACTTGTAGATTATTCATAAATTTTTATTGAATGAATAGCAAAATAAATGTCTCCCAAAGTGTAGATTTTACCCTCTTCAGAATGTATTAGGCACATGATAACTGCTCTTGTCAAGGCCCTTTGTTTACAACAAGCACATTCAAGTTCACACAACAATGAATTCAAGGAGACAGCCACATCTCATGGGCATGAAATAGGACTGGGACTCAGGCACTAAAACTCAGGATTTAAGAATGTGACTGTCGTGTTTCTTCTAGGGAGATATGACTGCTCATTGCTGCTTCTCTAAGGAGACCACTTTCTTCTGTTCACCATTTCTTCCACTTATAACTCAGTCCCCGGTCCTTTGGTTTACTGGAACACCACCCGTATGGGTCAGCATTCAACCAGAGAAACAGAACCAGTAGGAGCTACGTATTAAGAGAGATATTGCGAGGAATTAGCTTATATGGTTATGGGGCAAGTCAGCCATCTGCAGAGTGGGCCGCCAGAAAGGGCAGATGGAAACTCTAGGGGACAGGCTGAGGCTGCAACCCACTGGCAGAATTTCTTCTTCCTCAGAGACTCCTCAGTTTTGCTCTTGAGGCCTTTCACCTGATCGAATCAGTCCCACCCAGATTATCTAGGATAATTTCCCCTCTCTAAAGTCAACTGATTTTGGACTTTAATCACATCTATTAAATACCTTTACAGCAATAACTGGATGAGCATTTGAATAAATGGAACAGTAGCCCTGACAAGTTGACATGTCAGAAAAAGCCATCACTCTGCCTTTGGCCCTTATCCAGGCCGACCCTTTGTTGAGCTTTCTACATTTAGAGAGCTCCGTTCTTTTAGTTAAAATAATCAAAAGAAAGGATTGTATTAGTTTCTGGCAATCAATGATGTCATCCCTGGTGAGATAAAGGAGGCCAAGATAACAGAGTATGGGGGTCTGCTCCTCCTAGAGGCTGTCATGGAAAGATTCTCTAGAAGAAATTATGGTATGTGCTAGCAAAGAAGCCCCTCTTATAGACTGTCTACCTTCCCTTGGCTCTTTCCTTAATACCATGGAAGTTGGGATGCACTCTGAGAAATAAGGCTTACTCACAGTTCCTTACTTTTACGGTGAACGTTCGTATCTGAAAGGAAGTTTTATAGAGATGAAATAACTTTGCACCAAGAAAATATTCATCATAATTTTGCTCATTTACAAATATATTAAATATAGAGGCAAACCAATAAAATGTAGGATAGTAGGATGGTCATAAAACTTCTAATTTGTTACAGATGTAGCAACAATAATAATAATGATAATAAAATACCTGAGTGGATCTTCAAGTATTTTTCCCCATATGTCACTAACATAGCTTAATTCTGTCAGTTTTTATGTTTTTTAATTTAGAATGTTAATCAATTGCAGGGTAAATACCAACTTGGCGTCATAATTCTACAAGTACGTAACTTTGATGGGGATTATAAAATTTTACTCACCAATGGCAGTTCTGTCCTTCAGTATATCCAATTAAGTTTTCATCCTTAGAGCAAAGTCTTACAGATCACAGTGGAAACAAATAGTTGCCCTGGGTTGTGGCTGAAATGAATGCTAATCATGGCTGGCTTCATTCTGCCCCATGAAATGTGTGTTTTACAGTGACATTCAGAATAGTACAAATGAGCTATAAATTGCATTTTCATTCTCTAGGCTCCATTTTACAAATTCTATAAATGAGTCACGCATCTGTTTCGTTTGCTTTTGATGCCACAGATTGCTGTGTCCTGTGGTTTTATAAACCCAAGCTCTCTTGCTGATAAGCATTTCTGTCCTACGTGGAAGAGAGGAAAGACAGAGGTACAGAGGAATGCATTTCTAAAAGCTTTCAAAGGGGATCTGTAACAGATTGTTTATGGTGTGGGTTCAGTGTCATTCATTGGTGGACTAATTTGTAAGAAACCTCTATTTTATAAAAGATACTGTGTTTAGTACTCTGAGGGATATAGCCCCATATATAAGCTATAGCTCAAGTTCCAGAAGCTCACTATTTAGTCTTAGGATAAGACAAGTACAGAGGGCATTACAATATTATTTAAAGCAAGAACAGAGAAAAAGCATGCAATGTTTTATGGATGTCCAATGGAGGACCAAATTGCATCCAGGAAAGAGGAAACATGACTTCATTGAAGAGTTTTGCATGATGTTGAAGACGGACTTACCTAAGCATTACAGAACTAGGATATAGCATAGGCAAAGGTAAGATGTGGAAAAACAGAGAAGATGTGTTTGGGCACAGGAAGTTATCCATGTGGATGCAGCAGATGGTGCTGCCAAAACAATATGACTGGACCCAGATTACGAAAGACCTTGGATGCTAGGATAACATGCATGCTTATTGTCCAGGAATGCAGCAGAGAATCTTATGAACAAGTGTGACAAAGACTTTCAGGCTGAAACATATCCAGGCAGGGACTTCCCTTTTCACACACCACTTAGCATCCTCAGAATATGGTCCATGGACCTCTGCTGGTCCTTATCAGGTTGCTACTGGTTTACGCTGAGAAGAATGCAGAAAATGAAATTAAACATTTAGGAATTTTTCAAAACAATTTGCCATTGGCATTGAAGTACATGATTTTGTATTTTCTAATCCATAATGGATTGGAAAAGAATTGTTTCTTTACCACAGATAACCTGAGAGCACCCAGTGCCTCCGCCCCAGGGTGCTTAGACTATAGACATCAGTTTCTCAACTGAAGTCGGAACTTCTGTGTGTGTTGCTATTTCTCTTGTTCCCATTTCCCCTCATCTCACTGGACATATTCCTTAATTGCCTTTTGATCTCAACACTTTGATGTTGGATCTTAATCTTGACCTGTTCAAAGGCAATAATATCAGATCATAGAAATTAACCCCATGTAATCTAGAGCAGAGGTCGGCAAACTTGGCCCATGGGTAAATCCGGCTCTCTGCCTATTTTGTAAATGAAATTTTATTCCAACACAGCCGTGCTCATTTGTCTCCATTTCATCCATGGCTGATTTTCTGCTACCATAGCAGAGTTGAGTAGGTGCCACAAAGACTGCATGCTTTTCAAATCCTAAAATATTTACTAACTGGCCTTTTACAGTAAAAGTTTATATGGAAAGTGAATGAGTCTTTAAATGGAAATTACTTACCAGGCACCCACAATTCTTATTTTCCTGAAAGGCTCACCAGGAAAAAATTGGGGGCTACGCTAGGATTCAGGAAGTCATTGAGAAGGAAAAAGGCTCCTAAATCACATATGTTCACATATACTTTGGGCAGGTGTGAAAGGAAGCTTAGAGCATATACTGCATTAAATAATCTCTTACATAGTTTTTTTTTTTTAGTTTAGCACAGATAAGGATGCAAGCTAATGAAATCTGATGGAAGAGATGTCGTCCTTGTTAGTGACTTTAAAAGATACCAGGTTTATATCCTGGAGATGGTAACACCTACATAAATACATGGGAGAAGTTAAAGTTATTTCAGTTAACAATTTCTTTTAAAATGTATTTTATTTTCTGCTTGGGCTTCTGAAAGCATCAGGACAGTCAAAAGATGTTGTCCTGAAAGTTGTAGGTTCATGGATTGGCATATCTGGAATTATAGAAAAAGATGTTAAGTAAAACTGTTATGTAAAACTATGTTTCCTCTTCTCTCTGTATTTCTTGCTACATTTTTGTGTGGTGGCTATCACTGGGGAGCACGTCTCTGCAACATAACCTGCTACACTCTACACATCTCCACATTCAGCTATCTTCTCAGAAGCAAATTAACCAGGAGCAAAAAATAAAAGGAAAAAGGAGAACTAATGGTGACTTAACTCCTTTGTAGAACAAGGAAGGGCATATTATTAAGCTGTAAAATAAACTTATGTGGTAGGTCATATTACCCCCACTTTACAAGTGAAGAAACTGAAATTCAGAGAGTAATTTGCCAATGTCACACAGCTAATAAACGAAGGAAACTGTATTTCCGTCTAAGTATGCTCTTCCTACTCTCCTAGCTAGAGTTTGATAAAAATAAATACCACGTTGGAATATAAATTTAGGTAGAAGAAAAGGAAAATGAACAAGATTGGGATCCATAGAGGTTAAAAAATCCTCAGCTCAATATAGACAAGATCAGGTGGGAAAAGAATGCAAGTAAGCTGATTATACAGATATGAAAAAAAGGCAGGAGTGAAAAGAGTGATGTTGCGGAGAGACAAGGGTTAGAGGCATATTGAATTCCAAATTTTCAGGTCTCTGCCTACATATATATTTATGAATGCATATTATCAACAATGAAACAAAACATCTGCAACCCACACCTAGAAGAATGCAAGGGGTTGTAAATAGTCCCCTGGCTCACTAGGATCTGCTGGAATTCAGAAACAAATTCATGTATCAATGTTTTGTTGCTCATAAATCCAGCCTCAGGTGAATAATGTTTGCAAATCACTAATAACTTGGAAGTGTATACTTATTGCACCAGAACCACCTGAGCTATTCAAAGTCATTGCAAGGATATATTTTATTCAATTATCTTTTAAGAAGAGGAATCTTTTTTTCCCTATAAAGCTGTCTTTTAGGAAAAGGATTCTCTCTCTCTCTCTCTCTCTCTCTCATTCTCTTATTCTCTTTCTCTCTCTCTCTCTCCTCCCTGCCCTCTCTCCTTTTTACACAAGTCTTAATCAAATCTAGATATCTATTTATGTATGTGAGTAAAAGACCATAAATTTCTATAATGATCCTACTGTTCACCATTTTTACAGAAGCTTTTGACTCAGAAGAAAGTAATTTAAAAGATGAATTTTGTTGGCTTATTTGTTTCTATCTTCTGTTAACAACTGCTTCTTATTTATGATTCAAAGGCCAGTTTCAAGATTAAAACACAAACAAAAACCAGACTGCCAAGCTTAGAGGTGAGTCATCCAGAAACTAATCTGCCCTTGACTACCTTCCTATGCACTCTAGAATTCAGACACTAGCAAAGGGTGCCACAGGAACATGTAGCTGTAAGAAATCACAGAGCCATGGAGGCCTGCAAATTACTTTCCTGGCAGTCTATCCACTCTTATATTCCTCAGACCCTGTGACATAAACATATTTAAAACCAATCTTTTTTTTCTGAATGAAACCCTCTACTGCTCATGTCTCTCTGTTCTAGAGAAAGACTCCCATCTACCCAGTTTTCCAGACTACACACTTGGGTTTCATCCTTGCCTCCCCCTCTTCATCACCATCGACACCTAGTTTTTTGTCTGTATGTTCTAACCAATTCTTCTGATCCTACCTTTCTTAACCCATCTATTTCTATTTCCAGTGCCATGGCTTTTCGTGGGTGACCATTTTCCCAGGGGTTGCTGGCAACTCCCTTAAACGGGTCTCCCTGTTTCCACTTTTGTCTCTCTCCAACCCATTCTTCATGCAGCAACCAGAGCACTCTTCTCCCCTAAAATTAGACCATGCCATTCCGTTATTTAAAAGTCATTATTGACTATTTTTCTTAGAATCAAATGCAGACTCAATAACTTGGTCTACAACACTCAATCATCCGACCTTTATCTCTGCTGCTTTCTCTCTCATTATTTGCATTCCTCTTACTCTGTTAACTGAGCAATGTAATATACTTCTCCAGAAGCACAATCTCTGGGTCACTTCCAAGCCTTTGCTGCTATTCCTTCTGCCTGGAACACTGTTCCACTCTTCTTCAAAAGACCAACACATATGTATCCTCCAGGATCCAGTTTAGAATTTCATCTGGAAATTTTTTCTTGACAGATTCCCTAACCTCCCCTTTGCCACCCCGCCACAGAGACCCTGCCATGCACACACGCGCATGCACACACACACACACACACACACACACACACACACACACACACACCTCATACCTTTGCTTTGCTTAG
This sequence comes from Grampus griseus, assembly GCF_964374135.1. Lineage (NCBI taxonomy): Eukaryota > Metazoa > Chordata > Mammalia > Artiodactyla > Delphinidae > Grampus > Grampus griseus. The sequence goes on along the minus strand of NC_139002.1, from coordinate 92,922,849 downwards.
GTGCATCTCTGTATTTCCTCTTCAAAGCGCTTGGCATTTGTGTTAGTTTCCTATTGCTACTGTAACAAATCCCTACATAAGTATAGGCTTAAAACAACAGAAATGTATTATCCTACATTTCTGGAGGTCAAAACACCCCCATGGGTCTCAATGGGCAATCCAGTCCTTATTGTGAGGTCAGCTGATTAACAATCTTAATTCTATCCACTAACCAACTTCCCTTTTGCTGTGTAAGATAATGTATTCACAGATTCTAGGGATTAGGTAGTAGACTTCTGTTGGTGGAGGGAAGATTATTCTTCCTGTCACAATAATCGTGTTTACCTGTCTGTGAACACTGTCTCCCCTCCCTCTCTTCACCCCAGCAACACACAGACCATATGCGTTTTCTGAGGAAAAGGATGGTATTTGTCCTCTTATCGATGCTCTGGCGTCTAGCAAAATGTGTAGTATGAGGTAGGTCAATACATATCTTGAGATAATTAATGACTAAATCAGAGGGCCTATGGACTTTATACCAGTTGTCTTGGTGAAAGCTTACTTAGTTGTAGAGAAGGCATATATGAATCCCTTTAACTTTCTCCAGCAATGCTGTGCCCCTGATCATTGAAGTATTAAAGTGTTAAGTTCTAAGAGAAGAAGGGCAAAGATCTCAGTGATAAGATAACTATAACTTCTCCACTGCATCTTCTCCAAAGTGACAAACAGGAATAGATTTATGTTGCTTTGCTAAAATATATGATGCTGATGATTACAATGCAGCATTATTCTATGGAGTTGAGAGAAGTACAATCTGACCAGGCACTCTTTTCAGTATTAGATCTGTCCCTGAGAGATGACATCTTATTTAAGATTTCTTTCTAATATCTATTAGTGAAAGCTTATGATTCTTATATAATGTCAGGAAATCAAACAAAACAGTGACAGGGATCTATCTTTCACATACAGCTGATTTCATCTACTGTCATGTATTGCATTGATTCTCAACTCTGGCATGATTAATATTTTGGACTAGATAATTTTCTGTTAGAAGGGACCTGTCCTGTGTATGGAAGGATATTGTTTTCTTTCCAGGTTTATTGAGAATTGGAGGATGTTTAGAAGCATCCCTGGCCTTTACTTACTAGATGCCAATAACACCTTTCTCAGTTGTGACAACCAATATTATCTCCAGATATTGCTAAATGGTACCAGTGGGTGAGAGGCAAAATTACTACCAGTTGAGAAATACTGATATAATGGGTTAGATAAAATTTAAGACAATCACACTGTTTTTCCCTTAAGGATTCTTGGATATTATATTAGGGAGAAGAAACTCTGATAATGTGTGTGAGTGTGTGCTTGTGTAAAGGGTCACATTGTGATAGTGGGAATGACGTAATTCCTGAGTTCCATGCGCAAGGACATTTTGACCATAGCAGGCATCCAACCTGGAGGATTCTGCCTCTTGTCCCTCTTTTTACTCTTTTTTTTTTTTTTTGTGGTACGTGGGCCTCTCACTGTTGTGGCCTCTGCCGTTGCGGAGCACAGGCTTCGGACGCGCAGGCTCAGCGGCCATGGCTCACGGGCACAGCCTCTCCGTGGCATGTGGGATCTTCCCGGACCGGGGCACGAACCCGTGTCCCCTGCATCGGCAGGCGGACTCTCAACCACTGCGCCACCAGGGAAGCCCCCTCTTTTTACTCTTTACCAAGGATAAGAATTCTTTTATCTCTCACTATCTTTATTCAGCTCTGATAGCCAATATCTTCCTGTGCTTACTATGTCATGGAAACTATTATGAAGGATTTACAGATGGAGTTCTCCTCTTTTTTTCCCTCTTCCTACCCTTCAATGTGTCACTGAGGGCATCTTGATAGCCTCTCAAATGAACACATGTATATATGTCATGTAAAATAACAGCTGCTTTCAAAAGCTGACACAGAAGAGGCAGTCCTGTCCAGAACGCTTCCTCCTTCCCCATGTACCAAGCTCCTTATGCTTCTAGGAGAAGCAGGTGATTGATGCTGAACCATGTTATTTGTTTACGCTGATCATCTAATGAGCAACATAACTGCCCAGTAACTGGTTTTTCCAGAATGCTGCATAGAGTGTAACCATCAAAAAGTGTCTCTCTGTTTCCAATGTAAATTCCTTTCAATTTTTTGGTTGTCTGATAAGCTGGTGAGAGAGAAATGTTTTAAGCATATAATCCTAGAGCCCATTATTAGGAGTGTTTTCATTTTCTTATCTTCTGGCATCCATTTCCACGTAGTTTGTGCCTTTAATCAATAATGCATGATTCCATATAGAAAAAACTCAGGACTGTTTTTGTTTGTTTATTTGGATCCACTTCTTTTTTTTCAAGATAAGCTTGCTGGCTCTGTCTATGATTACATGATTTCTGGGCACTGTAAAGGAACCTTCACCTAAACTTACCCTGCATGCTTTTCTAATGTTCAACTTAGAGATATATTTCTTGGTAAAGATTTGGGAAATTAATCAAATTTGGATGAGCTATGCTATTTTTACTTAATAATATTTTTGTAGAGCAATCTGTAACAGTTAGGAGCAAGAAAAGAACATAGATCAACTATTAGTAGGAATAGAGGAGAGGGAACTGAGAAGAGAGTTCTGGAGAGTTCTTAAGATCATCACTGCCTACTTAGCAGTTTGTCTCCATTGAGTTCCAAGGACTATATTACATTTCATTTGACTAAATTAAGTGTGCGTGTTTAGGCTCTGATAAAACGGTCTCTCCTAGGGCAGGTCTTATTAAGAAAAACAGACTGTTCAGGATTATTTCAAGTGGTTGCTTTTCCTCTCCCCTTTATGAAACACAGGGAGATTTTTCTTCAGTATTCACTGTGAGAACCTGGTCAACTCCTGGACATAAAACTCGTGAAGTGTAGGCATCCTTCTATGACCGGGCTCCTCTGGAGTTTTTAAATCCCAAGCTTTTCAACACTGAGCCCCCAGCAGTTTGTCAGTTCTAGTTGAGGTTGTCCTACCTTGGCACTGGTCCTCCAGGGGTTTCTGCTCCTGGGTTTCTGCTTTGGTAAGTTGTAATTGTCTGTAATTTTCTCTTTGTCTCCAGTTTGGGAGGCAGCAGTTTGCCTTGTGACCTGAATTCTCTGAAGGATCTAAGAAGAGTTGTTGATTTTTATTAGCAAATTGAATCCAACAATGTATAAAAAGCCCATGACCAAGCACATTTTGTCCCAAGTAAGCAAAGACATTTTAACATTTGAAAATCAATTAATGTAATTTATCACATCAGTAGGCTAAGAAGAAAAATCACATGATCATATCACTAGACACTGGAAAAGCATTTGACAAAATCTGACACCCATTCATGATAAAGACTCTCAGTAACAAGGAATAAAAAGGAACTTCCTCAACTTGATAAAGAATATCTACAAAAAACATACAACTAACATCATACTTAATGGTGAGTAACTTGAAGCTTTCTCTCTAGCAACGTCAGAAACAAGGCAAGGTTGCAGGATACAAGGTTAATGTACAAAAGTCAGCTGCTTTCCTATAATACTAGCAATGAACAAGTGGAATTTGAAATTTAAAACATAATACCATTTACATTAGCACCCAAAATGTGAAATACTTAGGTACAAATTTAACAAATATGTACAAGCTCTATGTGAGAAAAACTGTAAAGCTCTAATGAGAAAAATCAAAGAACTAAATAGAAGGAGAGATATTCCATGCACATGCGTAGGAAGACCCAATATTTTGAAGATGTCAGTTCTTCTCAACTTGATCTATAGAGTCTACACAATCCCAATCAAAATTGCAGCAAATTATTTTGAAGATATTATTGAAATGATTTTAAAGTTTCTATGGAGAACAAAAGATCCAGAATAGCCAACATAGTGTTGCAGGAGAACAAGTGACTGACACTAACTGACTTTAAGATTTAGTATAAAGCTACCATAATCAAGACAGTGTAGTACTGGTGAAAAAAGAGGCAAATTGATCAATGTGACAGAATGGAGAACCCAAAATAAACCCACATAAGTATAGTCAACTGATCGTTGCAAAGGAGAACTGGCAATAAAATGGAACAAGATAGTCTTTTCAACAGATGGTACTGGAACAACTGGACATTCACATGCCAAAAAATGAAACTTGACACAGACATTATATCCTTCACAAAAATTAACTTAAATTGGATCATATAACTAAATGTAAAATGCAAAACTATAAAATTCCTAGAAGATAATGTAAGAGAAAACAGAAGATCTTGGGTATCATGTTAACTCTTTAGATACAACACCAAAGAAATGAATGATCCACAAAAGATGTAATTGAAGCTGAACTTCATTAAAATGAAGAATTTCTGGTATGTAAAAAAACAAGAGAATTAAAAGAATTAAAAGATAAGCCACAGACTGGGAGAAGATATTTGCAAAAGATACATGTAATAATGAACTGTTATTCAAAATGTATAAAGAACTTTTAAAACTCAGTATGAAGAAAACCAACAGTGTGATTAAAATTGGGCAAAATACCTGAACAGGTATTTCACCAAAGAAGATATACAGATATAAAATAAGCATACTAAAAGTTACAATCATATATAGGCCATTAGGGAATTGAAAATCAAAACAGCGAGATACCACTACCTACCTAGCAGAACTGCCAAACTCCAAAACACTGACGATAGCAAATGCTGACAAGGATATTGAGCAACAGGAACTCTCATTTATTGCTGGTGGGAATGCACAATAGTAAAGCTATTTTGGAAGAATGTGGATACAAAAATACTTAATAAAATTTTACTTAATAAAAACTGTAATCTATTAAAACACATGTGATCAAGTCATATCTAACCCATGACTTTTTTCACTTATCAGAAAATTAATCAATGTAATTTCCCTAGTTTATTTATTTATTTAATTTATTTTGTTGCACGGGGTCTTAGTTGTGGCACGTGGGTTCCTTAGTTATGACAGGAGAACTCTTAGCTGCCACATGCATGTGGGATCTAGTTCCCCAACCAGGTCGAACCCAGGCCCCCTGCATTGGGAGCGTGGAGTCTTAACCACTGCACCACCAGGGAAGTCCCTCCCTAGTTTATCAACCAAAGAAGAAAAATAAAAATCATGTTTTCTTTTTTCAATAAAGAAAAAGCATTTAAAAAGAACTCTTTGCACTTTAGGAACTTCCTTAAGTTGATTACATGCTATTTACCAAATTCCTGCAGCAAATATTATTCCAAATGGAAAATTCAGGCACTGTCTTTGCAACTGAAGATGAGTCAAGGTTGCTCAGGGACAGTATCTACAGAAGAGCAGGTCATTACCACGCACAACTCCAAGGACACCATTCATGTAGACTGAGATGTGTGTGGTGCTACAGAGGACTAAGCAAGACAGAAACTGTACAAGTCTTTGAAGTGACACTATCATGACTACTCTTTTGTATACTACTGGTAGACCTGCCAATGATATGGGCTGAAAGGCAAGTGATAAGGTTTCCATTATTCTCAGAAGACAGAAATACCTTAGAAAAACTAAGGAATAAAACAGTTTAGAAAGTCGCTAGTATAAGATCAACTTACAGAAATAAACGGAAAACATAATAAAAATACTATACAAAACCCAACACACAATGTCTAGGAATTAATAAAGAATTCATGACAGTAACAGAGAAAAAATTAAAGTTCCATTAGAAGATAGAAAATCAAACCAACACACAATATCTAGGAATTGAAGAGTTCATTAAAGTATGGAGAAAAAATTAAAGTTTTACTAAAAGAGAAAAAGAAAATCAAAATAAGTGGAGACATTGTATGCTTTGCATAAAATTAGCCAATATTATAAATATGTCAATTGTCCCGAGATTAATTTCTAAAATGTGTATAATTTCAATCAAAATCCAATTTTTATGAACTTGAAAAACTTGTTTTTAAATTTACATGAAAAATTGAGTACACAAACGGCTAAGCCAATTTTGAAAAAAAAATTTTTTAAAGAGAAAAAAGAAAAGTATATACTACAAAGCCATGTATAAAAAATAATAGACTGAGTATGTTTCTGGTGCAAAAAGTAGCAGAAAGATACATGAGGTAGGATAGAGAACCCAGAAACAGAGCCATGTACCTAGGGAAACTTACTATAAGATAAATATGGCTCTATAAATCAATGAGCAAAAGGCAGACTTTTTAACAGATAGTGTTGTGAAATGTGCTTCAAAATATGGGGGAAAAAAATCAAGTGGGGTCTTTTGTAATACCACATATAAATGTATATTCCAGACGGATTATAAAACAGAGTGTGAAATGTAAAACTACTAAAGTTAAGAAAGTGAGAAGCACATGTTTATAATCTATAAGTTGGAAAAGGCTTTTTACAATAATAATCATACCAAAGAATAGACCACATGGCAAACATTTTACTTATTTGTTTATACTAAAATTAGGGATTTTTGTTATGGTAAGGAAGTGTGAAAAAATTTTAAAGGTAACAGATTGGGAGAAAAGATTAAATAAAACTTACAATCATTTATATCTGGAATATCTTAAGAACTGACACAAGTCAAGAGAAAAATGCAGAAAACCCAACAGACAAAATAGTAATAAAAACAGTAGTAGTAGTAGTAATAGTAGTAGTAGTAGTAGTAGTAGTAGTAATAGTAGTAGTAGTAGTAGTAGTAGTAATAGTAGTAGTAGTAGTAGTAATAATAGTAGTAGTAGTAGTAGTAGTAGTCGTCGTCGTAGTCGTAGTCGTAGTCGTAGTCGTAGTAGTAGTAAATGCACAAACAGATCATCAGTTTATGATTCAATAAACATTTACTGAGAACATACACCCTGCCAAAAGTAGCCCCCAGGGATACATCATTAAACATAGTCAAAAATCCCTGTCTTTATGGAAGGCATATGATTTCAGATTCAATACAAACAGAATAGAAATTAAATATCACTTTGCATGAATCAGATTGGGAGAAATTAGAAAGCTGTGTAACGCCAAGTTTGGGAATGAGTGTGGAATTACAGGAATCCTGAACATTGCTTCTTTGAGCCCAGACTGTTGCAGTAATTCTAGATATCTTTAAAGCAATATTTAGTCAAATTTTCTCCGAGGATTTCTATGGCTGGATAATCTCCTAGAGAATGGCTCACATGGGTGTATGTATAAGAATGTTCAGTACAGTATTCTTTGGAAAAGGATGAAGTGGTAGACAGTCTATGTGTTTATCACCAGGGTAGGAAAATTTATATACAACAGACACACACGCTGTAAATTATGCATCAGTTAAGGTCAAATAAAAAGGTAGATGTACATACAGCATCATGGATCAATCTTAAAAATACAGCAGTGAAGGAAAAAAAATATGTACAGAATGTGGTCTGTTGTACAGCACTGTTTATTTATGTAAAATAAGAATACATACACAATGTGAGACTGCATGTTACTTATAAAATTAGTGGGTATCTATAAAAATATTACAATAGTTACAAGGAGAAAAATGAAGGTGCAAAGTGTTTTAAAAGGAAATAAAAGATTGAATTAAGAGAACACCAACCATTTGCCGTAACGAAGAGGTTAGGAGAAATACCTCATTCAGAGGGTGCTTAGGATCAAACAAGTGGCTGTGAATGCTTTGTCAGTTGTCACGTGCGCTTTTGACACTGGCATTTATGCACATAAAAAGATGCAGCAGCGTTGGTTCATCTTTTCTACAATAGGATGACTGAGCTGTTTCTAGGAGAGAATTCCATAAAACATAGAGAATTTGTCTTGGTCCCTGTGTCTGGACTGTCACAGGCTAGAATGACAGGACCTTGCATGAGGACTTGATATACATCCTCTTGTTTGTCTCTAGGTTGGCTGTGTTCCATGGCTTCAGCCTGCATCATTAATTCCAGGCTTCTGACTTATACCATGTAGCACCTGGAAAAGAACAGAGCATGGGGGATTCTGTGCAAACAATATCCACTACCTGAAATACAACTCATAGTCAGAGCTGTAGCAGTAGGGCTGTATTGGGCTAGGGAGATCGGAAATAGAGAGTGCATTGTGGGTTCCATGCCCCTTCAGGCACTGTCACTAGCTACTATAGAGTTAATAAAAATGTCACTTATTAGCGGTGGCAATAACAAAGGTCTTTACCTTCAAGTCTAAAAGTTAATTGAAAGAAATTGAACTCACCCGAGGTACTCAAAAACATTAATTACGCTCTGTGCCAACAAAAGCACCAAAATATATTATGTATTGATACCAATTAATGTATGTGTATAGACTACACAAGAATTTTAATTTGTGTATTTGGCAGAAAGAGTATCAGAGAGATGTTGGTTGAATTCTGACTTTGGATGGGCCAAGTGCTTAACCTAACTGTGCCTCAGTTTTCTCCCGAGTAAAGTAAGTGCAATAAAGTCTACCATTACATGCTTTTATTTGTTTATTTGTTCTGGTGAGGATAGGAGAGTATAATCTAAAATACCTAGCACAGTACCTGCCATTTGTGAAGTGCTCAATAATGAGTATCTGCTATTATTACATTAAAGAGGTTTGATATGTTGAATCTTTTATCCAGAGAGTCTGTAAAATTATCCCTGCATGTTTTAAAGCCTCTGCCTGTGATAGCAAGATGCTCTGATTTATCTGATGTTGAATCATTTAACAGAAGGTATGTATTAGGGTCGTAAATTTTGAAGTTATAAATGCTCCAAGGAAAAAAAAAATGTAGTTATCTCCACTTTGTACAGCAGGCAATTGAGATGCAAAGGGGTCTTCAGAATTTCAAGTCAATAAATTACAGAGGGAAGTCTCAAACTCTGATACATTTGCACCCTAGTGTTGTGACCTTTCTCTAGTATTTATTGTTATCATTTGGGGTTTCATGTAGTTTTTTTTTTTTTTTCTATATGTTCAATGGAAGGCACTGAAGGTGTATCAGAGTTAAGACAAAATCTCTTCCCATAAGCAGTTAGCATGCTAACAACCTAGATGGTTTAAAAAAGTGAGCATAGAGCATACAAATAATTCTAAAATAATGAAGTCTTTGGTAAATGCCATAGGAGAGAGGTACAAGTAAAGAGTTACATACAGATTCATGTGTTTGTTGAAGACGTAGCGGAAGAGGGAATATACCTAATAGCTTTAGAATAGAGACTACTTATGGTGTTCATCAAAAATGAAAGGAAGAGAGCATTTCACATAGAGAAATTACTAGCAAGAGCAAAAAGTTTGAGAAAAATGAAATATTAGAGTGTGATAAATATCCAGTTGAGCTTAAGAAGCATGTTCTAGACAGTAATGAATGCTTTATTAAGGAAAGAGGGAAGGAAGGAGGGAGCCGGGAAGGAAGGAGGAAAGGATGATGGAAATAAGGTCGGGAAGCAATGAACAAATGAAAGGCAACGCCATGAGAAGTCTTGCATATTAGGCTGAGGGGTTTGCAATTAATCCAACAGATGAATGGATTTAGCTAATGCTTTCTTTCAAGAGTTGGCTTCTTTCTAGCAAATTCAGTTCAGAATTGGTGGTCATTAGTGTATAGAGCTTTGGACTTGGTGTGATTCTTGCTGTTCCTTCCTGGGGACAATAATCTGAAAGAACAAAAGCAAAAGCACTCTGTGCAGAGGGCCAGATAAATCTTAAGTCCAGTCAGAACCCAACCAAAATAAACAATGTTTCTGAAACACATGTCGTGACCAAAAAGAATGGATGAATTATTACCCTGGCATTTCCTTTGTTATTTATGTCCAGAAATCAATCAACAACTGAAGGAATGGAGTAATTTATAAGTCAGGTGCTGTCAAATACTTGTGGGTCTCAACCAATATAACCTGTCTGTGAAATCCTATGAAAATGGATGACAATAGAAAATAATCTTATTACAAGCCTGACTTTCATAATCTGGTGCACATTATCCTAACAGGATATAAAATCAAGAATTAAAAAAACAATAGCTGCTGAAAACAGAAGTGCCCACTGACTGTATAAAACCTTTTCTCTTTCCTCACTGCACCTTGTTTAATAAAAATAGATGTAGGTGATGGAACATTTATTATGGAAACAAGTTAACCAAAAAGACCTGTCAATTTGATGGAGGAGGTTATTTGTTCAACAATATATCCAAGCACATGAGGCAATATGGAAATCCAATCCCTGCTGTCCCACCTGGCTTCTTGACCAGAAATAAATGTCTGAATGGCACTGATTAAAAGTATAGACATAGTATTATGAACGTGTTTTGCTTCATCATATTCAGAAGGACTAAGGAGCAATTGGTCATCTCATGAGACCAGAATTTAAACAAGAATCTTGTTAGAAATAGCTAGGCAATTTATCTCCCTCTCTTTCTCCTTCTCCATCTCTGTCTCAGAAGCAGTTGGGTTGTTCCTCAAACCTATTTTAGCCATTGGACCCTCACTCATGCAGTCTGCCTCTCAGGGCCAGAGCTATATTAACCGAACAGATAGAACTCTGATGAATACTTTAGGATGCCAAGGAATCAGTTTAATAATGAAGAAATATAATTGACCAGCAGGGCAGATGTTTCATATTAGTGTACCATCTTCCTGCAGGTTACATGGTAAGAAAAGTTCTCATTGGAAGGTATTTTGGTTAAGAATAATCAGATACAGATGAGTTAATTAAGCAATATCAATGGCTCATTGTACCAAGATGAGTACCCAAGAAATTATTTTCATTTCGTAGATGAACCTGAAATGGTCATACTCAGAGGACCCTCTGTCCCAAATAATGTCAGATTGGACTTTTATTTCCAGGATGAGCTGTTTCAAGCTCATGTGTTTCAAGCCATGTCCAAATCTCCATAGCTTAAAACAACACAGGTTTATTTCTCACTCAACCACACATCCATGTGGAGTTGGTCTTCCTTATTTTCATCAGGGACCCAAGCTGATGAGAGCCTCCACTGTCATGAGCTTTACCATCACTGTGCCAGGAAAAAGGAGATAAAGTGAATTGTGCACTTAGCTTTGAACTGCTTGGCCCTGGGAAGGGAAATGCAGAGCTTTCTCTCATACACCATTGGCTAAAGAAAGACAGATGGCCATGCCTGACTGCAAAGCACAGAACGTTCCAAACATATTCCACACCTTAAAGAATGAGAGTTGGAGTACGGTAAATAGCCCTAATGTGTCCCAAAATACATTAACAATTTCTCACTCTTCGAGTTCAGCTTTTGTATATACACTTCCCATCTGCATATTGTTTTACCAGTTGTCTGTAATGTGGTTTTATTTATATTTGCTAATGATACACATTCAAATTCTCTTGTTTTGTCACTTTAACTAAAATGTGTTTGGTCTCTAAACCAGAAATATGTCCATTGCTTAGTGGAAGATACTTCTGTAGAGAACTGAACTCAATTGTTATTTGTTGACTTCTTCAAGTTCCCATTATTTAAGGTTCATCAGTCTGCATCCTATGTGCAGACACCAGAAATTATCCCCTAAACCTTCTGGATTAATAACCAGGTGGCCCAAGTGGCATTGTTCTGGAAATCGAAATTTACTAAGATTATATCATGCCTATTTATTTGTCAGTTGTGCCAAGTTCGGCTAATTATCCAGAAGAAAAAAAAATGTTACGTAGCCATAGATTATACCTCCAATTTAATGAGAGGCATTATGATGTGATAGGTAAGGGCAGGGACACTTTTGGATGGGAATATGGGCTCTTTCACCTCTCAGCTGGGCTACTTCCTGTGTCCATTCCTCTCAGCTTTGTTTTCCTCATCTACAAATGAGACAGTAATACCCATTTTGAAGTTTGTCATTAAGTATCAAGCACCCAGGCTTAGTATTGTACTAGACACAGTGCCTGGCACATCGTAAACACTAAACAAATGTTTGTGGCGAGGACATTATTCTAAACAAGAGGCCTGCATTTATCTACGTTGCCACTAGATGGTGAGTTGAGGTAAAACAAAATATTTGCTCTGATTTTATTTTCCAATGCTTGACACTGGGAAGAAATTATCCACAGTATACAGATGTTTCTGGTTGTTTGTTGGATTTTACACTAGATAAGTAAATTAGGCACATGAATAGTATCAATAAGGAGGTTTCTGCAGTAAGTTCTCTCCTAACAATCAGTGTGAGCCCTGATAGTTGCAGCATAAGATCCATGTTATTTAATGTAATTGATCACAATTTACAAGCTTTGATTCACAGCTGGCCAGATGGTGCTAACTGACAATCTCCATTCTCTCTAGCTTTTTTTTTCTCCCTAAATTTAGGTTGTGTGTGTGTGTGTGTGTTTATTTGTCAGTGAATTGTTAGTCAACTAAAATGAAACAAAACAAATCAGCAACTATTAAAACTGCTTCTCCTCTTTATCATCACACAGTCATTCCTACCACAAATATCTGCTTCTTTCAATAGAGGAAAATAGGTTTGCATGTCTTACGTATCTCAGGAGTTGGGGATTTACACGTACTCTTTTGGTATGCTAAATAAAGCTCTTTATTTCATAGTCTTGGGCAATAAATTATAAAAGGAGATAAGCTCTGAATTGCTTAGGTTTTTTTTTTTTAATTTAGGTTCTATGTTCCTTCCTTCCTCCCTCCCACCCTTTCTTTCTCTTTTATCCCTTGATCAAATATTTCTTGAGTGTCTTCTATGCATCAGAAAGCGTTCTAAGCAGTAGAAATGCAGCAATAATATTCTGCCCTCAAAGGAGCGGGAAGATAGAAACTAAACTCAGAAAATGATAAGAGCTGTGAAGAAAAACCAAGCAAGTGGCAACCAGGATATCTCTATTTTACATCTGTTGGCTCAAGAGATTGGCGTCCAAAAAAAGACATATGAGTTAAGCCATAGAGCAAGACTTGGACGTATCCAAGAAAGAGTCTTCTAGGCATAGGCAGAAGCATGTATCATTATTCTGAACAGAACTTGTTTGATAGGCAGAAGCCCAGTCTTTTGGTTGTAGTGAGTGAAGGAACAGCCAGTAAGTGTGACATCAGAGGAATAATCAAGAACCAGGAGCCAGGCTGTATAGGATTTTGTTGACCATGCCAAAAGTCTGGATTTTATTATGAATGTGAAATAAAGTTGCCAGTGGGTTTTGAGCAGGTGAGTGATGTGATCAGGTTTACTCTCTAAAAGAACCTCCTTAGCTGCTGTATAGAAAAGAGACCTTAGGGAGAGCAAGAAGGAAAGCAATGAGACCAATCAGGACACGACCGCCTTATCTAGGCAAGGAATGTTGATGGCACGGACTGGAGTGATGTCCATGGAGGGAGTCAGGAGGTACTGGACCATGGGACCTGTTCTGCTAGTTAAATAAACATAAGCTGTAGGACCTGAGACAGGGGAGCCATTTTGTCACATGCTTTCCCTTGGCAGACTGAGCTGTATAAGAACTCCACTGAGCAAAGGGTCAATTCAACCCTTTGATCTTTCTTCTGCATTTCTCTTTGCCTTGAGAATCTATGTTAAGAGCGGTTTGGATTTTTGCAGAAGGTCTGAAAGTTAAATCCAGGTTTTCTGAATCATCACAGGAGATGGCTTTCTCCAGCACAAAAGGTAGCTTCATCTTCCAATGAGAAAGGATAGTAACCTCCAACACATTTCACTCACAGTCAACAACTAATGATGAGCATCAATTATTAGGATGTCCATTGCTACAGATCCAGGGGCTGGGAATAAATAGCCTTGTCTACAGGCTTTAAAATTATCAACAAGTAGTAACTGCTGCTCTAGTTAATATGTATCCTCCCATTGCTGATTTTTCAGAGATAAAACCCCACACTGTTGAGGGAGGTTGAAATTAAATCTCGTAATAAATTATGCGCTATCTGAGACTGTATTCTGCTGTGATCCCACCTGGGCTGCCGATAAATAAACAGAGTTATAAAACACAGATTCTGTCAGAGACTCAGAGTTCTATTGCCTGTGTTTACTACCTGTTCTCTCCTTTCCATTTTATTTTTCTCTTGAGTTCTTTAATAGAGAACAATCCCTACTGAGTTATTTTGATCCCCATCCATTTCTTTTTAGAAGTTAACAATTCATGCAAAATAGGCTCTAATTTTTTTTCCAGAGTATTTAGCAGGACAACTAATGTTGATTTTTAAAAGCTGTCTAGAGTGTTTTTCCCTTTCCTACTAGCCTGGACAGATTTCATTAGTAACCATAACATAAAAATGCCAACTTTTCCTGTCTTCTAGACTAGTGTGCATCTGGAAAGCATTTCCCAGGCCTTAGAATTGTCCCTGAAGCACTAGGATTGCATGGTCACTAGATTTATACCCGAGGGGATTAAATCCCAGGCATTTCCCTAGGACTCCCTTTATTCCTCTTTGCCATCTACTGGTTTTCCTCTCATTCCTGCTCATTTTCACCTGTTTAAGACAAGGATAGCTGCCTCAGCCTTCCTTACTATTCTGACTCCTGTTGTCAGCCTGGGTGACTTCCCATCCATATCGTGAACACTTGCAGCACCCGAAACCTCTTAAGTCTTTAAACTTTCAATGCCTCATGTTGGAAAAAAAATGCAACATGTGAAATGTCATTGAGTATGAAAAGAATCCGTGTGCTAGAATTCCTAACATGGAGAAATCCATTAAGCGGCCGTTGTTTACATTTTACAAAAAGAAGAATGGAAGATTCTGATATGTTGGCTAGATCTTAAAACCTAATGTGCATTTCCAGTGAGCATGAGAATGATGATTTGGATTAGTTCAAGGTTGCTTTGACTTCAGTTTACTAAGGAAGTAAGAAACAGTGGAAAGGACATGCATGAGTTATGGAGTGGGTGTGGTTCTCCTCACAAAGCAGCGCTTGAACCTCAGGTCTATTTATGTTTGAATTACTCTTTGTTTGTTTTCCAGATAAGCAAGAAATTTCTAATCTTTAAGTTGGTCATTTTGTGTGTTTGGGAAGTTTCACAATTTAATTGTTACTGAATGCTTTATTACATATCAGATTGGCAAATAGAAATAGCAACATAATTGCCTGCCATCTCTTTTCTTTCTCTCTTTTTTTTTTTTTACATCTTTATTGAAGTATAATTGCTTTACCATGGTGTGTTAGTTTCTGCTTTATAACAAAGTAAATCAGTTATACATATACATATGTTCCCATATCTCTTCCCTCTTGCGTCTCCCTCCCTCCCACCCTCCCTATCCCACCCCTCCAGGCGGTCACAAAGCACCGAGCTGATCTCCCTGTGCTATGCGGCTGCTTCCCACTAGCTATCTACCTTACGTTTCGTAGTGTATATATGTCCATGCCTCTCTCTCACTTTGTCCCAGCTTACCCTTCCCCCTCCCCATATCCTCAAGTCCATTCTCTAGTAGGTCTGTGTCTTTATTCCTGTCTTACCCCTAGGTTCTTCATGACATTTTTTTCCCTTGAATTCCATATATATGTGTTAGCATACGGTATTTGTCTTTCTCTTTCTGACTTAGTTCACTCTGTATGACAGACTCTAGGTCTATCCACCTCATTACAGATAGCTCAATTTCATTTCTTTTTATGGCTGAGTAATATTCCATTGTATATATGTGCCACATCTTCTTTATCCATTCATCCGATGATGGACACTTAGGTTGTTTCCATCTCTGGGCTATTGTAAATAGAGCTGCAATGAACATTTTGGTACATGACACCTCTTTTCTTAACAACTTCTGTGTATGTAGGTGGAAATGGCCCTGACTTAAAAAATGAGAAAGAGAATAAAGGGACAGAATTTCAATGCCTACTATGACTTGTATCCTATGAAAATCCCATAAAATGTCAATTTTACAGGAGAAAAATTTAAGGCAGTTTGAAAAGTTACACACATCTCCCCATAAAAGAATCATGGCCACTGTAATTGAATATGGACAAGACAGATGGGCACAGCAACCAACATCTTGATGAAATATTTAAAGGGGTGATTACTTAATAGGAATAATTGCTGATCTGAATTTTCAAACCCCACTGAGGAAGAGCAGTATGTGCTCTGAGCTAAAGCTAAAGGGCCTTTTGAAGCTTTTCTCTCATACAGATTAGGAGGGAAAATGTAATACTTCATTTAGGAGAACAAAATTGTAACTGTTCACTTCCTCTTTTCTAAGAGTATTTTTCTCTCCTTGTTTTCCTATCTTATCTTCAAAAGAAATGTTTAAATAACGACAAACATAAAGTGGAAATCTATTCTTGTGTCCAGTTATTCAGAATATGCTTCCCACTTTTTATAAATGCTAAATCACATTGAATGATTCTGAAAAAAACTAATAAGTGGATTTCACTTCATTCCCTTACAATATCACTCCTTTCCTTTTTAGTTTTCTTTCTTTAAAAAAGCTCTTTGAGCTTTTGAACCTTTCTTTCCAGCATACAGAACAATTTTGTTGCTTCACACCCTGAGTCATCCCTACTTGTACACTCCTATCAAAGTTTATCCATTCCAGATCCTATTCTCTCCAGGACCTAGAAGTCTCACTGTTCAAAGGCATGTCAGCTTCCCACCACTGCACTTATAACTCAACCTGGAATTTTTAGTCATCATCACCTGCAGACCTCTAGAATAAGCTGCTTTAAGTTCGATGGTTCAGAATGAGTAGGATGGTGTGCATAGTTTGTTAGCAGGTTGCCTTAGAGTTGGAGTGCATACCTTGATATTTGTACCAAGATTTATTATGCTGCTATACCTGTCTTCCATTTATTTGGCTCTCTTGACTGCAGTGTGTTATAGTAGGAGGAGTAGGATCCTTACAGCAACATAGCAATGATATAAAAAATCAGTGTGGCTGCCGGATTATAGGGTCAGAATAGAAGAGGCAATTAACTGCAATGTATTAGGGTATAACTCACTCAGAATAAGGCAAATGTTGGATCTATGCTCGCTTCTTAAGAATCAGGGGGCTGGAGTTTTAGGCTCTTCAGGTTAAGCAACATTAGTGTTTTCTATTTTACATTTTGTTTATAAGTACCGTGTGTGTGTGTGTGTGTGTGTGTGTGTGTTAAGAACAGTTAGTTCTACTCAGCAAGTTTCTGTTGGTGGGAATGGAAATTGGTAGAGCCATTATGGAAAACAGTATGAAGGTTCTTCAAAAAATTAACAATAGAACTAACATACGATCCAGCAGTCCCTCTTCTGGGTAGATATACAAAGGAAATGAAACCTGTATCTTGAAGAGATATCTGCAGTCATGTTTACTCCAGCATTATTTATAATAGCCAAGTTATGGAAACAAGTATCCACAGACAAATGAATTGAGAAAGGAAATATGATACACACACATACATAAATTTTACATTTTCTTTAATAATAAATAAACCTATCCAGTAGTAGCTGTAAGACATGCCTCTTCCATTTGTATGTGATAGAAACTTAGTTCAAACTAGTGTGCATAAAAAGAATACTTTTAAGAAATTTCTAAAGTCATGGCTGAGTCAAGAGCCTTGAGATTAATTTTGATTTCCTCTGTAATTCTTAGGTACATTCTTCCAAAATGTTAGCCAAGACAGCTATCAAGAGCTCAGGTTTATACATTAGCTTTCAGAAAAGGTCTTATTTTAACAGTAATTTAGCCCAGCTTGTGTCCCCTGCCAGAGAGTGCAATTTACATAGATTACAATGTGATTCACACAACTCATGTATCAGTTTGTTCCCTTACCTCTTTCAGGTCCATGGTTAAGTACCAAGAGTTCATCAAACCTTCCTACACACTCCATAAACTTATAACACTGCCCTTGCCCACACTCTCCACACATCTTCCTTGCTCTATACTATTCTCTACAGAACTTACCACTATGTGACACACTACATATTTTATAGGTCTTAGTTTGTCCATGTTCTGCTGCCCTGAAATGTAAACTCCCTGAGGAGATTTCACAGCCCCCCACACTTGGTTTATTGCTGTATCCTAAGCACCAAGAATAGTGCCTGATACTTTGTCACAAATGAATATGTGCCAAATGAATGAACTGATGAATAGATTCTGAAGGGACAGTGTGGTGCTATTACCAAAAGAAGAAGGAATGATTTCTGTATATTAATTTTGTAACCTGAAACTTTACCAAATTCATGGATGAGTTTCTATCCAATAACAACAGAATAACAGAAAAGAAATTAAGAAAACAATCCCATCTAAAATCACATAAAAAAAGAATAAAATACCTAGGAATAAATCTAAGGAGGTAAAGACCTGCACTTGGAAAAACAGAAGACACTGATGAAAGAAATTGAAGATGACACAAACAAATGGAAAGACATACTGTGTTCATGGATTAGAAGAATTAATATTGTTAAAATAACCATATTATCCAAGGCAAGCTACAGATTCAATGCAATCCCTATCAAAATACCAATGGCATTTTTCACAGAGCTAGAACAAATCATTCTAACATTTGTTTGGAAACACAAAAGACCTCGAATAGCCAAAACAATCTTGAGAAAGAAGAACAAAGCTGGAGGTATCATATGCCCTGATTTCAAACTATACTACAAAGTTACAGTAATGAAAACAGTATGGTACTGGCACAAAAACAGACCCATAGATCAATGGAACGGAATAGAGAGCCCAGAAATGAATCCACACTCATATGGGCAATTAATCTACAACAAAGGAGGCAAGAATATACAATGGGGAAAAGACAGCCTCTTCAATAAATGATGTTGGGAAAACTGGACAGTTATATGCAAAAGGATCAAACTGGACTACTACTGCTACAAAAAAACCCTCAAATACACTAATTAGAAAAGATATTTGCACCCCTATATTCTGTGCAGCATTATTTACAATAGTCAAGATATGGAAGCAACTTAAGTGCGCATAAGTGGATAAATGGATAAAGAAAGTGTGGCATATAGGTACATATATATATATATATATATATATATATATACACACCCCAAATGGAATATATTCAGCCATCAAAAAAATGAAATCTTGCCATTTGTGACAACATGGATGGACCTAGAGGCTATTATTCTAAGTGAAATAAGTCAGACAGCAAAAACAAATACCATATGTTTTCACATATATGTGGAATCTAAAAAACAAATAAACCAACATAACAAACATAGTCATAGATACAGAGAACAAACAGGTAGTTGCCATAGGAGAGGGAGCTGGATGAAAGGAAAAGGTGAGGTAGATTAAGAGGTAAGAACTTCCAGTTACAAAATAAATGAGTCATGGGTACAAAATGTACAGTATGGTGAATATAGTCAATAATTATGTAATATCTTTGTAAGGTGCATATCATAACTAGACTTATCATGGTAATCATTTTGAAATGTAAGAACTATTAAATCACTATGTTGTATACCAGGAGCTAACATAATGTTGTAGGTCAATTATATTTCAAAAACAAAGTCATAGAAAAATATATAAGATTTGTGTTTATCAGAGGTGGAAGTTGCGGGGAGGGACAACTGCATGAAGGTAGTCCAAAAGTACAAACTTCAAGTTAAGAGATAAATAAGTACTAGGGATCTAGTGCAAAACATGATAAATAGAATTAACACCACTGTATGTTATACATGAAAGGTCGTATGAGAATAAACCCTAAGAGTTCTCATCACAAGGAAAAAATTTTTCCTATTTCTTTTATTTTGTATCTATATGAGATGATGGATGTTCACTAAACTTATTGTGGTCCTCATTTCATAATTCATGTAAGTCAAATTATTATGCTGTATACCTTAAACTTACACAGTGCTGTATGTCAATAAAACTGGAAGAGAAAAAGAAGAAGAAATGAGAGACAGCCAAGCTAAAACAATAGTTGTGTGCTCCAGGTCTTTATTCATTTTGTCTTAGAATTTAACTGAGTAGAATCCATACATATCTAAGTACTTTTCAAGCAAACTATGAATGCTGAACATCACATGTTTTTTAAAGCTCATGTGTAAAGTGTCACAAAAAGTTAATCTCTGACAAGGAAAAAAATATATATATATATATGCTCAGGGAAAAGTTGGCAGAGGCAAACTGATCCATCTCAGCCCTTCTGTTAATGCCTATCTCCACCTACTACAATATGAGCGCTTACCACTGTATGTTAGGAGCGGGCCAACATCTGAAAATCACTTATTAATTCTTTAAAGGAAAGTATGTGTATGCACATGTGCCTTTGAAATACACGTTATGCCATTACCTGTGTGCCAGGTGGCTCTCTGACTTCTCCCATTATTTCAGACCATATTGCCACATCGGTCTGTGTTTTCTTCTTAGAGGAGGAACATGAATGGAGGGTAGCCTGGGGGCCAAGAGGGATCCTGCCCTGGGGATGCAGACATCAGATGACCAGCCTGATTGCCTTGTTCACCTGCCAAGCTTCAAACTCCTGACTGTTTCCATCCTCTCATGCTTCCTCCCAGTTCAAAGCTGATTCTGCTCCTGTACCAACCCAGCCCACTTGGCACTAATCTAAAGAATAGTTGCTCAGAGACAGCCTCAGTTGGTTCTCACCATAGTATTTTACAGGCTATGTATTTTATTCCAGCATCTAAGGGCTCTTAGGTTGAAGAGAGATAAACATTGACAACTTCTTTTTCAGTAAAAATTGGAATTAACATGTAATTGTCTTTAAGCTATTTCCAAAGATCCAAAGTATATTTATCAGTGAATAAATTACCTGACCAAATTCACACATGCATATGAGTTATCCCGTTACCTTGTACTCATCTTGGGAGATGAGGCTGTTCTTTGCTCTCCACCTTAACCACATTCTCTCTTTTCACCAATGTCTTTTAAAGAAAGAACTATGTAAAGATAACAAGGGGGAACAACTATTGAGGACTTGCTATACATCTGGTATTTTTGAAATGCTTTAAATAAATGAACTCCTTTAATCCTCATGAAGACCTTCTGAAGCAAATACTATTATATTATCAACTGTATTTCATAGATAAAATAGTGGGTTGGCCAAAATGTTTGTTCTGCTTTAAGTAAAAATAAAAGACACATTTTTCACTTTCATCAAGAACTTTATAGAACAACATATTCATTACTTTTTTGGCCAGTCCAATATGTGGAACAACGATAAAGGTTTTAAATGGCATGCCAAAGTTTACACAAATAGGTAGAGCTTGCTTGCTTAATAAATATTTCCTTAAACTCTGTCTAGGAGAGCCAAATCTAATTTTCAAAACCATGTTCCTATTTATAGTCACTCATTTAATCATCTAGCATTTATTTAGATGCTACTAGATATTATATGCTCTATTGGGTATTTGGAATCCAACACGAATAAAACATCCTGATCCCAGGCAAGAGTGACATTTACTTATGGACATTACCCTCTAACCTGAAGTATTTTAGATGTTCAAAATGTCCATCTGGTTTCCCTCTTATATTTATTTTATTTCTGAAAATCAATCACCATTTTATGATCTTTCTAAGTGCCTATAGAAGACAATCCTTCCATGCACTAACTAAAAAGTCTCCATTCCCCCAGACTTCTTTCTTTTATTTTCAAGATGATAATATATGTGTGGTTAGAAATTCATCAAGTATAAAAATATATATAATATAGTCTATATGATATAGTGTATGTTTCTCTCTTAGACTTTTCTCCCAGTCTGCCCCCTCTCCCTCTCATCAAAGATGCCTGCTATTCCTTAGTTCTGCTATAAGTACGTATGTGTGTGTGTGTGTACACATACTGTATTTTTATATATATATATATATATATATATATATATATAATTATGCTTTAATTATTCTGAAGACTTGTACATCTTTTTTTTTTCTGTAAGCACATTTAATTGTAGCTTTGTTCTATGAAATAAGTCACCCCGAATAAGCTAGATGAAATGGAGATGTTAATTTATTTCAGAGATGTTTCAGTCATTCTGAAAAAGAAGAGAAGGGCAAGAGAGTAAGTGTATGACAGTCAGTGGTACAATGGAGCATGGTGGCAAAGCTATACATGAAGGACCGTGAGGACTTATTGGAGAGACAGTTAACACTGAGAATGAGCAATGGAGTACAGACTCCAATAAATATGAAGACATACTGAATCTATGTTAGTAGAAAGAGTGTATATGAAGATGCAACTGATGCTCAGAGTGGAAGGCTTGAAATCTAAATGATGGAGATGGGTCAATCGTTGGCAATAACAAGGGAATGAGTGTCCCAGGTGAGGGGAGTGCAAGAATGTTAGAGAGGAGATCAAGGCATGAGAGGCTAGGACTTTGAAAGAAGCATCCATTTGAGTATTGAGAACTCCAGGAATAATGACAGCGATATTAGTGGAGAGAGTGATATTGAAATGTATTTGTTGAGGTCTTAACTGCAATTCTGTGTTTTGGGGAGAAAGAGAGGACGTCATAACAAAATAGACAAGAGCAAAATAAACAAAGACAAAATATGTCTCCTTATGGTCTTCTCCATCTTGTCTCAGCTGACTATTTCAGGGGAGACACAGAAAGGTGGGCCTCGGCTATGATGGGAAAAGGTTTTCCTCAGAAAGGATTCCTATCCTTAGATCATTCTTCATATGATCTAAACAACTATTGGGCACTTTTATTAACTGTTTGTTCTCTGCAATTATTCATTTCTTCTGGCTAACTAAAAATTATAAGTATACTTAACTTTCATTCATATGAAAATTTTATTCCTGGACGTCAATTCCCAAAGTATACTCTACTCAGAGTTTTATTAGATATCCTATTAAAAACCAAGATTGAGGAAGAAGTGGTCTGCAATGGACTGAAATGCTTGTTTCCTCCCCAAATTCATATGTTGAAATCCTAGTCCCCAATGCGATGGTATCAGAAATGGGGCCTTTGGGAGGTAATTAGGTCATGAGGGTAGAGCTCTCACAAATGGGATTAGTGCCCTTGGAAAAGGGACCTCCCAGAGAGCTGTCCAGAAAAAAAGCTGTCCTTTTTCTTTCATGTGAGAATGCATTGAGATATCTCTTGCATGTGGAACCAAAAAATAATACAAATGAATCTATATACAAAACAGAGACAGACTCGCAGACATAGAAAACAAACTATGGTTACCAAAGGGAAAATAGGGGGAGGGGAGGACAAATTAGGGGTGTGGGATCAACAGATACAAACTACTATACATAAACTAGATAAGCCTCAAGGACTTACTGAATAGCACAGGAAATTATACCCAATATCTTGTAATAATAGAATATAACAGAGGGGGTATTTTTAAAATGTAGGCTTCCCCTAAGTCCTTCATTTAGCTACAATGTGCTCTGTATGAAAGAACAAGCTACACAGAAGACTCTTACTGAGCAATGTGTGCCCAAGACGTAGCTCTCAGTGATATAAATAAAGTAGAAGCATTTATTGGAAGAACTAAAATGGCATCTAGATAAAATCCTTGAAGAAATAAATAAGACACAGCTGTCACCAAAAGAGATGCCCAGGGCATATAGGTTCTATCCAATTGACAGAAACAACACATAAATAAGCAAACAGACTAACTAAGCAGCTAACCTCAAATGTTATTTACCTGAACAATTTCACATAGTCTGTGCAAAGGACAGCAACCTCCATGTCACCACACACACACACACACACACACACACACACTCAGTGCAGTCCACTTTGTAGCAGACAGAGCCCATGGACACACACACACACACACTCAGTGCAGTCCACTTTGTAGCAGACAGAGCCCATGGGAGAAAAGAGCAATGGGATTTTATAATTTGATGTCCCTTCAGCCCCTAAGTGCCGTTGAATGTGGATAATAAGGAACGGTGTGCATATCTTGGTATTAAGCACTTTTGAAAAATGGAGACTTCCAGCTGATCAGATGAAATGGAGCCACTCCTGTCTTCTATTAGCAGAGATACTATCCCAATACTAATTTCTAACATGACCCACAGGGGTGGATGCTTCCTACCAAGAGTGCCACTGAGCTAAATCACACATTAATTTGTATGATTAGAAAACCAAAAGTTACTTTTCCCTGGGGAACATGGTTTTTTGCTGTGAAGCACAAAAGTTAAGTGGAGTGAAGAAGACACTGGAAAGATGTTAAAACAGGCAACCTTCTCAATAATAAAATTAAAAATCATAAAAAGAAATTACCTGCAAATTCAACAAAACTAATGTGTAGTCAACATAGCTATCTCAGGATCCCAAGTTAACTTTGTCATCGTATGGAAATTCATACCCAGGATTTGGTTGGGAAGAGGGGTGGTGACCATGGGAGAGAGTGGGAGAAAGACAGTGAGAAAGCAGAGTCATAAGGAAGGGCTTATGAGAATCACTACTCAGAGATGAAATGGAAAACCAGCATTTATTTTTCTCAATCATGCTTTATTTAAGCCATGTAGGCATGCTTGTGTGTGTGTCTGATATACACATACACATGGTGTATGTATATATTATACACACATAAATGTATATATTGTATGTGTGATTATTTGTACATTCACATGCATACACATGTATGATATATTCACATATGCACACATGTATATATTTCTTTTGGTTATATGAATGTTTTTGTAATGTTCAATATTTTGTTTTTTTATTTTTTTGTAGCTGATGTAAATAGAATCTGATCATACTCCTGATAAAGCCTATCTTTTCCTAAAGTTAAACTTATGACTTTGAGGCCTTGATTGATTAGTTTACATTGATAGATACAGTCTTTCATATCGAAAGGCAGTGCTACTGACACACAAGAACTAGGGCATAGACTTAGAGTTGCTATTCTAGAAGCGTTTGCGGGATTTCACAAGTTGATATGTGTAGCTTAATGGTTAAGGTTAGGGCAGATTCCAAAGAAGAATTAACAAGACATAATAACAGTGGTTAACATTTTTCAGACCTTGCCATTTGCCATGTACTATGCTAAGTAATTTATTTTGACTATTTTATTCTCCCAAAATAATATGACGGGAGTACTATTATTATCTCTGCCTTATAGATGAGGAAACTGAGACTTAGAGAGGTTAAACAGCTCCCCCTGATGACACACCTGGGTAGAGAGCAACAGAGGTGCATGCAAACATGTTACCTTTTTCCAGAGCCAACTTACAACTTCACTAGACTTGGGATGACCTTGGGCCAAGCAGTCACTGAGATTAACCTCCATTAAAAACCACAGGTACCTTCTATAACTATTCAGATCAGGATAAATAGTCCATAAACTTACAATCCAGACAAGAGGAAAAAGAAGAACTATATATGTTCATGCAGCATTCACGGCAATGCAATGTCATTGTCCAGGGAAACAAATGGAAAAGCCTCATCAGCATTCACAAATTTCCTAAATATAATATAAAAATACATTCCTTGTCATACTTAGTGACTATCTGCTTCCACTTGGGGCAATTGGAACTTCATTTGCAGATTTGAATTTTTGTTTGGTTAAAGCTTCTCTCTTCCTCTCTCTCTCGCTCTCTTTTTCATCAAACCCAACAGAATCCACAAACAACCCTAGTTTCAAAGCCCGAGTGTGGAGCCAAAGCATGTTGAACAGCAGCAGCAGAGAGAGTAAGAGGCAGTAATTCTACCACCATTGTAAGAGCAGATGCACACACACTGGAAAGCAGGCATGTTCCCATAAGACATAGATTTTGGAAAACATGGCCATTCCTCTAGGAATTAAAGCATTTTTTCAAAGCATATGTATGAATATCAATGTCTTCTAAGGCACTGTTTATGTTATAAAATGTGGGCAAATCTTGACTGCAGTGACTGTTTCTAACACTGCATCAGAAAGCCTGGTTTTGTAACCTCTGCATCATAAGACTGTGTCTTAACCCTTTTCCTAACTCCAGTGAGCATTACCCAGGCCTCATTTGCAATGGCATTATTTGCTTCATAGCTGTGTTCTTTTTCAAAGATCACAAAGTGGTAGAAATCACTGAAATGTTACTCTTTTTTCTGCATGTTTTATGTATATATGCATGCATGTATATATGCATGCATGTATATATATATGTGTCTGTCCATTTTTATATTTATCTATGTATCCATATATCTATGAATATCATTGCTTTATAATGGGGATGCATTGACTCGTTGTACCTTTACACATTTATATTTCTTGCCTGACATTCCTATAGTCACATTTGAATTTGTAACTGTAACTTTATATACTTCTCAAGTCATTTCAGTTGTACATATTTTGTATCCTTAACTAGATGAGTTCAGAAAAGGAGTTCTCTCTTTTATTTTCTTCAGAGCACAGGTACATCAACTCTTAAATTTGAGAGCAAAATTTTGTGTGCTTGTATATTTTTAGAGAATTTATCAGACCCTCAAAGGAGTCTATTACCCAAAGAAATTTGAAAGGTCCTATAAAGATCTCTGAATTCACATTCATGATTTTATGACCTCCATTATTTTACAGCTAGAGAAAAAAAGTGTTTTGGCAAAGGTCTATACTATATTATATACTGTACAAATTAATGCCACACTAGGACTAGCATGAGGTCATGTGACTAGCAGGCAAAGTGCCACTTTTAAGAATTCGATCTATGTTTAGATTTTTAATCAGTATTTGCTTCAATTTTGTGTACCCTGTATAGTTTTTGGCAAAAGTAGGTAAAGCAATGATTGAATAACACAGTCCCAATTTCAAAAAGAGAAAACTTTGGATCAGTCTTCTGAACGCTATCCGAATACCTGCATTGTCTGATTCTGCTCTGGATGTGTTGAGCTGGGGGTCACAGAATACATTTTCAATGACGATGACAACAAACATCACCCAAGAGATGATTCCAGTTTTTAAGAAGAATGATGCTCGAGTGCACTTACTCTAGTGTCTTGCTTTTCTGCCTCCAAGTTACTGGGTCAGCCACATCCTAACTTTCCTGTAAATAAAAGTACATTTCAGGAAAACGAGAGTGGTAGAGAAAAGAATGCAGACCACTGTCCATTTGAGAGACCATCTGGTACAAACTCAGTTGTCATCAAAGCAAAGAATTTTTGCTTCAGTTGTAGTTTTTGCTCCCTGTAGATCTTTTCCCAAGTTGCACTTCATTCACCTTCGATTACATGTGCATTGGATTGTTCCATGTGCCTTGGCAGTATATTCAGGAAGTGGTTCTTTTTCAGCACGTTTAAATCCCAAGATGAAATAAACATCACTTCAGGAAACTGCAATCTTCAAGGCACTGGAGAGTTTCCTGAGTGCAGAACCTCCTTTTCTGAGCTCATCCTCCTGCTTAAGAAAGTAGTTTTGGCTTCATGAGTCCCACCCATCTATTGTGTTTCCTTGAAAAGCACAAAGGATAAAAACAAGTAGGTGATCTCTTGAGAAAACTATGTTTGTAATCTATTTCCCGCTGAAAATTACTTCAAAAGTAAATTTGAGTCAATTTTGAAAGGCAAAGAAAAATCCCTCTGCTCCTTCTCAGTCAATATTACCTGTGACTTACTATCTCTTACTTATGCTTTTCTTACTTTTCTTTTTTTACCCACACTCTCTCCCTTTGGGGATCAAAGTCCAATCAGTCAAAAGCTTTAAGGAAGAGAGACTTGACAATTCCAGAAGAAAAACAATATGTAAAGAATAAGAATATTTAATGGATGGAAATAACCAGATGAAGCACAATCTGAAAGAACATAGGGATGGTGACATTTTGTATATTAGCAAAGAAAATAAAAGTCTCAAATGGATTTTGTTTTAAAAAGTAATTGAGGGGATTCCCTGGTGACGCAGTCTTTGAGAGTCTGCCTGCCGATGCAGGGGACACGGGTTCGTGCCCCGGTCCGGGAAGATCCCACATGCCAGGGAGTGGCTGGGCCCATGAGCCATGGCTGCTGAGCCTGCGCGTCCGGAGCCTGTGCTCCGCAACGGGAGAGGCCACAACAGTGAGAGGCCCGTGTACTGCAAAAAAAAAAAAAAAGTAATTGAGGTAACTCTAAAGCACTCAAGAGTTTTATTGAGTATGTACTATGAGCACTGCTCTATGAATATATCCAGAAGAAAATGCAAGGGAATAACTAGACAGAGTCTAACCCTTAAGTCACCATTTATAGTTGAAGAAATAAAATGTAGACTTGTGAAAAGCAAATTAACAACAAAATGATAAGTGATTCGTATAGACGAGAAGTTAAAGGAGATTCCAGAAACATCCTTGATTAAAGAGTGTATCCTATTTTTAGTTATTTGTAATCAATTTTTTTATTTATGTATACTTTAAAATTATAAGACTTTTTCATATATGTTATCTCCTGTTATCCCTAGATTAAGGTCTTAAAGTAGATGTGTCATTGCACAGATGGTAAACTGGAGCTCAAATATTTTCAGTAAATTTCCCAATGATATATGTTTAGAGAATGTTAGAATCATGACTTGAACTCCTGTGTTGTGAGTCATGGTCCTAAGCTGATACAAGATGATAAAAGTAAATGAAATGCTGGAACTTAAAAGAGTTCCTTTATTCATCAAGTATACACAGAACGATCAAAATATTTCAGCCACTTTGCTAGGCATTGGGCATATCTGTGTGAACAAAACATAGCCTCTGCTTCCTCAGAGAAGGATAGTAAAGAAAAATAAGCAATACCTACTAAATATGAGACATGAAATGATTGAGGGAATAATGATGATCAAATAGCATTTGCTAAAGCTCTTCAAAGTCTTGGATTGTTAGACTGGAGCCCCTTCAAAGCAGGGTGGTTTAGGACATCAAGGATATGAGAACGCAGGAAGAAACAAGTATCTTGCCCTTAAAAGGGTCACCATCTGAGAAGAGAGAAGCTTACCATTTGAGAGGAAAGGAGATAGTTCCACAGTCTGGTTAGTAGCCCAATCTTCAAAAGGAAAAATCTGTTTTTAAATCCCAGTGCTATAATGTTCTAACTGTGGGAATTTGAACAAGTTTCTGTATACTCACAATGAATTACTGAAAAGAGAAATTAAGAAAATAATCCCATTTACAATCACATCAAAAAAATAAGATACCTGGAAATACATTTAAACAAGGAGGTGAAAGATCTGTACACTCAAAAAAAATAATAATAATTTGAAGAAAACACAAGTAAATGGGAAGGTATTTCATGTCCATAGATTAGAAAACATAATATTGTTAAAATGTCTATACTACCCAAAATAATCTACAGATTCAATGCAATTACCATTAAAATTTCAATGGCATTTATTACAGAAATAGAAAATACAATCCTAAAATTGATATGAAACCACAAAAGACTTCAAATAGCCAAAGCAATCTTGAGAAAGAAAAACAAAACTGAAGGCATCACACTTTCTGATTTCAGACCATATCAAAAGGCTCAGAAATGAACCCATGCATATGGTCAATTGATTTTCTACAAAGTCTCCCAGAATAAGTAATGCAGAAACGATCATTTCTTCAATAAAAGGAGTTGAGAAAACTGGACATCCACATGCAAATGAGTGAAATCCCTATCTTACACAATACAAAAAAATATCAAAATAGGTTTTGAACTTGAGCATAAGACCTGAAACTACAAAACTCCTATAAGAAAGCATAGGGAGTATGCTCCTTAACATTGGTCTTGGCAATTATTTTCTGGATTTGACACCAAAAACAAAAGCAACAACAGCAAAAATAAACAAGTGGGACTACATCAAGCTAAAAAGCTTCTGCAAAGCAAAGGAAGCCATCAACAAAATGAAAAGACAAAGTATGGAATGGGAGAAAATATTCACAAACTACATGTCAGATAAGGGGTTAATATCCAAAATACACATGGAACTCATACAACTCAATACCCATCCCACAAAAAAAATCTGATTAAAAAATGAGAAAAGGACCTGAATAGAAATTTTTCTAAAGGAGATATACAAATGACCTACTGGTACATGAAAAGGTGCTCAACATCATTAATCATTAGGGAAATGCAAATCAAAACCACAATGAGAGACAAATGGCCTTCAAGATGGTTGAAGAGTAAGACATGGAGATCACCTTCATCCCAACAAATACATCAAAAATACATCTACATGTGGAAAAACTCCTACAGAACACCAAATGAACACTGGCAGAAGACCTCAGACTTCCCCAAAGGCAAGAAATACCCCACGCACCTGGGTAGGGCAAAAGAAAAAAGAAAAAACAGAGACAAAAGAATAGGGGTGGGACCTGCACCTCTGGGAGGGAGCTGTGAAGGAGGAAAAGTTTCCACACACTAGGAAGCCCCTTCATTGGTGGGGACAGGGTGTGGACAGGGGGTGGGCAGAGGGGGGAAGCTTCGGAGCCACCGAGGAGAGCGCAGCAACAGGGGTGCGGAGGGCAAAGCAGAGAGATTCCTGCACAGAGGATCGGTGCCGATCAGCACTCTCCAGCCTGAGGGTCTTGTCTGATCACCTGCCGGGATGGGTGGGGACTGGAAGCTGAGCCTTGGGCTTTGGAGGTCAGATCCCAGGGAGAGGACCGGGGTTGGCTGCATGAACACAGCCTGAAGGGGGCTAGTGCACCACAGCTAGCCAGGAGGGATTCCGGGAAAAAGTCTGGAGTTGCCGAAGAGGCAAGAGACCATTGTTTCAGGGTGCGTGAGGAGAGGGGATTCAGAGCACCACCTAAATGAGCTCTAGAGACAGGCGCGTGCTGCAGATATCAGCATTGACACTAGAGACGGTCATGAAATGCTAAGGCTCCTCCTGCAGCCATCAAGAAGCCTGTGTGCAAGCACAGGTCACTATCCAAACCTCCCCATCTGGGAGCCTGTGCAGCCCTCCACTGCCAGGGTCCCATTATCCAGGGACAAACTCCCCGGGAGAAAACACAGCATGCCTTGGACTGTTGCAACATAACACTGGCCTCTGCTGCCACAGGCTTGCCCCACATTCAATATCCTTTCCTCCCCCCAGCCTGAGTGAGCCAGAGCCCCCTAATCAGCTGCTACCTTAACCCCGTCCTGTCTGGGCAGGAAACAGATGTCATCAGGCAACCTACAAGCAGAGGTGGAGCCAAATAGAAAGCTGGACCCCAGGAGATGTGTGAACAAAGAAGAGAAAGAGAAATCTCTCCCAGCAGCCTCAGGAGCAGCGGATTAAATCTCCACAACCAACTTGATGTACCCTGCATCTGTAGAATACCTGAATAGAAAACAAATCATACCAAAATCGAGGCAGTGGACTTCGGGAGCAACTGTAGATTGGGGTTTGCTTTCTGCATCTAATTTGTTTCCGGTTTTATGTTTATCTTAATTTAGTATTTAGAGCTTATTATCATTGGTAGATTTGTTTATTGATTAGGTTACTCTTACTTTTTTTTAATATATACATATTTTTTCTGAGTGTGTATGCATATGTTTCTTTGTGTAATTTTGTTTGTATAGCTCTGTTTTTACCATTTGTCCTAGGGTTCTGTCTGTCCATATATATATATTATTTTTAGGTATAGTGTTTAGTGCTGTTATCATTGGTGGATTTGTCTTTTGGTTTGGCTGCTCTTTTCTTTCTTTGTTTTTTAAATTACTTTTTAATTTTTAATAATATTTTTTATTATAATAATTTTATATTATTTTATTTTTCTTTCTTTCTTTTTCTTCCTTTCTTTCTTTTTTTTCCCTCTCTTTTCTTCTGAAGAGTGTGGCTTGACAGGGTCTTGGTGCTCCATCTGGGTGTCAGGCCTCAGCCTCTGAGGTGGAGAGCCGAGTTCAGGATATTGGTCCACCAGAAATCTCCCAGCCCCATGTAGTATCAGATGGCCAAAACTCTCCCAGAGATCTCCATCTCAATAAAAAGAACCAGCTCTACTCAACGACCAGCAAGCTACAGTGCTGGACACCCTATGCCAAACAACTAGCAAGACAGGAACACAACCACACCCATTAGCAGAGAGACTGCCTAAAGTCATATTAACTTCAGAGACACCCCAAAACACACCACCGGATGTGGTCCTGCTCACTAGAAAAGCAAGATCCAGCCTCATCCACCAAAACACAGGCACCAGTCCCCTCCACCAGGAAGCCTACACAATGACTGAACCAACTTTACCCACAGGGGGCAGACACCAAAAACAATGGGAAATATGAACCTGCAGCCTGCGGAAAGGAGACCCCAAACACAGTAAGTTAAGCAAAATGAGAAGACAGAGAAACACACAGCAGATGAAGGAGCAGGTAAAAACCCACCAGACCAAACAAATGAAGAGGAAATAGGCAGTCTACCTGAAAAAGAATTCAGAATAATGATATAAAGATGATGCAAAATCTTGGAAATAGAATGGAGAAAATACAAGAAACGTTTAACAAGGACCTAGAAGAACTAAAGAGCAAGCAAACAATGATGAACAACACAATAAATGAAATTAAAATTTCTCTAGAAGGAATCAGTAGCAGAATAACTGAGGCGGAAGAACGGATAAGTGACCTGGAAGATAAAATAGTGAAAATAACTACCACAGAGCAGAAAAAAGAAAAAAAAGAATGAAAAGAATTGAGGACAGTCTCAGAGACCTCTGGGACAACATTAAGTGCACCAACATTCGAATTATAGGAGTCTCAGAAGAAGAAGAGAAAAAGAAAGAGACTGAGAAAATATTTGAAGAGATTATATTTGAAAATTTCCATAATATGGGAAAGGAAAGAGTCAATCAAGCTCAGGAAATGAGAGTCCCATACAGGGTATATCCAAGGAGAAACAAGCCAAGACACATGTGAACCAAGCTCTCAAAAATTAAATACAAAGACAAAATATTAAAAGCAACAAGGGAAAAGCAAAAAATAAGATACAAGGGAATCCCCATAAGGTTAACAGCTGATCTTTCAGCAGAAACTCTGCAAGCCAGAAGAGAATGGCAGGACATATTTAAAGTGATGAAAGGGAAAAACCTACAACCAAGATTACTCTACCCAGCAAGGATCTCATTCAGATTCGACAGAGAAATTAAAACCTTTACAGACAAGCAACAGCTGAGAGAAATCAGCATCACCAAACCAGCTTTACAACAAATGCTAAAAGAACTTCTCTAGGCAGGAAACACAAGAGAAAGAAAAGATCTACAATAACAAATCCAAAACAATTAAGAAAATGGTAATAGGAAATACACATTGATAACTACCTTATATGTAAACGGATTAAATGCTCCAACCAAAAGACACAGCCTGGCTGAATGGATACAAAAACAAGACCCATATATGTGCTGTCTACAAGAGACCCACTTCAGACCTAGGGACACATACAGACTGAAAGTGAGGGGATGGAAAAAGATATTCCATGAAAATGGAAATCAAAAGAAAGCTGGAGTAGCAATTCTCATATCAGACAAAATAGACTTTAAAATAAAGACTATTACAAGAGACAAAGAAGGACACTACATTAATACTCAAGGGATCAATCCAAGAAGAAGATATAAAAATTGTAAATATTTATGCACCCAACATAGGAGCACCTCAATACATAAGGCATATTCCAACAGACATAAAAGGGGAAATCGGCAGTAACACAATCACAGTAGGGGACTTTAACAGCCCACTTTCACCGATGGACAGATCATCCAAAATGAAAATAAATAAGGAAACACAAGTTTTAAATGACACATTAAACAAGATGGACTTTATTGATATTTATAGGACATCCCATGAAAAAACAGCAGAATACACTTTCTTCTCAAGTGTTCATGGACATTCTCCAGGAGAGATCATATCTTGGGTCAGAAATCAAGCCTTGGTGAATTTAAGAAAATTTAAATTGTATCAAGTATCTTTTCCGACCACAACTCTGTGAGACTAGACATCAATTAGAGGAAAAAATCTGTAAAAAATACAAACACATGCAGATTAAACAATATGCTACTAAATAACCAAGAGATCCCTAAAGAAATCAAGGAGGAAATCAAAAAATACCTAGAAACAAATGACAATGAAAACATAATGACCCAAAACCTATGGGGTGCAGCAAAAACATTTCTAAGAGGGAAGTTTATAGCAATACAATCCTACTTCAAGAAACAAGAATGATCTCAAATAAACAACCTAAACTTACACCTAAGGCAATTAGAGAAAGAAGAACACAAAACCTCCAAGTTAATAGAAGGAAAGAAATCATAAAGATCAGATCAGAAATAAATGAAAAAGAAATGAAGGAAACAATAGCAAAGATCAATAAAACTAAAAGCTGGTTCTTTGAGAAGATAAACAAAATTGATAAACCATTAGCCAGACTCATCAAGAAAAAAAGGGAGAAAACTCAAATCAATGGAATTAGAAGTGAAAAAGGAGAAGTAACAACTGACATTGCAAAAATGCAAAGGATCATGAGAGATTACTACAAGCAACTATATGCCAATAAAATGGACAACTTGGAAGGAATGCACAAATTCTTAGAAAATCACAACCTACTGAGACTGAACCAGGAAGAAATAGAAAATATAAACAGACTGATCACAAGCACTGAAATTGAGACTGTGATTAAAAATCTTCCAACAAACAAAAGCCCAGGACCAGATGGCTTCGCAGGTGAATTCTATCAAACATTTAGAGAAGAGCTAACACCTATCCTTCTCAAACTCTTCCAAAATATAGCAGAGGGAGGAATACTCCCAAACTCATTCTACAAGGCCACCATCACCCTTATACCAAAACCATACAAAGATGTCACAAAAAAAGAAATCTACAGACCAATATCACTGATAAGCATAGATGCAAAAATCCTCAACAAAATACTAGCAAACAGAATCCAACAGCAGAATAAAAGGATCATACACTATGATCAAATGGGCTTTATCCCAGGAATGCAAGGATACTTCAACATATGCAAAAAAATCAATGTGATACGCCATATTAACAAATTGAAGGAGAAAAAACATATGATCATCTCAATAGATGCAGAAAAAGCTTTTGACAAAATTCAACACCCATTTATGATAAAAACCCTCCAGAAAGTAGGCATAGAGGGAACTTACCTCAACATAATAAAGGTCGTATATGACAAACCCACAGCCAACATCATTCTCAATGGTGAGAAACTGAAACCATTTCCACTAAGATCAGGAAAAAGAAAAGGTTGCCCACTCTCACCACTATTATTCTACATAGTTTTGGAAGTTTTAGTCGCAGCAATAAGAGAAGAAAAAGAAATAAAAGGAGTCC
Organism: Grampus griseus; assembly: GCF_964374135.1. Taxonomy (NCBI): domain Eukaryota; kingdom Metazoa; phylum Chordata; class Mammalia; order Artiodactyla; family Delphinidae; genus Grampus; species Grampus griseus. The sequence goes on along the minus strand of NC_139002.1, from coordinate 92,887,909 downwards.
AAAGTGGAAAACAAGAAGTAAAACTGTCACTGTTTGCAAATGACATGATACTATACATAGACAATCCTTAAGATGCTACCAGAAAACTACTAGAGCTAATCAATGAATTTGGAAAATAGAGCTAATCAATGAATTTGGAAAATAGGATACAAAATTAATGCACAGAAATCTCTGGCATTCCTATACACTAATGATGAAAAATCTGAAAGTGAAATTAAGAAAACACTCCCATTTACCATTGCCACAAAAAGAATAAAATACCTAGGAATAAACCTACCTAAGGAGACAAAAGACAAGTATGCAGAAAACTATAAGACAATGAAGAAAGAAATTAAACATGATACAAACAGATGGATAGATATAACATGTTCTTGCATTGGAAAAATTTACATTGTGAAAATGACAATACTACCCAAAGCAATCTATAGATTCAGTGCAATCCCTGTCAAACTACCAATGTCATTTTTCACAGAACTAGAACAAAAAATTTCACAATTTGCATGGAAACACAAAAGACCCCAAATAGCCAAAGCAATCTTAAGAAAGAAAAATGGAGCTGTGGGAATCAGGTTCCCTGACTGCAGACTATACTACAAAGCTACAGCAATCAAGACAGTATGGTACTGGCACAAAAACAGAAATATAGATCAATGGAATAGGATAAAAAGCCCAGAGATAAACCCAGGCACATATGGTCACCTAACCTTTGATAAAGGAGGCAAGAGTATACAATGGAGATAAGACAGCCTCTTCAATAAGTGATGCTGGGAAAACTGGACAGCTACATGTAAAAGAATGAAATTAGAACACTCCCTAACACCATCCGCAGAAATAAACTCCAAATGGATTAAAGACCTAAATGTAAGGCCAGGCACTATCAAACTCTTAAATGAAAACACAGAACATCATATGACATAAATCACAACAAGATCTTTGTTGACCCACTTCCTAGAGAAATGGAAATAAAAACAAAAATAAACAAATGGGACCTAATGAAACTTAAAAGCCTTTTCATATCAAAGGAAGCCATCGACAAGATAAAAAGACAGCCCTCAGAATGGGAAAAAATATTTGCAAACAAAGCAACTGACAAAAATTAATTTCCAAAATTTTCAAGTAGCTCATGAAGCTCAATATCCAAAAAAAACAAACAACCCAATCCAAAACTGGGCAGAAGACCTAAACAGACATTTCTCCAAAGAAGATATACAGATGGCCAACAAACACATGAAAGGATGCTCAACATCACTACTCATTGGAGCAATGAAAATTAAAACCACAATGGGGTATCAGCTCACACTGGTCAGGATTGCCATCATCAAAAAATCTACAAGCAATAAATGTTGGACAGGGTGTGGAGAGAAGGGAACCCTCTTACCCTGCTGGTGGGAATGTAAATTGATACAGCCACTATGGAGAACAGTATGGAGGTTCCTTAAAAAACTAAAAATAGAACTACCATACAACCCAGCAATCCCACTACTGGGCATATACCCTGAGAAAACCATAATTCAAAAAGAGACATGTACCACAATGTTCATTGCAGCTCTATTCACAATAGCCAGGGCATGGAAGCAACCTAAATGTCCATTGACAGATGAATGGATAAAGAAGATGTGGCACATATATACAATGGAATATTACTCAGCCATAAAAAGAAACGAAATTAAGTTATTTGTCGTGAGGTGGATGAGCCTAGAGTCTGTCATACAGAGTGAAGTAAGTCAGAAAGAGAAAAACAAATACCATATGCTAACACATATATATGGAATCTAAAAAAGAAAAAAGGTTCTGAAGAATCTAGGCACAGGAGAGGAATAAAGATGTAGAGAATGGACTTGAGGACACTGGGAGGGGGAAGGGTAAGCTGGGACAAAGTGAGAGAGTGGCATGGACATATATACACTACCAAATGTAAAATAGATAGCTAGTGGGAAGCAGCTGCATAGCAGAGGGAGATCAGCTTGGTGCTTTGTGACCACCTACAGGGGTGGGATAGGGAGGATGGGAGGGAGACACAAGAGGGAAGAGATATGGGGATTTATGTATATGTATAGTTGATTCACTATGTTATGCAGCAGAAACTAACACAACATTGTAAAGAAATTATACTCCAATAAAGGTGTTAAAAAAAAAACACAATGAGATAGTATGTCAACCTGTTTGGATATCTACTATAAAATAAACACACAGTAGCAAGTGCTGGCAGCGATGTGCAGAAAAGAGAACTTTTGTTCAGTGTTGGTGGGAATATAAAATGGTTCAGACATTTTGGAAAACAGTATGGAGATTTCTTAATGAACTTAAAAATAGAGCTATTACATGATCTAGCACCCCATTTCTTTTTTTTTTCCCCATTTCTTGATAAATATCCAAAGGAAATGAAATAACTCTGTGAAAGAGATATCTGTATTTCCATGTTGATCACAGCATTAGTCACAATAGCCAAGGTATGGAACCAACTTAAGTGTCCATTAATGCATGAATGGATAAGGAAAGTGTTATATATATACACACGTATGTAATATATATAATCCATACACACATATGTAATATATATAATCCATACACACACATATATGGGTTAATATAATATAATAAATTAATATAATATAAACACAATGGAATATTATTCAGCCTTTAAAAAGGTGGAAATCCTGCCGTTTGCAGCAACATGGATGAATCTGGAGGTCATTATGCTGAGTGAAATAAGCCAGACAAAGATAAATACCACATGTACTTCATGGTGTCACTTATACATGGAATCTAAAAAAAGAAAAAGAAGTTGAACTCATAGAAGCAGAGTAGAAAAGTATTTGCTGGGGCTGGAAGGGTGGGTGAGGGAAATAGGGAGAGGTTGAGAAAAGGGTGCAAACTTTCAGTTATAAGAGGAATAAAGTCTGAAGATATAATGTGTAAGTTGGTGACTGTAGTTGATAATACTGTATCATGTAATTGAAATTTGCTAAGAGAGTAGAACTTTAGTGTTCTCACAAAAATATAAATAAAAACTATAAATAAGTAAAATTTAGATAAAAGTATTAGGAAAAAAATAATGCATTGGTGAGGGTGCTAGAAGCATGGGAAATTCCGTGATGGCTCTGTTCTCCAAGTTAGACATACAGCAGAAGATGCTTTGTGTAACAGAACTGGGTTCTTTGATACCACTGGAGATGACAGAACACTAAAATAACAGAAATCAGAGATCCTCTGACTCGTTTTATGATCTGAGGCACTTTTCAGATCTAGAGCCCAGTTTGAAGATGAACCTGTCTCATCAGGAAGAAAGAATTTGCAACACCAAATATATTTAGTAATGACTCGCCCCTTGTTCAGTAACTAAGATCATACATTGAAGAAAAGAGAATGACCAGACAATGTAAGGACTGTTGGTCACAGGGGCTGAGTTTTCACTGGTACTCAGATGCTATTAATTGATGCTATTAGAGTGGAATAATATGAGAATCAGGTGATAAATGTAATCTTTATCTATATCCAGCTCACAGTGATCCACTAGGTCTATGGAGTTACCCTGTGGTTATTTCCCAGTCTCAGAAGGGCTGACTGAAATGGACGTACTTGATAATTTACACAACACTTACATTATTCCTTGGCCTATGGCCTAAGAGCTATTATAGTAAGAAAAGTCAAGTGAAATCCTCTGAAATTGCCTCCTCTCCAATCCTCAACCAGGATAGCAGATCAAAAGCATAATCACACTCCCTCACCCCCAAATAGCAGAGATTAATGGTATTCTTAAAGACCTAAAGGATGAATGGTGTGGTCCACATTTAACTTTCTACATCTTCCCTTTAGAAATCAGACCAGTTCTAGAGTATGAAAATAGATTTCCCCAAACTCAACCAAATAGCACTTCTTATTGCAGCTGCTCTGTCAATATGAAATGTTTACTTGCCAGGAGAGATTAACATGATCTCAAATGCACATAGTCATTGATTGGCAGTGAAGTTCTTTTCCATCTCTACCAAGAAGGGGGGGCATAAAGCAGTTTATCATCATAGAAGATAGAAAACAATATACGTTTACATTTTCCCAGTGTCATGCTGAATACCCTCACCCTCTGTACTGTTATTGTATTGTATTGTATGACTATCTGATTATTCCACATAACCTTACCTTGGCCCGGTGTACCACCAACACAATGTTAATCAAATCGTATGAGCAAGAAGTTTCAAGTAGATTGTGGGCCTTGGTAAGAATATTGGATCCAAAAGTGGGAGATAAAGCCTATGAAGATTTGGAGATTATATCAGGAAATCTCATCCAAAATAAAGAACAAATTACTGTTTCTCTTAATCCCACCAATAAGAAGAAAGTATAATGTCTGGCAATATCTTCAGCTTCTAGAAGCAGCATATTCCATACCTAGAAATACAACTATGTTCCATATGGAGTGACAAGAAGACTTTAGTGCAAACATACTTGTTGCTTGGGCCATAAAGCTGAGCAAACCCTTTGGTACAAAACTCTCTGTGACAGGAAAAACATTATAAATTTATAGCAAGATTCCCAATGAGAATTATGATGTAAGCTGAAAAAAATCCATTTCCAACAAGGAATTACTCACTTTAAAAAAAAAAAAACAGCTCCGTATGGATATCCAATTTTCTCAGCACCACGTGTGGAAGAGACTATCATTTCCACATTGTGTATTCTTGGCAATCTTGTTGAAGACCAGTTGATTGTTTATGTGTGGTTTTATTTCTGGGCTTTCTATTCTGTTCCATTGGTCTATATATCTGTGTTTATGCCAGAATCATGCTCTTACAATTACTGTTGCTTTGTAATATATTTTGAAATCAGGAAGTGTGGTGCATCCAGCTTTACTCTTCTTTCTCAAGATTTCTTAGGCTTTCTAGGGTCCTTTGTGGTTCCATATGGATTTTCAGATTGTTTTTCTATTTCTATAAAAAAAAATGCCACTAGGATTTTGATAGGCACTGACTGATTTTGTAGATTACTTTGGCTAGTATGGTCATCTTAACAACAGTAAGTCTTCCAATTCATGAAAATGGATGTCTTTCAAATTATTTGTGTTTAAAAATATTCTTTAATAAAAGTTTTGTAGTTTTTAGTTCTATCAGCTGAGATAGAGCAGCAACAATACATGATAAGATGAAAGTGGTAGAGCCAGGATCATGCAAGAGCTGGGTTGGAAACACAGGCAGGGTGCACAAAGAGTTGGCCCAGAACCCTATAACGTCTCCACTATCACACTGTGGCTGCTCCCTCAGCTCAAACCCATTGGTAACATGGGATTCCTTTTGTGAGAGAAGGAAGAAAAATTATGAGCTTGGTTTATATAAGCCTGGTATGTTGTATGAGCCAGAAATGGATGGTGGCTGTGTTACAGTCCCATACAGAGTGGTCCTTAAAGACAGTAGAGATGGGAAATCCTCCCAATGGGCACAGCTTCCTGCAGTGTAACTTCTTATCTTCTTTATATGAAAAGAGAAGTGGCCAAAATAAGTATATATATGGATTTTCCATGGCTGTGCGTTATTGGCAAAGGCAAAGAATGCGTTACTAGATAAATCCTTAGTCTAGAAGTATCAGGGGCCATAAATTTGAGTCCCTTCTTTATTAATGCATTATGTTTGTTTTCATTACAATCAACGTATCTTGCATAAATGCATAGACATTCTGTTTAAATTACTTATGTTTGCGGGAAACCGCAGAAGGAAAAAATTAAAGTATCTTTATAGATGGAGGTTAGGGACTATCAAATATTATGTCATCACCCTACTCTTAACAAGTAGGTAAAATTTAGAAGAAAAAATATAATTCATTGAATAAAAACCCTGTTGGGGGCACAAAGATATAGTCACAATAATCACTTTTTAAGTCATGCCCTGGATCATGGCCCTTGCATGGTTTGGACTTCAAAAGGTGGTCATGGGTCTAATGAATGTGTTGGTTTATTGGTAACAAATAATAAAAGTACCTAAAACACATACAGCATCTGCTATGTACATGGCACTATTCTGTTTGCTTTACATAGGTGAACTAATTTAAGCTTTTCCTACAGTTATTGAACTATTACTAAATCAACTTTATAGAGTGAGAAAGTGAGGCATGGAGAGGTTAAGCTGTTTATTCAGCTAGAAAGATAGACATCTAGGATGCATTAGCAGTAGTCAAAACTCTTCAGTGTTCTTGCACCAACTACAGAGAGAGATTGCTGTATCCTTCAGGAGTTAGGTGGAAAGAGGGAGCCATGTCCCCAGATAACCCAGCTAACATCAGTTTGTATAAGGTTCCACATTTCATGTATATACTTCCAGTCACAATTTGAAATCTGAAATATTGGAATACTTTTTGTGTTCTGTCTCAAGCCAAACCTTCTGAAAGGAACTTTATAGCTGCTTGTCCTAACTCCATTCATTCCCTTTTCCAACTTATTATCTGCACTTTTGCCATATTATTCCCCTTAAACTCTACTTCTCTTCCTGCTCAAAAGCCTTCCACAGCTCTGGGAGGTCTACATGATAAAGTTGACAGACCTCAGCCAGACATCCAAGATGCTCATGTCTTTACCAGATGTCAAAGGTCAAATCTATTTACCATGTCCTGTCCCCTACCCACATCTCACATTTTTTTGGCCTCTACAGTTTCACTTAAGCAAAATCAATATGCAAGGACACTTTGGTTTTTTTTGTTTTTTGTTTTCTCTACAAGTTTACACAAATTATACCCACCTTTCAAGGTACAAGGTAAAATAATACTTCTATAAAGTGCTCCCTCATCATTAAATCATAATGTGACCTATACCTTCTTTAAAAAGACTGGATAGTTTACTTGGCAATTTAAAGTTTGTCTTAATTAAAGAGATATATATATATATATATATATATATACACACACGCACACACACACACACACACACACACACACACACACACATACACATATACTGCATTCAGCATTTATGTGTTAAGTTTCTTTTTAATTATACTCCTACATTTGACATTTTGCATTTTGTTTGTATCCAGTATATCCACAGTATTGTTCACAGTGTTATATTTTTATATTTAAATAATGCATGGACTTAGTTTTTCTTTTTACATTTCTCCATTACAAAAGCCTAGCAGCATATTTGGTGACGATTTAAAATGGAATACATGAATAATGTTTATTAGCTCAATTCAACATGCCCCCCTTCTCAAGGTGAGGCACTGACTCTTGTTTGGTAAACTCAGACCTCTCTTAGTATTTACCTGAGAGAAACTGAGTCAGTTCCCTGGATTTCTTGCAAAAATGGAAAATCATTTTTACAGAGAAGAAACAATCATTTTCTAAGCAATACGGTTATTGAACTACTTTGGCTGAGTAAATAGCTGTTTCTTCCATGGCACATTCAGAGGCAATTCTAATTCTTGTCATGGATTGTGACATATTTTCCCTTTGGTAAAACAACAGAAAAGGTGTTTTGGGAATTTTAAGCAGTTTTCAATGTAGACGTTTCCAACATGCTGATTTTCCCAAAAGTTCTACTGGGTAATCTCATTTACCTTCTTCATTGTTTGAGGGTGATGAATTATATAAAATTATTTAATTGCTTTTCTCTTTTTTCATTCTACTCTGCCCTTTTATGATGTTGTCAACTTCAGAACTATCCTGTTTTGCTAAAATATTGAAGTCTAAATTAAGCTAAAATATTGAAGTCTCCCCTGAGCTACCGTCTCCCATTTATGGCTGCTGTAACGGGACACTTTGTCAATACTTTGAAACCAAAAGCTTTACCCTCCCTTCAAATCAACATTTCCCCTTTGCTTCCTATCACCTTTCCATCCATCTAAGCCTTCCTCCCCGCATTTCCTCCTTGACTCTTTGACTGCCATCACGCTGGTATAGCAAACATTGTCTGTTACCTGGACTAGTGGAATAGTCTTCTAAGCACCACCCCTTCTTCAGTTTTCTTTTCACTCTGTGAAATCCCTGAACTTTTTTGCCAGATTATCATTTATTATAGAACATCCTTCCTCACTTTATCACCAGGAGAATGTAAACTTTACGAGCTTTGTCTGTTGCATCACTTTGTCACTGTTTTCTAGAAGAGTGGTTGTCCCATGGCAAGCATGTGTTAGATATCTGTTCAAGGAATTAACAAATCCCATGCTCAAATACATTCAACGGCTCCTTATTACTTAAAAAAGCTTGTTATTCAAATCTTTTTTAATGTTTATTGTTACATACCGACAATAGATACAGACTGTTTATAGTGACAATGAGGATTGGATAACACTTTAAATAAGCGGTCCGCAGCAATTTGGCACCAGGGACCGGTTTCGTGGAAGACAGTTTTTTCACAGACGGGGTGGTGGGGGGCAGGGATGGTGATGGTTCAGGTGGTAATGTGAGTGATGGGGAGCGATGGGGAGCCATGGGGAGCCATGGGGAGCGATGGGGAACGATGGGGAGCGATGGGGAGCGATGGGGAGCAATGGGAAGCGGCAGATGAAGCTCCACTCACTCGCCCACCGCTCACCTCCTGCTGTGCAGTCCGGTTCCTAACAGGACGCGGACCAGTACCGGGGCTTGGGAACCCCTGCTTTAAATAACTTATTACCAAAAATAAAATAAAAGGACCAATTGGTAACTGGTAACATTTATAATTGTGTCTTTTCCTTAGGTCCCATAGTGTAATACCACACTATTAGAGTGCTTTGAATTTTGTTAGTAACAAAATTAAACTATGTACTAGGTAATGTGTTAAGCTCTTTGCAAGTTTACAATCCCATGATTTAAGTTTTATTACACATATTTTACAGATAAGAAAACAGACTTAGATGAAGTAACTTGCCTATGGTCGCCCAGCTAGTAAGGGTAGAGCCAGGATTTTTAATTGATCATTGTTTACAATAAAGTGTCTTATTTTCTTTGATAAGAACAGTCTACTTGCAAAGAGACAGTTTTCTCTCTTTGGGGATAAAGTTTTCCATCTACCTCAGAAGATCTGTGGGAGCCTGAGAGGCCCAGAACAATGTCTTATCTGCAGGTGCGAATTGAAGCCTGATGTAAGGGGCTATGACTGTAAACCCCAGAGCAAACAAAACACAGTCTGCTGTCCCTAGGAGTCATAGAAATGGTGAAGTATTTGATGGCGTTCAAAATACCCAGGAATACTTCCATTTTCACATAATTGCTGCTCTTACCCAGGGACCCTTTCTTAAACCAATTTGGAGCTGCCAAGTTAGCAAGGAACTCCCACCTACCCTGACATTTCATCTCCTTAATACCTTTCACCTTTTCCTGCTTCTTTAATAGACGGATCAAGAAAACTGCTGGAGCGTGAGGGTCCCTGAGAAGCTGCTTCTTCCTTGACCCACGCTCTGCTTGATCTCTTGGAAACTGCCAACCCTGGAGAGAAGCATTTTTGTCTTCCCTTGTGGCCTGGACAAAACACAAAGGGAACTTAAGGCAAGAAATATTTTAATATCTTTTTCTACTCTCAGTCTCCGTGATAGCCATCTAATCCACAAACTGAGGGCTAATGCACGTGGAAGGGGAAAGAAATCTCAGCATGTGTGCTCCTCTGACATTTTGATAAGAGCACAGAGATGGGAAGGCGGCACATCCCCTAAACTACCTTTCTGAAGACATACCTTTGCAGTGCTTCTCAGAAAGCTCAGCAGCCCTCCTTTTAGTCTGCTGGGGAAATTGACAAGGGGTTTTAAGAGTCATCAAACCCACAGAAACATATTTGTCAGGTGTCTCTACAAGTGTCGCTATAATTTAATATATTCTTACATTTTACTTTAAAATAATTCTGTCCACTTCCATTTAAAGAAAACGCCATTTTTGCTTTAAATTCTTATTACAGGATATTTATCTTGGTTTATTTGCTTGTTTATAGAATTAGAATTTATTGATAGAATAAAACTCAAAAAGGACCTTAAATATTTTTAATATTATTATTTTGTAATTAATATTACATTAATATTAACATTATTTATATTTTTAGCAGAAACTTTTCCTTGAATGAAAACTTATTCAAACCTCAACATGGAGAAATCAATCATCAGGATTGCTTTAGGTGAAGCATGGCTATAGGGTCTGGCTCCCTCTCCATCTCCCCAGTTCTTGGAGGCCCAAGAAGGTGCTCTAAAAAGCTCACTTGGAATACTGAAGAATTTATCCAGACTTCTCTGGAGGAAGACATAGGGGAATGAAGTAGCTCATCAGGCCATGTTACAAGTTGGTGGCAGAGCTGACTCTAAACGGTTGATTCTTGATTCTCACTCCTGTCTTTGAGGTTGGGTCAATCTTTCCGGTCTAGGGGAAATAAAATAAGTACTTAAAGTGTAAAAGTTTGAAAAGAAAACAAAAATAATTTTCCTGAGGGCTGGGCTATAAACAATTATCTTGAGACAGATAAAGTTTTCTCACTCATAAATAAGAATATATTTAACATCATGGAAATATCATGCCAATGACAGGAATTTGTCTTGTTCAGTAAATTTGTTTCTGACTTCTGAGTTTTCCCTGATACAGGGAACGTACCTTACACCTGTCCCCAGTCTCCTGAAATGCACTGAGATGCTCCAGGTGGTGACTGCTTAACCTACAGCTGTCCCAACCAGTATTTTCTATGCTTGCCATTCTTGGGAAATAACGAAGGAACCCCAGACACATGCATACATAGGGGAAATTTGGCATGTGTACAGGAAGACAAGCAAAGCAGTCCTTCAAGAGACAAACAAGACCTTCTTGCTATAATCCAGGATATGCTCTTCAGTACTGAGCTAGCCATCATAACTAGACGTGAAGAAACGTTCTTTTGCACCAAAGAACAGAAACACGATGATATTTCAGTTTGTTCAGGAAAAAGTTTTGTCTCCCCACATCAGAGTCTCTAAATCCCTGTTTCTTCTGCTCAAAATCACTACCCTTTTTTTTTTCTTTTTATAAATATTTAAGGTCCTTTCTTTCTTACTTGCTACCTAGTCTCTTTCTCCTTGTTTCCTTGTGGGCCTCTCATTTTTTTCTTTTTTCACTTTTTTCTTCCCTCCTTTCCACTTATTTTTCTTCTATTCTCCCCTCTAGCTTTCTTCTCCTCTTCTTTCGTTTTCTTTCTTTTTTCCTTTCTGTCATTTTTTTCCCTTTCTCTCTTTCCCTCCCTCCCTTCTTCCTTGTTTCCATTCCTCCCTTTTGCTCTTTTTCTTTCTGTTTTTATTTCTTCATTTATTCTCTCTTTCATTGTTTTTCTTCCTACTTTCTTTCTTTCTTCCTTCCACTCAGAGTCATTCATTGAGGGGTTAAGAAATTGGGTTATTTATCCACAAACTTGAATTACTCAGTAAGAGAACCTCTTGGGGATTCAACTCTCTGGACTCTGAGCTACCCAGTTTAGAGGACAAACTTTCCTATCTGCAAAGAATGCCCTCAGACAGAGAGACATGGGGAAACCACCAGCATGGACGTGAACTGTCTGTACTGACTGTTGATAGGAATGGGTTTGTCAACACTGGAGATGCCTCTTTTCCTCCATCATTCTTTTTTCTTTCTTTTCTTCCCTTCTTCATTAAACAACTATGCGTATCCACAATGTGCCAAGTACTATCCTAAGCATTGTGACAGCTAAGTAGGCATGACCCCAATTTTCTTGCAGGTTACACTCTAATTTATTCTGACTGAGGAAATAATTATTAATCAAATAGTCTCAAAACATCAGTGCTTCTTAAACCTTTCCACTTACACTGCCCTTCAAAATAGAAGAGAGGGAGGAAGTGTCCTTGGTTATCTGAAGAACTACACTTGGAAATTCTTTTGATGTTTCCTTTTGATGTTTTATTTTTAAATCCACACAAACTTAATGTACTATATATTTAAATAGACCAAATTAATTTATATCAACCTTTCTAATGGTTTGAATACTAGATAACATTTAATTTTGAAATGTTGATACAGGTAAAAGCCCAAGCAACATACCTGGTAGCTATTCTATTATTATGCATAATGGTTAAAAGTTTAAGCTTTAAAGAAAATAGGGAAGTCAGGATCAAGTGCAATATTTTCTTACCAGTGGGATGGCCTTGGGCAGCTTTATTAAACGTTCTGTGACCTGGTATATCCTCACCAGCATTACCTAACTCACAGAGATGTTAGAATTTAATCGGAGACTAGCTTTGAGCACAGATTCAGAACAGTTAACACCCTAGACATGAAATTGACTATTGTTATTATCATGATATTGTCTTTTTTTTTTTTTTGCGGTACTCGGGCTTCTCACTGTTGTGGCCTCTCCAGCTGCAGAGCACAGGCTCCAGACGCGTAGGCTCAGCGGCCGTGGCTCACGGGCCCCAGCTGCTCCATGGCATGTGGGATCCTCCAGGACCGGGGCACGAACCCGTGTCCCCTGCATCGGCAGGCGGGCTCTCAACCACTGCACCACCAGAGAAGCCCCAATGATATTGTCTTTAATTATTATTGTATTAACCACTGTTGCTGTGGTTTTTATTACTGTAATTAATTTGAGGTATAGCCAGGCAAGGGAGCATCAACTTACAAATATTGGAGTCTGAACAAGAGCATGTTAGCAGGTCAATGAGGGAATGAGGGCTCAGCTCTCGTAGAGCTCACATTCATACACAAGTAGGTATCCTAACAGTGCTTCCAACCCAGTATCTAATGGTCCTGGGCACACTCTGCCTTAGGGCCCAACAGTGCTGAAACACAGCAAAGCTGGTGCTGAGCAGACAGCGGATGGGTTGCCTCTGGCACAGCATGCACTAATAGAGAGCACTGGTAGGCTGAGAGGAGGGGGGGAGCAGAGCAAGGATGCATTAATGATGAACATCCTGCAGGAAGGGGAGAGATCAGGGAGAGATTAGCCAAACTGCTGATTGTGCATAGGGAGGCCAGCTGTGAGAGGCTAATGGAACATTAGGAGATGACAGAAATCCAAAGACAGCCAGCTGTTACCTGGGATGATGGTGTCGAGTCATCAGATTCCAAACCACCACACAACAGACAGCCACATCTGGAGGTGGAGTTATGGACCTCAGCCCTGCAGGGTTTGCTGAGAGGGCAGGTAACACAGGCACGTGGGGATGACGCTGCAAGAGACAGTGTGCTAATTCATCAGGTCCTGGGATGCTTTGCCTCTTTCCCTTTCCTGAGTGACAGGAATCCCAAAGGACAGAAAATGATCCACAGACTTATGATAAATAAAGTGTTTTCAGTTGTTTGTTCACTCTAGTCACATGCTCCATGCCAAGACCTAAAGTCTTCAATGTTGATCCAGAAGGAAAATGAAGACGTTTCTCTTGTCCCCGAAATCAGGGCAAATTATCATATGCTTTTCAACAGTTTAAAGAAGCAATTATCAAACTTTTGCTTGCCCCTTTGGGACTGACTTGTCAGATACCTCTACCCCAAGCATGACCACCTTCATTAGACACAGTAAGTAACATTTGCTGCTTATTGGCTACCAGCATCTGTTTATTCCTCCCTATGAGACCATAAACACCTTTTGAAGAAATATCTAGTTCATACTGGATTTAGTTCATGAAAACCATATCCACTTGCCTGGCCCTCAGCTGAGTAAAGAACAGTATGTGATCAAAGGTAGGTTATTTCAGATCATTGCTCTCTGGAAACTAAAACTGAGGTAGAGAGGCAAATATACTCAGAATGTTTGAGATTTCATTATGTCCTAGTAGAGGCTGCACTATACCTACTAACAGACCACTGTTGGGTTCTTTGCTTCATATTCTTTTTAGCTGTCTCTGTTCCTACAAGTTTTAAAGTCTGATTCTATAGTCTCTCAAGAAATTGTGAGCTGTCAGTATTCTTCCAAGGATATTTTAGCCTTCAGCCAAGAGACCCTAGGATAAGGAATACTTCTCAAGATATAAGATACAATTTCACATTCCTTTCTCACCTCTAAGAAAGTATTTCTAAATTCAAGTCATTGAGAAACAATTCCTGAACAACTTTGAATCCATTATTACTCATTTTTATAAATGAGACTTTCCTAGGCTTCATTACTTAATTATCAGGACAAAAATACATTTTCTAAAAACAGCTCACAATTGATTACAATAAATCTGTGGAAGACTGCTTTCAAAGAGAGCTTCAGTAGTTCTTCCCATCCTTGTATGCACACATCTCTGCAATTTGGCTTTGGCACACTCCCCATCAAGAGAAGAAATGCATTTCTTCAACCTTTGGATCTGTGCTTGAATTTGGCATTGCAACTGTAGCAAATGCTCCATAAGCAGCAGTTTGACAGGTGTCTGCACACTTGGCCTTAGCCTCTTTTGTTGGTAGAGGGAACACTATGACCAAATGGCAATGATCCTGGCTTAGCCATCTTGAAATGAAGAGAACAGAGACGCCGTAGCTGACAGTTTGACAAAGACCAGGCACATGTGTGTGGCCATTGTAGATCGTGTGGTCACAACTGAGCGAGCATAAAAGTACAAGTCCATAAAGTATTCCCGGTGAAACCAGCAAAAAAAAACACCTGGCTGAACACAACCCAAATTGCTAGCCCAGAGAATCCTAAGCAAATATAATAGTTGTTGTTTTACCTTTTGCTTCTGGGGTGGTTTTTCAGGTATCAATAAGTAATTGATATAGAAATTAGTAGCAGAACTTGTGTGTAGGTAACAAAAACTGAAAATATGTTTCATTGGCTTTGAGACTGGTTGGCAAGAACTGTTAGCGAAGGCTGGAAATATTTCAAACTGCTATCGGAGGCTGCAAAACTGGTGATCCATGTTTTGTGTGTGGGAACCAACGGGTAAAACTGTTGCCTAGGGTCATCTTGTGTCTGACTGTGGTAAATTGTCTGCAAAGATGGCCCCCATCCATTTCACTCATCTCTTACACCCATGGTCCACTTTACATCAAAAACTGGAGTCTAACTCCCTTCCCCTTGAATTTTTTAGCTCTGTATGTCAAGCTCTAGGAAGAAAGAAGTAAGCTAAAGAAAATACTGTTTAATTTGCAAGCAGAATTTGGAGAAAATGTGAGGAGGCAGGACTTATTGAATTGAAAACTGTACTGTTCACAAATCTATTCTTCCCAGCTAGAAAAAGCTTCCAAGAGTAAGACAGCATCTGAAGATGAAAGACTAAATCAGTGCTGTGGCTGTGAAAACTTTTCATGATAAACACACTTGATTCAGGTAAGTATTTTCATTCCCAATTTGGAGATGATGAAACTCAAATTCTGAAAGACAAAATCAGTGGTTTTCAAACTTTGTCCCACAGAACTTTGCCCTTGTGGGCCCAGTGGGAAACAGCAGTGAGTTAGGCCTGATAGAGGGAAAACCAAGTGGGCTGAGGTCTGGGTCTTTCATCTTGCTCCCAGGAGAAAATTCTACCTTTATCTATGATATGTATTTGGTTTCCATGTAAGATTTTGATTGAACAGTGTTTTCCAAAGGCAACAAGAATCATGGAAAACCTCTAATAAAGAATAGAACAAGGATTTGAACCCAGGACACTTAGATTACAAAAGTTATACTCTTTGCTTTGTGTCACATTGCCTAATGCACTAAGGGTGAGTAGAGGGTCTTGAAGTTACAGAGTTTTTGGACCCAGATGTATGAAGTTTATCCCCTGCACTGATATTTCTCAAGCCAAAAGCTGACACATATTTTCTGACATTTGATATAATAGTAACATAGATTATTCAAAATCTGGACTGTTCTGGAAGATTTTAGTTGTATAGTTGTCATATCTGATCCTTAGGAAATATAGCAAAAGATCATATGATCTGAGTGGGACTGTTCAGAAGAGGTTTCAGAACTTCTTGAATCAATCTATTAATTGATTGATTGATTGATTTGTTAAAATTAAGGACCTATACTGATAACAGAGAATGGGAGTAAAACACACAGCAAAGCCTGGTCTTTGGCTTCCAGGAGCTCAAAGTGTAGCAGGGGAAGCAGAGCAAGTTCATTCTCATGCAAAATGATGTCTAAAAGGAAAAGGTTTGAACAGAAACTTAGTCTCCTGAAAAGGCAGAACCCATGCTTCTCTGAACCAAGGTATCGCTCCGCTAACTGGGATTCCTAATTGCAGCGACTATAGGATAAATAATGCTGTATAAATTCCACTTTTTATTTTATCATGAAAAAGAGATGTCTCTTCCCTCAGAAAAGAAAATGATTTTCATTGCTATTGTATTTCCAAGGGTGAGAGAGACCATGGACATTTCTCCTGCCCCAGGTATCCTGACTCATAACTCAGTCATTGTTTTAACTTGGTAAAATATCTAAAAGCTAAACTAATTTAAAGACGCTAAAGCCATGTCACATGAGACAATATGTGAAGCACCAGAGAAGATCTCAGATCAGAGACGTACAAGGCACATCTTTGCTTCCTTTTTGTCCCCCCAGCCTTCCAAGTTACTTCCAGCCTTGAAAGTAAGGGCAAGGAAGATGGAAATCTCTATTAGCAATCATTAGATGTTCGATATCTGTGCTTACTACAATATCAGCCATGAAACCGAAGACCAGTTTGGTAAGTTGGTAGAGACTGAAGCGTGGGCCTTGTGCCAGAGCATACTTTTATTTTTTCTCTTTATTATCTACTTCGTTCTGGGGGTAATCCTCAGCTTACATCTAAGGATTCGTTTTGTGTTTTGTTTTCGTTTTTTTGTTGTTGTTTGTGTTTTTTTTTTAAACATCTTTATTGGAGTATAATTGCTTTACAAAGTTGTGTTAGTTTCTGCTGTATAACAAAGTGAATCAGCTATACTTATACATATGTCCCCATATCCCCTCCCTCTTGTGTCTCCCTCCCACCCTCCCTACCCCTCCCATCTAGGTGGACACAAAGCATGGAGCTGATCTCACTGTGTGATGCAGCTGCTTCCCTCTAGCTATCTATTTTACACTTGGTAGTGTATATATGTCCATGCCACTCTCTCACTTTGTCCCAGCTTACCCTTACCCCTCCCCATGTCCTCAAGTCCATTCTCTATGTCTGCGTTAGATCTAAGGATTCTTAGATCCCCTGCAGCCTGAGTTTCCCAGGCTCCCATGTCAGCTGACTTTGGCTCATGGGGGCCACTGGGTGGAGATGGGTGGTGGGAGGAGGGGTGAAGCTTGGGAGTTTCTCCACCTCCCTCTCTGTCCGGGTGGTACCTCCAGAAGCATCTGCATGTGTCTGGTGGTTTCAGCTCCCACAGGATAAACCATTCATAGATCCAACTTCCAACAAGGGACTTCAGCCTCTGGGCTCTGTTTCTGAGCCCCCTCCCTTGGGTCTCTAGCAGAGGGTGGTAGACATTTCTGGCTGTTGTCAATTTCTGGGTTACCTCATTGTTCCCCCTTTGGCTTTTCAGCTCCTCTTCACCTGTGTAAACAATTCCCTGCATTAAAATCCTCTTGTTTAAAAAAAATGTAAGGGCAAATATTGAGTTTTTCAAAATGAGTATCTTTATTGTTAGTATAGTTTGGTAGTTTTCCAGAAAGATGGCTGCAGTAAGCCCCTCTGTCTATTGCTGTGTTTGTGAATGCATCCAGGGCACGTGGGTTTGGCTGGGAGCAAGTAGACTTGACTTTAAGATCAAGAGCGTGGGACACCAGACAAGTTCATGGAATGTTACCCACAAAAGTGCTCAACCGCATTCACAATTGCTGATGATGACACTAGACAGGCAAACATTGGTGGGTAGTTATATGCACAGTTCTATGAACTTTGTATATACTCATTTGAATGTTTCAAACATTCTACAAACTAGGACTATTATGATCCCCATTTTATGATAGGAAAACCAAATTTTAGGAAGATTAAACAATTTGATTAAGATCACACATTGAGAAAGGACTTTAAACCCAGGATGCCTGGCAATATTTTTTATTGATGCGGTCTTTGTGCAAGTCATCTTTATTTTATTTTTACCATCCTCAAAGGAAAACAAAGAAAAAACATTTTTTATTCTGTCTCATTTATGCTGATAATATCTGTGACAAAAATTCTCATTTATCTTAAAATCTTCATTTCAAAAAGAGGAAGCACTTTTAGTGTATGACTTTACAATATGGCTTAGGAAACACGTAAAAGAAAGCACAAAAGATGAATTTGCGCTACAATCTACTCGTCTGTTAAATAAATATATAACATGTGGCTTAAAATATGAGGCTAAAGTCAAATACTTTATGTTGCAAACAAACTTGTCGCATCGGTGAAAATGACCAGCTTTTTTTTCCCTTTTTCACTCCTGATGCCCCACCGCTGTCTATTCTCCATAGCCTGGGGTCTTTCATCTTGCTGTCTTAGGGAGTGTTTATTCAAGACCTGTAGTTCTAAGAAAACAATATCTGTCCAGTGACTAACGAAAGAGCTATTTTGACCTTTAGAAAGTATTTTTATGTACTTTCTCTCCATTCTCTTACCCCGCATCTTTCACCCCCTACTCAACATTCAGCCTTTTCCTTTTACCCCAGTTGGGTGGACAAAATACATTTTATAATAGCTAAAACTATATCTAGGGTTTACTTCTGTTTTAAGCACTTTCTATGGATTAACTAATTTAATTCTCCCAAAAAGTTAGGAGGTACATAATACTATTATCATGATCCTTTTACAGATGATAAAACTGACAAAGAGAAGTTACATTTACAGGAATGAATAGATGACAGAAAGGGATTTGAAGGCAGGTAGTCAGGCTCCAGTTTCCATATTCTGACCCTCATTCTGCAATACTGCTTCAAGGACCAGCAAATCTCTAATAACAGAGATTAGGAAAAATTACCTATTGAGTCAATTTTAAAGATTGTAAAAGATGAACATTGTTCTAATGACATGAAAACAATATCGGGGCCTTGGATTCTCAGGCATTTTGTTTACATACAGAAAATGTGGCTTGGGAAGATATCTTATGCTTAATTTTGGTGCAAAGAAAAAGTTTTTTTGAATCTAAATGTTATTGCATCCATAGCATTTCCTCTCTTGTGTAATGTGAATCTCAGTGACTGGTTCTGATAAGTTTGTTACCAGCCATATGCTAAGTACAGTACCCCCGATGCTCAGGTTCATCTGTAGATCTTCAACTATTCTGTCCAATTACACACAAAGGGCACCCATTCAGGCCAAACCAGTGTTTGATACATAAAGCAGGTTCACAACATACATACTTCCCATATTTTTGATAATTTATTACAGTCATCTTCCATTTTTCTTTTAGAATTACAAATCAGTATTTAAGCAAAACTTACACATGCAACATGCATTTTCATTTGTAATACATTACTCTATTTCAGGCAAAAGTTAAAATTAGTACTAGCCACTACATCATCAGGAAATGTATTCTATCCACTTAGCCGTGGGCAACAAGCCTGTGTCACATTCTGGAGTCGTATTAAATGCTCAGTAATATTTGTTCATTAATTGACTAATTATGTTATGATGAGATCGCATCTGCACAAAACAG
The DNA here is from genome assembly GCF_964374135.1 of Grampus griseus. NCBI lineage: Eukaryota > Metazoa > Chordata > Mammalia > Artiodactyla > Delphinidae > Grampus > Grampus griseus. The sequence continues at coordinate 92,868,493 of NC_139002.1, read as the reverse complement.
TAAATTTACATCCATTGCCTGTCTCATAAAATGAAAGACAAAACATATTTCTGCCTATCAATCAGCAATAGGGCTTGAGTAATTGAGTGTGTGCAGGAACACTGATTATATACATGACAGTAATTATGATGTGGCCTCTAATTATATAGGTAACGTGTGGCATTGGATTCATGGGAGCTACTGAGTTGCCTCTCCATCAAAGCCCAGGTGCCTGGAGAGGATGAAAAAAAAAGCCAAAAGTGAAGAACATAAGTGAGAAAGTAGAAACATTTTAAGAAAACATGTTACCCACCATCTCCCTGGACTATGGAACGTCTGGTTTTATGTGAATTCTTTTTTCCTCCCTTCCTTCTTTCCTTCTGTTTTGAAAAACTGAAAATGAAGCAGAATCAGGGAAGAAAGAATAATGTAAAAAGCTCTTCTTTTGCTTTCTAAATTTACTGTTTTTGCCTTCTTTTGTTTGTTTAATTGGACTTATTATTCTAGGACTGTTCTTGTTGTCACTCCTTTCTTTAGACTTTAGAGACATAAAGTGATTACATTATATATAAAAAAGCCCAGGGCTTCCCTGGTGGCACAGTGGTTGAGAGTCCGCCTGCCGATGCAGAGGACATGGGTTCGTGCCCCGGTCCGGGAAGATCCGACATGCTGCGGAGCGGCTGGGCCCGTGAGCCATGGCCACTGAGCCTGCGCGTCCAGAGCCTGTGCTCTGCAATGGGAGAGGCCACAACAGTGAGAGGCCTGCGTACCGCCAAAAAAAAAAAAAAAAAAAAAAAAGGCCAGTAAATATACCCCTTTTCATTACCAGGAATTAATGTATCACTTTAGCTTTTCTGTTCCTTTCTAAGATGGAGAACAGTGATTTGACAAGATGGATAAAATAACAGGCTAATTTAGAATGGAGGTGGGGAAGATAAAATATATTTGAAGCATAAAAGAAAGATGAGGGACAGCCCAGTCCCATTGATTCCAGAAGGACTGTTGGCTTTTTCTAAATATGAAAAATATATATATATCATAAAAATAAAATATCACTTTAAATAATTATTAAAAGTAATTCCTCAGAATTTATAAATTAAACAAATAACAAATTAGAAATTATTGTCTGTTTTGGATACAGTTTTTTTTTTTTTTTACATCTTTATTGGAGTATAATTGCTTTACAATGCTGTGTTAGTTTCTGCTTTATAAAAAAGTGAATCAGTTATACATATACATATGTTTCCATATTTCTTCCCTCTTGCGTCTCCCTCCCTCCCTCCCTCCCACCCTCCCTATCCCACCCCTCCAGGCGGTCACAAAACACCAAACTGATCTCCCTGTGCTATGCGGCTGCTTCCCACTAGCTATCTACCTTACGTTTGGTAGTGTATATATGTCGATGCCTCTCTCACGCTTTGTCGCAGCTTACCCTTACCCTTCCCCATATCCTCAAGTCCATTCTCTAGTAGGTCTGTGTCTTTATTCCTATCTTACCCCTAGGTTCTTCATGACATTTTTTTTTCTTAAATTCCATATATATGTGTTAGCATATGGTATTTGTCTTTCTCTTTCTGACTTACTTCACCCTGTATTACAGACTCTAGCTCTATTCACCTCATTACAAATAGCTCAATTTTGTTTCTTTTTATGGCTGAGTAATATTCCATTGTATATATGTGCCACATCTTCTTTATCCATTCATCCAATGATGGAAACTTAGGTTGTTTCCATCTCTGGGCTATTGTAAATAGAGCTGCAATGAACATTTTGGTACATGACTCTTTTTGAATTATGGTTTTCTCAGGGTATATGCCCAGTAGTGGGATTGCTGGGTCATATGGTAGTTCTATTTGTAGTTTTTTAAGGAAACTCCATACTGTTCTCCACACTGAGTGTATCAATTTACATTCCCACCAACAGTACAAGAGGGTTCCCTTTTCTCCACACCCTCTCCAGCATTTATTGTTTCTAGATTTTTTGATGATGGCCATTGTGACTGGTGTGAGATGATATCTCATTGTAGTTTTGATTTGCATTTCTCTAATGATTAATGCAGTTGAGCATTCTTTCATGTGTTTGTTGGCAGTCTGTATATCTTCTTTGGAGAAATGTCTATTTAGGTCTTCTGCCCATTTTTGGATTGGGTTGTTTGTTTTTTTGTTATTGAGCTGCATGAGCTGCTTATAAATTTTGGAGATTAATCCTTTGTCAGTTGCTTCATTTGCAAATATTTTCTCCCATTCTGAGGGTTGTCTTTTTGTCTTGTTTATGGTTTCCTTTGCTGTGCAAAAACTTTGAAGTTTCATTAGGTCTCAATTGTTTATTTTTGTTTATATTTCCATTTCTCTGGGAGGTGGCTCAGAAAGGATCTTGCTGTGATTTACATCATAGAGTTTTCTGCCTATGTTTTGCTCTAAGAGTTTGATAGTTTCTGGCCTTACATTTAGGTCTTTAATCCATTTTGAGCTTATTTTTGTGTATGGTGTTAGGGAGTGATCTAATCTCATACTTTTACATGTACCTGTCCAGTTTTCCCAGCACCACTTCTTGAAGAGGCTGTCCTTTCTCCACTGTACATTCCTGCCTCCTTTATCAAAGATAAGGTGACCATATGTGTGTGGGTTTCTCTCTGGGCTTTCTATCCTGTTCCATTGATCTATCTTTTTGTTTTTGTGCCAGTACCATACTGTCTTGATTAATGTAGCTTTGTAGTATAGTCTGAAGTCAGAGAGCCTGATTCCTCCACCGCCGTTTTTCGTTCTCAAGATTGCTTTGGCTATTCAGGGTCTTTTATGTTTCCGTACAAATAGTGAAAGTTTTTGTTCTAGTTCTGTGAAAAATGCCAGTGGTAGTTTGATAGGGATTACATTGACTCTCTAGATTGCTTTGGGTAGTAGAGTCATTTTCACAATGTTGATTCTTCCAATCCAAGAACATGGTATATCTCTCCATCTATTTGTATCATATTTAACTTCTTTCATCAGTGTCTTACAATTTTCTGCATACAGGTCTTTTGTCTCCTTAGGTAGGTTTATTCTTAGATATTTTATTCTTTTTGTTGCAATGGTAAATGGGAGTGTTTTCTTAATTTCACTTTCAGATTTTTCATCATTGGTATATAGGAATGCCAGAGATTTCTGTGCTTTAATTTTGTATCCTGCTACTTTACCAAATTCATTGATTAGCTCTAGTAGTTTTCTGGTAGCATCTTTAGGATTCTCTATGTATAGTATCATGTCATCTGCAAACAATGACAGCTTTACTTCTTCTTTTCTGATTTGGATTCCTTTTATTTCCTTTTCTTCTCTGATTGCTGTGGCTAAGACTTCCAAAACTATGTTGAATAAGAGTGGTGAGAGTGGGCAACCTTGTCTTGTTCCTGATCTTAGTGGAAATGCTTTCAGTTGTTCACCCTTGAGGACGATGTTGGCTGTGGGTTTGTCACATATGGTCTTTATTATGTTGAGGAAAGTTCCCTCTATGCCTACATTCTGCAGGGTTTTTATCATAAATTGGTATTGAATTTTGTCAAAAGCTTTTTCTGCATCTATTGAGATGATCATATGGTTTTTCTCCTTCAATTTTTAAATACGGTTTATCACATTGACTGTTTTGCATATATTGAAGAATCCTTGCATTCCTGGAATAAACCCCACTTGATCATGGCGTATGATCCTTTTAATGTCCTGTTAGATTCTGTTTGCTAGTATTTTGTTGAGGATTTTTGCATCTATGTTCATCGGTGATATTGGCCTGTAGTTTTCTTTCTTTGTGACATCCTTGTCTGCTTTTGGTATCAAGGTGATGGTGGCCTCGTAGAATGAATTTGGGAGTGTTCCTCCCTCTGCTATATTTTGGGAGAGTTTGAGAAGGATAGGTGTTAGGTGTTCTCTAAACATTTGATAGAATTCGCGTGTGAAGCCATCTGGTTCTGGGCTTTTGTTTGTTGGAAGATTGTAAATCACAGTTTCAATTTCAGTGCTTGTGATTGGTCTGTTCATATTTTCTATTTCTTCCTGATTAAGTCTTGGCAGGTTGTGCATTTCTAAGAATTTGTCCATTTCTTCCAGGTTGTCCATTTTATTGGCATAGAGTTTCTTGTAGTAATCTCTCATGATCCTTTGTATTTCTGCAGTGTCAGTTGTTACTTCTCCTTTTTCATTTCTGATTCTATTGATTTGAGTTTTCTCCCTTTTTTTCTTGATGAGTCTGGCTAATGGTTTATCAATTTTGTTTATCTTCTTAGAGAACCAGCTTTTAGTTCTATTGATCTTTGCTATTGTTTCCTTCATTTCTTTTTCATTTATTTCTGATCTGATTTTTATGATTTCTTTCCTTCTGCTAACTTTGGGGGGGGTTTGTTCTTCTTTCTCTAATTGCTTTAGGTGCAAGGTTAGGTTGTTTATTCGAGATGTTTCCTGTTTCTTAAGGTAGGATTGTATTGCTATAAACTTCCCTCTTAGAACTGCTTTTGTTGCATCCCATTGATTTTGGGTCGTCGTGTCTCCATTGTCATTTGTTTCTAGGTATTTTTTTATTTCCTCTTTGATTTCTTCAGTGATCACTTCGTTATTAAGTAGTGTATTGTTTAGCCTCCATGTGTTTGTATTTTTTACCGATCTTTTCCTGTAATTGATATCTAGTCTCATAGCATTGTTGTCGGAAAAGATACTTGAAACAATTTCAATTTTCTTAGATTTACCAAGGCTTGACTTGTGACCCAAGATATGATCTATCATGGAGAGTGTTCCATGAGCACTTGAGAAAAATGTGTAATCTGTTGTTTTTGGATGAAATGTCCTATAAATATCAATTAAGTCCATCTTGTTTAATGTATCATTTAAAGCTTGTGTTTCCTTATTTATGTTCATTTTGGATGATCTGTCCATTGGTGAAAGTAGTGTGTTAATGTCCCCTACTATGATTGTGTTACTGTCGATTTCCCCTTTTATGGCGGTTAGTATTTGCCTTATGTATTGAGGTGCTCCTATGCTGGGTGCATAAATATTTACAATTGTTATATCTTTTTCTTGGACTGATCCCTTGATCATTGATCCCTTGATCAAAGTGTCCTTCTTTGTCTCTTCTAATAGTCTTTATTTTAAAGTCTGTTTTGTCTGATATGAGAATTGCTATTCCAGCTTTCTTTTGGTTTCCATTTGCATGAAATATCTTTTTCCATCCCCTTACTTTCAGTCTGTATGTGTCTTTAGGTCTGAAGTGGGTCTCTTGTAGACAGCAAATATATGGGTCTTGTTTCTGTATCCATTCAGCCAATCTGTGTCTTTTGGTGGGAGCATTTAGTCCATTTACATTTAAGGTAATTATCGATATGTATGTTCCTATTCCCATATTCTTAATTGTTTTGGGTTCGTTGTTGTAGGTCTTTTCCTTCTCTTGTGTTTCTTGCCTAGAGAAGTTCCTTTAGCAGTTGTTGTAAAGCTGATTTGGTGGTGCTGAACTCTCTCAGCTATTGCTTGTCTGTAAAGGTTTTAATTTCTCCATCAAATCTGAATGAGATCATTGCTGGGTAGAGTAATCTTGGTTGTAGTTTTTCTCCTTCATCACTTTAAATATGTCCTGCCAGTCCCTTCTGGCTTGCAGAGTTTCTGCTGAAAGATCAGCTGTTAACCTTATGGGGATTCCCTTGTGTGTTATTTGTTCTTTTTCCCTTGCTGCTTTTAATATGTTTTCTTTGTATTTAATTTTTGACAGTTTGATTTATATGTGTCTTGGGGTATTTCTCCTTGGATTTATCCTGTATGGGACTCTCTTTGCTTTGTGGACTTGGTTAACTATTTCCTTTCCCATATTAGGGAAATTTTCAACTATAATCTCTTCAAATATTTTCTCAGTCCCTTTCTTTTTCTCTTCTTCTGCTGGCACCCCTATAATTCAAATGTTGGTGCGTTTAATGTTGTCCCAGAGGTCCCTGAGACTGTCCTCAGTTCCTTTCATTCTTTTTTCTTTATTCTGCTCTGCAGTAGTTATTTCCACTATTTTATCTTCTAGGTCACTTATCCGTTCTTCTGCCTCAGTTATTCTGCTATTGATCCCATCTAGAGTATTTTAAATTTCATTTATTATGTTGTTCATCGTTGTTTGTTTCATCTTTAGTTCTTCTAGGTCCCTGTTAAATGTTTCTTGCATTTTGTCCATTCTATTTCCAAGATTTTGGATCATCTTTACTATCATTACTCTGAATTCTTTTTCAGGTAGACTGCCTATTTCCTCTTCATTCGTTAGGTCTGGGGCATTTTTATCTTGCTCCTTTATTTGCTGTGTGTTTTTCTGTCTTCTCATTTTGCTTATCTTACTGTGTTTGGGGTCTCCTTTTTGCAGGCTGCAGGTTCATAGTTCCCGTCGTTTTTGGTGTCTGTCCCCAGTGGCTAAGGTTGGTTCAGTGGGCTTTGTAGGCTTCCTGGTGGAGGGGACTAGTGCCTGTGCTCTGGTGGATGAGGCCGGTTCTTGTCTTTCTGGTGGGCAGGTCCACGTCTGGTGGTGTGTTTTGGGGTGTCTGTGGACTTATTATGATTTTAGGCAGCCTCTCTGCTAATGTGTGGGGTTGTGTTCCTCTCTTGCTAGTTGTTTGGCATAGGATGTCCAGCACTGTAGCTTGCTGGTCGTTGAGTGAAGCTGGGTGCTGGTGTTGAGATGGAGATCTCTGGGAGATTTTCGCCATTTGATATTATGTGGAGCTGGGAGGTCTCTTGTGGACCAGTGTCCTGAAGTTGGCTCTGTCACCTCAGAGGCACAGCACTGACTCCTGGCTGCAGCACCAAGAGCCTTTCATCCACACGGCTCAGAACAAAAGGGAGAAAAAGTAGAAAGAAAGAATTAGTAGAAGTAGAAAGAAAGAAGATAAAGTAAAATAAAATAAAGTTATTAAAATAAAAAATAATTATTAAGAAAAAAATAAAAAATAAAAAATGGAAGGATAGAACCCTAGGACAAATGGTGGAAGCAAAGCTATACAGATAAAATCTCACACAGAGACATACACATACACACTCACAAAAAGAGGAAAAGGGGAAAAAATCATAAATCTTGCTCTCGAAGTCCACCTCCTCAATTTGGGATGATTCGTTGTCTATTCATGTATTCCACAGAGGCAGGGTACATCAAGTTGATTGTGGAGCTTTAATCCACGCTGCTACTGAGGCTGCTGGGAGAGATTTCCCTTTCTCTTGTTTGTTCTCACAGCTCACAGGGGCTCAGCTTTGGATTTGGCCCCGCCTCTGCGTGTAGGTCGCTGGAGGGCGTCTTTTCTTCTCTCAGACAGGACGGGGTTAAAGGAGCCGCTGATTCGGGGGCTCCAGCTCACTTAGGCGGGTGGGAGGGAGGGGCACGGGGTGCGGGGCGGGCCTGCGGCAGCAGAGGCAGGCGTGACGTTGCACCAGCCCGAGGCGCGCCGTGCGTTCTCCTGGGGGAGTTGTCCCTGGATCCCGGGAACCTGGCAGTGGCGGGCTGCACAGTCTCCCCGAAGAGGGTGTGGATGGTGACCTGTGCTTGCACACAGGCTTCTTGGTGGCGGCAGCAACAGCCTTAGTGTCTTATGCCCGTCTCTGGGGTCCGCGCTTTTAGCCGCGGCTTGCACTGGTCTCTTTTAAGCAGTGCTCTTAATCCCCTTTCCTCGTGCACCAGGAAACAGAGGGAAGAAAAAGTCTCTTGCCTCTTCGGCAGGTCCAGACTTTTCCCCGGACTCCCTCTCGGCTAGCCGTGGTGCACTAATCCCCTGCAGGCTGTGTTCACGCCGCCAACCCCAGTCCTCTCCCGGCGCTCCGACCCCGAAGCCGGAGCCTCAAGTCCCAGCCCCGCCCACCCCGTTGGGTGAGCAGACAAGCCTCTCGGGCTGGTGAGTGCTGGTCGGCACGGATCCTCTGTGCGGGAATCTCCCCGCTTTGCCCTCTACACCCCTGTTGGTGTGCTCTCCTCCGTGGCTCCGAAGCTTTCCCCCTTCGCCACCGACAGTCTCTGCCCGAAGGGGCTTCTAGTGTGTGGAAATCTTTCCTCCTTCACAGCTCCCTCCCACTGGTGCAGGTCCCGCCCCTATCCTTTTGTCTCTGTTTATTATTTTTTCTTTTGCCCTACCCAGGTACGTGGGGGGTTCTTGCCTTTTGGGAGGTCTGAGGTCTTCTGCCAACATTCAGTAGGTGTTCTGTAGGAATTGTTCCACGTGTAGATGTATTTCTGGTGTATCTGTGGGGAGGAAGGTGATCTCCGCGTCTTACTCTTCCGCCAACTTCCCGGAAGCCTGGATACAGTTTTGTGTTTACTCTTTCATTTAGTTACAAGCAAACAATAAATTTGCTTCTTAATAGTTTAATGTCTTTTAGTTTCTAGTTTTGTTTTGTTGTTGTTGTTGTTGTTTTGTGTGTTTTGGGGTTTGTTTGGTTTTGGTCCTGAACTTTTTGTATTCAGATGTTTGGATCATTTCAGTGAACATTAAAATAAAAGAGGACTTCCCTAAAACCACAATAAACGTTTAAAATCAATTTTATAATTTTCCTATTTATTCGTTAGGTATTCTCATAAACTAGACTGTCTACATACTGCCTGTAATTTTTGATAGTTTTTTTTTTTGCAGAAAAGAATATGGGGGCAGAGTTTTGTGATTTGATATTTCTAAGCTATAATATATAACATGGTTCTGCTAATATTACAAAAGATGCATGGGAAAAATGAGGAGGTAACAATTATATTTTGCTGTGTCCTGCAATCAATAGGAGACTGAACTCAGGAGACAGACTGTCTGCATTCCCATCCAGGCTGTAATATTTACTAGTGAAAAAAACATGAGTAAGTTGCATTAATTCTCTGTGCCTGCCTTTTCTCACGTCTAAAATGAGGTTTATAATAATAGTAATACCTAACCAATTAGACTAGGTTGGGAAGTTTAAATTAGTTAATATATGTAAATTGATTATAACAGTCCCTGGCACAAGAAAACACTCAAGAAAAGTTATCTGTTATTATTATTTTACATCTGTGTTATAATTAATAGTGATTAGATTTTTTAAACCATGGTGTGAATTATGGCAAAGACTAGAAGCAACTCTTAATCAGTGGCTTATTCAGTAGCAATTTGGTCTTTTTGAACAATGAAGCTAAAATCATTCTTCTAAAATGTCCTTCTGGTTCAATAGCAGTGAATGAAGTGGGTGTTTTACAAGGTGAACAGAGGCAGCAACAGGAATTTATACCTGATTGGGACCTGGTGATTATTTTATGGTCCAGATGAGGAAAGGAAAGTATTCAGCATTAGTAGAGGCTGCTCTGAAACCAGTGTCTTCTGATTTTTTTCCACATTGTTTTTCAATAATTAAGGGACCCCTATGCTTCTCTGAATAGTGAGCATTCTCCTAGCTTGGGGGAAAAAAAGTTTAAACTGAATAAGCAAGATCAAGGTGATTAGGTATGGATTAGTAAGCAGTGTTTTCTAATTAAACAAGGGGAAGAAATTCATACTCTTTTGAAACATATTTTCATACTTTTAGGTCTAGCCAGACCACCCTCTGATCAGCACACCCACCATCTTTAAAACAAGTTGCTTTCACTAGAATTTCTCTATTGAATTAATAGCTGCTTTTTGCTATGGTGGGCAGTGGAGGGCCCCAGTGGCCTTAAGCATTGAACGACTAAACTATGGAGTTACCCATTAAATACTTCTCATGGAATTTGATAAGCATATATCTAATACTCATACCATATTTTATATATGAATTTATAGATGGAGAAATTTATGCATTCTAAGATTAAATAACCTATCCAAGACTAAGCAGCTAACAGAAGATACATGTCCAGGATTAAGTCCAATGTTTCTGATTCCAAAGCCAGATCTCTTTGAAATATACTGCATACAGCACAATTTCCACTGGTTGGAATTGTGAATGGATTGTCTTCTGACTTTAAAGTTGCAAATAGCAGTTTCCCAAACTCCAAGTTGTATTCATGATAATAGCAATGTCCCTGGGTAGCAAAAAGAGAATGGAAGCATGCGATTGGAGAGAGTGATTTACCTGACCATTTGATTACCACAGACCACCTGTGCTCACCATAAACTTTCATTTCACAATCCTTACTACATTATTTCTAACAGATCATGGATGCAGCAATGTTTTTCAGCAATATTAAGGCAAATAAGAGCATGTTTATTTTACTGATATCTCTGGGGATTCAGAGTCATCTTGGCTCTGTATACTAAAATTTCCTGAAGTCCTAACTCCACCACTGTCACTTTGTTACAGAGATTGTCTTGAGAAGTTCTGAACTGTTTCAGACTGCTTGCGATATCAGTTTTAGGGTTTGGTCTTTTTTTGGTGACCCTTTTTATTTCATTTTGTTATTTTATTTTATTTTATTTTTTATTGAGATATAATTGACATATAACCTTATATTAGTTTCAGGTATATAAGATAGTAATTTGATATCTGTGTATATTGCAAAATGATCACTGTGACAAGGCTAGGCTACATCCATCACCACACGTAGGTGCAAATTTTTTTTCTTGTGATGAGAACTTTTAAGATCTATTTTCTTAGCACCTTTCAAATATAAAATACAATATTAACCACCATGCTATACGTTACGTCCCCAGGACTATTTATTTATAACTGGAAGTTTGTACCTTTTAACCACCTTCACCCAATTTTGCTCACCCCCTATCCCACCACCTCTGGTAACTACCAATCTGTTTTCTGTATCTATGAGTTTGCTTGTTTGTTTATTTGTTTTTTAAGATTCCACATGTAAGTGAGATTATAGAGATTTGTCTTTCTCTGTCTGACTTATTTCACTTAGCATAATGTCCTCAAGGTCCGTCCATGTTGTTGCAAAAGGCAAGATTTCCTTCTCTTTAACAGTTGAATAATATTCCATTATATATCACATTCTCTTAGCCATTCATCCACTGATGGACACCTAGTTTGCTTCCATGTCTTGGCTGTTGTAAATAATGCTTCAGTGAACTTGGAGTTGCACATATCTTTTTGAATTAATGTTCTTCATATTTTAAAAAGATAAAAGTCTTTCACTAAGTATTTATGAAAAATTTCAGTGCCTGTGTATACACACACACACACACACACACACACACACACATATTACAAATATGTGTAGACTCTATCTTGGTGATGTCTAGTATACACAGTAGGTGCTACTCAAGTATGATTTTTCACACTTTTCTAAATGTTGAAAATGGAGGTTTTAGGAATCCAAAAGCATAATGATTATAACTAGACCACAACAATATTTAGAATATCAGTTTCTCTCTTTAGCAATTCACATAACTTCTCTCAGTTTAGTCTAGTGTCATACTGGCTATCACACACTCAGAGCCCGGGGCTTACCCTATCTACCTGAGACTAGTTTATAATGTTATTGCATCACTTGGGCACAGGATAGCAACATGATCATTCGGAGAGGCCAGTATTTTCAGCAGACTCTCTAAAGCAGGGAAGGAAGGAACAGTATTACTCTGTGCCATGGCTTTGGTGTCATAATACCTGAAACGAGAGGCAGTCTACCCTGTAGCCACTCATGGTTATATTACTAGAAGAAGTAGATTAGTCATTTGCAGCTGAAACTAAGAAGATTTAGGTGTGTTCCTTTTTCTGTGAGAGAAGATTTGCATTTCTAATTTGTGTGATATTTGATTCATTTTTCCATAAAAACCATTAATTAGGATTGCAGGGGTTGCTGGATCAGATACCCATGTTCTGATGACATACATTATTGTTGACGTCTCTCTATAGCTTTAAGTAACAGAAAAACCCCAATCCAAATCATCAGCAGCAAGTGGGATTTATTGGCTCACAAAACTGAAACAGTTTGGAGACAGAGCTGGTCCCTACTGAGGCTTGTAACTGCCATTCAGTGACATCCTCACAATGTCTTGTCAGGGTCTGTTTCATTTCCAGGCTCCAGAATGTTTTGCACACCCACCCATACAGCTCCAAGGAAGGAGAGAGGAGAGTCCCAGCAGACTGGTGCTCAGATGTTGAGATTCCATCTCTTTCATTGGCCCAAACTGGATCCTGCATCCATTCCTGAACAAACTACTGTAGCTGGAGGGGATGCAACATGAGGATTAGCTTAGACCAATAAGGCTCCACACTTGAAGCTAGGAATGGGGTCAGTCTCCACCAAAAGTAAGGTTGTAACACAACGGTAGAGAAGTAATTTACCAAAAGGAAATTCCACGCTTGCTGGAAGAAAAAATGGAAGCTGAGGAGGCAGCCAATAAAAGCCTACACAGATGCAATCCTGTCTATCCTGCATGACGTTGAAGTGTTTACCCAGAAATGAAGCGTAGACAGTATCCCTTTGGAGTGACTACCCTGAAAACCTTGAGACTGCAAACTCTGGGCACCGGTATGTCAAATAATTCAAGATCCAGATCAAAGGAGAATAAAGAGTGTTGATGTTTTCTGCCCAATAGAACCCTTAGCAATATCAAAGGGCTTTGAAGATGGGAACTACTGTATTATTTTTATCATGAACCCAAGATGGATTTCTGTTTTTCTGGAAAGTGTTCTTTTGAGCAGAGAAGGTCATGATTATTTCACTTTGTCATCTTCTGACCGCCCTCCCCGCCCGCCCCCCCCCCTTTTCTGGCTTTCCTCAGAGTCTGAGACTTGCAGGGGAACCAAGGCAATGGACACGTCTTCTGCAGGTTACTCTAAATATGGAAAAACCCTAGATTCTGAGTATAGTGACTATGCTGGGGGCAAACTGAACATCAGAACAAATATTAAGACATTGGAGTAGTGTCGTGTAATAGAAAAACCCAGGCTTTGAGGTTAGATTGGAATTCTAATGCCAGTTTCATCCATAATTAAGGCATGGCTTTCCTCAGGCTCAGTTTCCTCATCTATAAATGGGAATCATATTACATGCATCGTGGAGGTGGAGGATTATATGTGATATGTATAGATGGGTAGATACATAGGAGCAATAGCCACTATACAAGAAATGAGCAGTATTCATTTCTTAATCTTCCTTTATTTTCTAGTTTTTAGAAAATGTTTTGAGGCCATACTTGTGTGCCACCTCTGACTTAATTACTAACAATAAAAATAATACCTAATATATATTGAACACAGTCAGTACAATAGTTAAGAAAATAAACTATGAAGCCAGATGCCTGGGTTTGAGCACAAACTCTTCCATTTGACTCACTGGTGACATTGAGCAAATTACTTAACTTCTCTCTGTGCCTCAGTTTTCTCATCTATAAAATGGTGACAGAAAAAGATCTGACATTTATAGAAATGCTAGGCATTCTTCTAAACCTTGCTATGTATGAACTCAGTTATCTTCCCAATAACCCCACGTAGTGGTACAATTACTATCGCTATTTTACAAATGAGGAAATTGAAACACAGAAAGGTTTAAAAACTTACCCAAGTGATGGAGCTGAGATAAAAATCCAGACAATGAGTCTCTGAAGTCACTTTGTTAACCACTAACTCTATTATTATATAACTTCACCTCAAAACTCTTCTCAAGTATTATCTCATTTAATTCACTCAAAACTGAGACATTCTAAGACATTGCTTCTACAGTACTAATTTTCAGAGACTGAGGAACAATGAGCTGAAACAAATAGCTCAAGTTCACAAAGCTGATATGTTACTGCCTAGTTTTAAAATCTGTATTCAGAAAATCTAAACCACATAGCCTCTATTTTAATGATAAGCCGGAGACTGAGAATTTTGCACAAATACTCATAGCCCCCTGGTCTAATGGGAGCATTTGAAGTTCAGCAGAATTCTCTTCTCTCCCACACTACTCCCATAATATGCTTTGTTACCTAATATGTATTTGGGGCTTTTGTCACTGGGTTCTCCCTTAATGCCCCTACATCTTCACTGTTGCTGGTCTGTGGTGTCAGAAGGGCTGTTTGTGCAGCCTGATTGGAGTGATTGGCAGAGGGTGGGTTTTTGCTGGTAACTCCCAAAGTTTTTCTGTGCCAAGACTTGCCTGGCAGCAAGAAGTTTTAAGTGGTTGCAAGAAAAAAAAGAATATATATGTGTGTGTATATATATATATATATATATATATATATATATATAAACCATAAAGTGTGCCTTTTGCATACACCCACTCACATTTTTTATAACACCTTGGTTCACTGCCTTTAAAATTAATGCATACACACCATGGTTGGTGGGAATATACAGAAAATTGCATGGAAGATATTAAAGAGTATTTATGGATCTTATCACTTAAAGACAGCTGTGGCTAACATTCAGTGTTTGTTATAGTTTGTCCAGCCTCTTTGATGTATGTGTTCATGCATGAAGTATATAAAATGATGTATTCTGTGATCTGAATCAGTTCAGACACAAACAGGAATTGCTTGATTTTTACTGAGTGGTTACCCCAGTTAAGTCATGTTAACTCTTTTATCCCTAGAAGATAGTACATCCCTTAGTAGCACCTTGGACAGTCTTTCATATTTGAAATAGTTAATGAAAAGTTTATTTAGTTTAAAAAACTCTAATCTCACATTCAAAAGCTTTCCTCCCCCCTGCTCCCCCATGAAAGCCAGGAAGGAGAGGAAGAGGGGATAGTAAAAGACAGAAGTCTCTGAATTACCTAGATACTGTAGTTCTCCCAAAAATAGCTGCTGAAGGATATTAATCACTTGCTAAATAAAATACGCACACCTTTTTCAATTTGCCATTTGCCTCTTCGAGTTGGTATAATTATTTTATAATATTGAAATAATTATAAAGTGTTACATGGAACCAAATCTAGCAAAATTTTCCTATGAATTCTACCTTCCCCATCCTAAAAAGAGAAAACATGCCTCTGAAGTCACATCCTTTACCACTACCTCTGTCATTATGTATCTGTACTTCTAAGTCCTTTCCATATATTGTCTCATCTCATCCACCTAAATTAAAACAATATAAGGCATTGCTTCTATTAGCACTTCTAAAGAACTCCTAGGTTTTTGGTTTCAGACATTTTATTCTACATTTAGCTCTTTAATATATTTGGGAGTTGGAGCATCGGAGCATTGGAGTTTCCTGCTCTGTTCAGGAGAAATCTGTGACCAGCTTGGTTTTGCTCTTTTGTTAATAAAAGTGTCTCTCTTCTTTAATGCTTGGAGAATGTTTTATTCACCTATAGGTCTGGATTATTGGCTCTCTGACAGGAGACTACTCACTGGGTAGGCTGATCCAGTTCACTAAGGTGAGCATAGATGCTTTTGACAGAACTCATTAATTTCATATCAATTACTTACGAATTTTTACTAAATCTTACCATAAGGCAAATTGTAAAGAAGCATGTTAGAAAAACAAATGTCAGGGCCAGAAAACCAAGGAAAGTAACAAAAATAAAGCACTTACTTCCAGCAAACAGCCCTAGCCAGATATAAAATAAAGACAAAAAGAGATGAAATTTAATAAGCAGGTTCAACTCTTAGGAAGTCAAGTGGGTGAACTTTCTGAAAGTACAAAGTAATAAAATAAGAAAGCAGAATACTAGAGGCATTTGCCACTACTTACGAAAAAGATGTAGCCAAAGCAAATGCTGCTCAGTGAGTGTCTGGAACATTCAAAAGTTGAAGAATGACAGCGTCTGCAAAGCATAAGCAGAGACGTTTGTGGTCAGGGTGCCCCTAGTTTCCAAAGTATCAACAGCAGCTTGGGAATTCCCTAGGAAACATAGGCTTTAGCAATTATAGCAAGAGGCAAAAGCTGCTGGCCCAGTTATAAAATGCCTACTCACAAGAGAATGAGCAGATAGTTTTACCAGGTAAAGTTTCCCCCAGCTCACCATGAAGCTGCCAGAGATATGGGACCAAAAAAAAAAAAAGAAAGAAAACCAAGAGACTTTTAATACTCTGGATGAAAATATATTATACCTCAATAAGTGGCTGCCACTTTTGCAAATTTTAAGGATTAATAAAATACAATTGTCTTGAAAGTCACTCTGCTTGAAGAGATCCTATACACGGTTGCATTTTTTCCCAGACAAATGGTAAAATAAATGGAAATAACCTACTGATGGAAGATGTCTCCCAACTGACAATAAACTAACAGGTGGTGGTCTCCAGGGAGACCTAAGTTGACTGGCATTCTGGTAAAGCTTATACAAGGAAGGGTTTCTCTGCCTGCCACCAGTGAGCATCACTGAGTCACTGCAATAGACTTTGGCAACATCAAATGCTAAATTTCAGGAATAAAGATTCTTGGATGAACTATTATAGCTGATAAAATAAAATATATTTTATTTTATTTCATTTATTTTATTTTATTTATTTATTTTTTTCAGGGAGTTGGAATGGTGCTTTGAACCCTTGAGAGAATTGGCATGGAATTCATTACACTTCTGAAATCCTGAAGGATTGCATTGTTATGGGCTGAATTGTGTTCCTTCAAAATTGACATGTTGAAGTCCTAACCGCCACCCCTCCCACCCCCCAACCCCCCCCACCCCCGTCCCCAGTACCTCAGAGTGTATGCATTTGGAGATAAGGTCATAAAGAGGTGATTAATTTAAAGTGAGGTCATTAAGGTGGGCCCTAATCCAATATGGCTGGTGTCCTTATAAGAAGAAGATACCTCAACACAGAGACAGAGAGATACCCAACATATGCATGAATAAAGGAATGATGATATGAGGGCACAGTGGGAAGGAAGGCAGCTTCAGAAGAAGCCAAACCTGCCAACACCCTGATCTTGAACTTCCAGCCTTCAGAATTGTGAGTAAATAAATTTCTGTTGTTTAAACCATCCAGTTTGTGATATTTAGTTATGACAACTCAGAAAATGAATACATATACCTATTCCAATAGAAGACATTGGAAAGAGCAGTGATGGCAAAACTTCAACTCCACCCAGGCCTGAGGATGACATCTAGCTGAGAAAAAGCAGGAAAAAAAAAAGGCAAGAATTTAAATTTCTTTAGACAATTTAAGAATGTTGAATTCTTTTTGTGCTTTAACACATAAGAACAAGATAATTTCCTTTGGACTTGAATTTACAACAGAAAAGGGATTTAATATTGAATTTATTTATTCGCAGTAATTTGATTTGAGGAAGGGATTTAATTTCTACTTTGGGGTATCTCTGTTATAGACATTTTATGATGAGTATCTTCTTTTATCAGTTAATCTTACTGTACAACTTCTGAAGGCCTTTAAGTGGAATGTGGCTGGACTTAATTTGAGATAGGAATTAAAAAGGCATGAATTTTATTTTTGAGTTTAGTGTGGGATTGTGGGTGATGTAATTAACGTGCACGGAATGTTCCATTCCATAGCTTTCTGGAGGCAAAATGTACTCTGCGCACCAGAGAAATACCCAAAGGGACAGTGATCAAATACCCACACACACACAGGGACATACATACACACACATAAATATTGGAAATATAACAAGATGGACTTCTCAAATGGTTGGAAGTACTACTTTGGTAAGCTGCTTTTTTGGGAGGGGTGTTGGTGACTCCCTGAGTTGTATACTGAGAACAAACACTGTTAAATTTTCTTCTGAGGAGACTAGATACAGCTAACTATAGAGTGTTTGATTAGATGGTGAGTTTGCAACTTTGGAACCTGAGCTGAATTTCTCAGTGAAATAAAAGAGAGCCTGCAAACTGTAAGTACTTGTCCTCTTTTGCCACCCTCTGCCTTTACTCCACATAGCATTTATCCTTCCCTCCAAATAAGTATTAAAAATATTAGTGAAATAAGAGTTTAAATGGGTATGAGACTACTAGCCTGCCTGGGGTATAAATATGGACTGGGCCTTCCCTGACTCTGAGATTTTCAAATGAAAGAGCCCTTGTGGAGGTGGTTAGATACTAAAAGACAATCTTTCTTTAAACAAATCGTGTCATGAAGCCTAAACACAACTCATGCAGACTATATAGTTCGACAGAGTAGGAGCCAGAGTAGGTAGCTATTATTTACTGTTTGAATCATGAGTGTAAGAATTTTTCTTTTTAAATTAATTTCCAGACAAGGAATCCAATATAACACAGTCTAAGGCTTTAAGGGAGGATATATGGAGATGGGAAAAAGGGGTAGGTATTTTAAAGTCAAGAAACCCAAACCTTCTCTGACATAGCAGAACAGCTGAGAACACTGTTTGTTTGGTGGCTTCCAGTCTTATCAAAAAGGTAAGCCCTGGGCTGCGTGGAGGCAGATTGTCTAGCAGAAGACCCCGTTTTGCTCATATGGGATTTATGATGTGCTGTTCCCACTAGGTCATATCTGAAGATCTCCATTCAGGATAATTACAGCAAATTCAAATCTGCATTATAAGTCAGGCTGTACTAGACAGCGAGCTCAGGGTTTAAGTAACTACTCTGTTGAGGCCCTGTTTTGTTAGTCTTCATATCAACACTATGAGATGAGTTAATTTAATACCCCAAATTATAGATGAGAAACTTGTACCTAAGGAAGTTAATAATATATCTAAATTCATATAATTAATAAGGAGCATAGCTTGTAACTGAAACTTGTCTTATCCTAAAGTGTGTCACTTACCAAGACACTAGTGAATTTTCCAGTAAAGGAATTTAGAAAAAGCATGTTTACACTGATTTAGCTGATCTGAAACGCTGGTCTCAGAAATGTTGAAAAAAAATTAAAATAATGAATCAGAAACTTAATATTCTTTAAGAAAGAAAACCCAAAGAGGTAAGGAAATATCTATAACACTCAAGTACAAATATAGTCTTATACTTCAGTTGGGAAAGAACTGCATTAATTCGTGGTTTATCCTGCAAAAGTCTTATTCAGTTAAAGTTTGAGAGCACAACCTCAAGCCGCTCACTCAAGCAGTATTTATTTAGCATATCCATTGAGTTTCTTTCACACTTTTCCTATGAAAACCTCAAGGTACAGTTCAAAGATCCTTTCTCTTTTTCTTGAACAAAAAAGTATGCCTCAAACATTATAATGAAGAGAAAAGGCCAGGAGAATAGCAAACTAAGGAATATAGGAAAATGGCCAAGGGGGTTAGAAGAGGTCATTTTGATTGAGAAGGATACATTCCAGTGACATGACAGATAATGCAATTTATCTCTTTTACATACAATTTAACATCATGGCCACACATTAATTGGGGGTTTTAGTTTCAATTTGTACTGTGTCCCTATGCTATCTTTAATCATCCCTCCTATTTTTTTTTCTTTTTCTCTTTCCTTTTCTTTCTCTTCCTTAATTCTCTCTCCCCAGGGCCAACCAATTGTTACCTGTTTTAAAGATATGAGATTGCCTTCATGATATATTTGATTTTTATAACTCCAAGGTAAACTAATTGGTGCCCGGACCTGCAAACTAAGGGATACACTTTTAAAGTCTATAATCTGTTTTCTAGCATTTTAAATATTCTTTAGTTACTTAATAGAGTGTGAATGAATCTCAGATCTTTCTGTGAGAGCAAATTTTAGCAGAGAAATTCCAGTCATATGCCAGCATCATCTCAAATTCTTGGACTACTATTCACTCTGAGACAGAAGCAGCCAAATAGGAATAGGCATGTTGGTCATTCCCCAAATCAGGACCCAGTTCTTTGCTTGAAAGACTGACTTTGACATGTCTGGGAAGGACTGATTCATCCTGGCATCTCTGGAGATCTTGCTGTTAAAAATTGATAAAATACAATTGCATTTTACAAACTTACATAATATTCAGCTTCTCTATCAAGTACAGAATGACATGGTATGGTTGAACTTGACCACAAGATAAATTACACTTCTGGTTTAATGTTCCTATGACTCTTTGGGTGTTGTTGATATGTGTTAGCTATTCTAAAAGACTCTAATGAGTCCAGTTTAAATAAGTAAGTTGCTTTTGAAATGTCAATAGGCAAAATGGTGTAGAGTTATTATTTATTCATCATTTAGATTTAACTGTGTCATTTCTCTATAAACTTTATTTTAGAAAAATAAGTGCACTACTTTTCCTTATGTTTCTGTTAATATCACCACTAAGTTGATAAGAGATCTCTGCACATGACAACCAGTAAATGTCCCAGGACATTATCCCAAAGCCATGATGTGTCATTGATGCCCTTGTCATGTGCAAGTCATCTTGCAGATAGATGTTCAAGTGGCTTCAGCAACTTAATGATTGCATTGTATGCCATTCTCCTCTTGAGAAATGTGAATCTCATAGGAAATATTTCCCATAACTCAGGAAGACATGCACACGAATTTAGCTACAATTCTCTGTGGCCCGCAAATAAATAATGATGGTGGAGCCTAGCAAACTGCCTGGTACATAATAGACATTTCATTGCTAAGCAAATTCATGACATTTTTGGTAAATATTCACAAATATTTGTTGACAAGCAAATGCATGACCTTTCACATCCTCCCTGAATTTTCTTGGAGTGTGCATACACTTTCAAATAAGACTAAAAACTGCAATCAGAACTTAAATCAGTTCAGTAAGGAACTGGTCTTGCGCCCTATTTAATATCAATATTATGTTACCCTGTCTGGAAGTCACTGCTGGAGGAAACAGATGTCTTACTGTACCATTTGATCGAATCTCACTTTTTCAGAAGAAACTGCAGACTCATGAGAAAAGTTGAGCACTTTTGTGGGGTTTTCTCCAGCTATGCCATCACTGAGGCTGGAATGGAACTGCTTTGCCAGAGTACATCATTAGCAGCCTCATCCAGCCCTCCATATCTCATGCCTCCACGGTGCTCAGCTGTTGTTCCCACCTGGCATAAGAAATGCAACTCAAGGAAAGAAACAGCAGAAGGGAAATAAAACAAGAACAAGGAGCTGGGATTGAAGCCAGAAGAGGTAAAATGAGCATAGGGTCTGGGAAAAATAGAATCTAAATTCAAATTTACCCATTGCCTCAACCCATCTCTGAGAGTACTGGCCCCTTCTCTTTCATCATTCTCCTGCCTCTCAAAAGGTTTCTAGGATGGAGGAAAGTAGAGAAAAGGAGAGATGATGTGAGTGCTGCAGAAATATCAATTAGGCCAACTTCTGAGGTAAGAAGAAACTCACTTAACACGAGGAAGAGGTTTTGAAAAGGTGAAAATGCTTCCTTCCCTGGAATAGACCTTGACAGCAATCCTGTCAATTTCCCCTTTGCTGAGTGAAGGAATCTTTGAGATAGAATTTCAGAGTTTAAAGTGGATGAGAAAATATAGGAGCTTTCTGATCTCAATCCTCATTGTTACAAAGCTTTAAGTGTCCAACATCCTCTAAGGTTTATGTGACTCTGGAACTTATATATTTAATTATTTAGAGCTGGATGGACTAGCCTGAGCCAAGCAAAGCAGAAGCTAGATCCAGTTAGCATAAGGTTTGCTCCTGATGTCTAAGGAGAAAGGAGAAAAAGTATTTGCCATTGAGATACACCAGTGCAGGTCAAAAGTGAGCAAAAGAGATGAGGATTTAGGACAGACTCATTTTGTGACTACCATTTGTAGTAGAAATTATTTTGTATATTCTTTTCTGCTTTCTGCTTTATACTGAATTGAAATTTTTAATTAAATTTTTCCCATTTATACATTTTGAAGTTATGCATGTTTATTTTTATTTACTATTTTATTTATTTCTTTAGTTATTAAAATGAGAGCATGGATATTTGATTTAACAAAGTCTAAATGTATTCAATTTTGTGATCCTGCTTCCAAATAATATGAGGATTTTGAACATCTAAATTTCAATCTTCTTATTCCCTTCATACATGCTATTTTTGTTCAACATTTCAGGTTTTTATAAGTTGCAAAGTCCTAAATTCGAATATACTGCTAGAGTGTTGTACAGTCAATACCTAACTTCTCAGATCATTTTCTTTTCGTTTTATTCTCCAATCGTATTTTAGCTGGAAGATACGATTCTAGGTTGAGAGTTATTTTCTCTCAGCAATTGGAAAATATTATTTTACTTTCTGGTTTAAAATTTTTCACTTGATGAATGTGTATCAGCTTAATAGTTGCTGCTTTATATATAATCAGTCTTTTTCTCCCTTCATATAAGAGTTTTTCTTTGTCTTTTGGTTTTGAACATTTCCTACAATAAATCTTTTGTAGATTATTTTTATTGTCCTTACTTTAGATTTCATTATGATTCCTGAATTAGAAGATAAAGGACTTTTATGAGTTCTTAAAAATTTTCTTCTAATTTTTCTCTCTCTTTTTAAAATATTGCCTCTCCCACGTTCATTCATTTTATTCTATGCATATCTATGTTTGATGCATGTTAGATCTTCTCATTTTATCCTTCTTGTCTCATAACCTTTCTTTGTATTTTCTATTGTTATTCCTTGGAAAACCCTAATTGAGTTTATGTATTTAATTATGGATTTCAGGAGCTTTTGACCTTGAATGGGGAGAAATCAGGAACTGGGAAAAATCTTGAAACAAATGTCAAAATTCATTTACACAAACTGAGAACTTTGCCTTCAGACACAGCCAAGAAGACAGAGAGAGTAAACTTACCTTAATGACCAACCGATGTAATTAATAGATAACACACATTTTATTTGGTAGTGGGTGCACAAAGAAAGGAGTATTTACAAGGTGAGTGCCTTTGGGTACATTACTTAATCTTTCTACACAATAACTTCTTTTTCTGTGAAAATGGTCATGATATTAACTGCATGGTGCTTTGTGAAGATGGCATTAAGATAATACTTTTAAAGCAGTGAGTATGGTACCTGGCACATTGAAAACATCAATAAATAGGATTAAATTTGGGGTTATAATAATAAAAATAATAGTGGAAAATCTACCTGGAGAAAGGATTCACATGAGAAAAATTAGTAGGATTTCCCTAGAAGAACAGGAGAGACAGGGGGAGAATACCATTCTAAAGGAGGGAACTGGTAGCGCACAGAGTTTATATTTATTGAGCACTTATTATGTACCAGGCACCATACAAGAGGTCAGTAAACCAGAGAATCTGAGTCATATCCGAGCTAGGCTTGCTAGCTATCTGTTTTTGTAAACAATGCTTTATTGGAACACAGTCATAATCATTTGTTTACATATTGCTGATGGCTACCTTTACATGGCAATGGCAGAGTTCAGTAGTTGCAACAAAGACCTTAGGCCCTTATCATACACTAAAATGTTTATTATGTAGTAAAAGTTTGCCAACTCCTGGACTATACAAAGGACAATGAACTAAGCAGTTAATTGCCTCATTTAATTATCACAGTATTTAGCACCAAGGGGAAATAAAAGAGTGTGGTCAGTTAAGGCAATGCAATAACTTGAAATTGACACCAAATATAGTTTCAGGCTGGGTGGGGAGTGTGTGGTGAAGGATAGGAGTTGAGGAGATGTAGGAAGCAAAATTTACCACCTCAAATTGTGTCTCTTTGGCACAGGATTTATTTAGGCTGATTATTTTTCAAGCCCCAAAGACTCAGGATGAGCCTTTGACCTTCCTCCAACTGCCTAAAATAATGTAGATGGAGAACATGTCCCCAGAAGGGAGCTATGACTGTAGAGAGCTCTAGTATGAACTAGGTGTGTAGACAGGGAGGAACCTAGCAAACTCTGTGTGTTAAAGTTCCTCCCTGTGTCTCATTGTCTCTGACTGGCCCGACAAACATTTGTTTACCAAACCTTTGTTTTTCCATCTCCATGTAAATTGCCTTCCTCCCCTTTGAAGTCCCAAACCATTACCTGCCAACATCCTCTTTTATCTTTAGCTGATGATGGTGTTTAAGGTGAGGGCTTTGGCCATTTTGGCCAAAACAACAACAACAACAAAACAAACAAACAAAAAAACACACACAAAAACTTAGTTTGGTGAGTTACTTAGTTTTCCTGGTCTCTCGTATTTGGTGAGTTATTTAGTTTTCCTGGGTCTCTCCCATGTATACACATTGTTAAACTTCTGTTAGATTTTCTCCTGTTAATCTGGCTCATGCCCATTTAATTCTTAGACCAGCCAGAAGAATCTAGAAGTGTAGAGGAAAATTTCTTCCTCCTCCACAGCAAGAAAGGCAAATTACAGCCAGTTCTTAAATATTTTATTCAAAAACATTTGAAAATAATGGCAATAAAAGTGAGAGATTAGCTGGATAAAATTGAGTATAAGTTTCCAAAAATAGATGCACAGCTACCTGCTTCGATAGCAAAGAACAGCCCCTTATCTGCTACTTATTTCTCATCATAAATTAGTTGCTGTTTGTGTATCACACCTTTTACTCTGCTTAGTCAATATAAGTCTGTCATTCCTAAGTACTTTGCTACAAAAAGACTTCCTCACCTTTTCCATTGCTTTCCTCAACACCCATTCCTTACTTCCCACCCATCATCAGGATTTCTGTTTGTGAATTTTTTTTTTCTCTATATTACATCTTATCTGAGCTTCTTCATTTTCAAACAGCTACATCCTACACAAACTCTGACTCTCGTTCTGATCTATCTTGCCAAGATTTTTCTGAGCTTGTGAGTCAATGTTTAAAATAACTTACAAGAATTGGGCTGTAATAACCTTAGGGTATTTCACTCTCAAGAGACCGTTGCTATTGCCATTTCCTGAGGTGGAAGATGTACCTAACTCATGAACATCAACAGCTCTAATTCCCCAGAGAAAAGCTGTTTGCACTGAGGTTTATTTTCAAGAAGGTTGTAATGAGCCTACCTCAAGGAACTCCCAGAACACAATGTTTAGCATAACTGTTGAATTCACATGAATGAAATGAAATGAGTATTTGAGATATATGGATTATGCAGATTTACAGGAAGGAAAAAACAAGATGGTTGACCTGGTTAGAAAAGGCTTCTCAAATGGGAGAAGTTAACATATAAACTGGAACTGTAAAATTGCATTATAATCAAGTTACAACTGTAAGGATAACAACATACCTGAGACTGGATAACCTCCAGGACTAATCAAGAATGGTGGGCATTATATTCTATCAGAGTAATTCAGTTAATGTTTAGCCCTTCCATTCCATTTATTCATTTATTCATTCATTATTTTATTCATCCAACTTCCATTCCACAATCAATCCAAGTGCTGTGTAAATCAACAGAGATTTTAGGGATAAAGAATTTGTGGAATTCAAAGCTCAGTGTAGCCAAAAAGCATATATATATATATATATATATATATATATATATATGGTAACTGCATAGTCATTTACCAAACATCTTGTTGTGTTAGTTGCCATTCTTACAACGTAGCAAGTTTGGTATTCATGTAACCACAGAAGTTCGTAGAGGTTAATCAAATTGCTCAAGGACTCATGGCTTGTAAGTCTCAGAGCTGGTAATTTAACCCAAAGTTGTCTGTCTCTAGAAATAATTGTATATTCTTTTCCCCATGTCATGTTGCCTCTCTGGGAGATGTGAAAATTGCAACAGCAGAAACATATTCAAGGAAACGAGTTAGCCTAGGGGAAGAAGAGACCAGCAATAGGTGTTATGAGTCAGTGGTTTTTAGGAACATATTATACTTAGCATGATCCTTCAAGAGCTCCTAGTTCTGTTGGAGAGAAAAACACCTCGTGTATGAATTGATTAAAGAATGAACCTTTCTTTCATTATAAGATCTTCTGTAGCTGACATCTAGAATTAGGAGCTCTTCAAGCAAATGCTCATTCCACTGGTTTTTAGGCCCTGTTTTTCTTCTTTTTTTGTTTTTTAAATTAATACTAAATCTGACCAGAGAAGTCTCTTGCCCAATTCCCTCTTATCTTATATCAGGGTTCATATGGAATAACTGAATTTGCCTATATTAAATTGAAAGTGCCCAGGGTGATTTATATCTGAATCTCTTCCAATATGAATTCCAGGCAAGCACTAGGATTTCCTCTTGTTCTCTTCAAGTTCTGCCAAACAAGTAGCAAAAGACTGCTGAGAATACGTTTAGAATCGAAATGAATCAAAATTAGGGACTTAGGTGTATGCTGGCATTTTTCTTTGTGAGCTGAAGCCCTGACTAATGAAATACACTGTACGTTGCAATAAAAATTTTTAATGTTAGTTTCATTCTTAGAGACGATGACGTGTCTCATTTTTTGAGAGTCCCTGCAACAGTCTGAACCAATGCATCTCAAAGTTTAATGTACATACAAATCACCTGGAAATCTTGAAAAATACTGATACAGACTCAACAGGTCTGGAATGGGCCCTAAGATTCTGCATTTCTAACCAGTGCTCAGGTGATTCTCATGCTACTGATCAGTAGAGCTCATTCATCCAGCAAGAGATGAGGATGTTGGAATGACAAGGCATGAATGTAAATGGTACCTTGCGTTCTAGCCATCTCATTTCCTTGTTGTCTTGGGATATGTATTAGGGTTTTCCAAAGATACAGAATTAATAATATTTATTATTAATAATATATTAATAGAATTAAAAGAATTAATATATATATAATTAATACACTATATATATACACACAGAGACAGAGAGAGAGAGAGACTGATTGTGATTAATTAGCTTATATGATAATGGAAGCTGAGAAGTCCTACAATCTACTTGAGAAACAGGGGAGCCTATGGTAAAAATCTCAATCCAAGGGCAGGAATAGATTGATGTCCTAACTCAAGCAGGAAGGCAGGGAAGAAGGAATTCTCCCTTCTTCCACTTTTTGTCCTATTCAGGCCATCAATGAATTGGATAATGTCTACCCACTTTGGGGGAGGGTGATTTATTTCAGTGAGTTCACCAGTTCAAATGCTAATCTTATCTGGAAAAACACTCTTAAAGACACACCCAGAAATAATGCTTAATCTGGCATCCCATGCTCAGTCAATCTGACATATAAAATTAACCATCGCAGGATGTATAGGAGATAAAGTAAAAATGATGTAACACGTGGTAAATATCAAGGGAGACTGGCACGTAATAGGCTCTCAAAACTATTATTAAATACATATTATTAAATGTGTTTCAGGGTGCAGTGAAGGACTACGAAGCTGATTAAGAAATACTCCGGATTCTCTGTAGTGCTTTCCCACTATCTGTGGTAAGGACCAATTTTTCTTCCACTCCCTCTCAGAACAATAGTTTATAAAATACAATAAAAATGAATTATTAGAAAAAAAGACACAACAAAGAGTTTAAAATATAAGTATTTAAAAACTTTGAGATTCAAGTGAGGTAAAATTTCTGTTACATTCATATAAGAGTTCCTAGTGTTAACTTTCAATTTCTATGCCTATCTCCTTACCAACTCTCTGCCCCAATACACAGGACCCACTTTGAGCAGCATGGCTCACCAGAGGATTGTATATGATGGGGCACAAAGCTCTGCGTGTCATAAACACTCACTAAGCAGCCTGTTAACTGCTCACTGAAGATTCTGGGTCTTTTTCATATGAGTCATAGTGAAATGTGATTTCAGATTCTGTATTTCCTTCCTGTATAGATTCCTCCAGTTTGCTCCCTCTGGACTTTTGCTTAAAAAAATGCATCTAAACGGCCTCACTGTTACTGATTTCAGGAAGAAATGTTAGGGGAGGTGTGTTTGAAGTGGCTACAGTAAAAAAAAAAAAAAAAAAAAAAAAAAGGACAGTTATTTTAATAGGATTTGAGAGCTTCAGAGAAGAGTTGTCTGATGGTGACTGAGTTAGGAAGTTTTTTGTTTGTTTGTTTTCCCCAATCATGAATTGAGGTACATATATTTCAGTGACACAGTGACACAGAAACAGGAATGCAATGATTTCAATGACTCTGTGAGGTCACTGAAATATTGTCAAAATAATTAATCATAAGAGAACATGTGCCCTGCTTTCCAATATTGGAGGAATGAAAGACAAAAGCATATAGCTAGTGCAATATGGGTGAAAGATGAGAGCACATTTTAATCCAGATTGGACAGGAGAGATTAAAATGCCATTGTTGATGGTATTAAGCCTTATCCATTGTAAGAGACGTGTAAGACGGGTGAAAACATTGGATGTGCCTCATAACACAACACAGATATTGTACTCAAACCCGTATCAAAATCAGAAGGAGTAGTGAATAGAGCATTAGATTGAAGACAGTTCACGAGAAGTCATGTTTAAAAAATGTGTTAAATAGAAAATGTGCAACACACCTGCTGATTTGGACTTTTGCCTCCAAAGTGCCTGACCTACTCCATGTGCCAGCATATGGAACTTTTTTATTATGGGCACATTCTCCCGAGCTGAAATGAAGTCTGAAATACTTGGCTTCTTAAGAACGTTAATTACTGTGCGATTGGCTCTTTTTAACTGACCCACCTGCAGTATTAATACAATGTGGGAATAAAGAAACTGTTATTCCCTTCTGCAGCAGAGTTTTTGTCCAAAGGGGTAATTGGAAATTATTAGAGATTTTTTTTTTTCACAATACTCTGTTTCATTTTATCTCAAACTTTAAGAAAAGTGAATGTATCAAATTTTAGACAATTCAAATGATAGCCCTCTGGGTGGTTATGCTAATTGGATTCCTCAGGTAATTATCCAACACCTGAAGCCCTAAGAAGTCATCAAGGTTTGTGGACTAGCTTTGGATATTCTGGTTTTATTTTAAAATGTGACCTTTTTTTTTCAGATTTCTTGGTCTTCCTGGGATCTTACATTGATGTCTACAAGTGTTGCCTTTCGAACAACCATAAGTAAATCTCTTTGTTATTGTTTAGAAGTTAAATACTATCTATTTACTGTATTTAATTCACTAGATAAAATTTAGTTAGCCAACTAATAGGGTTTTCCATTTCTCTTTAACGTTCTTCTGTGGCCAAGTAAGGGATGCCTGAGCACCAAGACATGGACTGCAAAGTTGGGGGTATCTGTTTTCCCTAATACTTTTCCTTAAAAATACCTATTTTGGGTTCATAAGCTTTGTTAACTTATGAGATGGAATTTTTTGAATGAAATACACTTTTTAGAATGACCTATATATTATCTATGTGTAGAAAATTATATATGCATATTCCTTGTCCTGAGTAAATGTCAAGGTTGAGAGTATTGGAGTCAAATTCTTGCTTCACTGTTCACCAGCCGTGAGACCTTAGAAATGCTGCTTAACATCTCTGACCTTTAGTTTTCTCATCTTCATAGTGGTTATAATGAGTGAACTGACCTCACAGAGTTTTCCTGAGCATCAGATGTGACAGTGCTTATTAAATTCTTAGCACGAATTCTGGAATATGCTAAAGACTATGAATGAACAGCCAGATGAAGAGATTCATAGGGCAAGGTCCAGAAGTGTCTTGAGAACAGGTGCTCTGTCCCTGTAGAGTTAGGGCACGCCACTCTCTCAGCACGTAGATGTGTTCACCGACTGAGAAGCTTTGCTTGGAGTACCTAGAAATCAGGATTGAGTAAGAGACCTAAGAGGACCAGATAGTGCAGGTCAGCAGTCTTTGCACAGTCATCTCCTAAGACTGGGTTATTGGCAGCAACTAGAAATAATTGACCGTATAGCAGCTGAAAGTCCAAACAGAGGCACAGGGCAGTATGGCTAAAGTTTAAATGTCCAGAGAAACGTTGAATTTGGAAATTGAGGCTACAACAGAGCCAAGAGGTGTTGTGGTTTTTAATAACCAGAAATAAGCCTTAATCTGAGTGGAAGGGCATTTGTTCAATCAGGACCAGAGTAAGGTAATCCAAGTAGTTCAAGACCAAAGCAATAGAAAACTTAAAATGCCTACTTAACTTCCTTCTAGATCAGGTTTTGTTTGGCAACTGCCCACCCTTTCATGATCCCTCTTGGGTTTGGACAGTGGTGGATTGGCTCTTGAAGGTATAAAAAAGGTCATTTTGTTGCTGTCAATCCAGACTAATTACAAGTTCTATCTATGGTAGCCCTAGAAATGCAGATCTGTGATTATACACTTAACAAACTGATGGAGGCTGGGACCTAATAAATTATCTTTCTCCACATCCATCTCAAAACCAACTGACCAAGGAGACATGGATTGTTTTTATAAGCTGAGAGGTCCCTGTTGCCCTTCTTCATTGCAAATTATGTAAACCTTTCTCAAGCCTCTCTGAATGATGCTGATTTTTGGCACCTACTGGAAGTCAACATTGTTCCAAGCAGCAATTCTTAGAAATTAAGTGTAGAGGCTCTAGCCTATATTTCATGTGCTTAATCCAGGCTCCACAGCCTACTAAGTCTGACCCTGAGCAAATTACATAACTGTGTTAATCTTCCTACATTTAAACTGGGAATTGTAAGACTACCGGTATCAGATAACTGTTGTGAGAAGATGAAATGAGATAAGCACGTGAAGTGTTCCAAATATTGATTGCATCATTAGTATTATGGGAGAAAAATGAAGTATTCAAAACAGATGAGGGCATCAGGAATGGGCATGGAAGTTAGGAGCTGGATAATCTGAGCTGCTTGTCTTCTGAGAATTACATGTGAGAGTATGGAATTTTGTGATATGAGCATACAAGGCAATCTCACATGAAATGGGTGAATGGTACAATGATCCCCTCTTTAAAATAAATTTATCCTAAGAAAGACACTAAGTTTAAAAAAACAAAAACAAACAAACAAAAAACCCCACAAGCATTCATTTATTTTATTTGTCCAAAGTGAGAAATTGGTCAGATCCTGAAGCAAAGTGTCAAAAGGAAGAGAGCTAATACCCTTTGCCCGGCAATAAGCAAAGAGCCAGTTTGAAACTTTTGCTAGAACACTCTAATGAAACCACCTCATTGACTCTAAATAATCATCTTTTGGATCATCCTTGGAAATTAAATTCTTTGGAGTTTAAGAAATAACAACATTTTATTGAAAGGAAGTCATAACTTTAATAAAACTATATATAGTCTTTGTGAAAGGATGTTGTCCTGCTCAAGCAATATTTCCAACAAACTTCATGTGGCAAATCTAACCTACAGATATAACAGTGGTACTTCAGGATTTATATATAAAGAAATGTATTTAGTTTGGTATTTTTATGGCAGCAAAATAAATTAAGATTATACATAAATAAGGAAACAGTGGATAAATTATATATAATAATTGATAATATTATAAAATATTATGCAGCTATTGAAAGCAAAACATTACATCAATACACATTGATAAGGGAAGGAAGAAGGAACAAAAGAAGGGAACGAGAGAGAGAAGAAGAAATGGTAGCCCTGAATTGCTAAATTTGACAAATCAGGAAGCCCTTTACAACTAATTGGGGAAAACATGAAAGTTTTCTCCAGGTTTTATGAAAAATACCCTGGGTTGTTTGTCTCTCAGAACTCACAATGTGATTTAAAGATGCAGCACTTACTTGATTTCCCATCCATTTCATACTGATTATTGAATGAGAAGAAGCACACTTACCCAGGTATCTGTGGAACTTCTCAATTCTTCTGTATCAGCACAACACCTCTCTCAGTTTATGCAGAGCCTCCATCTTTAGATCTGCAGTCCTTAGACTTTTGAAGTGTGAAGACCTCATTTGAAAATACGACGAAAACAAAGAACATGGCACATAAGCATAAGTGTAACACAGTGAGCCTGTCTGAGAATGAAGCCAACAAACAAAGTAGAACTGAGGAATAAGCCCAGATGGTATTGTCGCATAGGCCTGTGATGAAAGTCAGCTCAATCCGCAGATATTCAGATAAATAAGCTATTCAGATAAAAAATTTCTTCTATTCCTATACACTAATGATGAAAAATCTAAAAGTGAAATTAAGAAAACACTCCCATTTACCATTGCAACAAAAAGAATAAAATACCTAGGAATAAACCTACCTAAGGAGACAAAAGGCCTGTATGCAGAAAACTATAAGACACTGATGAAAGAAATTAAAGATGATACCAACAGATGGAGAGATATACCATGTTCTCAGATTGGAAGAGTCAACATTGTGAAAATGACAATACTACCCAAAGCAATCCACAGATTCAGTGCAATCCCTATCAAACTACCAATGTCATTTTTCACAGAACTAGAACAAAAAATTTCACAATCTGTATGGAAACACAAAAGACCCCAAATAGCCAAAGCAATCTTGAGAAAGAAAAACGCAGCTGGAGGAATCAGACTCCCTGACTTCAGACTATACTACAAAGCTACAGTAATCGAGACAGTATGGTACTGGCACAAAAACAGAAAGATAGATCAATGGAACAGGATAGAAAGCCCAGAGATAAACCCATGCACCTATGGTCACCTTATCTTTGATAAAGGAGGCAAGGATATACAATGTAGAAAAGACAGCCTCTTCAATAAGTGGTTCTGGGAAAACTGGACAACTATGTGTAAAAGAATGAAATTAGAACACTCACTAACACCATACACAAAAATAAACTCCAAATGGATTAAACACCAGACACTGTAAAACTATATGTCTTATAGAACTCTACATGTATTTGTGTGACTATTGGATCAAAATCGATTCTCTAGAATATGGGACTGTGCCTGTCTCCATGTGAAGCACCAAGCCTGGCAAAAGGAGAAGCTAAATAATTGTTCAATAAATGCTGTTAATGAATGTGACAAATGTTTTGTTTGGTGTATGTAACCATGAATATAGCGATCACCATCTCTGCAAACATAGAGATTTGGTCATAGAGATTCTTGGAAACCCCAATTTCTATTTCAGCGCTGGAAGATGGGCAATTGATTCAAACAAAAAAAGCTTGGTGCAGGGTAGCAGAATGAGGCAAACGACCAGAGTTCCAGTTAACTGCCTGTTATTCAGCCCCAATCTGCTTCACTGTAATGGAGGGTGCTGGGAAACTGAGTGTTTCCAAGGCAATACTGCTGATTTATGGAAATGTTCAAGACACAGGACTACTTGTGAGTTTCTGCCAGACAGATATTTAATACTGTCAGTGCAGGGAAATGCATTAGAAACAATTATTCAAAAACCACTTCCCCTGGCCAGTTCTATGTTACATACTGCTGCTACTGTCACAGATATTTGTGTTTTAAATAAGAGCCTTTTTACTCTTAGCACTTTATGCTGCTGCTCCATGATTTCAAAGCTGAGAAAATCATGGTTACCTGGTTATATCGATGAAGAGGTCTGATATGTCCTCTTAGGAGCTTTTATTATCCAGTGTGTAAGAGTACCACTTGTTTATGAAGCAAAGTCCCATACTTCTATTGATGTTACATTCTCTTGCATAAGAAAAAATTCCCTTTAATTTTGAGCAAAATGTAAACTTAGGCATCTGGTTAAAATAGCTCATAGAATGTACTTTCCTAGAGAAGGAATTTTCTGGTTAAATCAGGCCTGAGAATGGGTGAGCTGATTTCTTCATCAGGTTTTGTTGGATTATCATTGTAAACAAAATTCAAATCCTGACCCTAAGTTGGACCTCTGACACTTTTCAGTTTTCAAGTCTTGCCTTCTTTACCTTTTCTGGGCTTCTTTTCTCTTAGGTCTTTCACTTGACAATAATCCCAATTCTCTCATGGAGGTTAGGACATCTAATTTGACAATAAATTTGAAGATACAGTGTAAATAATCAAACAGTATACATGTCAATAGTTAGGTCTTATTACTGTTATGAAATCTAGGTAAAAATCATCCTTTTATCTGCCTCATATGCATAAAATATGTATCCCTTAAATATTACTTTTTCTGGGATTGATTCTGATCCATCTTTAACCACATCCATGGTATCTTATTCTTCTGACATAGAATCACAAATCTCATAGTAATTGCTCATTTAGTTTCCTGTCTTCTCACTAAACAGGAAACACCTTAAAGATAAAGACCTTTCCTGTCTTACACACCACACTACCATCAATGTCAGCAGAATATCTAGTATATATCAAGCACTCAGTACACATTCTTGGATGAATGCATAAATAGGTAGAATAATAGATAATATGACTGTAAAAGACACTGTCTAAATAGACTGACATGAAATAGTATGGCCAGGAAAGTTATTTTATTTTTCATGTTCAATGTGTGAAAGAGAGAGGGTTTTCAACTTCACAAAGCATTAGCACAGATTAATGAGTCTCACGCTTACATAGCTACCCTTTTAGAGCTATTTACCTGTTAGTATCAAATTGGTCCTCTTTCCTTATTTATATTAACTCATATGCTATTTCTTTAAATATAATCATTTTCACCAAGGGATTCAAGGAATGTCACCATTGTTTAACTATGATGCTGTTAATTTGTAATCATTTATCACAACCTCTGGGAGCACTCTCTAACAAGCTCTAGATCCTACTCCAACTCCCTCTGTAACCTTGTAAGTGGATGCATTGGTATTGCTTCTTCACTTAAGTTGCCACTTCCTAAAAGTGAATAAGCATGCTTTTCCCACAGTGCCTTTCTATGGACTAATTAGTTGATGCTTGCAGAGTTCCTTCAAGGAGATAAGTACCATGGAAATGCTAAGTGCCATTGGCCCTGAAGCAATGGCTGTGGGTTCCTCTGGGATGGAAGCTGCTTGAGAAATGTATTGCAGAACAATGCAGAGTGGAATGGAGGAGAGGTTCTCCCCAGGATACAGCAGCTTACTCCAGGGAGACAAAGCTTTATGAAAATAGTCTAACATAACTTTCTTATTTATTTATTTGTTTATTTATTAATTTATTGTCCACGCGGCATGTGGGATCTTAGTTCCTGACCTGGGATCGAACCCACGCTCCCTGCAGTGGAAGTGCAGAGTCTTAACTACTGGACCACCAGGGAAGTCCCTAAGATAACTTTCTTTGAAGCAGGCAAAACTTTGGGAGTGGCCATGGCTAAATGTCACTGAGTCAGGAACACAATTTCCTTCTACTGCCTGTTTCCCTAGAAAATTAGGAGAAAATAAGCACAGCCACTATGGAGCTTTGGAATTTTTAAGACCAAGGAGATTTCATTTCCATCTCTGTATGAAGACTCTGCCTCATTGCCTGATATGAGAGCTCCCTGCCCTGACCTTACCCATCCTCACATGGTAGAATTGGGATATGTATTCCTGGAGCTGTGGACATGACAGAGCCGGCACGAGTGCCTAATATGCAACCTTTCCTCCTTCCTTTCTGATTTTCTGTATTTCCTCCCAAAAATAGTATTGAGTTCCTACTGTTTGTCAGGTGCTGTCCTAGGTAGAGGTTTGATAGGAAATAGAAAGAAAGGAGCTCTTTTCTTCCTGGTTTTCTATGCACTCATCTCAACCAGTTATCTTCTAAGTGTATGTGCTTCTTCCTTAGGTGGAATCATGGATTCATGAAGGCATAGTATATTTTGATCTAAAAGAGACTTTGGAGAACCTTACTTAACAAATAAGGAAACATGTGTGTATGTGGTGGTGGTATTGTTACCAGTACCAACGCTATCACTACCACAAATACTGATGATGATGCAAAACTCTTTCTACTACCCGGCCTAGATTTGGGGTAGGTATCCTTGTTTCATAATTTTATATTAAGAAATACTTTTCTTCCTTATTCTTGGGACAAATACAGCTCTTCTGAAGCACATACCATCAGA
Source organism: Grampus griseus (assembly GCF_964374135.1). Classification (NCBI taxonomy): domain Eukaryota; kingdom Metazoa; phylum Chordata; class Mammalia; order Artiodactyla; family Delphinidae; genus Grampus; species Grampus griseus. The sequence goes on along the minus strand of NC_139002.1, from coordinate 92,833,158 downwards.
TTATACCCCGTAGTACTCCTGTTATATGAAGTCATCTGTAGACATCTTGTACATTCTTTAATCACTGAAGATTTCAGCACTTGGTCACCCTCATTCTTGATGCTTGAACATCTCCAGAGGTGATCCATCCAGCAATTTAGTGTCTCAGTGTTTGATTGTCTTAATTCAAGCTCTATTTTCCTCTCTATCCCTTGGCTACTTTTTCAATAAGTGTAGACTAGACCTTATTATTATCTATAGCTGTACAACCTCTAAAATCTTAGTTTCAAACATCAAAATCTATGATAACACTTCCAACTAATTTATTCTGGAGTAATAATTACTCCAGTAATTATTCAATCCCATCTTTTCTCTAATTCATTGAACTTACTATTATTTTACTTACCATGAACACTGTTGGGTCCTCAACTCTCCCAATCCACAGTTTACTTTCTGTAGTCCATCATGAAAATCACTCCCTTACACACACACTTCAGCTCCTTATCTTCCTTCCCTTCCCTTTCTTCATTTTACTCATCTGGCAAAATATAACTTTCCAACTATTCTTTTCCTCTTACAGAACATAATTGGAGAAAAACATATTATGCCCTCTAGTCTTGGAATTTAAGACCATAAGCTGCAAGTGAGATCTCAGTACTTCTGGGAAGCCTACTAGTCAATTTGCTTTCTCATTTTCTTCTCGCCGTTGACTGGTATCTTACCTCTTATTGCCCTGAGAAGATAGAAGCAATCGTAAGTGAACTATTTTGTCCTCCCACCACAAGGTCTATCAGTGATCCTGCATTTGTGCCAATAAATTTGTCTTCCCTCCTGTTAAAATGAATGGACTCTACATTCTTATCAAAATATTTCTACACTTGTTTATTGGATTGTACATTGTCACCTAGGCAAAAACTTTGCTTCTGAAGTTAAGTATCCCCTTTCCTGTGTCATCACAGAATTTCCTACTGGATTATGTCCTTCAGAATGCAAGCCTACCATAATAGGTTCCATCAAAAATAAAACAACATGTCTAGAATCATTGTTCAAAAAAGTATTGGCAATTTTCTGATCATTTCTTCTCTATTTTACAGCAAAAGTTCTCAAAAGTATAGTCTATGCTAATTGTCTTCTTCTCTTCACCTCACATTTTCTCCTGAACCCATTCACTGCAGGCTTTCTTCCCCACAACTTCACTGAAATTACCTTGATATAAGAGACCACCATCTTGCCAAAGTCATATATCGTCTTAGTCTTTGTTGACCTCTCAGTAGCATTTTACATAATGAATATCCTTCTTGAAACATTTTCTTCACTTGGCTTCTGAGACACAGAATTCTCCTGATTTTCTTTCTACCTTATGTACAGTTTCTTCTCATTATCCTCAGCTAGACTTGCTTCCATTTCCTGAATGATAAAGGTTAGATATTTCAGGAACCAGTCTTGGAATTCATCTTTCCTTTATCTTCAATACTCCCTGAGGCGACCTTACCTAATTTCATGGTTTTAAATATTATCCAAATGCTGAACATGTAGCTCTAGCTGTGTACTCTCTCTCAAGCTTTAGGCTGCTCACTCCCTAGCCCCTTACAAGTATAACTGACTGCTCAAATATATAATTTTCAAAGCAGAGCTCATGATTTCTATTCCAGTTTTTCCGTTCTCAGTCTTTCTCATTTTAGTAAAGGGCACTACCATGTACTCAACTACTCAGGCCAAAATCCTTGATGTCATTTAAATTTTTTTCTCATTTCTTAACTATACTCCTATTCCAGTAAATCTGAAAATTCTGCCAGCTTTATCTTTAAAATATATCTTGAATCTATTTGCCCCACTATAATAAAAACTATCTTTATCTATCATTAATACTTGGATTAAGGTCTCTGAACTGGTCTCCCTGTCTTTAAGCTTCCCCACTATGGTCAATTATCCTCAAAGCAACCAGAGTGAACATTTAAAATTTATGATAGCTCATGCCACTCCTCTCCTCAAAACTCTGCAATGGCTTTCCATACTATTCTGAAAATTGAATATATATGTTTGAAAATTCCTATATCACTGGCTCCTGTGTACGCTTCCAATTTTATCTCCTGCTACTTTAGACCTTTAGACTTGTTCTTTCAACTCACCAAACTCATTCTTGCCTCCAGGACTTTACATTGTTATTCCACCTGCCTTCAACATTCTTTACTAGACCAATCTTCATATGCCTCTTTCCCTTGCTTTACTCGGGTCTCTTCTCAAAAGTCACCACTTTTGGAAACTCTACTATGACTACATTATCTAAAAACATACTCCTACCAGTGATTTTCCATTGTCTCATGAAGTTGTATTTTTATTCATGGTTTTTATTACAACCCATCATTATATTATGAAGTTATGTGTTATTAATAGTTTCTTTGCAAGAAGAAAGGTCCATGATGAAGGGACCTTATTTACAATTTTGTGCTCATTTATACAGCCACCTAGGAAAGTACATGGAATGTGGTATGTTCTCAACTTATTCCTGAATCTTAACATTTAGTCTATCTGTTACACCAATCTAAGAATAACTTCTATGGATATGCACAGATCAGACTGAATTATCAGACTATGCACTCTTCTTGGTACTTTCAATTTCTTAAATTTTTTAAAGCAGTTTCTCCAATATCTTAAGTTTTTAAATTGTGGATTACCACCCATTTAGAGAGTCATAAAATCAATTTGGTGACTGTAACCAGTATTTTAAAAACATGAAATAGAAAAGCAAATACTGAGATATCATACATAGTAATGTTTCATGAAATGTTTCATTGTTTTATAAAATATTTTTTTCAGTTATATTCATGTGTATATGTGTATTAAATAACAATGTAAAAATATGTTTATTGGGGGTGTCAGTCAAAAAATTCGAGAACCACTCTAATGAGATTCCGTTGTAGCAGGAAATGTCTTTTCTCCAAGGTTACAGTAAACACAGACAGCAGGGAGACTCAGACTTGATGAATGCAATGTGGTGGTCAGTATCAGAGATTCTGTTGTTGAATGACTTTTTAAATTGCTGCCTCTTTTTTTTTTTTTCTGTTCAAAGACAGAAAGACTTCAAATTCCCACTGAGCTTGTCCTAAGATTCCTGCATATCACCTTTAGTACTTTCCCCACATTGCCTCTTAAATCCATCCTTTACTCGGAAGGAGATGAGAATCTCTCCATCAACTTTCCCATCATTCTGCCTGTGTTTTGGAAAATGGGTAACTAGGATCTGCTTTTGTCCATTTGTATCTTTCTGATAAGTGTCCACTGAGGTCTCATGAAAGAGGCACAACAACCATGGCTACCATGTTGCAGTTCTTCATTGGAAAACAAAATTTCTCTACCTGCCAAAAATTCGCTTTCTTTTTGGTGCTTTTCTTTGTTTCTCAGAAATTTGCAGAAATTGACTCCCTTTCCACATTTCTAAATCTCAACTCTCTCAAGAGAGTCTTCTAGTATCAGCTTCAAATTGGAAGGACAAGAAAGGAAGATAACACAGCAAGTTTAGGTGGTTTCTACACCCAAAACTCCAGGAGAAACTCTCCAAGATAAATGACTATATTTCTAACAATGCCACAAAATTTTACTATTGCCTGAGAGGAAAGGAACGCTAATATTTTTTAAACAATCATTATGTGCTACAACCTCCATACAGACAATGGAAATTAACCCTGTTTTATTTTACCTGCAGAGTTTTGTCTTGCAGTGTTTTAAATAAATTTGATTTAGTTGCCAAGATTTAAAAATCAGAAGATTTTACATATATTCCAGATTTCTGACTTCTCTGAAACAATCTGAAGATGTAGTTGGCTAACACACAGTAGTCATATTAGTTTGCTAGACCTACCATAACAAGATACCACTGACTAGATGGCTTAAAAAGTAGAAATTTATTTTCTCACAGTTCCGGAGACTAGAAGTCCAAGATCAAAGTGTGAGCAGGTTTGGTTTCTTCTGAGACCTCTCTCCTTGACTTACAGACAGGCACCTTCTCACTGTGTCCTCACATGGTCATCTCTCTGTGTGTCAATCTCTCTTATCATAAGGACACCAGCTGTATTAGGTTAGGCTCACCATATGACCTCATTTAATCTTAATTACCTCTTTAAAGATTCTGTCTCCAAATACAGTAACATTCGGAGGTACTGGGGGTTAGGATTTCAGCATATAATTTGGGGGCGGGGGGTGGCACAGTTCTATAATAACCCTCATGGTAACAATTTACACTGTCTGAGCCAGAGATTCGCTCTAAAGGTCACCGTAATCTCCACTGCTTCCTATTATCTCCCTGAAGCTGGGGCTGAGTAGCAGTAGCCATGTATCATTAGAATGACTTCTCTTAAGTACATTAAATGCATTTCCCTAAAAAGGGTTTTGAATTTTCCAACCAGTTTTAGAATCCCATTGGCCTCCCTTTGAATTCCAGCTGCGTCCCTTCTTAGGTAGCTTCAAGAATGTTGCTTAACACGCCTTAGCCTTAATTTGCATACCTCCCAAACAAGACAAAAATGCCTATTATTGTGAGAACAGAGTGATTCAGAGCAAAATTTTAATATATAGTCTTCCTTTTCCTCACTCATATTACTTTAATATGCTTATGAAAATGGGTTAGAGTAGTGTTCAGTGAGAGATCCCCCAGTAGCAACAGAAGCATCACCTGGGAATTTTATAGACATGTAAATTGTAACATCCCATCCCAGACCTACTGAATCAGAAACTGACATGTGGCCCAGGAATCTATGTTTTTTTCTTAAGCTTTCTAGGTGATTCTGAGGCATGCCAAATTCTGAGAACTACTGATTTAGAATGTGAATTCCTGTAGTGAAGTCCTTATGACTTCTCACTGGTTTCCACATTTATTTGGTAATCAAAAAATAATAGATGAAAATACCAGGAATTCTATTTCCACATCTGCAAAATGGTTGCCTTTTAAAACCTATATCATAAATATTTTTTTTCTAAATGTCTATCTTCATGTTTATTTTGTTGGTATTAATAAACATTAAATGAAATTAGTGATGAAAGACAACACAAATGAACACTGTAATGAAAATAATTGCACATATTTTAAGATTGGAAAGAAAAGAACATTTATTCACTCTACTTGTTTTTTCTTGTTAAATGATTCATCAAATCTCCAAACAGCTGCCATACCTTGAAGAGAGGGAGATTTTACATATAAATGACTTATCAAAATTGACAGCAAATGGCATTTTCATTTACATTTGAAAACAGAACGATTCCAAAACCAAATTTAATTCCTGTGCAATATTGGAGCAGAAGGGAGAAATTTTAAACAAGGGATAATGAAATGCTCTTAGTGATTTGGAAATTTCAGTGGATGCAAATCCTTGTTCTGAAGGGTTCACACTAGTGCCAAGTACAGGGAATGCTTATCTGAGCTGACTTTCTTTTCTTTTTCCAGTTCCAGACTTAAGAAAAATAGACATACTTTCTTTTTTTTTAACATCTTTATTGGAGTATAATTGCTTTACAATGTTGTATTAGTTTCTGCTTTATAACAAAGTGAATCAGCTATACATATACATATATCCCCATATCTCCTCCCTCTTGTGCCTCCCTCCCACCCTCCCTATCTCACCCCTTTAGGCGGTCACAAAGCACCGAGCTGATCTCCCTGTGCTATGTGGCTGCTGCCCACTAGCTATCTATTTTACATTTGGTAGTATCTCTCACTTCGTCCCAGCTTACCCTTCCCCCACCGCGTGTCCTCATGTCCATTCTCTACGTCTGCATCTTTATTCCTGTCCTGCCCCTAGGTTCTTCATGACATTTTGTTTTTTAATTTAGATATCATATATATGTGTTAGCATACGGTATTTGTTTTTCTCTTTCTGACTTATTTCACTCTGTATGACAAACTCTAGGGCCATCCACCTCACTACAAATAACTCAATTTCGTTTCCTTTTATGGATGAGTAACATTCCATTGTATATATGTGCCACATCTTCTTTATCCATTCATCTGTCGATGGACACTTAGGTTGCTTCCATGTCCTGGCTATTGTAAATACAGCTGCAATGAACATTGTGGTACATGACTCTTTTTGAATTATGGTTTTCTCAGGGTGTATGCCCAGTAGTGGGATTGCTGGGTCATATGGTAGTTCTATTTTTAGTGTTTAAGGAACCTCGATACTGTTCTCCATCGTGGCTGTATCAATTTACATTCTCACCAACAATGCAAGAGGGTTCCCTTTTCTCCACACCCTCTCCAGAATTTATTGTTTGTAGATTTTTTGATGATGGCCATTCTGACTGGTGTGAGGTGATACCTCATTGTCGTTTTGATTTGCATTTCTCTAATGATTAGTGATGTTGAGCATCCTTTTATGTGTTTGTTGGCAATCTGTATACCTTCTTTGGAGAAATGTCTATTTAGGTCTTCTGCCCATTTTTGGATTGGGTTGCTTGTTTTTTGATATTGAGCTGCATGAGCTGCTTGCAAAGTTTGGAGATTAATCCTTTGTCAGTTGCTTCATTTGCAAATATTTTCTCCAGTTCTGAGGGCTGTCTTTTCATCTTTTTTTATGGTTTCCTTGGCTGTGCAAAAGCTTTTAAGTTTCATTAGGTTCCATTTGTTTATTTTTGTTTTTATTTCCATTTCTCTAGGAGGTGGGTCAAAAAGGATCTTGCTGTGATTTATGTCATACAGTGTTCTGCCTATGTTTTCTTCTAAGAATTTTATAGTGTCTGGCCTTATATTTATGTCTTTAATCCATTTTGTGTTTATTTTTGTGTATGGTGTTAGGATGACTCTGACAGGGGAAAGGACGTAGGCCAGAATCCTGTCACTTTATGTAATTCCCAGCTATGCAGCCTAACCAGGCAGCTCAGTGCCAAGAACAAGGGCTTGAAGCAACTGCTCCCCAGCTACACATGCCATCCAGCTCCACCGGGATTGGAAGATATTAAGGATTCACTGGTTACAACTTTATAGGATGTGTTCTGGAAGCTCCCTTCTCCCTTTTCTGAGACATGTTAATCTAGAAGAAAAAGACAAAAAGAGGCATATGGATGACGTGGAATTTGAAGGCAACAACTCAAAAGGGAATTTACTTTAAAAAAGAAGCATAATTCCTAAGTTTATTGGATGTTTACCTCCAGAAAGGCTAAATTTTATACACAGACATATCTCTCTCTATAGCTATATATATAATTTCCATGTATCACTTTTTTCACTCTTAAAAATATTCTTTGATGGATTTTTACAGATGATGAAACCATGGAGTGGTTCTGTGCCCCATGGAGCTCACAGAAGCTGATAACTATTAGAAGTTCTTGAACTTGTCTTACAGAACAACCAATATGGGAAACAGCTTGTTAAAACCCATTTGCTTGTAAACTGCCTTAGTCTTGTGGTGGAGGGGGATTTTTGTTTCTTTTTCCCCTCCCTTTAATTGCATACCTTCCCACTCTCACGCAGCCCAGCAGTTTTTTAGGAATTCGGCGTCAGCTGCTGCCCGGTGCAAGCCTGCTAGGGCGTGGTTGGGACCGCCGACCCTAAAACTGGGCCTGCGCAGCTGTCGCTTTAATGGCCTTTTGACTTCACAGGGCAGGAAAACTCCACCCTCTCCGGACGCTAAGCGCCGCCATTTTGAATGTGCAGAAGCGTGGTTCCTAGATGCGCCTGCTCCGAGCACCGAGTATCTCGCTCGTTTCTCCTTGTCGCCTTTCTCCAATGCCTGAGAGCACCCTGCTTATCCATACATATCCGAACCCCCTCACCTTGGGGGAGGCAGACCTGAGAATTGTTCTCCCCTAACTTCGTTTGGCTGCCTTGTAAGTAACCTCTCTGTGGGCTGTGAACCTCGGCTTCTCAGCATTTGCCTCACTGGGCATCTGGCGGATCGACCTGGTTCGGTGATATTTCCTTCGAATCTGCTGCGTCTCCACAGGGTCAGAGTTTCCTAGGTTATAAGGTAACTTCCCCATATTACCTCACCTAAGTTTGTAAGATATATATATCTTATATAAGATGCAAGTACATCTATACCTATTTTCTAGGAGACACTATTTCTTTAGTAGTGTAGCCTCTGCGTATACACTGTCCCCAAAGCGCCCTATATATAGTCTGTTTATGAAAGAAGCTCCGTCTTATAGAAGATAAGTAGGTGTCCCAGCGTTATCCAGAGGGTAAATTGTGAAACTAAGACATACCCTACGGCATCACCACTCCCCTTTCACTAAGGGAAAATTAAAAATTTTAAAAATTCTTATTAGATTTTTTTTTATTAATATGCTCACCCTGTTTTAATTGACAGTCCACATTTCACTTACTCTTAGTTTTTTTTTTTTTTTTTTTGCGGTACGCGGGCCTCTAACTGCTGTGGCCTCTCCCGTTGCGGAGCACAGGCTCCGGTCGCGCAGGCCCAGCGGCCATGGCTCACGGGCCCAGCCGCTCCGCGGCATGAGGGATCCTCCCGGACCGGGGCATGAACCCGCGTCCCCTGCATCGGCAGGCGGACTCTCAACCACTGCGCCACCAGGGAAGCCCAACTCTTAGTTCTGACGTTCTACCAATAATTCTCCTTCTCTGTCATATAGAGCTTTATACCTCTCAGTGCATATCCAGGGGAAAGTTGCCCTCTGGGAATATTGATTAACATCCTGGGCTTCCCCCATTGCAATCCCACACAGGGAGCAGAAGGCCATTCTGCATTCGTCGCCTTTAAGAAGGGATTTGACAACAAACAGAAGAGATGAGGTTCTTTCTAGCTTTGAGTTGTAAAAACACAATCATCCTAAATAAACTACTTAGGAAAGTACATGAAGAGTGGTCAATTTCTTACATAATTTATGCTAGAAAAGCATTGTCCAGGCTGTGAGGTAAGTGGTAGAGGTCATGGTAGTGAAGGCTAATCAGAGAAGGAGCCAGGAGAATGCAGTGATTGGTGAGTCCCTGAGAAAGAGGCCTAACCTCCTCTACAGGTTCCAGAGAGGCACTTAAATATTCAGATACAATTGTGGAATGTGAGAACAAGAAGACCTGTGTTCCATTTCTAAGACTAAGGAATGCAACTGGAGAAAATATGTCTTGGGAGGTATTTGGCAGATCAGACCTTAGATATACTTACAGAATTCATCATCCCCTAAGCAGGGAAATGATTTGATGATTTTCTTATACCTGAGATGGCCAGAAACATGGCAGGAAGTGCAGCTGAGTCTAAAGTGGCCAAGAGAACAGGAAGTGGTGATGCCTTTGTGCTGCCAATGAAACCTAAACACCAAGGATGTGTATATCTTAGTGGGTTTCCACATGGTCAGATGAAACTGACCAAATCAACCTCTTCCCTGCCCTCATGCCCTGTTTCTTAACACAACACAAATACCTAAGCCATAATCATGGGAAACAAAGGAGGTGAGGAGACTCAAAATGGAAATTAGTTCACCCAAATCGCTGAAGTAAGATTTAAATTCACTACAAATATCTATATCACATTAAATAATTTTGTGCAAAGGCCACAGGATATATTTTATCACAGACTTCAAAACAGGAAATCTTAATTGTTTCTATTAATGGTTGTAGCAAATTCTCTCTGGGCCAAGTAAAATGATGTCTTGTGAAGATAACCCCTTCTCATGGGTAGGAACTCTTGCCTTGCCCTAAGATGTACATTTAAAGATGAAAGCATTTCACTTGAAAGAAAGACAGAATACAGTAAATTAGAAAAAGTCCCAATCAGGCATTTGAGATTCAGCCCTATCTCTTACTGTGTGATTTCAGGTAAGTTTCTTAAAGTATCTGAGCCTTGGTTTCATTCTTGTTCAAAAAGAGGTAATATGCAAGTTGGTTATTATGACCAGATGAGATGATGCATATTTAAACACTTTGAACAGTATCTACTATTTTGCCAGTCACAACTATTGTTATTATTCTAATGATGATGATTTGATACACTCTATTTTTAAGACCTTTGCTTCCAAATTGAGCACAATTTTAGTACTAGTTTTAACTGGGGCTTAGAAATCTCCCCAGATAATGGTAAACTCTATGATCCTTCACCTAAATGGTGCACGTTATTTTCTCTGAAATGAAGCCAGTTCAAAATATGAAGGCAGGCAGGAGGTGATTTGTATTGAAACCCAACAGGGGGATGGACTCATAATTGGGACAGGAGAGTCAAAGAGATCTAGTGGTGGCAGATTGAACACGTGTGAATAGGGGGGGGTCTGGTTTACTGAATAGACTCCACCTGAGCAGATGGAACCCTGGACGATCAGCTTAGTCAGCTGTTGACAGATATCAGCCTTAAGAATATGAATATCTGAAACTGCCTGACAGGGAAATAAAGAGTTTTATATATGTTTCCAGACATACGATGTTTTTGCTGTGGACCACGTGGAATTTGTAACTGCTTTGAGAGATGAGATATATCTGGCTTTCAAGAGACCTAGGTTCAAGTTCCGATACCACCTAACTCTGAGTGAGTAGTTCTTTTTTCTTTGACTCATTTTGGCTATCTATAAAATCATGTTTAAAATAATAATAATTACTGCTACCACATATGCAGAGCTTAAAATCGTGCAGACACTGTGCTGAGTGTTTTACACATACCATCTCTTCTACTTCTCATGGAGTTCTTTAACTAGATATTAGAGTGCTCATTTTATACAGGAGGAAACAAGGCTTAGAGAGATCAGATGCTTTGGTCAGAGTCACACAGATGTCAAGGGGCAGTTAGGGGTTTGAACAAATTATAAGTAAATCCAAAAATTGTCCTTTTAACTACATGAAGTACTACCAGCCTTGGCAAGAAACTGAATGAGATGCTGTATCAGGTCCTTGGAGTCAGATGGCTCCTGGCTAAAACCCTTACTCTGCTATTTGTTAGTTAACCTATTTGTGCCTCAGTTTCCTCTTCTGTAAAATGGGGACACATAGAGCACCTCTGACATAGGATTATTTTTTTTAAAGGCCACAGTTTCTTTTTCTGTTTAATTCAATGTATTGATAAATATCCAACAGGATTGACATGAACAGTGCTAGACATATTCATGGTGACTTGATAAAGTATGTCTTTCTTTAAAATAAATGCTGACAAATTCTTACTGTCCCCCTTCCTCCATTGTTGATGGTAAAATTGTTGTTAAATCATTTGCTTCATACCTGATACTTCCATTTCCAACATTATATCTTTTTTTAAATTGAAGTAGAGTTGATTTACAGTGCTGTGCTAATCTCTGCTGTACAGCAAAGTGACTCAGTTATTCACATATAGACAGTTTTTCATATTCTTTTCCATTATGGTTTATCACAGGATATTGAATATAGTTCCCTGTGCTATATATTAGGACCTTGTTGTTTATCCATTCTAAATGTAATCATTTGCACCTACCAACCCCAAACCCCCACTCCATCCCTCTCCCTGCCCCCCTCCCCCTTGGCAACCACAAGTCTGTTCTCTGTGTCTATGAGTCTGTTTCTGTTTGGTAGATAGGTTCATTTGTGCCATATTTTAGATTCCACATATAAGTGATACATGGTATTTGACTTTCTCTTTCTGCCTTACTTCACTTAGTGTGATAATCTCTAGTTGCATCTGTGTTACTGCAAATGGCATTATTTCATTCTCACTTAGTATGATAATCTCTAATTGCATCTGTGTTACTGCAAATGGCATTATTTCATTCTTTTTATGGCTGAGTAGTATTCCATTGTATATATGTACCACATCTTCCTTATCCATTCATCTGCTGATGGACATTTAGGTTGTTTCCATGTTTTGGCTACTGTGAATAGTGCTGCCGTGAACATAAGGGTGCATGTATCTTTTCGAATTATAGTTTTGTCCAGGTATATTCTCAGGAGTGGGATTGCTGGATCATATGTTAATTCTATTTTTAGTTTTCTGAGGAGCCTCCACACTGTTTTCCATAGTGGCTGTATTAACTTACATTCCCACCAACAGTGTAAGAGGGTCCCCTTTTCTCCACACCCTCTCCAGCATTTGTTATTTGTAGACATTTTAATGATGGCCATTCTGACCAGTGTGAGGTGATACCTCATGGTAGTTTTGATTTGTATTTCTCTAATAATTGGTGATGTTGAGCATCTTTTCATGTGCCTACTGGCCATCTGTATGTCTTCTCTGGAGAAATGACATGGGATTATTAATAGGATGAGATCATTTCATTGTCTTCAGTTCTTCAGCACAGTTCCTGTGTTCCATAGATATTATTGCCATTGCTCTTTTGCTGTTATTAAAGTTAATGTTTTCATCCAGCCTTCAAAATCTATGATAAGAAGAAGAAAGGGAAGCTTACAGGAGTGACCCTGAAGAGTGTGCTTTTAACAATACCTTGATCAGATATCTAACAATATCTTAGATCACAAAAGATGGAATTGAAAACAATCTTTGTAGTAGCTTCTTAGCTACAATGATGGGAATTAAATTCAGGAAGTCAGGGACTCTGTCTTAACCATCTTTATAACCACAGAATATTGCAGAGATTCTATTTTATAGCGGGCACTTGAATTGAATTTGATGGTTTACTTGCAAAGAAATGACTGGGTTTTACAGAAATTTTAAACATGCATTTTTGGTTTAAAAATGCAACCACAAAATATAAGAGCATTTGACCTTAAACAAGCAAAGAAAAAAAACCCCAACATGCATCTAGACAAGATCACTCAGTGTAGGATTATTTTCTTTCTTTTCTGAAATACCATCTGCCTTCATTAATATGCAAATATAGATAAAGAGTATTTTTCATAGACTCCTTGTAATCTCAAGTATCAATAATTACTCCAGCAAAAGGGATCAAAAGCAAATTCCCTGGTTTTGAAGTGTTGGCTTTTTTAATGTTTCACATAAATGTTTTCATTGGACTAAATCTAAAAAGTGATTTAAATAACGTTAAGAATCTGTGGTTTTTCACTTGATGCCAAATTTTGCTTCTCTTCAAATATCCACCCTGTTTGTACAAGAATTCTCTTCTCAGTATGTAAGCCATCTTCCACAGTAATTAAAAGAGTGGAAATGACAGATCAAATATGAGTCTTTACCCAGTCATCACCCAAACATCAAAGCAAACCTGGGTCTTTTAAGATGTCAAGAAAAGTTCAGCAACATTATTTCACAAGAAAAAGAGAATCGCAACCTTAAGATTTGGGTCTCTAAATGCCCTTCCTTATTTTAGATATCAAATTACATTTCTTATATAATCTAACTAAAATCTTTTTATTTTATAATTACAAAATTTTGTATCTGTTATAAAAAGTGAAATCTGTAAATGTATGGTTTAAAATGTAAAAGTTCCATATAGTTGTACTCCCATAGATGCTGTTAATGGTTCAGAACATGTTCTTAAAGACCTTGAACTGCCTGAACATTTGTGCTTTTCTGTTTATTAATTTTTACAGATGTAGTTCTATTTTAATTGTGTATATATACATATATAATATAGTCAGAAGTTTCCATATTTTCTTTGAGTAATTTATTTCAAAATTATTCTTCCCAGATGTGCAAAATATTCTCTTTTATACTGAGTTTTCCAATGATTTGATCAACTTAATTATTTTATCTAGTCTAATTTTATTTGGATATGATATATACTTATATTTTCCCTAATTGCTATCCTTTCATAGTTCCATGAATTATTAAATGAATCTTTAAAATGACTCTTTCGAAACTTGATTTGTGACACACATAAAACTTGTCAAAGTCCATCTTATTTTGAACACACGAAAAAGAAAAAAAAATCATGGGTGATCCTTTCTAAATGATGCTTTTGGGGGTAAATATCAAAAATAACACCTCTTAATATGACAAAATATTATTTCTATTATTAGTGTCATAAATCATTTACTGATTTTTTTCTTCAGACAACACAGAAGCACATATTAATTGAAATAGAAGTCAGGCAGTTTGGTTGTAGTTAAGAAGGACAAGCAAGTTTTCTGAGTGGCCTTGTATGACTTAGGGAGACAAATGATGAATACACCAACTCCATATGCGATCTCTGTATTGAAGTCATCACCACAAAGCATTCATGGATTTACAGAAGAAAAATAAAAAGAGACGTGACTCGGGGCTTCCCTGGTGGCGCAGTGGTTGAGAATCTGCCTGCTAATGCAGGGGACACGGGTTCAAGCCCTGGTCTGGGAGGATCCCACATGCCACAGAGGAACTAGGCCCGTGAGCCACAACTACTGAGTCTGCGCGTCTGGAGCCTGTGCTCCGCAACAAGAGAGGCCGCGGAAGTGAGAGGCCCGTGCACCGCGATGAAGAGTGACCCCCGCTTGCCACAACTAGAGAGAGCCCTTACACAGAAACGAAGACCCAGCACAGCAAAAATAAAATAGATAAATAAACTCCTACCCCCAACATCTTCTTTAAAAAAAAAAAAGAAGAAAATCACTGTGCTCACAGCATTGGTCCTCTTAAAAAAAAAAAAAAAAAAAAGAGGCACTTTAAATAAGTGATGAAATTTAGGTAATAGTTCCAACAACACTTTTCTGTTGATGCAAAGGATGAAAAGCATAAAGACTGCAAAATACCTTAAATTGAAAAATCATTTTAAAGCAGCATTTTAACTGTCTTAAGTGATTCTGAATCCCTTTTACCTGATGGACTTTGAAGTCTTGGAATTCTGACAATCTAGAGTTTGAAACTTGACGCTGTCCATACCTATTTATGGCTTCTGTGGTTTTAGAAGAATCTTAGTTCTCAATCCACGTTTGCTGGCTTCCTATGGTGTAAAGCGTTAAGCAGATGATGGTTACCCCTTCCTTTTTCCTCTCACTCCTGAGATTTGACATCAAGGAGCAGGTATGAACAAAGAGGCACAGTCTGATTAGAAAGAAACCAAAAATAAAGTTAATAAGCTTCCTCTACTGTCTGAATAAAATTCCCCAAAGGGACAAAGTGACCACTTCTTCTTGACTTTACAAATGCTTTTATAGGTAATGACCCCATTAATGCACGTCTGTGATTGCCCAGTTTCTACCACATTGGTGACTTGAACTAAGCAAGAGAACCCAATATAACATTAACTCAATTGGGGAACTGGACTTTTCAATTTCTCTGCCCATGTGTAAAGAGGTGACCATTCATTTGGAATCCTAGGCAGGTAAAGATGCTTGAGAATAGATTTGGGAAAAATTTAAGCCCCGTTTAACTGACTTCTTAATGAGAATGTCTCCCCTTTTATTGCATTTCATTTCTTTTTAAAAAATCCACTTTACTGAGGTATGATTGATGTTAAAAGAAAAAATTATATTGTTAATGTATACAACTTAATAAGTTATGAGATAAGAATACATCCATGAAACTATTGTCCGTCTGGGGTACACAAACTATATAGGAGTGCAAACGTTTTGAACCTTGTCTCTTGTCAACCTAAGCACTGAAGTAGTCTCCATTTTTGCAGTTTTTTTTTTTTTTAATGTTTCATGTGTGAATCATGACAGGACCGTGTTTCTGTTTATCTAGAATCTGTTCCTAATTCCTATTTCACCAAGACCATAGAGATATTTTCAAACAGTGAATCCCTTTGCATATGTTGTTTTTAGATAAACAACAATGATCAAACCTGTTTTTTAGTAAATTAACATTGATTATAATAATCACAGATATGCAGTTAACAGTTACCTTTGCCCAGGAATGCAGGGAACAGATGCCCTCATTGTAGGTGGAAGGCCAAGCTGGCAAGTATGACCATGTTCTAATGAGGATGCAGCAGAGTTTTCAGGATCTAAGAGTTCTTGACAGAAGTTACAACTTGCATTGAGGTGATGTTATGGAATGTTACTGACTCCTCTCCTTGGGGAACCCATCATTATCCTGTAGGTAGAAAATTGGAGGCCTAGTCAGACCTAGCAAAATAGATCCCAAACTGTTCATGGCCGCCCACCATTTCCTTCATAGGCCTAACAAAATGGAATCTGTAAGTTCATTGAACAGGTTTTCCACATGAGATCCAGGGATACATGAGGACCAACCAACCTGTAGACCCAGCCTCTGGATTCAAGAAACAAAATGCCTCACACTCCTGTCTGAAGTCACTAGTGACTTATATTATTGTCACTGTTCTGATCTGTGCTGATATTACTCCTTCTGCTCTTTTAAAGTAATTTGAAATGCTGAAAGTAGGCTTATGTTCCACGGTATTTGTAACTTCTGATATATGAATGTGATCTACTCTGCCAGTGCCAGGCTGGAGAACTGAAAAACTCCGAGGTCTGTCTTCTCAGCACTGACCACTACTCCTTCCACCCCCCCGGATTCCCTGCCTTCTGCTGGGAGCCCACATTGTTCTCTTTCTCCTGAGGCTCAGGGAACCCAAGTGTTCTGATTTGGCCACCATTCTCATGTGCTTTTTCTCAGAGGCCAACTTTAAGATTTTCACAATAAAAACTACTCTTCTCAGATGCATCTTTCTGCACAAAACTTGTTTCAGCTTGTGATGCCATGGGCAACTGTGCCGTATTATCAGTACTGGTATCACAGGAGCTGGTCCCCTTAGACATCTTCTTGAGCACTGAAATACTGGTCAAGCATAACAGTACCGTCTTCCTGGCTTTTGGTCATGTCATCTGATTTAAGGCTGTCCCCAATTTTCAGAGAATCTGGGGAAAAGAACTCCCAAGAATGAACTCCCATGTCTCACCCTCTGGTTTAATATGTGAAATGGCAGGTGCATGCATGGTGGATTGGAGGTGCTGTCTGGCTCTTTTCTCCACAAACTAATTGTGCTTATGAAGGCATCGAATGGGAAGGGTACAAGTTGGCCCAAGTCACTGCACACTGATGTGGTCATGACAGTTGGCTGCTGTTTGCCATTCTGGATGGAGATGAGGGTTGGGCTTTGATACTTTGTCTCAGGTGCTGCGCCCTAAATGAGTTCTACGTGTGAGCACTTTGCTCCTGGACCTACTCACTATGAAAGACAGGAATGGGGTCTTTGTTATTATGTAATATTTATATGCCTTAACAACCGAATTCAAATGCATTTGAATTCAAATGCACCTTGCTACCAGCCGAATCACATTCATGATCTCCCTCTGCCACTGAGAGCAGGGCTCAAGATTGTGTTGTGCATGCTGTCTGTATAGAGCAGAATCTACAGTGGCAGAGCCACAGAGCTGACCATGAAGTCTAGTAGGTCAGTTCCTCAGTGATCTGTTCCAGGTGTCCAAGAGAATCACACTCTTCCCTTTCTTTATTGGAGGAGGCATTGACCCCTCTGCTAACAGATACAGCAGTGTGAGAAGAAATGAAAATATCCATGAAGTTTTCTCCCCTTCCTCCAACCTCCACTACCCCACCCCTTACTTTCCATCCCATAGCCTGTTTGTGGAGGGACTCTCACCTTTACTTTGGAAGATGTTTTCAATGGATATATCGTTCTATTTATTTTATAGTACAAAGATGTTTCCCCTTTTTGTCTTTTGGCATGAATAGTTTCTGATGAGATATCTACTATTTTTCTTAACTTTGCTCTTCTGTTACCCTTCCTTATGTCTGCTTTTATTTATTTTTGTTTGTCTGTTTTATCACTGGTCTTCAGCAATTTGATTATTCTCTGCCCTGGTTTGTTTTTGCTATGTTTATTTAGTTTGTGTTTCATTGACCTTCTTATCTTTGTGGTTGTGTAATTTTTATAAAATTTGGAAAGATTTTTGACTATTATTCCTTCAAATATCTTTTCTGTCTTTCTTCCTTTCTTCTGAGACTCCAGTTCCGCATATATTTAACCACTTACCACAGGTGGTTTAAAATTTTTTCAATCTTTTATTTTTAACTCTGTGCTTTATTTTTAATTGTTTCTATAGCTGTATCTTTTTTCTGCAGCATTCAAATTTGTCATTACATCTCTTTCAGTGTATTTTCATTTCAGATATTTATGTCTCAATTTCAGAAATTTCATGTAGGTGTTTTGTTAAATTTCTCATTTCTTTTATAGTCATTTTTATATTTTTATCTACCTGCCTAAACATATGCAGATATTTATAATAGCTGTTTTAACATGTTTGTCTGCAAATTCTGTCATATCTATCCTTTCTAGATCTGTTTGTATTGACATTATCCTGGTTAAGTTTCAAATTTTTCTCCTCATTTGGATTCCTGATTATTTTTAATTAGATGTCAAATGTAAATTTTATGCTGTTGAGTGCTAGATTTTGCTATATTCCTTTACATAATAGTGGGTCTTTTTTTGACACACAATTAAGTTGTTTGGAATCAGTTTTATCTTTTAAAGTCTTGCTTTTAAACTTTGGGAGAACAGGTGCAGAGCAAGCTTTATTCTAGGATTAATTAAGCCTCATTATGAAAGTGATACCCACCTGAAGTCCACCCCCTGCCTCATGTACTACAAAGTTTTCTCACCCAGCTGGAAGAAACATGAACTATTCATAGCTATGTTAGCTTTTGGAATTGTTTGGTCTACTCCTCCTGGTTATTCTTGCACTGTCTTGGGTTGTTTCTCATGCTTATACAAATCAGTACAGCCAAAGACTTGAGGGAACCCCCATGAAACTCTCCAAGCATCCCTCTCTGTGTCTCTTCCTCATCTACAATGCTCTGTTCCCAAAATTCTGGCAGTCTTCCTCTGAATAGTCTATCCTTTGAATCTTCTATGCAGCAAACATGCCTGTTTGAAGTCTTCCTCTCTGCGTTGTGGTCTGGAAACTGCTTCCATACATTTAATTTGTGAAAACATAGGGCTAACCTTGTTTAACTTTCAGGTATCACAGTTTTGTTCTGCCTGTTGTCCAATGTCTGAAAACCCTTGTTTCTTATATTTTGCCTGCTTTTCTGTCTGTTTCTATTTTTAAGCAGGAAAATAAATCCAGTCTCTGTTACTCTGTCATGGTGTGAAGTGGTAATCTCTAATTTACTTATTTATTTTCTGTATCGTTTATCCTTCCTGTAATGAAATGAAAGCTTTATAAGGGAACAGATATCTATGATTGATTTATTCACTGAGGTACACCAACCACCTAGAATAGTTTCTAGACATGGTAAATGTTAAAAAATACTCATTGAATGAATAAATTGATAAAGCAATATCACTTCATAGTCTGAGATCTCATTCTTTAGCGTACATTATTTTTGTTTTTCTGAGGAAACACTGATCCAACTGAAAGTTTTTGGCTACTAGACCAGTTTCTCTGTTATACCCCACAGTTTGTCACTGTTTAGCGAAATCATATAAATTACACCCTGGAGGTTCTAGAGATTGTTTGACCTGGATTATGTGGTATTTATGATGAAGAGGAGGAAAGGAGATACTCCAGAAACTTCAAATGTTTCATAATACCTACAATTATGTAATGTAATGTCCAAGGTCAGCTTTCTGGTAGGAAGTGATAGACTTGAATATTTATGCTCAGATAATTTTGAAAGCTCTCCCCTTCACTCCCCTTTCCTCCCATCCACTTACAGCAGGTATTCTGCAGTTAGGAATCTCTATTAGTATGAAAACTCAGCTGGAAGAAACTTAATCAGTCAGCCAGTCAATTTTTTAATAAGAAGAATTATAAAACATCTCTAGCCTTAAAAATTACTGTCATTAATCAGTACTAGGAACAGCAGCAAATAATAAATGAACCTAGAACACCAATTGCAAATAAAGTTTTTGGCCCTGTTCAGGAAGATTTGTCCTGGAAAGGCCTCAACTAACAGAGGAAAAATGTACCATTTGCCTCAGGACTTGAAAAGGAGAAAAAAAAAAATAAAAGAAAAGTAGCAACAGAGAGCATTAAGGGGAAAAATTACCATCTTAAATACATTCCTACACATGTCAGAAATGAACTAACTTTCGAAAGCTATTACTTGTTAATTGGAAAATCACAGAGCAGATGGAACCAATTAATCTACAATTACAGAATCACTACAATCCAAACAAAAATAAACTCATTTGCAAGATATAATTTTGTTAAAGAAACTCTTCCTAATATGTCTAAAATTGGGCAAGAGACACAGCATTTCATTGTTATAGGGAGTTTAAGCCATTCCCAGAGGCTAAGTTTCCCTCAGGCTAAAAGGGGAGTTGGTCTTATGGTGAAACGTACAGTCCAAACTTCCAAAAAAAGAATACAGATGTAAAGTGTGTTAAGACCATTCATTTAAGAATATTATTTATATCTACTACACATGAGGAACTGTGTTAGTTGCTAATTATGAAATAGTGACTGACAACAGATAAGGATTCTGCTGTCATGGAATTTAGAGTCTAGTGTGTGGCAAATACCAAACCACCACCCGAACAGATGCCAATTTGCAATTATAGTTCATGCTGTGAAGAAGGGCTACTTGGTATAGTATGTACTATAGACTGAATGTTTGTGTTCCCCCCAAATTCATATGTTGAGACCTAGTTTGCAATGTGATGATATTTGAAGGTAAGGACTTTAAGATATGATCAGCTCATGAGGATGGGATCCTCATGAATAGGATTAGTGTCCTTATAAAAGAGGCCCCAGAGAGCTCCCTTATTCCTTCTGCCATGTGAGAACACAGTGAGAAAAGGGACATCTATTAACCAGGAAGACGAGGGGCCTCATCATACATCAAATCAGCTGGTGCCTTGATCTTGGACTTCCCAAGACTGTCAGAAATAAGTTTCTGTTGTTTATAAGCCACTATGTAACTCTGTTATAGCAGCCTGAACAGACTAAGATACTGTTGTCCCAATTTATTAATGTACTATCTTCAGAGAGTTTCCAGGCTGGGTTGCAAGGAGGGAGATCCAGGAAAAAGCAGGTGGATTCCAAGAGTTGAGGAGATGGAGTTAAGAGTTCAAGGAGACAAGAGGGAGAGAGCTATAGTTCATAGGACATGGTCCCAAACCAGAAGGAATCCCACAAAGAGAGAATTCCAAATATCAGTTAGGCGCTCCTCAGATATTCAGCAGAGTTCTGATTCACACATGCATTTGATGAACTACCCCGGAATGGAGAAAGACCTTCAGAGATAATCAGAGGCAATGCTTACTAGAGCACGAAAAGGACTGGTGATATTGCGTGTTCCCACTTGAAAAACAGAAAATCTTCATGATTATTGGAGCATCAGGTAGCATACTAACAAGGTCCTTACCTCATTAATGGAGAATAATTAGCCCTAGACCAACACTGCTCTAGTCCCACCCAACAAATCATTTTTTAAATATTTCATTGAAGTATAGTTGATTTAAAATGTTGTGTTAATTTCTGCTGTGCAGCAAAGTGATTCAGTTATACATATATATATATTCTTTTTCATGTTCTTTTCCATTATAGTTTATCACAGGTTATTGAATATAGTTCCCTGTGCTATAAAGTAGAACCTTGTTTATCCATCCTATATATACTAGTTTGCATCTCCTAATGCCAAACTTCCAATCTTTCCTTCCCTATCCGCCCTCCCCCTTGGCAACCACAAGTCTGTTCTTTACATATGTGTATCTGTTTCTGTCTCATAGATATGTTCATGTGTGCCGTGTTTTAGATTCCACACGTAAGTGATATCATATTGGATTTGTCTTTCTCTTTTTGACTAACTTTGCTTAGTATGATAATCTCTGGATCCATCCATTTTGCTGCAAATGGTATTATTTCATTCTTTTTTATGGCTAATATTCCTATATATATATATATATAATATATATATATATATCAATCACATCCTCTTTATCCATTCATCTGTTGATAGATATTTAGGTTGTCTCCATGTCTTGGCTATTGTAAATAGTATTGCTGTCAACATAGGGGTGCATGTATCTTTTTCAGTTATGGTTTTGTCTGGGTGTATGCCCAAGGGTGGGATTGCTGGATCATATGATAACTCTATTTTTAGTTTTTTGAGGAACTCCATAGTGGCTGCACCAATATACATTCTCATCAGCAGTTTATGAGGGTTCCCTTTTCTCCACACCCTCTTCAACATTTATTATTTGTAGACTTTTTAATTATGACCATTGTGACTGGTGTGAGGTGGTACCTCATTGTAGTTTTGATTTGCATTTCTCTAATAATTAGTGATGCTGAGCATCTTTTCATGTGCCTCTTGGCCATCTGTATGACTTCTTTGGAGAAATGTCTACTTAGGTCTTCTGCCCCCACCCAACAAATCTTAAAATCAAGTATAAAGAGATCAAATTGTTTACAAGTAATTTAACCATGTCACAGAACAAAATTCAAAAATATTTCTGGGCATATAGATATCTAGCATCCAAAAAAGTAAAATTCACAATGTGTGGCAGCTAATCAAAGAGTACTAGATAACTGTAGGAAAATAAAGATCATACAAAGAAGAAATAGAAATTAAAAGAATGACTCAGAAATAACACAGATATTAGGGTTGGCAGACATGGATAGTAAAACAGTTAATATAACTGTGTTCCAGATGTGCAAAAAGTTAAGTAGAGATATGGAAGATGTAAAAAAGAATCAAATAGAACTTATAGAAATGAAAATTATAATATCTGAGATGAAAAAGACACTGGATGAGATTACTAGCAAATTAGACTTTGCAGAAGAAAAGATTAGTGAACTTGAAGGCATGTCAAAAGAAACCATTCCAAATGAAACACAGAGAAAACAAAATAAAAACAAAAGATACTGTCGGTGAGCTATGAAAGAACTTCAAGAAACCTAGTATATATGTAATTAGAGTCCCCAAAGAGAGGAAATATTTGAGAAATCATGGCCAGAAATGTTTTAATTTGGTGAAAACTGTAACTCATAAATCTAAGAAAACCAATGTACGAGAAATATGAATAAAACTATTTGAAGACACATTTTAATCAAATTGCTCATAAGCAATGATAAAGAGAATATCTTAAAAGCAGCCAGAGTAAAAAGACAGAGAGGAACAAAGATAATGATGATTTCTCAGCAGAAAAACATGCAAGTGAGAAGATAGTAGAGCAACATCTTCAAAGCTCTGAAAGGAAATTAAAACTGTTAACCTAGAAAGTAGTTCTTAAAAATGAAGGTGAAAAATGGCTTCTTCAGACATATGGAACATTTCATCAGCAGTAGACCTTCATGTCATAAAATTTTAAAGGAAGTCCTTTAGACAAAAGGAAAATAGTACCAGTTGGAAATATGGATCATCACAAAGGAATAAGGAATATTAGAAATTGTAACTGTAGGTAAAGATATAAGATTTTTTATTACAATTAAAATCCCTTTAAAATAACTGACTTTTAAAACAAAAATTATAAAAACTTACTGTGAGAATTATAACATA
The DNA here is from genome assembly GCF_964374135.1 of Grampus griseus. Lineage (NCBI taxonomy): Eukaryota > Metazoa > Chordata > Mammalia > Artiodactyla > Delphinidae > Grampus > Grampus griseus. The sequence goes on along the minus strand of NC_139002.1, from coordinate 92,809,963 downwards.
TTTGTAAATAAAATGTCTAAAAAAGCATGCAAGTTGGGAGGGGAGAAATGAAAGTATACAAATTTTAATATTTATTTCTTGCATAAAGTGATATAATATCACTTGAAGGTATACTGGTATAAAGATGTATACTATAAATCCGAAAGTAACACTAATGTGAAAAATACAAAGTTGTAAATAATAACCCAACAAAAGAAATAAAATGGAATTATAAATTTAAAAAAGGGTATTAAGAAGAGTAGGGGAAAATAGAAAACACATCACAAGCTAATAGACTTAAAACTAATATCAGTAGTTCCCTTACACATAAATGATCTCAGCATATCAATTAAAAGACAGGAATTGTCAAATTATATATAAAATCAAGACTCAAGGGTGGGAGGAGGAAGATGCAAGAGGGAAGAGATATGGGAACATATGTATATGTATAACTGATTCACTTTGTTGTAAAGCAGAAACTAACACACCATTGTAAAGCAGTTATACCCCAATAAAGATGTTAAAAAAAAGACTTAAGCATGTGCTGCTTATAAGAAACACATTTTAAATAATTGTCATAAATAAATTTAAAGTAATTTGGTTGGATGGGAAAATATATACCATGCTAATACTCATTAAGGAAAGCTGAATCAGCTGTATTAATACCAGACAAACTAGATTTCAGAGAAAAGAATATAAAGAAGGATCTTCCCTTTTAATGAAAACCTAGAAACTAGATATCAGTTTTGTATATTTCAGCAAATAATTAAATCATTTATTTTGGAGAATAAAGTTATCTTATAAGCATCATTATATCCTATTGGCCTGGACTGCAAAAAAATTAGACCATACAAAGGATGCGGGCAGCAAGAATAATAATACAGTTATAGAGAGAGTGCCAAATTAATTCCTTGCTAAACAATTGATTGTGGTATATAAATATTAACACAGAAAAAAAACAGGATTTGGGATAATTCATATTTCTTTTTTCAGGATATTAGAGTCCATGGACATGAGTATAGACTTATGGGACTGTCAATAAATTTTAAAAAAAAAATTGTTTTTCTCCTTCTAGTCCTAGAAATGGACTTTAATTGAAGCTGGCAGATACTGGATATAGACAAAACACCTGCCAACATCTATCCAGAAATATTGTCCAAAAGTGTAGCAGAATTATTTCTGAAGGTTGATAAATCCAATAAGGGGTTAGATCCCTATACTTTCAGGCTCTCACACATGTGAGATCTCCTGGCTGGTACATCATTTCTTTTCCATTCTTGTAAGCCAAATCCTCTCACTCACTGAAATCCTTATTCAAGAAGTAGGTCAAGGATTATATTTTAGTATTACTGTGCTTTTTTTTTTTTTTTTTTTTTTTTTTTTGCGGTACGTGGGCCTCTCACTGTTGTGGCCTCTCCCGTTGCGGAGCACAGGCTCCGGACGCGCAGGCTCAGCGGCCATGGCTCACGGGCCCAGCCGCTCCGCGGCATGTGGGATCTTCCTGGACCGGGGCACGAACCCGTGTCCCCTGCATCGGCAGGCGGACTCTCAACCACTGCGCCACCAGGGAAGCCCTACTGTGCATATTTTTTAAAGAATCCTGCATCTTCCAACAATTTCTCATGAATACTCTAAGTCTCACATTTGGAGGAAACACATTTTGAAAGGTTAAGTAACTTGTCTAATGAAACATAGTAGGTGACGAAACTTGGATTAAAGCATTTATTTACTCAACAAAAATTAATTGAATGCCTAATACATTCTAGTCACTGTTCTTGGTTTTAAGAGTGCATCAATAAATAAAATGGACAAAACAAAAACTGGAAAAAACAAAAACTAAGTCCTGCCCTTTTGGGCTCAGATGTGTCTAATGGAGAACATGTGATTTTATTACTGTCTCCTATGACTTCCTTATCAAAGAGCATTGAAACTTCCCCTTTCTAACTTCCCGTTAAACATGACATCAAGAATGTATTTGAAATACTCCGCACACAAAAGCATTCTAAATGAATGATAATGAACAATATTTTAAAAAAGTCTACTGGAATAGTGGAAAGGCACGTAGTGACAGGATGAGATAGGGCCTGATCTGTCAGCACAGTGACTTGTCATGCCCAACATTTGTGTTGGGAAAGAGATGCCTGAAAGTCTACCTCAAAGCAAATTAAGTATTATTTATTAACTTTTTTCTTTATTAATAACTTTTCAGTGATAATTCCTACATCTGTAGTAAAATGTGAGAGCTCCTAAAGGAATGCATAGCTAAACTAAAATGAGAAAAAGGATCTCGGAAAAGGGATGTTTGATCATACAGCAAAAATACTGAATCTGTGTATTAGGTAAATCTCTTTCGAGTATAACCTATAGAAATCTAATGCAAACTACCTCAGAAACAAAAAAATCCATTTCAGGTTAAGGCTGGTTTCAGGTACACTTACAATGACAATTACATCTTGTTCACCACGTCCTGAGTGATCTTTTTTCTCTCTGGCTTTATTCTACATATGGTTCTCTCCATTTGATGAGGAATATACCCACTTGCAAATCTAGGATTATGTAGCAGTTACAGCTCTTACTTTCAGAGGGAGCGCATGCTAAAATTTAAATTTTATAAAGGAGAACTTAAAGAATATAATTATATATTTTGATATTAACATTAATATTTGAGTCTAAAATCTTATATATTTTATAAAATAAATTAGTTCTTCAAGAGAGTTTTTGTCCTCTTATTTTCACTGTTGTTTGATGTGATTGTTCTGCTCTTGATTTATTTACTCACTTAGCACTAGGGTATTGGAGGCAGTAATGCTTATTGGTTTTTCCTATGTGTAAGGAACTATGATCAGCACTTACCTTCATTAATCACATTGCATTGTCACAACAGCCAAGTAAGAAAAGTCCTATTATTCCAACCATTTAAAATGTAAGGAAGTTGAGTCTTAAAAGACTGTCCAATTGTATGTATCTAATAAACAGCTAAGCTAAGATGTAAATCCAGAAACTGAGCTTCTCATAGGCACAATGCTACTTTGCCTCTCTGACAGTACAGTAGGGAAAAATTACCTAAGATTACAATGCTTCCTCAAAATTAAATCCTTAAATCTTTATCTTACAAAAGACTGTATTTTAAAAAACGACATGGGGTAATAAGAGATATCAAACCCTAGTGGTAACATATGAATTCAAATCCCAATTCCACCACTGATTAGCTGTGAACATTTAGGCACTCAGCTCAAATTTTATATACAGGAGTTTCATAAAATGTAAAAATATAATAATATATATACCAGTATATTTTGTGAAGATTAAGTGAAATAGTCTGTTGCTTGTATAGTAGGCAGGTTATACTGTAGCCAATAATAGCATGAGAGTCAGGTAAAATATAACAATTGTTTATTTAAAAGTGTTAAAGGGCAAGAACTCTTGCATTCTACTGGACTATAAAATGGCATAACCACTTTGGAAAACTCTTTGATGATTTCTTAAAAACACAAATATATACCTATCATAACCCAGAGATTCAACTTCTAAGTGTTCACCTAAAAATGAACATATGTTCACACAGAGTTGTACAAGAATATTTACAGAAACTTGTCCAGGATAGACCCAAATTGGAAACAACCAGACTTCCTGTTAACAGATGAATGGATTTTTAAAAATTGTGTTAGTTCCATACAGTGGAATAAGGCACATCAATATAAAGAAACTACCTGTTGATACACACAATACGGATGAATATCAAAATAGTTACTCTGAGTGAAAGAAGCTGATACAAAGAGTACATAGTGTATGATTCCATGTATTTTAAATAGTGGTAAATGCACAGTAATTTCTAGTGACAAGTAGCCAATCAGTTGTTACCTGGGGAAGGGAGCTAAAGGAGGAACAGACTGCAAAGGAATGTGAGGATCTTTAGAGAGAGAGAGAGATTTTACATATCTTGATTGTAGTGGTGGCTTCATGGGTACATACATCTGTCAGATTTAGTGAGTCGTATGTTTTAAATGGATGCAGTTTATTATATGTAAGTTATACCACAGTAAAGTTAACTTTAAAAATGGAGAGACATTTCATGTACATGGATTGAAGGACTCAATATTTTAAAGATATAAATTCTTCCCAAACTGATCCGGAAAAATAAATGCATTTTAAATAAAATTACCTGCAGGGTTGTGTGTGTGTGCATGCCTGTCCATGCATTTGCAAGCATGTGTGTGTGAAAATTAAGGAAGTGGGTCTCAAATTTACAAAGAAATGCAAAGAACACAAAATATCTAACACACTATAGAATAATAATAAACAAGCTAGATTAATATCATATTGAGGCCTGTTATATATAACACTAGTAATTAAGACAATGTGAAATTGTCATAAATATAGACAAATTGACCACTGAAGCTATAGAGAAAATCCAGGAATAGACTTACTTACTTACATATCTATGGTTACCTAATTTTTACAAAGGAAACACTACACTTCAGTGGGAAAAGAATAGTCTTTTTTGTAAATGGAAATTCATATAGAAAAATAATAAATCTTATCCTGTTCCTTAAATTATATATGAAAATTGATTCTAGATCTAAATATGTAAGAAAAAGATAAAACTTTTAGAAAAAATATTAAAATAACTTTATTACCTTAAGGTAGCCAAAGATTTCTTAAACAAGAACAGAAATTACTCATAATAAGAGAAAACTTGATAAATAGATTACATTAAAATTAAAATTATGTCAAAGACATGATTAAGAGTGTGAAAAGTAAATTCAAATAGGAGAAAATATTTTTTGCATATATCTGTCAAAAATAATATCTAGAATAAAGAACTTTATAAATAAGATAAACAATAAGTCAATAGAAAAAATGAACAACATTCTTGAACAAATTTTGTTTTTTTAATTTTATTTTATTGTGGTAAGAACATTTAATATGAGATATATCCTCTTAACAAATTCTTAAGTGTACAACAGTATATTGTTGGTTATAGGTGCAGTGATTTATAGCAGATCTCTAGAACTTACTCATCTTCCTTAACTGAAACTATGCCCATTGATCAGGAACTTCCCACTTGCCCTTCCTCCTAGTTCCTGGCAACCACCATTCTAATCTTTGATTCTGTGAATTTGACTAATTTTAGGTTTCTCAAATAAGTGGAATCATGCTGTATTTGTCTTTCTGTGACTGGCTTATTTCACTTAGCATCATGTCCTCAAGTTTGTCGCATGTGGCAGAATTTCATTCCTTTTAAGGCTGAACACTGTATCTGTGGATGGACGTTAAGGTTATTTCTACATCTTGGCTATTGAGAATAGTGTTGTAATGGATATGGGAGTGCTAGTATCTGATTTCGATTATTTTGGGTAAACACCCAGTTATGCGATTGCTGACTCATACGGTAGTTCTGTTTTTAATTTTTTGAGGAACCTTCACATTGTTTCCATAGCAGCTGCACTATTTTGCATTCCCACCAAAAGCGCGCAAAGATTTGAACAGACGTTTCATTTAAAAATATCCAAATGGCCAGTAAACTTAGGAAATGTGCTAAACTTTATACGCCATCGTGGAAATACAAATTGAAACCACCAGAGTGACTAAAATGAATAAAATAGTCTGACAGTTTCAAATGTTAAGTAATGATGTGAAGCAAATGGAATCTTCATACTCTCCTGGTGAGAGTATAAATTGAGATAATAGCCACTTTAGAAAATGGTTGGTCGGGATGCACTAAAACTGCACTAGCTCATAACTTAGGACTTAGCAGTTCCATTCCTTAGCGTATACCCAACAGAACTGCATAGTTATGTTCACCAAAAGCATTATACAAGTATGTTTATAGCAGCATTATGTGTAATAGATTGATAATGAAAACAGTCATCAGTGATAGAAAGGATAAATACGATGAGATATTATACAGTAATGAAAGTAAGTGAACTGCAACTACATGCAGCAAGATGGATGAATCTTATAAACAATATACTAAGGAAAGAAGCCAGACACAAAAGTAGTACATGTATATGATTCCATTCACATACAGTTGAAAAAGAGGGAACATTATTTTTTCCCCTTGAAGTCAAGATAGCAGTTACTCTTGTGTGGTTAGTAACAGAGATGGGGCATGAGGTGACTTTTGGGATGCAGGTGGTGCTCTGTTTCTTGATTCAGGCTCTGACTGCAGGAATGTGTTTTACTTTGTGAAAATCCGTTGTGTTACACACTTAGGATATGTATCCTTTTCATTATGTATGTTAAACTTCAATACAAATTTTAAAAAGTAACACACATACCAACTATATCTTACCTTATTAAAGAAAATCACATACCATTTCATGAATGATTTAAGCTCTGCGTAAAGTAGGAGAACTCAGAGGAGGAACTTTAAACTATTTTGTAGTTGAGTGTTTAGAATACGTAAGTCAAGACACTGAGAAAGGAGGAAGTCCAAGAATGGGTAGAAGTAAATATCTACATATAATGAAGGAAGATTTCTGCTTACAAAGTCTTTAGAAATTGTTTAGAACTAAATTAGTGCCATAATAGAGAGTGATAACAATGTAACTTCCTATCTTGGATAAAGATAAATCAGAATCAAAAAAGTAAAATACAAATTTTTAATTTTTGTGGCAATGTGTGTATATTCACGTGTTTCCTTAAGCATGCTTAAACATTCTTTGTCCTTCCCTCTTCCCCCAACCACTTCTCTCTCTCTCTCTGCCTCCCTCCCTCCATTCCTTCCTTTGCCTCTTTTTCTCTTTCTCTCTTTTTTTTTTTGGTGATTATATAAATCAAACACAATAGTTGAGTACCAATATATTTTCTTCATAGTAGCATCGTTATCTATTAGTTATCATCTTAGATTCCTACAGGTCAAGGCAATTTTTTTTTTTTTTTACTTTGGTTGGTTGTCCATTAAGTATCATCAGCTGCAGTCTGTCATCCTGAGATCTTATCGTCCCCATAATATTGGCAATACCAGTTACCTTGCAGCATCTCTCACTGTCAACCATAGCCTTCAGAGGATAGGTAACATCAAGCTTCTCAGATAGGCTGGTGCCCCCTGTACACTGTATTTCACAAAGCCTTAATAGAGGGAGTGTCTATTAAGCCCTTGATACTAGAAGTGTGGTTCCCACACCAGCAGAATAATCTCATGCTCAACCTGGATATATTGAATGAGAATTTGCATTTCAGCAAAATCCCTCAGTTCTTTGGATGCACATTAAATTTTGAGAGCCACCACTGTAGGCATTCTCTGGATAAAATGTTCAAGGGGTAGGTTCTTAAGTCTTAATTGATAAATCATTTCTAACAGCCGCAATTTCCTGAACTTCTGGCTTTCCTTCGTACTCTGCCAGGGGAACTTGGAACATCCACCTCAACTAAACCACTGTCCTATTTACGTTTTAAAGAACTATTCTAATAAACATTAGAAGCAGCTCTGGTTGTTCTTGACATAATCCTAAATCCTAAATCATAATTGATTTAAATGGTACCAATAAATGCTTCCCTGTCCGTGACACAGCCCCACTAGTACAACATTCTCTACACTTCACCTTGGTTCATGCTGGTACACGTTTGTCAGGTACTGTAACTCCTTTAATAGTAGGCTGTTTCTTCCTGGGGCAAAGTTCACACTTCCCTGCTTAGGTTGTATTAAAAGTGACTTGGATTTTGGTTCTAGAGGCAATGAGGAAGACTGGAGGAGGAACTTGTAGAAGATGAGTGTTACTCTGAGATGCAGCTATTCCAGATGTAGGATTGCAAGATAAAGTTAAAATTGAAATTTAGATAAATGAAAAACCTTGTTTTAGCGTAAGTGTGCACTACGTATTGCACCAGGCAAATTCATACTAAAGAGCACTTGTTTCTTATCTGAAATTCAAATGTAACTGCGTCCTTTTTTCAAAAAAAATTAACCTTTCTATTTTAGATATTTTACTTTTAGATTTACAGAAAAAATACAGAGGTAATAGGGAGAGCTTCCATACATTCCACACACATTTTTCCTTATTGTTATCATCCTATTTAGTATGGTATATTTGTTACAATTAATGAACCAATATTGATTCATCATTATTAACTGAGGTCCACATTTTATTCAGATTTCCTTAGTTTAGCCTAGCATCTTGTTCTATTCCAGCATGCCACCCAGGATACCATATTACACTGACTTGTCATGTTTCTTTAGGCTCATCTTAGCTGTGACAGTTTCTGTGATGTTCCTTGTTTTTGATGACCTTCAAAGTTTTGAGGAGTACTGGTCAGGTATTTTTTAGTCTGTCTCTCAGTGGGATTTGTCGTCTTTATCCTGATTATATTGGGGTCATGTGTTCTTGGGAGGAAGACCACAGGATTAAGTGTCGTTTTTATCACATAACATCAGAGGTATATATTATCAACATGGCTCAACTTTGAACCTTATATTTTAAGGTGTATATCTGGAGTCACTGGTTCCTGAAAATATTAAAATTAAAAAAGCACTTAGAGGTCATCTCATATTTTAGACCCTGAATATCTTATCCATTTCAATTTGTCCCAGAATCTTAAATTTATTAGGTACGTATGGTCTGTTTAGGAAATGGGTTATCAATGATCCATCCCCTAATTATACTATAGGAAGTACCACATCTGAGAATATGTTATTTAAACAGCTAATATTCATTAATATTTCATCCAATAGAAATACTCAAAAGGTGAAAATTTTCTATGAACTTTCTGTCCATGAGTTGATCTAAGTGTTATGACAGTTATTTTCCTTTCTTCTTTTGATAACTGAGGAATAAAGAAGGAATAGTTAGCCTGGAACATTGTCTGGCAGATTTTCCACATAATATCGAGTAATAAACACCTATGAAATCAAATGTACAGAGCCTAGCCATAATGAGTTTCCCAGAAAAAGTGAATCCACTTTGTCCAGGTTGCAGTCATCAGGGTCAACAGCCTACAAGGATCTCCAGGTGGCTTGGGAAATTGCTGGGTCTGGGGAGATATCCTGAATGCTAATATTGACATTCCCTTTTGCGAGTTCACTATAAAGATGAGTACAAATACATCCTTTATTAGTTAACCAAATATTTATTTTTCTAAATATCTTTGTTTGAGTGTTCTTATTCCAGAGCACAAAATCCATAACCCTCTTGGTATCTGCTCTAATACTTTATGTGTATAATTTGCCAATCATTTAGAAAATATGTAATTTTTCACCCCTAGTAACATTTTCTTGTCTGTATTTGTCACAACTTTTCAGAGACGTTCACAGCTTTTCCTTGTTCCTTTGTGTGCTCTGTTTCTGCTTGTTGTCATCATTAAACATGCTGTGTCCACTGTTGAACTAGGAATGGTTAAGAAAACAAAATAATTAAAACAATATTTGTTAAAACCCTACTGTGTGCTTGGCATAATGGTGGGTTCTCAAATAAAAATAAGAAAGAATAAACAGTAAAATTTACAAAAATGCTGAAGAAGAGCATGGTGTTTCTCAGGAAAAATAAGTAGTTTAATTCAATTAAAATACAACATACAGAGAGAGAGTGGTAAAAGATAAAACTGTAAACCTAACATCTGGTGGATCATAAAAGTCCTCTCTTATCTCCTAAATGCCACGGACTTCATTTTAAGCACCAGTGTTCTAAGATTGAATCTCAGCTTTTTGAAGTCTTCCCTGGTGGCTATATAGGGAAAAAAGAAATAAAAATTCAATGGCCTTCCCTAGGATAGATGAAAATCTACTTGAAAAGGCAAGACTTAGGAATGTGGGGTAAGGAATAATTCAAAATGGAGTATGGTCAAGTAGAAAATACTGGGCTAAGAAATATATTATCCATAACAACTGGTGTTTCTTTAATCCATTTTCCTCATTGCAGCCAGAATTACCTTGTTAAAGCATAGATCCAATCATTTCAACCTCTACATTGCATGGCCCCTGAAATCCTTGACTGATTTTCTAGTGCTCATAGAGAAACAAAATTGTTTCTTTAACAAGTCTTAACAACCTCTATCCCATATTTATAACCAAGTTTCTTGATTTCTGCATTTCAACCACACTGGCTTTTATAGGCCCACACAACAATATTTACTTTTTCTGTAAGCCCACATGGGCTGCTCCCTGTTTGTGGAAAGCCCTTCCCATCCTGGCCATCTTTCCTTTTCATTTAATTCCAAACATTTCCTCTCCAGAGGTATCCTCTGGAAAGCTTTCACTGGCCTCCCTTACTTGTGCAAATCCCCATTATTCAGTTTCATACTGTATTAGTCAGGGTTCTCCAGAGAAACAGAACCAGTAGAAGATGATGGATAGGTAGATGATGATAACTAGCTAGCTAGCTAGGTAGATAGCTAGATATCTAGCTAGCTAGATATTTAGAAAGAGATTTATTATGAGGAATTGGCTCACATGATGGTGGAGACTAAGTCCTATGATCTGCCATCTGCAAGCTGGACACCAAGGAAAGCCAGTGGTATAGTTTCACTGCAAATCTCAAGGCCTAAGAATCTGGACCACTTATGTCTGAAGGCAGGAGAAGATCCATGTTTGCCCTTCCTCAACTTTTGTTCTATTTAGGCCCTCAGTGGATTGAATAATGGCCACAATGTGGGTGAGGGTAATCTTTACTCAGTCTACTGATGCAAATTCTCATCTCTCTGGAAACATCCTCACAGACACACCCAGAAATAATGTTTTACCAGCTATCTGGATACTCCTTAGTCCAGTAAAACTGACAGATAAAATTAGCCATCACAGTAAAGTTCACTTCATTTGTCTCCCGTCTCTCAAGGATCAATTTCCTTTAGCTATTCACTCTTCCTTCTCCTAGACCATCAGTTCTTCTCTTTATAATTTTTTAAAGTATACGTGAAAAAGTATGTTTCTCGATTAAAACACAAAGAAACCTTTCTTGACCTTATAATATCTTCCAATTACATGTCCATTTTTCTACTTTCCTTCACAGAAAAGTTCCTCAAAAGAGTTTTCTACTCATTGTCTCAAATTTCTCCCTTCTTATTCTTTATTGAATTCAGTTCAGCCAGGTTGCAGCTCCGAGCATTCTTCCAAAATAACTCTCATTAAGGCAGTGACTGGCAGATATATTGCTAAAAACAAATGGACAAAACTCAGTCCTCATCCATACTTGACATGTCACCAGCAGTTAGGACATGGTGACCATTATTTCCTCCATGACAATTTCTTCACTTGAATTTCAGGACCCTACAACTTAATGGTTTCTTCTTGCTGTGTTGAAGGCAGTCTGCTCAGTCTTGTTTGCCGGCTCCTCTTTCTCCCATATTCTGTCTTAATGTGGGACTGCCTAAGGAATCAGTCTTAGACCTCTCTTGGATTCCATCTTACTCCCTACCATGGTGACTTCATCCAGTCCCATGCCTCAAATGCCACCTGTATGCTTATCGGTCTAAGTTTTATAGGCTAAGCCCAGAACTGATCCCTGGACTTTTGGGTCAGATATCTAACTAAAAATTCAATATATTTGTTTGTATTGCTAAGAGAAATCTCAGACTTAAAAATTAGCTTCTGATCTCTCAACTTAAAACCTGTTCCTCTGCCAGTCTTCCCTATTTCAATTAGAGTCCTCATTTTATCTACATGATTCTCAAATTCTGGGGTCAAACTTAACTCCTGTCTCTTATATTCTTACACCACCTCTTCCATCAATTAGCAAAGTCTGTTCACTCAACCTTAAAAACATATGCAGAATCTGGCCAATTCTAATCATGTCCACTGTCACTTTGGACAAACCTACAGTCATCATCATTTCTTGTACAAATTATTGTAATTGCCCTCTAACTGGTCTCTATATTTTTTCTTTGCCCTATGTAGTCTACTAAGCAGAACAGCTGGAAAGATCCTATTAAAAGTAAGATGAAGTTATATTTGTAGGGAAAGTTCTTCAATGGTGTCTTATTGCTCTCAGAATAAAGTTCTTTAACCTGTGAGGCCCTATACAATCTGGCCATCTGCAGACTCTTTGATCTAATTTCTTGATTTTCTTTTTCTTTGAGTCTGCTTCAGTCACAGTGGTCATCTTGCTGTGATTTTTTTTTTTTTTTTTCTTTTTTAAACTAGGAACTTTCTCAGTGTGGGAATTCTTGGCACAAACAAAAGTAAGCTGCCAGGACCCAGTTAATTAACTAAAGGAACTGCTGCTATTATTGTTGATATCTGAATTGTTAAAGGTCTAGAAAGGGGTGCCTGTAAGTCTGTGCTTTGTTGCATAAAGTAGACCAATTCAAAAGGGGGCTAGTTAATGGGCACAAAAATTCCCATGATCCCTCCCACTTCCTTGCTACTGTATCTTCAGAAGTAGGGCAAGATCCTTTTAAGCTAACAGATATGAAATTGATTTACTGATAGATTGCTTAAGACTGATTCAGGAATGGGGAAGTGCTAAATTGGTAGGTAGAAGTTATTATTAATGTGTTTTGGAAAATACTGATTCTCTACCTTGTCCCAGTCTTACTGAATAAGAGTGTTAATGTGGTGGAGCTGTTGAATCAGTGTTTTAAAGAAGTTATTGTAAAATTTTTATGCTTATCCAGGTACAATCCTAGCTGCAAAAAAATTCCCTGACGATCTTTTAAAAAATGCTAATAGTCATGCTTAACCTCAGAAATCTGATTTAATAAGCAGCAGGACTGAGAATCTATGGTCAGAGTTAGAGATCAATATTGAATGAATAAAATGAGTGAGTGACCACTGATTAAAATGTGAATTATTATATACTTATATTCCTTGACAATTCAGTTATGTCCTCATTTTCCCTTGGATTGTCTTTAGTTTCTCAATGTGAAGGAAAGACTAAAAATTAAATTCCTCACTTCATGTTATGGTTGAGAAAGTCTTCATTACCTTCATTGTCTGCAATTTCTGCCCTTGTTTTGCCATTTCCTCCTTACTAAAGCTAGAGCTGTTTTTCTAGAACTCAACCAATCATATTATGTGCATATTTAAAAACTTGTTTATGTTTCTATTTTTTAATCTGGAACCTTTTGGTTGTGACGGAAACTCAACTCAAACCAGTTTAAATGAAAAAAAAATTTTTTTCAATTGGCTAACATAACAGATCTGAGCTGGATCTAGGATTCCATAGGATTCTATTTATTTCCAGTTTTACCCTAATTTCTCCATTTTGCTTAATTCTTTCTTGAAATTTCAGATTTGCTATTTAGCAGTTTAGCATCTGTGGTAACCCAAACAAAATTTCAAGATTAACCCAGGTATTCAGCTTGAATCATGGGTTCATTCCTTAGCTGCACTGGAGCCAGAAGGATGGGACGATCTGACTGGTCAAACATGTGCCTCTTATGAGTGTGCGTTTTTTGGGTTTTGAGAGTGTTGATATAGGTTTGCACCACCCAAGACATATACGCTGAGACTGGCCCAAAGGGAAAAAGAGAGGGCTCTTACCAGGAGAAGAAAGGAAAAATCCAGAGCAGACAAAATGACACAAATATATTCAGGATGATTTAATTAAAGTGTTATGCTAGTCCCCAAACCATTACTACTTGTGCCCTATTTACCTCTATAGCCCTGAAGGTCATTTACTTCTCCTCCTGTACCCACCATTTCAGTCACACTGAGCTACTTGTTTCTGGAACATGCCATACTCATTTTTATGTATGCCTTCACTTGTGGTATTCCTTATATTAGGAATACTTGCCAAATTTCTATTCATTTTTCAAGGTATATCTTTCAATCATCTACTGCTGTGTAACAAACCACTTAGAAATTTAATTATTGACAAAAGCCATTCTATTACTTACTCATGAATCTGCGATTTGGGCAGCACTCAATAGGAACAGCCCATCTCCGTTTAACATAGTGTCAGCCTGAGAAACTCAAAGAGCTGGGGCCTCATCTCTCAGGAGGAGATCAAGCTGGGTCATATATCTGAGACCTCAATTCTCATTGTCAGCTGAGTGTTCATCTGGAGCCAGTCATAGGGGCACCTTAGTTCCCCTCCACGTGGCGTGAGGTTCCTGTAGCATGGCAACTTGACTAAAAGGGAGAGAAGTGGAGGCTGCCTGTCATCTTAAGGCTCCAGACATCACTCTGCTGCATTCTCTTGGTCAAAGATAGTTGAAGGGCCAACTTGGGTTCACAGGGAGGGGAAGTAAGCTCTCTTCTCCGTAGGAGGGAGATGTGCGGAGTGACGTGCACATTTAAGTGGCGGCGGTGTTGGGTCTGGGGGTTGTGTGGCTCTTCTTCCAAGACGCCTGCAGCCTAAGTCCAACTTAGCTGTTTCCATTTTCCAGTAGGCTTGCTCAACCTCTGAATGACACCAAGTAAAGTTAATAATTTTTGTGTCTCTTTTCTTTTAAAAGAGTGTTTCTCAGAGTATGTTTAACAGATTTGTTGGGAAGCAAATAGGCCCACTACAGAAAAAAAAAAAAAAGATTTTATTTTTAATCAACTAAATTGTAGAGGATTTCCCTATTGCAGGAAGTCTCAGCTTTTGTAATATGCTGATGTGCATTGTAAACCTCCCAGTGATAGGAGTAAGGAAGTTAGGTGGAGAACAGGAAAGGTTACATAATAGAGCCTGACAGTCCACTTGTCATGTAATTTTATAATTATTTGATTGTCAATTTGTATGTTGTACTGTGAGCTCTCCAATCATGGGAATTTGGTGTTCTTTTGTTGTTTTATGTCCAACTATCACAGGGCCTAACGCATACTAGTCTTTTAGTAAACATTTCAGGAATAAGAGGTAAGGAAAAAGAGAGAGGAGGGTAGGGAGAAAACAGTTTTAAACCCTTCATCATGTAGGCCCAGCCTCCATGTATGCAGTCTGACCACTTACGCAATTCCCAGTTCATTCGATAGAATCCAGTCTTTCTGTGCAGATTCCTCAGAGGGACTCATCATTATTTCAGATCAAATAAAACCGTGTTGCTCCTGAATAGTTCCATTGTAATAGAAAGGACAATAGCCCCTGAATGATGTTCACATCCTAATCTCTAGAACCTGTAATAGTTACAGTACCCAGCAAATGGAGTTAAAGTTGCAGATGAAAGTAAGGTTGCTAATCAGCTAAACTTAAAATGAAGAGGTGATTTTGGATTATCTGCATGAACCCAGTGTAATCACAGGAGCTCTTAAAGTGGAAGAGGGAGACAGAAAAGAGAACCAGAGCAATGAAGTGTTAGAAGAACTTAGACAGATGGTGCTGACTTTGAAAATGGAGACAGAAGACAGTGAGCTAAGGTATGAGCCAGGGTGACCTCTAGGAGCTGGAAAAAGCAAGGAAATGGATTCTCCCCTAGAGCCTCCAGAAGGAACACAGCTCGACTGATACCTTGCTATAAGCCCTGAGACCCATTTTGGATTTCTGACCACCAGAACTATAAGATAATAAATCTGTATTGCCTTAAGCTGTTGAGTTTCTGGTAATTTGTTACAGCAGCCATAGAAAACTAATACACCCATGGATGATTACCATATTTTCTGGTTGACTAGTGATTAAAAAGAAATTATTTAAAAGCAAGAATGGTACAGCCCTGGCTACACTTAATTTAATAGATTCAGTTTTAATTACCTTGATGTGACTCTGTAGTATGTTAGTAAATACACCATAGTCCATTTGTAAAACTGACTAATCTATATTAATAGATGCTCTCAGTATGGTATTCGGTCTGGGCTAATTCCACTATAGGAAAGCATGCGTGAATATTTGTGGGATATGGAAATGGTTATTCTTTAGGTTATATAACTCTGAGAAACACTGTGCTTTGAGGATGATTTGCAGCTTACAGAAGCAGATCAATGTTTTATAAGGAAAGGAGCATTCCAAAATATGAGAATTTTAATAATATATAAATAATTCATCCAAAGTATGTTCAGTTATTTAAATTTTCTTTCCTCAAGTAGCTAATAAGCACCTCCCCGTGTCTGTCATGATCTCAGGTGGTGGGGATACACTGGTGAGTTAAGCACAGTCACTTAAGATTCATATCTTTTATTGGAAGAAACTGACTAAAATTTAATATTGAATCAATGTGAATGATGCTCTAATAATAGTCACAAAGTATTGTAGAAGATCAGATGAGAGTTCATCCAACTTTTAAGAAAAAAAAAACTTTACGATGCCAATAATATTGCACTGTATCTTTAAAGTATTCAGATGAACAAGTTAGAAAAATAGATTCCAGGAAGAGGAAAAGACCCATGTGAAAACACTTATATCTCCAAAAATTCATTTGTTTGAGAGATGGGAAGCAATTTGTGGCACTCGGATACAGGCTATGCATGAAGGATATAGCACAGTGGAAAGGGAGGAGCTTATTGAAAATTTTCCCAGGAAAACCATGCAGGGACTAACAATGTGAGGGTCTTTGTAAACATACCAAGTATGTTGGATTTCATCCTGAAGGATGTGGGAAACAAAGAATTTTTAAACAAACCCATAACAGCAGATTTTCTCCAGAGAAATCTAAAGATGTGTGGATGATGAATTGGAGAGATGTTATTAAAATGAATCAGAAAAACATGATGAAAGTTGAAACTAGGAAGATGGTGATTGTTCGGAAATTAGAAAATTGGGTGACACTTAATGAGCAGATTCTATAGTTTTGGTGATTGAGGAGAAGTGGAATTAAAAAAAAACTCTAATGGTAATAATTTAGACAACTAGTGAAACTACGTTTCCTTATTCAGATATCATAATAAGAAAAACATGTATATCATTTATCATGGTTACGATTCTTTCTGATGACAGTAATAAAAAAATATAACTCAAACTTGTTTTAAAAAAAATAAGGAGATACAAAGTCTCACATACCTGAAATTACAATAAAACTTTGAAGAGGCTTGAAGGTGAGCCAAATAATGATTCCAAAACAGTTTATATCTCCTTTCAACTCTGCTTACATTGTCTTTTTGCTGATATTCATTCAGAGCGCTGTCTTCAACAAATGTTTTTACATGACGATACTTGTTAAAAATGTGTCTCAATTGTTTTGAATATTTTACCAGATTTAGATGTGAAAATTATAGGTCTTCTCAGTTCCATTCCATTGCAGAGTAGAAAATAAATGATTAAAATTGAAAGCAAGATCTCCATGAATATATGCTTTCCAAAGTTGAAATATTATAAAATTAAACTATAGAGTTTTAATATTAAAACCTGTATTCTATTTGAACTCTCACAATTAATTTGCTCAAATCCACTGTTACCTTTGAAGTAGTAAATTTCAAGTTTTCCCTGTTTGCAAGCTTTATTTTTAGTCATTGCAATTCATTAAATCTTAAGAAGCTGAACATTTCTGTTCTTTTATTTCTTGAATAAACTGATTAAAGATTTTCAATTGATTTTGAATGGAATGCAAAGTCTTGGTTATAAAACAAGTTAAATACCATTGCAGAACACTTAAATTGATATCCAGGTAATTCTTATTTTTAAATTTATTTTGTTATTTTATTTTATTTTGGCTGTGTTGGGTCTTCGTTGCTGTGCGCGGGCTTTTCTCTGGTTGTGGTGAGCAGGGGCTACACTTCATTGCCTTGCACGGGATTCTTATTGCAGTGGCTTCTCTTGTTGTGGAGCACGGGCTCTAGGCACGCCGGCTTTAGTAGTTGTGGCACACAGGCTCAGTAGTTGTGTTTAGTTGCTCTGTGGCATGTGGGATCTTCCCGGACCAGGGCTTGAACCCGTGTTGCCTGCATTGGCAGGTGGATTCTTAACCACTGTGCCACTAGGGAAGCCCTCCAAGTAATTCTTGAAATATTTAAACATTGCTAAAATCCAGTTGATGATGACAGAAAAGAGAAGGCCCCGATAAATTCATGTTGAAATATGTTTTAATGCAACATCAACCATATACACACAAAAATTATAGTTGTTTTTCTATTTCTGTGCATAAAGTATTTACAAATTTTGACTACAGCTATTTCAGTGCAATTATTAAGTTGTGTACCACAAGAAATTCAAGGTATATTTCTTTTTTGTTTGTTTTTTTTGTGGTACGCGGGCCTCTCACTGTTGTGGCCTCTCCCGTTGCGGAGCACAGGCTCTGGACGCACAGGCTCAGCGGCCATGGCTCATGGGCCCAGCCGCTCTGTGGCATGTGGGGTCTTCCCGGACCAGGGCACGAACCCGCGTCCCATGCATCGTCAGGCGTACTCTCAACCACTGTGCCACCAGGGAAGCCCTAGGTATATTTCTTGATAAATAGGTTTTTTACTTTAGTAAGACCATTGTTTTCACCATAACACTGTACTCTAACAACTTAGTGTTTCATATTTTTATCCTTGCAAAAACAAAATATTTAACTCCAATGTTGAGTGTTTTAATAGTGTTCACACTGCTGCTTTCAAGAAAATGAACTTGTAAAACTTTACTTTGATGCTATGAATTAGATGAAAAAAGTTGAACCATTATTGGACTTAACTGACTTTCTGTTTGAAGCATGTGCTGATACAACACTTATATCATTCAGTTGTTTGTGAAGTTCTTCTGTTGATGGAGTCAACATTGTCATCTATTCCTTCACTTTTCCTATCTACCTATGAAAAGTTGGATATGTATTCACTTAGAGAAAGTCAATTGATCTAAATGAAAAGTCATAGTTTGCAGTATGATATGTTACTCTCCCTTGGGTAGCTGGACACATTTGTCATCTCAAGTATAGTTCACTTTAAATGGACAACATTCTTTAAATAAATACTGATGCTACATCTGCAGATCTGTGTCCTCTAGCTTTTCTCTCCTGAGAGTAGATGGTAACACCAATTAATATTTTATTCAAGTTAAACTTTTACCAACTTTTTAAGAAATGGAAACTCTGGAAGTAAATTTTTATATTTATTTATATCAAATGATTTATTGCAAAAAATAAAATAAAATGCTACCAAACAATAAATTAGATAAATATATATATAGATATGCAACATTAAATAAATATCAAAACCACTTAAGAAGAACATTAAGACTACAATTTTTGATAGGACAACACAGCTATTATTTCTTGATCATTTTCAAGCACACATCAACCTATAATTTCACAATGACCTGACTAACTGGAGGTTCCATGGATTCTAGTTCTCAAAGGTCATGGCACAAATCTTGACATAAATGGCTGGTATTCCAAGTGACCAGCAGGGGCAGTAAAAACTTCTACTCCTCTATACCTGAAAAATGTAGCTCTTTCCTACATACCCATTTTTTTTTATAGACTTTATTTTTTTAGAGCAGTTTTAGGCTTTCAGTACAATTGAACAGAAAGTACAGAGAGTTCCTATATACCCGCTGACTCCACACACTACATGTCCTATTATAATTATTTTATCAGAAAATTTTTGCATTCTGCCCTCAAAAGTGAGATATTATATCTGGAAAAGAAGAGTGAAAACACACTGGTAATCTTCCAGATAGCCACATGTTAAAGTTAGAACTCTGTTCATTGCACATGAGTTTCATCCGTTATTATACAAGATTATGGCAGGAGCTGAAAGTAAAATTTTAATGCAACTATTATTAATAATACATTACTAAAAAATGAAAAACCTAGGTTAAATGTTGAACTGAACAGGACTCAAGACAATAGGCATGTATTTCAGGCAAACTTGGATACATGTTCACCCATGTATTATGACATTGATGTGATTATCATTTCAGAGTATGCATGGAAAACACATTGTAAAGGTTAAACAATAAAAAGCACTAAACCTCACATTTATGTTGAAAATGCTTATTTTTACTATTTCCATTGTGCTAATATGGCTCAGATTTCAAACTTCCTGATCAGTTGACACAAGTGTACAGACAAGAGTGTGTTAAGGGAGTCTTCTGGAATCGAATCGAAATCTGACTCTGCCACCTTCTAGCTCTGTGACCATCAACACATAAACTACTTTTCTGAAATTCAGTATATTATCTTATAATATGGGGATGATGTTACTTCCATTAAAGTGCTCCTATAAGGTAATGTGAGTGCACAGCAGCAAAGTGCTAATATTGTAGTAGCTCAATAATTTAATTTCCTTCTGTATGCCCCTTTTCCTTCACTTCACTTTTATGTCAAGAGTGTGATACTTCCCATCCACCCATCCACATTAAAACGACTAAATTAGGGGTAGTGACTATCTATATAAAGTCTCCCTTCTCTAATTTTTACTGCAGTTGGGACCCATTTGGGTGCTGGCAAAAGGATTTATAGTCAGTTAATTATGAACATAACAGTTGGTGGATTAGAGGAAGAAATGAAAATGTTTAAAGGCCTAATGGTACATTTTAGATTCTGGAACTTCCAATATGAGTCTTAACAATGTCAGGGAGGTTGGTTTTTTGTTTTTGTTTTTCCCAGTTGTGGGCATGAGGAGTTAGGAGATCAGTTTAAAGGAAGAAAATATTGTGTGTTCAAATATCATAAGGTGACTCTTTGAAGAAACTAACAATCAAGAAAGAGCAAAGTAACAGTTCCTTTATGTTTCTCCAAAGATTGTGTTGAATCAAAATTACCTTACAACGTACATAACAGGTGGTGTGTACAGCTATAGGTTATGTATATATATAGCTCATAAAAGTCATTAAATAAAATAACTTGAATAAGAAAACAAGGGTTAGAATGGGTCATTAATAGAAGAAGAACCCTGAAATGTCATTAAACATGAAACAATTTTCAACTACAATGATCTAGGAACTGCAAACATGAGACAAAATGAAATATACAAATATGACACCATTTTACATCCATTAGACTAGCAAAAGTTAAGTTTAACAGTAGCAAGTGTTGACAAAGATGTGGGAAAATGGAATCACAGGATCATGTTAACACTTTGGAGAGCAGTTTTACAATACTACTTACTAAAATTGTCAATGTGCAACCCTACAACTAACAGTTGTACTTCTGGGATTATATTCTATAGAAATTCTCTAAAATGTGCAATAGGAGACTTGTGCAAGGGTATTTATGACACCATTTTCAATAATAGGAAAATGCTACAAATGATCAAAATCTAATACTGGAAAAATGGAAAATGAAATATGATATATTTGTATAATTCAATACTTGACATCAATTAAAAGGAATGAACTAGACTTCTTTATAGCATTGGTCATCTCAAAAACATAAGTTTTGAGGGAAATAGGCTATTTGAAGAATGATACATATAATAAATATATATGCAAATTTAAAACCATAGATAATACTATACACAAATATATATAAATGAGTGTGTCTATTTACCTATCCATATCTATCAGGAATTGTTATGCATTCATGAATTTATCCATCTTTCTATCAATCCATTAATATATCCATGTGTATTTTAAAATGTACTAGAATAATGCACATAAAATTTATGGTTGCCTGGGGATGGAAGGAAATTTGCTAGAACGGAATTGTAGATAAAGCAGAGTGCATTGTAAGTTCATTTACAAAGTGTATCTTTTCATAATTTAAGAAAAGAAATGAAGCAAATTTTACAAAATATAATTATTGTCTATTTTAGGTGGTGTGTACAGTTATAGGTTATACCATTCTTACTTTTAATCTTATTTGTCCAAAAATAAGATTCTAAGTGATAGAATTAAATATATATAATGCTGGATTTTTAGCCCTTGAAATCTGAATATGTTTTTATTGACTAGAAGAGGCAAATATGGTCACTTGCGTGGAACATCTGTAATGGGCCGTGAAACAATTCATAAAGGAATGGAATTTGGCGTCTGTCCAGAGGACCCAGATCTACACAAGTCTTGCCCTGGTGATTATGTCTGCAGTGAGAGAAGTAGCTCTGAGAAATGAAGTAATTATGGAAGATCAGAGGTAGAGAACTCAAGAAACCATCCAGGAAGATCCTGTCATTTGAGTGATGAAGAAACTGAGGTCCATGCAGGGGCAGCCACTTGGCAGTCGATTCTCTGAACTTCTAGTTGAGTGCACCGTACAGAATTACATGTGCTTCTTCTGGGAACCCAAATTACTTTTTCCTGTTCCAGTGACTTTTGCTTCTGGGCAAAAGCGATGAAGTCAGAAGCAATGCCAATTAGCCATTCCTGTATTCTGCCCTGAGCCAAATAGCAGGGGTGGGGGCATTCTCCAGGGCTCTACCTCAGGGTCTGGCTTCCATCCATCAGCTGTCAGGTCAGCTCATGGGACATACCCAGCTCCCCCTTGTCCTTCTGCCATCACACCAGTTTTGCCTCCTGTGGCTTTGGCTTCACTCTCATTGATTTCAGGAAAATCCAGGGGGAACAGTTCCTTCTTGAGAGATGCAATTTTGACGGGCTTTGGAGGCTTGTAAGGGGCTTATTAATAAAGTCTGGAATTAATTAAAAAAGAAGGTCAAAGGAGCTCAACCACCTGTTGCTCTGGAAGGACAACAAGGCACCAAATGAGTGACTGTTATTGATTAAGCATCTTGATTGTCTGCTTGGTCAGTCAATCAATACTAAAGAGTCAGATTCTTCAAAATATTAAACAAAATGAAGACAAGGATTTTAGCTCGGAGCCTGAATTCCTAATGTTTTGCTAAAAGTTAGGCAGAAACCTCTTTGCATCCAGGTGAATTGCGGGAATATAAGTGAAGGCAGAATGATGGATTACGGAGCTGCTTGAAAAGCAATAGTTGCTGCCTGTGGCTCTTATAATTTACTCTGGAAACTGTGTCCTGAGGCTTGTGGTAAGAGTAGATCAGATATAATGGGTATTTTTTTCATCATTGAAACATAAGGGATATTTTTCTTCCCATTAAGGACAGAAAAGCAGCTCCTTACTGAAGAATCCATTTCAAACGTTAAAGGGACCTAGGTGATTGTTCTCATTGTATAATTGAAAATAGTCAGACAGTTCTAAAAAACAGTGCTTCCAAGGTCTAAAAGAGAGGTCAAGGCAGAACTGAAAGTTCGTGCCATTTCTACCCTAAAGGCAAGAGCTAGATGGTGCTTAGTAGGGGGTCAGGCAATGTTGACTCATTTAATTCTCACAATAAGCCTCTGAGGCATGTGTTAATATTATCCCCCTTATAAGGAAACAATCATAGAGAAATTATTTTGCCCGATGCTCACTCAGCTGTTAATAGCAGAGCTATGATCTGAGCTATGAATTGAGAAAGTTTGTATCCCTAGCCACCAGCCTAGTAGTTTTCCTGTTTTAACACACACCAGAATCACTGGGAGGGCTTGTTAACCACAGAATGCTGGGCTCCATCCCCAGAGTTTCTGATTTAGCAGGTCTGGGGTGGGACCAAAGAATTTAACTTTCTAATAAGATCCAAATTAATGCTGTTACTCCTGGCCTAGAATTCAGGCTTTGAGAACCACTGTGCTAGGCTATGGCACTTGATATGTCCCTACTTCCCTACCTAAGATTCTACAACATTCACAGTGCAAATGGCTCACAGGTGTGACTCTTAGACTGTCAGTTTTTTCAGGTTTGGGGTCATAGTTAATCACCCAAGCATAACACCATGGGTAATTAAAACCTCTTTTATTATAGGATCTATGATTGCATTTTTATTAAAGTTTACATAAATTTATTCAGAATCTATACTTCCTCCCACCCCCCATCTCTGGTAACCATTAATCTGTTCTCTCTCTATATATAAGGGTTTTTTTTTTTTTCGTATTTAGATTCCATATGTAAGTGAGATCATACAGTATTGTCTTTCTCTCTCTGACTTATTTCACTTAGCATAATGCCCTCAAGGTCTATTCATGGTGTCACAATTGGCATGATGTCGTTCTTTTTTATGGTTGAGTAATATTCCATTGTATATATATTGTAGGGACAAAAAATTTTCCTTCCTCTCTTTGGCTAGTCTAGTAATTAAATTAACATAAGACAGATTAACAGGAGAAAAAACAAATTTAATTTTATACACACAGAAGACCCAAAGATATGAGACTCAAGGGCAAATTGGGCAATTGAGGCTTATATGCCATCCTGAGCTAAGGAATGAGATAGGATTCTGGGGCTTCAAAGGGGAGGAGAATGATTCACTGAATGATAAGAACAGATGTTTGGTAATTAGAAGTTTGCCCTGCCATGCAGATAGATCTTTCAGATAAAAAAGTTACCTCTGGTAATAGCTTTTCTTCTGGTGCAGGCCCTTTATCTAAATTCTTTTAGGTAGTTAGGGGAGAGGTCAAAGTTTTTCCTGAGTCTGCTGCATTGCCTTTTGCTCAAAATAATCCATATGCCAAAATGGCATATTTTGGGGTGGCATATTCTGTGCTCCTTCAATATATCACAATTTCTTTATCTGTTCATTCGTGGATGGATACTTAGGTTGTTTCCATATCTTGGCTATTGTAACTAATGCTGCAGTGAACATGGGAATGCACATACTTTTTTGAGCTAGTGTTTTCATTTTCTTTACATGTATACCTAGAAGTGGAATTGCTGGATCATATGGTTGTTCTATTTTTAATTTTTTGAGGAACCTCCATACTACTTTCCATAGTGGTTGTACCAATTTACATTCTCACCAACAGTTTACAAGGGTTCCATTTTATGTGTTTCATGTTTTATGGGTTTTAGGCTTCTGGTTTCTGGTTTCAGATTTTCAAGTCTTTAATCCATTTTGAGTTATTTTTTTATGTATGGTGTAAGATAGGACACTTAAAACGTTTTAATAAGTAGAGTAAGTAGTAAGAAATACAAAAGCACCAAAGTTTAAGTGTATCATGTTTGAGGTCTAGATGTGATATATCTTATGACTAAAGCATATCATTTGTAAATTGAATTATGGCTATAACTCTGTCATTTCCCCTCACTAAATGGTAGTTGCCTTATACCCAGTTATTTGTTGATGGTTCACAATGTATATTTTCATACCCCTAGGCTGTTTCCTTTGATTGAATGCTCCCTCATCTCTTACTGACAGACATCCTACTCATCCTTCAAGGCCTTTGTCAGCTCCGTTGTAAAGTGTGAAGTTCCCATGGTTGAAAGGGACCTGAATTGATAAGATAACCATTCTCTAGACTAGTTTGTGGCAAAGAAAAGTTGCACTACAAGTCAGCAGCTTGAGATCATCAGAACATGAGCTTTGTTCATTCCTCTTGGCTCCCACATCAAGATGTCCTTACCTCTACCCTTGCCCTTTTCCTGTGTTTACTCACTTCTTTTTGGCCTTACGTATTGAGCACCTCAAGTTCAGATTCTAGAAGAATGCAAAGAATGCATGACTGATGTCTTTGACTTTAACTTTGTCCCATGTGGTTGTGATATTCCAAGAAACAGGTTACATCAGCTCATCAAACAACTCTGAATTCCCATGAACTTCTCCAGAAAGTTCAGCTAATAAAGGAAGATCTCAGTTACCTTTGTAGTTCAAAAACCTTCAAATCTCTAGCAAAATCAAAGCCGTTGAAATGCATAGAACCCCCTAGTAGAGCTTGCTTTATTCTTGAATCCTCCGTGGCCCCATTTGTATGGCCTTATAGGAACACCATCTAGCTTTGGAAGTTGATATCAAGTCAATATGAAGACAACTCCTAAATCTTGTGCAAAAAGAATGAAAGTTGGTAATACTGCTGCTTGGCTCTGATTCAGACACGGGCAGAGTGGAGTGAATATCTTGACATCTACCTCCCTCCTTCTTTCTAAGGTGCCTGTGCTGCTTTGGAGTTGATGGAACTTAGGGTCAAAATCAGAAGGAAATTAGCCACCTCCACATACTATGGATGGAAGCCAGGCCTTCTTGTATTCTGCAGGTAATTAGGGAATTCATAGTAGACTTCCCTGGAATCCAGAGGACAGGAGGCTCTATAGAGGGAAAAGTTGTCATGATAAGTATCAACCATGGCAAACCCCAAATGTAGGCTTTACAGATAAGAAAACTGAGGCTTCAAGCAGTTGAGAAGGCAGAGAAGACGCAGACCAGGATTCCAAGTTAGGAGCCTTAGATCGCAGAGTATATGAATGCAGTCTCCATTTGAAAACAAACCAACAAACATAACAGCTCCAACTGTGCAGATTGTCTTGTAGCACTGCATTAGTCTCAGAGCCTTATTTCAAGGTGGTCCTTGTACTTAGATAATTTTATGGAAAAATAATGTAATCTCCAGGGACTTCATTCTCAAACACTTGCTAATTCATTTAAGAAATGAATTTAAGAGTTCCCCTTTCAGATGCCTCTACAGTGTTGGTGAAAGTGTAAATTGGTGCAGCCACTATGGAAAACAGTACGGAGGCTTCTTAAAAAACTAAACATAGAGTTACCATATGATCCAGCAATCCCACTCCTGGGCATATAGTATCTGGAAAAGACAAAAGGTCTAATTCAAAACGATACATGCACCCGTGTTCACTGTAGCATTATTTATAATAGCAAAAGACATGGAAGCAACCTAAGTGTCCATCAACAGATGAATGGATAAAGAAGATGTGGTACATATATACAATGGAATATTACTCAGCCATAAAAAGAATGAAATAATGCCATTTGCAGCAACATGGATGGACCTAGAGATTATCATACTAAGTGAAGTAAGTCAGACAGAAAGACAAATATCATATGATAGCACTTATATGTGGAATCTAAAAAATAGTACAAATGAACTTGTTTACAAAACAGAAACAGACTCATAGACATAGAAAATGAATTTATGGTTACGAAAGGGGAGGAGGGGAGGAGGGATAAACTAGGAATATGGGATTAACAGATGCACACTACCATGTATAAAAGAGATAACAAGGATTTACTGTATAGCACAGGGAACTGTATTTAATATCTTGTAACAAACTATGGTGGAAAAGAATCAAAAAAAGAATATAGATTATACATATATAAAAAAAATTTCCTTAAACTCTGACCTTCTAGACATTTATTATGTGACTTCCTTATGTACTGTGATAGGTTTAGAAAGTGGTAGAGTGAAAATAAGGACTGTGGGGTCACACAGCCCTATGTTTCATTACCCAACTGCCCCTTTGAGCATCCTTGTGCAAGTTACTTCTCTCTGAGTATTAGTTTCCCCCACGGATATTGTAAGGTTGAAATTATACAATACACATGAAAGTGTTTCACAAATTCTTAAAACAAAAAAATCCTGTGGATTCTACTGCTATCACGATCCTTAATAAAAAAAGAGAGGGGCTTCCCTGGTGGCGCAGTGGTTGAGAATCTGCCTGCCAATGCCGGGGATATGGGTTCGAGCCCTGGTCTGGGAAGGTCCCACATGTCGCGGAGCAACTGGGCCTGTGAACCACAACTACTGAGCCTGCGCATCTGGAGTTTGTGCTGCGCAACAAAGAGAGGCCGCGATAGTGAGAGGCCCGCGCACCGTGATGAAGAGTGGCCCCCACTCGCCACAACTAGAGAAATCCCTCGCACAGAAATGAAGACCCAACACAGCCAAAAATAAATAAATTAATTAATTAAAAAAAAAAAAAGGAGAAACCTCTTTACCATAAGCATTTTGTTTGAGGATGTACAGAGGAGGAAATGAATAGCTTCTTTAGGCCAGCTCCCTAGAGGCAGCAGTTACCAAGAGCAGTTGATAGAGCTCTTACCCCAGTGGCCAGCTGCTCACCGTCTCTGAAGCGGATTCTGCTGACAGGCTTTAGAGAGAGGAGGGTTACCAAGCGGAGTCTCCACCAGGGACTGGGATATGGAAAGCGGCAGCTTTTGCCATAGTGCTGTTAAAACCTTGAGCCTCAGCGCTCTCTGGCCCGTGCTGAGCTCAGACACTTGGCTGTGTTTGCTTCTCATGAATCATGAGACTGTGTATTTTGGGTCTCATTAGCATCCTTGATGAACTTAGATACTTTTAACACCCCAGTTATGGGGTAGGCAGCCAGGGTAGCCCAGTTCCTAAATATAGCCCCCAGGAACTGTGTACCTACTGTTTGCCAGGCATGACATACCACACTTGACTTCTGGAATTTTCTCATAAGGTTATAGTGCAAAAATGACTTATTTGTAGGGGGCTTCCCAATATGAGAGACCTGGCGAAAACATAGCCCACTACTACAGAAATAAAGAGGTCCAAAGACTCCTTTTCTCCTTCCTCTATAGGTACAGTGTAGGCATATGAGCTCGGCTTGGCCAGTTGGATATTTCTCCCTGTCACTTTGAAGTGGAACCAGTAATACAATGAAGCATGCTCAGTGCTAGAAAGCAAAGATGGATCCAGAATCTGTGGTGCCCGTGACATCTGGGCTAGTGGTGGCTCCCAGTATTAACCACGCAGTTCCCGTGCTAGTGTGACCATAGCTGTGGTACTAATGACTTTAGCTTCCTCAGCATTCTGCCCATTCTTGACTTTCTGATAACTGGGGAGCTTTCCTTCGTTCCTGACGATTCTTCATTTTATGAACTACCCTTTATACTTGCAGTAGATTACGTTTCTGCTACATTAAGTATATTTGTTCTCTATCACTTGCAACCAAGATTGATACAAACATAGTAATATTGACACTAGTAATCCCAATTTACAAAGACCAAGATTAAAATATAATGTGAAGAGAAATTAAGAAATGTTCCCATGTGTATAAGCCTGACAAATCAAATATACCAGTGCTTTCTCTTCTTCTCTCTATTAAATATCTCACAGGTTTATAGTTTAGAGCAGAAGGGACTTTAAGAACCATGTTGCCCGAACAGCCCATTTTAAGGGAAGTATGTTTTACCCTAGACAGGATGACGTTAGCGAACCTATGGCAAATCTTTTCCCCTATGTGGTCTTTCGAAACTGGTTTCTTGAATCTGAGAGCAAGGAAACAAACTTTAATAGAAAGGAAGTTGATGTTGGAATGGTACAGCCCTCTGACTGTATAAAACTCAGGCCTGCTCCAGGAGTAATGGAAGATGAACACTGAGATTATAAGTAGAGACAATCTGGAAACTGTGGGGTGGGGGGATGACTCATGAAGGAGCAGAAGAATGATCTCTTAATTCTGTTATTCTACTTCACATCTACAGGATGCCTGGCAGCTTATTAATGGTATTAAGAGTACTAGGAGGAACAAATAATCAATCTGCTTTAACCACTTCCATTTCCCTTTTCTGACTCTCCAGTTAAGAGAGGCCCTCCAGCCTAACTGGAGGGCCTCTCTTCTGTTCCACCACCATGCCAAACACCTAAGAGAACCTCTTACAATGCATTGTATTCTTCCAGTTACTTTCCTGCCCAGCAGGGTCAGCTGTGGGCTCCTAGAAGGTGTCCCTAGCTCTGCTCCCTTTGTTCCAGACCCCAAGGACATCTCCACACTGGGATGTTACAGCCACATGATAGGCATGTGTTAATTGTTTGTTAAATGTTGAGACTGAAGAAACGTAAGTGGCAAGTATATTTTCCCTCAGCATAAACTAGATGTGCAAAAAAAAAGTAAAATTTCTTCTGTTTTCTTGCTGGTTTCTTCTATCTCATCTTACAATATAAGGATAAGTTAATATCTTCTGGGTTTAAACAGATGCTCTGTTCATATGGTTAGGTTATTAGGTTTTCTTTCCCTTTTCCTCTTCTTTTTATTTTCTCCAAATGGCAGTCCATACAGGCAGAACACCCAGGGACTCTCAACTGGCCACCTTCATCTGTTCTTCTATGTATCACAAAAGGGATTCCGAGAGAAGACTGTCCAGAGAAGAAGCATTCCAACAAGCTGCATGTTTCTTGTGACCTACCCTCTTGGAAGTTATATGGTATCACTTTCACCACATTCTCTTGATTACAAGAGGATTAGACACTTCCCCTTTAGGGAGGCACATGTTGTGTAAGGCTTAAAATTAAGGACCAATGCTATATGCTGTCTTGACATTTGATAAAACCAGGGCCTCACCTTGAACGGCCTAACTGCAAGTTTCCTTCCCTACTCTGCTCTCACAGATAAAGTGTCCTAACCAAACAACCCGCCTTATTAAGGGGAGCAGGCACAGTTCCTACTTATTTCTGAGTAGTTTGTTTCTGTTTCCTGACAGCTTGCAGAACTATTTAAACAAGCCAGTCACACTGTGCAGCCTGAACCAGGGGTCACCATCACCTTCTTGGTACTACAAAGCCTGCCTCTCACAGCCCTTGGATTTTCACTCTGTTCCCAAGTGCAACCCCCAGGTGGCAGTGTATACCACGTGGTGTCCCTTTCCCTGGGGCTATGAATATATGTGACTGATAACCTGCTATTGATCTCATCTGTCCACTGTTGAGTATTGTGTGTTCAGCCATCTTCAAGGGTGGGAATCCCTCCCTAACCGATGGGATGAATAGAAGGCAATTAAAACAGCATGGCAAAGTCACACTGCAGAAGACTGTATTAGATATAGAATGTAATATATTGTTGTGGTCATTGTTAGAAAATCTAATCCCCACTTCATCTCATCTTCCCCCGCCCCCCTCCTCAATGAGATAGGGGAACTCTCAAATATGTCCCCATAAATTTAGAAGCCACTGAGAAAATTGTGTGATTCAGGATTAATTCTTCTCACCATCTTTATTGCTAAACTGTTTGAGATGGATGATCTTTATCCCAGAGCACATTCTGGCGCTGTGGAACCCATCCTGAAAGATCCTGAAGTGTGTGGGAGGTTGATTTAGTTTTAGTCTAGGTGTGCTGCTCTACTCATGAGGCATTCTAACATGGGTAGAGTCTGAAACTATGCCCAGATAATTCAGCGGTTAATATATTACAGGTGCTATCCCTACATAAATCAACGTTGGTTTTTAGTGGTAAGTTGCCACTTAGGCCCATTCTGTTTAAATTATAGATTTTGGAGTCTTTTCTTCTGAAGCATCTTAACTGCTTCAGGTGTGTTTGACGTGTTAACAAGTTTTCTGAGCTACTGGAAGGAGGGATGTTTCTGGGGATCCGTTTGGAAGGAAGTCATCAAAGACGTAGGCTTTTTCTGCCGAGAAAGCCAGGGCTGGCTTGCAGGCAGCTAAAGAGGGAAGACACTGGCATCTGAAGAGCTAACATGGAAACATGTATTCATTCAAATTATAGCCCTTGTATTTTTCAGGGTTCTCTAGAGAAACAGAACCAATAGGAGATTATATATAGGATCATACAATTATGGAGACTGAGAAGTCCCACGATCTACTGTCTTGCAAGCTGGAGACCCAAAAAAGCCAGTGCTGTAATTCTGTCTGAGTCTTAAAGCCTGAGAATCAGGAACACCAAGGGTAGGAAAAGATGGATGTCTCAGCTCGAGTAATCAGGCAGGAAAGAACAAATTCTTCCTTCTTCCACCTTGTTATATTCAGGCCCTCAGTGGATTGGGTGATGCCCGCCCACACTGGGGAGGTCACCAATTCAAATGCAAAAACACCCTAACAGACACATCCAGAATGTTTAGTCTGGGTACCCATGGTCAGACAAGTTGACATATAAAATTAACTATCATAGCTATTGTTCCTCAAATATGCAATTTTCTGGTCACAGTGATAACATTGGGCTGTCTCTCAATCCTGACTCTTTCCCTTTTATGTGATCCTCTCCAACCTCTAGGTCCACTCTCATTGTCCTAGGTATCCAAGACCATGCCTCTTCATATTCCAGTCTTCTGCCCCTTCCCAGGCTGGTTGATCCTCATTTAGTTCCCCTTGGACATAATTCTTTATTTTCTTTTTCAATTTATTGTTAAGGCATCTACTCTATATCTTGCTTTCTGTAAGGATTTCCTTTATGTTTTTCAATAGACTTTTCTCAGAAACACATGCTTCATGCAAATCCAATACTTTGACTTTCAAAGCTGTTGTTTCTTATAAAACTTTTGAGAGCTTATATTAAAAATGAAAAAAGGAATATATTTCCCTTTGAATTACTGACATAGAAATCTAATTCTCCTTGAGTTTTGTCACAGTGTGTAGTACATAAATAAGTGCTCAATAAGTGTCAGCTATTATAAACTACTACTATTATAAACTACTACTACTATTCTTATTAGTCTTACTACTCCTGATAAAAAAGACTTAACAAGTATTTAAGAATAGAGGTAGAGCATAAATTCAGATATATGGATTCTAAGTCTAGCAATCATTTCAATAGAAAAATCTTGTTTTAAAAGGATTAATTTGTCAGCTGTTTGCTGCATGGACTAGAGAAAATAGAGAATGGAGGAGCCATCTCTTTATAAGTAATTTAGACTAATACGAGAGAAAAACAAATTTCACTTGTAGATTATCACAGATGTACACACTAACACACATACATACACACAAATATAAGAAAAATGGCTTATTACAGGCACATCAGCTTTTACTTATAAATGCAAATTTAAAATGAAGAAAGGTAGAAAATAAACACAAAAGAGGAAGAAAGATGAGAAGGAGGGAAGAAGAGAGGAGAGAAGAGAAAAGACAAAGTTATGAGATTAAGTGATTGCTTAGAAAGGACTCACAAAAATAAAAATCTCAGTTCTGAATATTAGAAATTTCTAAATTATATTTATTATCTGTTTTTCTGAGTGTCTCCTCTTGACTGCTAGCCTACAAGCTCCTTTAAAGCAAGCAGTAGCTTTGTTAAGTTGATCTTTGTAACTTAGAAAGTGTTGCATAGACTATGTACTTAATAAATTGAATGAGAGAATGAATAAAAGAATAAAGGAATAATTGATTAATAAATGAATGCACAAAAAGAAGCAACAGATTAGAAAACATAAGGAATCATTTTTCCAAAAAGAAATGATTAACAAGCAGGGATAGCCACAGGAGTTGGGCTAGAGGCCTTTTAGGTGTGTTCTGACTGCCTTCTGCAAAGTTCTATAGCTCAAAAGATAAGTACTCCACTGCCTATCAAAAAGCCTGAAGTTTTCTAATAGAATTCTTTGCTTTGACCTCAAGGGCTTTTCTGCCTTTAAGAGTTGTCTGTTAAATTACAGATATCTCTGGGATACATAAAATGTGAAGCTATTATCAGCTGGAACCTCAGTGGGGATTAGTTGATGGGTGGTTGTTGGGAAGGTGTATGCCTAGGAAGATAAAGGAGAGAGGAAAGGAAGGAACCTAGACTGACTGAAAGTTTAACATGTGAGGTGTTTTACATATATCATCTTCTGTAATCCTAAAACCAAAACCAAAACATTGCATAGTAGCTATCATTACACCCATTTTTACAGAGAGGAAGCAAGCTTATGGAGGCTACATCCCCACCTGAGATAACTCGGCCAGCAAGAAGCAGAGTTAGAATTTGAACGGAGACTTGTCAGGCTCCTTCCTCTCACTGGGCAGAACCATTGCCGAAGCCCAGGAGGAAACCCCAGGTTCTGACAGGCGATAATTTTGTTCAGTGCTGGATATTACACTTCCCAGCTTCCTTTTCTGAAAGGCAATTAATCATTTGTATTATCTTCTTAGGGCTGCTGTGTAACAAAATACCACAGACTAGAAAGCTTAAAACAACATAAATTTATTGGTTCATGATTCTGGAGGCCAGAAGTCCAAAATCAAGGTGTTGGCAGGGCCATGCTCCCTCTGGGGCCTCTAGGGAAGGATGCTTCCTTGCATTTTCTAGCTTTTACTAGCCCCCTGGGTCCTTAATTTGTGGCAGCATAACTCCAGTCTCAGCCTCCATCTTCACATGGCCATTGTCTGTGTTTTTATTTGTCTTCACATGGTGTCCTCTTCCCTGTGTCTCTGTCTTCTCTTCTTGAAATAAAGCCAGTCGTATTAGATTAAAACTCACCCTATCAAATATGACCTCTTTTTAACCAGATTACATCTACAAAGAGTAGACTCACCAAGCGAGTCTGTTTAATGGAAGGCAGAAAGGGAAAAAACAAAGAAGGAAGGGTTAGGGCTCCTTTCTTTAAAGAAGGTGGTTTTATTGTCATGCTGGAGGCAAGGGTCTCCTGCATTTGCATTCATACTAGGCAAAGAGCTCCAGAGGGATTAGTGCCTTAGAAAAGCTTGGCTGTGTTTACTGTAGGGATAAAACGTCGAGCAAAGCCTTTCTTACCATATTTCTAAGCAAACAACTCAGTGTATTGCCATTTTTGAGATGAGAATGCTTCAAATGAGATTACTGCTGCCTTGAATCTGGGTTGCGATTGGAGATGATTTATCCTTTCCAATGACCAACACATTTGCAGGACCCTCCAGAGTGACTGACTTTCTATTGCACATTGTGTTGATTTCTCATTTATGGTAGGCAAAGACTAATGATCAGAGCTGGAGGAAAAGCACTTTCAGCTCTGCATTCAAAGGATAATCTTAAGGCAGCCTAAGACCCTTTGAATTTTTTGTTTATTTTTACATTTGTGGTGCAGAGACTCCAGAAGCTCTGACTATCAATCCTGGCTTTTTTATTTCAGGGGCAAATCATGTACGCTCAGTATCTTTGGGGAGGAAACTTGAGGGCATAGGCAATGTAGGAGTTATTTGCTAAGTGGTCCTTTAGATAGTGCATTAGTCATAGCACACAATGGATCAGAGACTCAGGAATCATCCTGTGGACTCAGCACACATCTCTGCCCTCTCTCACCTTTCCCTGCACAGGCTGGATTCTAAGACTGACATCTGAGAAGATGGTGGAGCGTCTGTATCCCTATCAAAATATGCTCTTGGTGTTTCTATCCAGACTTCCTTGCTTTACCTCCTCATTTTGACAGAGCCTTTCTGTGAGAAAATGGCATGTACTTCCGGAGAAATGTCAGCAAGATAGGCAATTAATATGAGTTGTTGGCACATCTCAGGGTCAGAAGATCAGAGTACTTCAAGCATTATTAGAATTCCATCTCTAACTCTGTGCATGATAGAGGGCAAAGGAGCTCCTTAGAAGGAATAGGATGAATTCAGAAACAATCCTTGCATCAGCACAGACACGTGAACTCACACGCACAATTATCACTGTCTAGTATTTATGCTGATTCAGTACATACTATACAATTACCTTTTAATTACAGTGTCCCATGAGAGAGGTATGAATAGCGGCAAGGCAAGTTTCAGGCCCTCGCAAAACTCAGTGCATATGTGGAATGTGACAGACACATAAATGGCTCTAAAATAGAGCGCTGACAAAGATGGCCTTAATGTTTCCATCAGTTTGACTAAACTTGAGATACGTTCTTCCTGACTCTAGGTCCCTCCCCTATAAGCCGACTCTTACAGAATCCAGATGGTCTCTTCCCTCTCTTTTCTTGGAGCATTTACTTTAGAAAACTCCTAAATTTTTTCTACCCTTTAGTGATATAAAACTTTCTACAAGTCTCTGGCCAAAAAGTCTTTGCTTTGATGTAAACAGATGCTGAAATTTTGAATCCTATCCAAACGATTGACTTTATATATATAGAGAGAGAGAGAGAGAACACTGATGCATACAAAAAAAAGGCCCGAGCTCAGGGATGACAGGTGAATGTCCCACTGACCTGCCTGAAAGGGGGCATCATGCCGTGGGTGAGATGATGCCAGCCTCGGTTTCCCCATTGGCTGTGCAGCCTCAGGTCTAAATGGGGCCACAGTACTCACAGGCTCTGAGCGCTGCAGTGCTGGTGTCAGCACCCATGCAGGCTGTGGCTCATGAAGGGCAGGAGGTGAGAAATGGTGACGCTCCACCTACCTGTCTGGAGGAGCAAAGAATCAACTCGAATGCTTCAGCCAAGGCCTGAGTCAAGCTCTCTAAGCGTGGGCTGCTGGAGGGTGGGCGTTGCGAGGGGGCGGGAGGCTGGGGGCAGGGGAGATCCCCCTCAGCGAGTAACCCTTCCTTCTCTCCACCCATTAGAAAAATCAAAAGGCACTGGCCAGTTATAACCGCTGACTGTCTTTCTCAAGGACTTGGGAGTCATCCCTTTGAAATGTAATCACAACGGAAGATAATACCCCTGTCTCCCGATCTGTGGGGCAGGACAAGAGCCTAACTTCCTGCTCCATGTTTTTAGCCCCCTGTCCTAGAGACGAAAGTTTACTTTTCCTTTGGGTAAGGCCCAAGGAAAAGGCCCAAGGAAAAGGCCCAAGGAAGTGGCCCAAGGAAAAGGCCTGTGCTCTGCCCCCTCCACTCCAGCTCCTTCAAACCTCTTCCACCTTCTTCCAGTGGCGTTTAGTTCAGACTGCGTTCTGCGTTCTTTCTCCTATTTCAATAGCCTTCAATTACATTTTCCTAACTTTCTAACTTTCCTCACTGAAGTTTTTACTTGGATAGCACTAAGGTAACGCTCTGGACAGTCAGAAGAACGTGTGTCTTGGGGGACAGCATGCAAGGTTTCAAAATACTGGAGGCACTTAACACCAGATCTTTGGATTTTAATGAATAGTATTTTCAGAAGAAAAAGTAGAGAAAGAATAAGATGAAGCAAAATAAGCAAACAAAAAGAGTTCATCCATTGGTCAAACATCAATTCAACAAATGATCTTTACCAAATGAAAAAAAAAAGTATTAAAGTTACATTTTGAGTTTCTAGCCATTCACAATGGATGGGTGCAGGATGGAGGCTGTGGCTACCAGAATTCCGTTGTTACCAAGCTTCCGGGCTCTCCTGCTCTCCTCCTGACCTCTCTCTACCTCTCAGGCTAACCATTATTTTTATTTCTTTGCTCCTCAGGCTTTCTTCTACCCCCTTCCCATCTCTATCTCCCTACATCTAGTGACTTCCTCTGCATCCCTCGGTCCCTCCCCACCATGCGTCCTCATGCAAGTAAAGGGAGCTGGAGAAGAGAGAGGAAGATGAGTCCATAGTCAAGTCTCAGCCACTGCTCCCTCCCCAAGGGTGAAAAATTATGAGCAGAGAAGAAGTGGAAGACTGAGGGATATTGAGTAAGGGATACTAAAAGACAGTGTTCCGTAAAGAAAAAAATATGACACTTCCAAATTAGGTTAATTCAAAAAGGCCTATAAAAAGGGACTATTTCAAAGGTGTCCATAGAGTGTAGGGAAACCACAAAAACAGTACAGTATCCCAGGAATAGTACCCCCAGACTAGTGTGCCACCCCTAGTCTTGAAAGTTTAAGGGGAGGGAGAAGTTTCTGGAGTCTGTAGATGAGAGAGCTGGCTGGAGAGCTATCTGACAGGGGCTATGACTTTTAGTCTGTGGGTAGTGCCAGCTATAGCTACTGTAGGCATAATAATCCCAACCTCTTTTGCTCTCTTTCATTTTCTTGCTAGTGTTTCCTATTGGCCTAACCCTTCTGAAAGCCAGAGGGCAAGAGAGCCCACTGATGCCATCCATACAGGTCAGTCTTGGGGCAGAGCCCACTGATGCCATCCATACAGGTCAGTCTTGGGGAAGAGAGGAGAATGGAGAAGAGGAAACCGATCTGAAGGGGCAGATGGAAGATGTTTGGCATAGATAAAAAAATAGGAAAACAGAGGCGGAGAGAAAGGCGACCAAGGAGTTGAAAAGCCCTAGAGGGCAGGAAACATCAAGGAGCTACATAAAAGGGAATAAAGGACAGAAGGAGGGAAAACTGAAGCATGGAACTAAGAGAAACAAAGGGGCAAGGGATCTGGACATGGAATTCTAACTCTGCAGCCATCCTAGAATCTGTCAAACCATTAAATAAAAATTCTCATAAAGGTTATTAATAGAAACCAAGAAGAAAGAAGTCTTTAGAAAGTCAGTGTCTTTGGTGAATTTGGCATAGTGTCATTAACAAATTGATATTTTGGCAAATGAAACAGGGTTTCAGTAAATTTATTTTTTCCTGTTAGATTGCTTCCCAGGAAAGTTGTATAATTGGAGAAGTTTAGGGAACAGTAGGTTTGGTTTGCTGCATATTTAGTATCTGGTAAAAAATGTTGGTGTGTTATAAAGAGAGATTGGGGCCCATGTCAATCAAGAGGCTATCAACTTCCAACCCATGCATAGCCTTACCATCTTGGTGACAGCTGATTCCCAACAGGGAAGTTCACCCAAGTCTTTGTGTTTAGAGGTTTTATTGGGGCTTAGTCACATGGGTATTGTTTGTTGCACACATAGCTGACCTTAGCCTCCAGCCTCTCTAGATGTTGAGCTCATAAGCATAGTCCAGCTTCCCCCCAACCTGCCACCATAAATCACATTGTTAGCCTAGACTGTCTGGTATGGCCCAAGGCCCCAAATAAATAAAGACCCTCCTATCAGGCAGGGCTTCCCAAGGGCGTAGAGGTTACCTCTCAGGAGCCAGGACAAAGGTCCAAACATTTCTCTCTATTTACTGCACAGAGAACCTTGAATACAATGACCTATGGTGGAGAGTTTGGTATTCAGTAGCATCTCTCTGCACTTACTGGGGGAGGTAGCAGGGGAACCATTGCATAATGTTTTTTTTCCCCTCAATGCCAATATTGATATGAAAATAAAATAATGCATTTAACCTGCTGTGTTTTCTTCTATGTATTTTCTTTTCCCTTCTATTGTATCTCTATTTTAATTGCCCCTCCTAGCTCTATTTCCCTTTTGTCAATACTGCACTCCTTCAGTAACCTTGAACTCTTTGTGGTGACCCAGTAATTTATGCA
Organism: Grampus griseus; assembly: GCF_964374135.1. NCBI lineage: Eukaryota > Metazoa > Chordata > Mammalia > Artiodactyla > Delphinidae > Grampus > Grampus griseus. The sequence continues at coordinate 92,771,664 of NC_139002.1, read as the reverse complement.
GAACAGAGACTAAGCTTCATTTTCATTGCAGAATCTTAGAAAATGCTTTTATCTTGTGCTTTTGGCCAATATTATAGGGAGACAGAAAATAGCCTTTCAAATGCAGCTCAAAGACATAAATTTTCCCATTTATATTGGTCAGTTCCTTTTCTAATAACAGCAATTTCTCTCTCCTAAAGATTCATGATATATGAAGAGATGGACAAATCATTCTCTCCATTTTCATAATATTTAATCAGTGAAATCATCCAGTGATCATATGAAGCTTTGATATAAAAGTCAATCAACATAAGATTATCTTTTAATCAGAGTCCTTTTGATTTTTAGACACCAGATATTTTACTTTAAGTTACAGGTATCCCTCCACTCCAGATTTCAGAGGCAATAGTGAAGATGATTTAGGAGTCGTATATCCTATATTGCAAATAAAAAGGAAGCAAAGACAACCAGCTATGTCTGTTACCCATGGAGCCTATAAGATATTCTAAGATAAAAGATAATGTAGAATATCACTGGGAATGTTAGATAATGAAAAGGGCAAATAAGCAAAAACAAAGGGGTCTGGAATAATAGGAGCTCTACAATAAGGCTGACTGAGATAAACTCTGCCCTGCTAAGCCTTATTCCACTGGAGGATACTGTTTTGACATCTCATCCCTTTAATGCTTCCTTCCTTCCTCTTGAAGTTCTAACGCTCATGAAGTGAGGTTATTGATGCTGCTTATTAACCATTTCTGCCTTGTCACTTTACAGCCAGCCACTGGATTGGATTATATTTCTTGAACTTCCTTGTTTGGGTGGGGCAAGTGACAATCCTGGCCAACAAGTAATAAGCAAAAGTAATACCTATCACTTCCAGTAGGAGAATTTAATTACTTGTGCAAAGACACTCCAGAGCTTTTCCTTTCCTTCTAACAACGTTTGCTTTCCTGACAATGATTCCCACTTCAGCGTGGAATGCAGTGACAGTGAGTAGAGTGATTGCCCAACCAGTCAGAGGTTGACAGGTACTATAAGTGAGGTATATACCACTGTTGTTTTAAGTCAATGATATTTGGTGTTTTTTCAGCAGTATAATCTAGCTGATCCTCACTGATATATGTAGCTCTGGGAATTAATAAGCTAAGTGAACCTAGAACTCATTGTAAATAAAATTCACTCTTTTTCCTAAGCCTTAACCCCAAGATCGGTAATACAAAGCTGGACCCTGTCTGCATTACAGATTTAGACCTCTGGAAATGTTTATTCAGATTGTGTTGATTGTACTATATAATGAAGGAATGTGAATCTCACCTCATTCAAGTGGATCCCAACATGTATTATGGCTCTAAAATTACCTCATTCTGGACATTGCGAAGGGACTATTGAAAGGTATGGAGATATAATGAATATACCTTTCTGAAGCATTTCAAGCATCCAGTAGAGAAGGTTATTGCGGGTGAAGGAAGGTGTTGTTGGATGTTTGTTTATTGCATAATGGGTGTGGGTTCGTTCCTAGCATTGCCCATCTTCCATCAGCGCTGCTTCTGAATGCCAGCTTAAGACCTTATTTTACATTTATTGTTTTCACTAATTTCCCTGAAGTATTACTTTTCAATATATGCTAAACTAGTCTGGTATTTAACTTGTTTTTACCTTTAACTTGTTGCAAATAATGAGTTAGAGTGGTAGAAAATCAACTTGGCTAGAAGCCATTCTTTTACTTATTCAGTGGTTGGTCTCTGATGGGAGGATCCTTCTCTAGAGAGAGTCTTAAAAGCCGAGGTATAAAGCTGGGAAGGTGGACTAGGAGAAACGTGGCAGTTTGACCAGTAAAGGTACACATCTCTTAATTCCAGAAATGTTCAGAGTACCACCACAGCTTTGTGCAGGAGGGAGCGTGTATATGCAAAGGGAGATGTGGGCAGATCCAATGGCCTTTAACATGAATCGATCAACAAGGTAGAATTTATGACTCTCCTGTGCTGTTTGACCTCAGATAATGGGAGTTCCCTTTTAACGTCTGTAGTCATCTGATATTTAAATAGCTATATATTTTTGCTGTCAAATTTAGAAGGCATCTGTTACCACAGTTATTCTATTTGTAGATGCCAAGGGGAAAATTTGCATATGCACTATTGCTGAACCAGGTCTCTTTTAAGGCTCCCAGGGTTTCAGTATTATGATCCAAATCAGGCAAATGAATGAGTAATGATGACAAACTGTAGATAGAGCAGGTGAGCTTTTGAACCTGTTACCCGATTAACGACAGGATTCCTGGGACTGGTGGAAAATGTCATTATTAAGGGACCGCCAAACGGTCCTGAGATCAGACCGTATGCATATTATCATGTCTGTTTACAACACCATCTAGAAACCCATCTTGCAGAGTTGAAGCAATTGTTAGAAGTCAATGAGCAACAAAACCACAGACTAATTATTATAGTGAGTTTTCCTATCAGAGTCAGAAGTCCCAATCTCAGTGCTGTCATTTTTTACTAAAGAATGAAGACAGTTCATTCATATAACAAATATTTATTAAGCACTTATTGTGTATCAGACTTTTTTTTTTTTTACTAGGCACTGGAGTACTTTGTGGAACCAAACAGACAAGTAAGCCAGAGGCATAGTCCCTGCCCTCACTAAGCTTACGGACTAATGTAGGGGAGGCCACATGAATTTAAAAAAATCAGCAAATAAATGGACAGTCTCAACTGTAATAATTCCTCTAAATGCAAGGCGTTAATTTCCAGATTTTTTTTCCTGCTGGACTCTGAAGTATTATGAACTATGAATGATCTTTATTAGAAAGAAAATACTAGTGGTCCTATTTGATTGACATAGCACACTCCTCACTGGAAACAATCTTGACAGTTGCAGCCTCCCTCTCACTCTCTCCCCACAACGTCAACGTAGTTTTTTAGAAAGCTCCCATTTGGCAAACTCAGTTTCCCATTCTCCCATACAGCAGAATATAGATCTTGCTTGAAAGCATATGTAAGATAAAAGAAACTTTCAATGAAAGTTGTCACAACTACATTCTGCAAATACAGTATCCAGGATGATTCCGAAACTTTATAGTAAATCTCAGTATAGAAAGAGGGAAATTGCAACTGTGTGGAAAATATAATAATGAAATTATGGAAGACAAACTGAAACTCAGTAGTAGAAATAGAATTCTTGATTACGCCTGCTCTAGTTCTCTCTGAGGTGAATGAATAATGAAACGCAAGCAAATGAAGAAGCTTAATAACTCATTTTTAAAGAATAATTCACAGATGTTTTGGGAGAAGGCTACCAGAATTAAAAAACTTGACTTTTTAAAGAGATATTCTTTATACTTTTAGTTTTGAATAAGGTATGGCACATATCCTGTTGATCTAACAGTTACAATATGAAAAGGCAGCTAAGACGCTGATGGGTGGGAGCAGTGTTTGGAAGGATGATGCAGTTGAGTGTCCTTTGGTCTGCACGAACCGAGGATTAAATCATGCTCTTTGTCACCAACCCTTATGTTTAGGAACTGTGCTGTGCTTCATAGCGTATATTTTCAATGGAGGCATAACATGTGAGGGAGCATGCATTTAGAGGATAGTTGGCTGCAGAGGAGAAGGCAACACTGAGTTTCTAGACATCATAAACCCCTGTCTCTTACAGGTAATTAGGATAAAGGAATCAACCTGCAACCTAGATGGCGTACACCTACATGGTAACATCATATATATACATAACCATATATATGCATCACCATATATATATGGTGATTACTGTGGATATAGGAATTGAACGTGCAGTCAAGACCTCATGCGTAGCCATATCTTGCTCAGGCTAACTCTGCTAAGCAGATTCTAAAGCCTGAGGCCTAAGGAAAAATATTTTAAACTTCTGGTCAAGTGAAGCACTTGAGAAATAAGTGAGCCTTAAGGGGATGTCTCTACTCTGCAAGTGGGGGAACATAGTAAATAACCCAAAAGAGCTGCAGATAAAGATTTTCATTTTCTATAGCAATGCTCCCAAAGAGTGGCATGCCTTAAGGAAAAAATGAGAACCGTAAAACAAGAGAGGAAGAGACTTTTTATGACTGTATGGTTTAGAATACCTAGGCTCCTAAGGGAATCTAACTGTTGGCATATAGGAAAAACTTGGAGAGAAAACAGTATGAGAAGTTTAAATTTCACTTGCTCCCATCTTTTCTTTACCATCTGTCCTTCACAGTAGGAAAGGATTTTCTAGGATGAGAGAAAAATGAGAGTCGGGAAAAAATGAGACAGAATTGAGGGTAAATCCCAGAGGAAGGGGCCCTGTGCCCACTCCCTGGGACACGTTCTAAGAGGTGGTGAGCCATCAGATACATTTATAGGATGGGAAAACAGAGAGGCTCGTGCCCTGCAGTAGGATAACAAAGGTAATTGGGGGGTTTTAGTAATATATACCTAAGCTTACAATTAGTTCATACTTTTTAAATATGTTATCCTTTAATAAATATTGATTTCAGAGATTTCAGAGAACTCCCAGTTATTCAGCTGTTCTCTGCATGGGTTATTGGTGCCCCCCAAAGTTATGCACATATCCTAATTCCCAGAACCTGTGAATTTTGAAAAATCATCTCTGCAGATATAATTAAGTTTCTTGAGATGAGACCATTCTGGATTATTGAGGAATGGGGACCCTAAATCCAATGACAAGTACACTTACAGGAGACATACAGGAAAGAAATACAGAGAGAAGAGGAGAGCACATATGAAGACAGTGGTAGAGATGCAGCCACAAACCCAGAAGTGCTGACAGTTACCAGAAGCTAGAAGACCCAAGGGTCCTCCCTAGGGTCTGTGGGAGGAGTGGGACCCTGCCAACACCTTGGTTTTGGGTTTCTGACCTTCAGAACTATGAGAGAATGAATGTCAATTATTTTAAACTGCCAAGTACTTTCATACAGCAGGCCTAGGAAACTACTAGAACCCCACCCACATGCTCAGCTGTAAGCAGATGCATTCCTAGAGGAACTTCGTGACTCTTGAGACTCATTCCAGCTCCCTTCTGCAGCAGTTAACTCCATATACTGTGTTTAAACAGAATATTTGAAATAAACAGTGATAGCGTGGTAATTACAAAGATGAGTAACAGAACTTGAATTATTTCACTTCTGCCATAATGTGTGACTCATGAAATTTTTATTTGTGCTTAAAATTTTAAAGAGTTCAATAGAGCATGAACTGAGAGGTATGATATTTTTGTTGGTTGAGTGTATGTATGAAATATTTTACTGAATTTAAATATCTTTAACATAGAGATTTTTCAACTTCTTTATTGTAATTGTTATTAAAATATGGTAGTGTTATCACAGCAGAAGAGTACTATTTAAATTTCCCCCAAAGGAACATCAGTTTAATTAGAAAGTACAAATTTATTACATTTTCTTTTGTACTGTTATATTTATTATTTATTACTTTACTGGTATGATCATATATACAAAGTTTAATAAAAAAATTTTCACTGAATGCGTTTTTCTGACCATTATTATTATTCATGTCATTTCGTCATTATTTGACAATAATTTTGATGTATAAAGAATGAGTTTTCAAAACTAGCTCTCTGAGACACAAATATATTAGGCAAGCCCACTGCTGGCTTGTTGTCTGGTTAGAGCCCAAGAGTAAGGCAAGACTGTGCGGGAGAAATGGCAAGTGCTCTACTGGGTAGATGAGGTTGTAGTGTCACAGAGGATCCCTTGTCCCAGCATGTTTTGAAATCAGGAGGATTTCCATGTGCTCCACAGTGATAATAATACAGTCAAGAAAGTCACTGAGCCTGTAGATGGCTCTCTGACGACTTTTGTGAACTAAAGTCTCTACACAATACAAGATGATGCTGGCCTTAGTGGATGCTGGTCCAGACAGATACTTAGAATCACTCCTCTTTACTGTTCACCATTAACACCTTTGTAAGCCTTCTCAACTTCCAAAATGAAGGAAGTAGGGTGGGGCATCCAACTGACGGAGATATGTTTCTACCTTCTTTGCAGAATGAAAGCTTATAGAAACTTAGCTAAGTTTACTAAAGTTACTTTTCTTGCTCGCCTTCCCAGTGGACTAGAATTTATATATATAATATACATTTCCCAGAAGAGTAAACTGAGATTCAGATTATGTGACTTGTCTAAGATCTCACAAGTAATTAAAGAGAGAACTAAGATTCTAACACAGGTCCATCTAATTCCAAGAACCCCACCTTTTCTACCACGTTAGGCTATCACTCCAGGAACCACTGAGACTTCTGAGTTATGGAAAAAGAATAAACTGAGACAGTTTCAGGACAACAAAGTGTTGTCCCCTAAGTTTTAGAATTATTTTCTCCCAAAGTTTTGGTTATTTTTGTCCTTGGCTTACCTTGGAAGAGCAGTATGGCTCAATGGCAAGCTGGATTCAATCCATCTTTACCTCTCATCAGCTGTGTGACCTGGGGAAATTTCTCTACCTCTCAGTATCTTTTATTCTCATCTCTTATATGAGGAGAGAAATAACTAGAGAAATGCAGAGATTAGAAATTGCAAATATAAAGCATCTGGAACCAAGTAGGGCATTACCAATTGGAGCTATTTTATATTACCTTTATGAAGATATAATATTCCAGAATAGTTGCAAATGTCATTATCATTCTATACACAGCCTCTGATAGCTAGTATTTGAAAAGGTATAACTGAAGATTACTGTTTTACTTATCCATTGATGTATTGTTTATTTTTGCTGACAATGTTGAGTATATAGGCCTGCCTGGTGGATACAGAGAAAGGTTCAACCTAGATGGGGCATTAATTCCCTTCAAATTCTCTTTCTGTTATAACTTGCTGATCCTCTCTCAGCATGAAACTGATTAAGAAATTCACATCACTTAATTCTTTTCATAATCACCTAGTGCGAAACTAGCAAGGAAGGACTTTTTTTTTTTTTAATGGGTAATGAGCCAAGTGAGGCATGCAGAAGGGAATAGAGTTGGCTATTCAAGTGCAAGTTTCTTCCCTCTTATGAAATGCCCCAGATAAGCAGTATTCCCTGCTGAGCTTCACAGATCAGATTGGTGTTCTGGAAGTCTGTTATGTTGGTAGAGACAGAAAGTAAAAGGGATAAGAGGTGAGAACAGGGAGCACTGGTTGCGGAAAATGGAAAAATGAACAAAACTAAAGCAACTCTTCCTGGCTGTTTCTGAAATGAAGCAGTGGAAAGGGGATAAAGAGTGCATATGAGGTGAGACTCTCTATTAAAAAGATGTCCTTTAAAATATTTCTGGTGGAAAATAAAGGAGAAAAGAGATGAAAGCACTTATCTGTGATAGAAATTTCATACATCTAACGATAGTTTCCAAGAAGTAGAAAAACCATGGCGTTTTGGAGATGGACAGACCTGGGACTAAATCTCTTCTGGATTATCATTGTGACACATGGCTAGTTACTTAACTTCTCTGAATCACTGTCTCCTCATCTGTTGCTAGGTATGCTATTTCTCCACTTATTGATAATTTAAGGGATTAACTTTTCTGCACTATTTTATGTCTTTGATCATTGTATTAAATTTGTTTGGAACTTCATATCCCTTTGTCTATCTATTCTGGTTGACTGAGCTCATTGAGGGCCGTGGTGACGTCTTTGATCTCTACTAAGTTAATGTCATTACCGCTCCATTTTTGCTAGAAGCTGAAGTTAGTTGCATGATGACTTTCAAGGTGGGCAGCTAATGGATTTTATGCTTGGAGTATGTGTCTAGGAGAGACAATATTTAGACCCTGACAGGAGGGGACCAAGCCTTGCATCCTGCTCTTTAAAGGGTCTTCTCTGCCTCTCCTCTGTTTACACCTTTCCCCATTATGCAATAATTTCCTGGGGCCCCAAAACTGTGCCCAAACTTATATCATGCCCTCGTCTACACCACACTATGGATATCAGAGCACAAGAATCCCCTGCCTTCCTTAAACCTGACACAGCTTCCAAGGCTGGATGTGTCCCCCAGGGTGGAATTTGCAAGTGATGCCCTGACTTCTAGGTCTCAAAGAAGGTTATTTGGGAAGGGTTATATAGGACTTGTGACTAGAGGCTGAGTCACTCCCCCAAATGTAGATGGGGCCCCCAAATGGCATGGAGCAAGGTATGAATAAAGAAAGTTGCTGGGCCCAGGCGAGCCCTCCCCATGCAGCAGATAACTCTGAGGAATCTGAGAATTCTGAATTTAAATCTGACCTTCCAGGTCATTATAAAGGTCAGAGATAGAACACTTTTTAACAGTGAGCTTGATTTACATCCTTAAATATTTAGACATATGGCAGACAACTCTCCATTTGTACTCCTGCCAATGTTAGGGGCATACCTGGAGAAATCCATCCCTGTGATCCTTCCTTTAGTGGCAAAAGTAGGAACTTTCATTATACAGCATGAATATTAATTTCTAAATCACTTTGATACCCCTTTTGGAGGATATCATCTCCAAAGAAATTCTTCTTCACCTGTGTTTGGATCCCATGTATTTACTATGGGCCTTTTTCTTTAGACTGGCTTTTATGTTTGCCAAGAAATACTTGGCAACATTTTGAAACATAGTCAGTGAAACACCATGGTCTCTGCCTGTCAAAATTTGTAACCATCAGGGTGACACTAAAATAAGGAAATGTCAAAGAGTGAAGGAAGCCACATTGAATCCATACATCGTGTCTCCACATAAGCTTTCTATGAATGCTCAAGAGGAAGAGGTCTTAAAGATTCAGGATTCTGAGGCTCCTAATTAAAGTCCACAGGTTAGAAAAACAATTAGCCTAGAGAAAAGAAGCATTCATTAAGGAGGCTGGAATCTTAGACTAAGAATACTATTGATGCAGTTGGGAGGCTGATGTTAAGGTAGAGGACTTGAGTAGAGAAAGATAATATGTCCTCATAGCCTTTAAAATATACATGGTATGGCACATTAGAAAGAGAGAAAACACTCCTTAAGCTTGTGTCAGGTCAAGGTCCAATGCCCAGGACTTGCATTGGGAATAGAATTTGATCTAAACCTTGTTCAATAAATAGCTCTTCCCTTGGAAGACTAGGAGAATGAGAAAAATGTGCATTCTGTGTTTTAGCCCTTTCAAATGCCCTTGTGATTTTGGAGTCAGTGGACCTGTGACTCTAATGACATGGGCAAATCTTTGTACCTCTCGTAGCCTTAGCTTTTCTACCTTGTAAAGTTGCTGTGAGAACTGCTCTCAGATGGTGCATGGAGATGGCCTTTATAACCTGAGCAAGTTTATTACTTGGATGACCATATGAATTAAAGAATTGGTTATTAGTTAAAAGCTAATTATTATTAGGAATGGTCAACTTAAGAGTTGCAGCTTCTAGAGTGGTGGTTGTCTATGCACTAGTTAGTAGTATTCTAGGGTTTAAATTGTCATAGGTGCAGGTTTGTCGCTATACTTTTCTTGTCAAATTCATACTAAGAAACTGTAATATCCTTGCTATTCTTTAACAAAATGCATTTCCTAATTCTATACTTGGGTTTCTAAAACATTTTTAAACAAATCTGAAGAAAGTGAGAATAACCATTACATATCTTAACTTCTCCCAAATTATTTCAATCTCACATACTTCTGTGGTAATGAGTCCAGGCTTTCTTTTCAGGATGATGAAATGTTCAAAACTGATTGCAGTGATGGTTGAACAACACTGTAGACATGGTTAAAAGAATAAAGTGTACATTTTAGATGAATAAATAGTATGGTACCAAATTATATCTCAGTACACTGTTATTTTAAAAAATCTCCCTTTTCAGATTTTTTTTTAAAAATTATATATTTCCCAATCCTCATCCCAGCACACAAACTCCACTATGAACATAGAGGACTTATTCTTCCCTGAAGATTTACTTCCTCATGCCCTTATTTGTGGTATTTATTCTTTCAGTTGTACTACTTCTGTCCCCTGAATTCCTATACATCTCTCAAAGCCAGCATTAAATACTGCCTTTTTTAAAGCACTTCCTTTACTCCCACTTACCATAAAGTTAATGTCCTCTTTCTTCAGGTAATCATAATACATTGTCTCCCAAACTTCTTTTTTTTTTTAATTTATTTATTTTATTTTTAACTGTGTTGGGTCTTTGTTGCTGCGTGCTGGCTTTTCTCTAGTTGCAGCGAGCGGGGGCTACTCTTCGTTGTGACGCATGGGCTTCTCACTGCAGTGGCTTCTCTTGTTGCAGAGCACAAGCTCTAGGCACGCGGGCTTTAGTAGTTGTGGCACACGGGCTCAGTAGTTGTGGCTCGCGGGCTCTAGAGTGCAGGCTCAGTAGTTGTGGTGCACGGGCTTACTTGCTCTGTGGCATGTGGGATTTTCCCGGACCAGGGCTGGAACCCATGTCCCCTGCATTGGCAGGAAGATTCTTAACCACTGTGCCACGAGGGAAGCCCCCAAATTTCTTATTTTTAAAGAAAATTAAGTGATTTCAAGTTTTGTTTTATCTTAAAAGTGAAGTTAACCTTAAAATAATTTATCAGCATGTATCTGTGATCTAACTCCTTTATCTTGTGAGATCAAGAAGGCATGGTATTTTATTTGCTGTGTTTCCCCCAATATCCATCTAGACTTCCACTTTTCATGTAACATTCATACAATAAATGTTTATTAAATTCAGTTGAATAGTTGTAATACAGAAAAGTTATCTAGGGAAAAATTGTGTTATCCTCACTATTACATTGGCCTGGAAAACATGGGTCAGATGTTAAACATGTTGAATACTCTTCTCATAAGGCTTCATTTACAGTCTTTAATGTCAAAGGATGACAATCATGCTAAATACTGAAGACTGGAATTTTTAAAACACATGTTCACATTTGGATTCATCTACCTTTACTGTTAAATCCCATATTCCTAGTCCTTTCCTGCTGTCTTCAATTAGAGCATTTCTGTTATCCTCTAGGATTTTTGACACATTATATGGGGCAGATTTTGAATACCATTCTATATTCATTTAAAAGTAAATTCACTCTAGAAAGAGAAATAAAAGATAGGGCACATCTTAAACTTATTCTTTTAGTAGGTTTATTATTCTAAAGCATTTATATAAAAGGGCTTCAAAATATTATTGATTTTGTATCATACTGTCATTCCAAAAATGGAGAATTATTATTTTTCAATTTTTTGTTTTATCACCTTATTTAAAATTATTGCTTTCTCGCAAATTAAAAGTCCATTACATTTTGTATTTCTATGCAGTGTTCTCTTCCTGTGTTGACAGATTGCTCTCAATGCAAAGATGAAATCCCCAACATTTTGGCTACTCATGTGCTTTGTAGAGTTCCTCTTGGTTGCAGGGGATTGGCTGCCAACAAAATGCCAGAAAAGAGAGTAAAAGGGAAGGAGATTTTCTCTAGGAAGTGTGTATCATGACAGTACTTGGTTACTCATTTTTATGTGTGTATAAATTGACCTAATAGTCACAATATTCCTATTTCATGTAAAATAGGTATTATTATTATAAATTTAAATAAAAGAACATAGGCTTATAGAAGTAAGATAACTTTTTCAGAGTAACACAGCTAGTAAGTGACAAAACTGAGGTTAAAAACCCCATATATATCTGTTTCAAAAACTTATGCCTTCCTCACTTGCACAAACTTTCATTTCTCCTCTTATTTACCTTTTTCAATCTCCAGATCTAAGTAAGGTTTACTTATCACTTGCACTACTACAAGCAAACCTAGATTCTTCTTTTCAGATATCTGTTGTACAGTTAATATTACATTTTGATAGTTGCCACAGGGTCATTTTGTCAACTTTCTACTTGAGTTAATGAACATAAAGTTTGTATTTGTACATCAAATTTATACGTGAGTTAATGTGAATGCTCAGGAATGTTAGTGAAAAGTAAAAGGTTCATTTTGTGGAAAATTCCAGGATAATTAAAGTATATTAACTTACTTATATGCAATGGCTGCAAACAAATGTGGTATTTGCTCAAAGGAAGTCATATTTCTGGGAGGTCACTTCATAGAGAATGGTTACATACTATATATAGTATCAGTTATAGTACTACCAAATGTTAAAATTAGAGTGTAGAGATATTTTTAAACAAAACAAATAAATGTAGATTTTTAAATATGGCCATAAATTCTGATATATGGATATCAGTTAATTAATGTTTCTTTTTTTGTTGTTTTTGTTTTTGTTTTGCGGTATGCGGGCCTCTCACTGCTGTGGCCTCTCCCATTGCGGAGCACAGGCTCCGGACTCGCAGGCTCAGCAACCACGGCTCACGGGCCCAGCCGCTCCGCGGCATGTGGGATCCTCCCAGACCGGGGCACGAACCCGTGTCCCCTGCATCGGCAGGCGGACTCTCAACCACTGCACCACCAGGGAAGCCCTAATTAATGTTTCTTATTATGTTCATGAAAGACATGAAAAATATATTCAGTGAATAAATGAAGTAATATTTTTATTCACCTGTTTTGTAAGTACATCCTGCCTAGACATGCTCTCCTATGCCATGTTAAGAACTACAGATGAAGTTCCATTTACTGTAACATCCTCATAATTCATCTCTGTGACTCCAAATATTAACTTCATTAATTCATTCTCCACATGATTTCCAGTGATTTTTGAAATTCCAGGTCTGATGACGTTTCTCTCATGTTAAAACCTTTCACTGGCTTCCTATTAATGTAAAATAAAAACTCTTTAACTTGGCTCATAATGATCTTTGTAATCTAACTCTTTCCATCTCTTCCAACTTTGTGTCATTCTTCTTCCCATCTTGTTCTACCCTCCATTTTATTTGATTAAACTACTAAGTTGTAGTCACCAGGATCTCTCTTGCTTCTGGGCTATTTTCCCTTAGTTTGATGCAAGAGTGATAGTTTTCCAACAATATCTATTCCATTCTTCTTATTGGACACATGGCTGCCCAGCTAGATTTATGTCCTACTATCTTTGCAATTAGGTAAAGTCACATGGCCTAGTATTTGCCAACAAAAAGTAAGAAGTGCTGTGTGTTGCTTCTAGGACTCAGTCTGAATATATTGGGTACACCTCTTTCACATTTTCCACTGCTTGGAACCCAGATATTGTATGACCAGCTTTGACAATGATAGCAGACAATAATTATGCCTTAGAAAGTTGAGAAGCAAAGATTGAAAAGAACTCAAGTCCATAACTGACTGTGAGAAAAAGAGCTGTGTTGCTGACCTAGGCATTCTCATTTGAACTATCTGCAAGAGAGAAATAAACTTCTTTGTGTTTTATGTTATTGTATTGTTGGGCCTTTTTGTTACAGCATCTCAGTCTTTGCTTAATAAAAATCTTCCTTTTCCTTGCTCTTTGCTTTGGTTGGGATATTCTTACCTGTTTTTTGTGTCTAAATTTAGATATCTTACTTGACTGACCTCCCACCAAGTCCAGGGACCTTATATATGTTCTTTCAATAGTATCTGGTTCTTAAAAATATTACCTAATATTTATTGATCATGTGCTGTATGTCAGGCACAATTTAAGCATATATGTGTCATCCTATTTGATATAATAATCTTATTAAATAGGTATTAATACCATCTCCATTTTATAGATGAAGAAAACAGATTTACAGAGAGGTTAAGCATGGCTGTATTTTCCACAAGTTAACTGCAACAATGTTCCTTATCTTATGTGCTCTCTTATAGTGTGACTTTAAATCATCTCCCTGTGAGAGATGGAGTCTGTGTTTCCTATATCTGATTCTGGGTGGCTTGTGACTACAGAAGAGGTAGTCTCTGACTTCTAAAGCTAGACTGGGAGCTGTGTCAGTGACTCTCAATGGTTCTCTTGGGATGCTCACTTTTGAACCTCTCAGTAACCAGATAAAAGATGTGAGGCTGTAATGCTGTGAGAAAGCCGAGATAAAAAGGACTGGCCATAGTGCTCTGGCCAACAGCCAGAGCCAGAGTCTCAGCCAGTGTCTCTTGCTAGACATGTGAATGAAGACTCCCACCTCCTGATGATTTCAGCCCTGAGTCATCCTCACCTTGAGCTTCCAAGACTTATTAGATGAAGCTCGAAGCATATGGACTCGAGATAAGTTATCATTATGTTCTCTTTAAATCCATGATCACAGTATCTGTGAGTGTAATAAAATGATTGTTTTAAACTGTTAAGTTCTGCTGTAACTGGAACATTGCCCAAAGTAAAAAGTTTAGTAAGTAGAAGATCTAAGATTGAAAGCTAAGTAGTCTGATTCCAGAGCCCTTAGACGTTACATCCTTTGTGCTTATTTTTTATATAGAAAATTCTTGTTTATTTGTTTGTACCCCCAGCCAGTTTAAAAACTACATTACAGCAGGGATTTTTTTTCTCATTCATCCAAGAAAGCAAGTATTTTTACCTGTTTTGTTCATTTCTGTACCCCATGGTCTAGCACACTGGCTGATACACAGTAGACACTCAATAAATGTTTGATGAATGAATATCTAATAGGGTTTATGTTTGGAAGTACTGAGAGTACTGACTGCATCTTGTAGAATTCCACAAGCATCTAGTATAAGGTAATGTTTATTAAGCATCTACCGGACTGGGTACTATGCTAAACACTTTAAAGATGTTCTTATTTAATCCCTACATCCCCATAATGGAGGTGTTATTAAGAGACTCATTTTACAGATGAAGAGATGAAGACTTTGAATTAGTAAACAACTTACTCAGGGCCCCATAGTTACTAAAAGAAAAAGTTTGGATCTGAACTTTGTTTGACCCCAGCCTATGCTCAAAGTCTTCATTTGCATTTTCCTTTTCTCTACTCTTCTCCATTCTGCACTCTAAGCTGAGAGGCCGTACTCTTTGGATTGTATTGACTAGGGTCTTTTTCCATCTGGCTTTTGATTGGGTTTAGCCAATAGAAGATGCCACCAGGAGATGAGAGGGCAGAAGAGAGAGGTTTGTGATATTCATTTACTCATCTCTCTCTGCCAGGCTGTGGGCTGTCAGAGATTGCTAAAGGCTCCAACTTCTGGGGAATGCCTTCTCCTGAGCTGATTTCTCTCCAGGTTTCTTTAACAAATCCCCACCCTTGCCTTCATGCTTAGGAATGGTAGCAGACTCAAGCTATTTCTGGCAACTGATTTCTCTTAATCCTTTTAACATCTTTGTAAATATTCCTTCATTAAACTCTCTTTACTCAGCGCTTCTGAGTATGTCCTCTGCAGATCTTCCCTAACATACATGGGGTAGGGCAGAGGAACATTGAGGCATACATACCATATGTTGAAATATTTAGGAGAGTTAAATCATTCTAAAAAACTCTTTAAAGAATGTTCCATTCTCCTACCTTGATAAATGTAACATTACAAATGACCTGGGGGACCAGGTTTGAATGCAAGATTATTGGACCCCTTAAGTTCCAAGCTGGAGTGTGGAGACACCTTGACCTGCCTCTCTCTTTTACATAAACACCATCCAGCACCTTGAGGGGCTTCATACATGTATGTATAGACACTCCAGCTCAGATATTCAAGTTGTCTGCAGACACACAACCATCTCTTGGACATTCTTTGAGCTTATGGGTTTGCACACTGGTGATGTATCTTGCCTTAGGCAAGTTGAAACTTTTGAGGAGGCCCTCGCAGAACTTCCAAGTGGGTACAGAGTATTTGGACAGGAAATTCCAGGGGTGCCAGGTACCTGAAACATGGTCTAGAAAAAGGACTATGGCTCCCAGAGGATACAACTCCTTAGGCCATAGTTTTTGTTTTTGTTTTTTTTAATTCATGGAGAAAGATGTGGCTGGAAGAGGACTAGAGCAGGGTGATAAAACATGGGGTAGTTGGTAGTCTATGGTAGAATATGTCATCTCTTTCCTTTCAGGACCTTGGCTAATGTATCGTATTTCACCCAGTAGGTTTCATACCTCAAGAATGCAATGAATATTTATTGGTGAAGTCAGTGGTTGATGTAATATCCAGATCTTCTGGGCAGAAATCTTAGGTTACTTCAAGATTTAAAATTTGGTGTAGACACAGAATTTTTCCTTTCGTCTTCTTTGAGTTTGAAATGTTAGCTAATAGTGATCACCATGAATGTCTTGGATAATGTACCACTTGCTGCAAAAGTAATTTTGTGTCAGACAGATAATTCTAATTTATTTCCAAATGAGTAGGCCTCCGTGAGTTAGAAAATTTCTGTCAGAAACTGTACCAGGACTCCAGGACTCCACCAGAAACTTTACCAGGTGACAAAGAAAGAACACCTACTTAACTGGCTCATTCATTTTCTCTGGTTTCAGAGAAACCCTGACAAAAGCCAAACAAGGTTTAGAAAACATTCATATGGCTGTTCCTAAGAGAGAAAGTCCTAAGATTTTAGATACTGTGTTTTAGGGTCATTATTAGTAATTTGGAGTATTGGCTGATAAAGGCTCCCCTGTCTAGGGTTTGGTCTGTGTATCCACCTATATTTTCCATCTCTTCCCAGAAGAAATGGGATTACCAGCAATTACTCTTAGGTTATCAGTCAGAACCTGTGACAAGTTGGGAGACATGTCATCTGTCACCACCACTTTCAGATGGAGAGTACCCACCTGCATAATCACTGTAACTCATGGTAGCTGGGCAGAAAAATAGTAACCAGCTAAGTTGATCAAAGGGATCAATAGCTACTCGGAGCTTACTTTATGGTTGGGGTGCTCCCCCTTAAAAAGGCCATGATAATAGTGGAAAGTGGAAGAACAACCAACAGTTACCTCTGATTGAACACTGCCCAATGTTCAGGTTACAGTGTTCTGGGCAAGTGAAGAAGTTAAATGGCAAAGTTCTATTTCACATGTTTTTATTTTTTAAAATTAATAAGTCTCTTGTCCTGCAAAGAGATGGGTTTAGTTCCAAAATCTCAGAATGATAGAATCCGTAAGCTAGGGACTGACCCATGATGACATAAGCATATTTTCTATTTCACAAAAGATTGAGAAAAATAAAC
This sequence comes from Grampus griseus, assembly GCF_964374135.1. NCBI lineage: Eukaryota > Metazoa > Chordata > Mammalia > Artiodactyla > Delphinidae > Grampus > Grampus griseus. Next base: position 92,754,737 of record NC_139002.1, on the reverse strand, counting down.
TTGTCTTTCACCATAGAGAATTTGAGAACTGCTCTAATTACACACATCTGACTTATTTAATCATTTTTTCTTCAAAAGACTACTACCCATGACATGTCAGTCATTTTATCAGAGACTAGAGATAAATTGGTGAACAGAGCCAGCCATGATTCCTTGCCCTCAATAAAGCTCAGAGTCTAGTTGAAGGGATAGATATTAATCACATTTTTTTAACACAGGTATAAAATTGTAATTCTGGAAAGGAGACATGCTAAATAAGAATTTCCTATAAAAAGAATCTAAGGATATATATGTGTAAGCTAGGTAAAAGCAGGAAAGAAAGAGCATTCCAGACAGAAGAAACACCATATAAAAGATCTCTGGGACAATAGGGAACATTACAGACAAGATGAAGAGAAAATACAATTTTTTTGGTTTAGATACAATGCTGAGAGGGATTAGGGCATGGTACAGGAGTTATACTGGGCCAGACTAAGAAGTTCCTTGTGGGCCATGTCAAAGGACTTCTGTTTTTATTCTAAGCCTATTAGAATAGCATGTAAGGATTTTAAGCAGAGAAATGAATTTATCCAATTTAACTTTGAAAATTGTTTTTGGATTACTGAGTGGAAAATGGGTTCTTGGGCAACCTGAGAATATCAAGGAGACCAGTTTAGATCCTTTCATGGATTGAATTGTGTCCCCCAAAAAGATATGTTGAACTCCTAACCTCTAGAACGTTTACCTCAGAATGTGGTCTTACTTGGAAATAGGGCTTTGCAAAGGTAATTAAGTTAAAACGAGATCATCAATGTGGGCCCTAATCCAATATGACTGGTGTCCATATAAGTGGGAAATTTAGACACAGAGACAGACATGTACAGAGGGAAGATGATGTGAAGACCCAAGGAGAAGACAGCCATGTGCCAGGAGTGATGCATCTACAAGCCCAGGAATGCCGAGGATTACAGCAAATACCAGAAGCTAGAAGAGCAGGGAAGGATTCCCCCTAGAGCCAACAGAGCAAACATGCCCCTGCCAATACATTGATGTTGAGCTTCTAGCCTCCAGAATGATGAGACAATACATTTACGTGGTTTTAAGCTACCTTGTTTTGGGTACTTTGTTACAGCAGCCCTAGAAAACCATAATAAATGCTATTCCAGAAAACCAGGTAAAAGACGAAGGTAGCTCACACTAACTAAGATGGAAGCGGCAAAAAGAAATGGTTCCTTAACCCTCAGAGTACAGTTTTCCCTCAATATGCCTGAGGAATTGGTTCCAGGACCCCTGCAGACACTAAAATCTGCAGATGCTCAAGTCCCTTATATAAATAGTCTAGTAGAGACGGCCCTTCTGTATCCATGGGTTCCCGTGGATAGGAAGGGCCGACTGTATTGATAGATATTTAAAAGGTACAATTGACAGGGATAGATGACTGCGTGTGAGACGGAGGATAAGAGAAGAGGAAGGTATCAGTGATGACACCTGGGTTCACCTAGCTTGCTCAACTAGGTGAATGGTAGCGCCATTCACTGACACTGGAAACATTGGAAGGGTACCAGGTTTGTGGAGGAAGATCACCCACCCAGGTTGACTTGGTGGTGTCTATATGAAACCCAAGAGGTGGTGGGACATAAGGTCTGAAGCCCAAATGAAATGTCTGGGCCAAAAATATAAATTAAAGTTATCTTTATAGTGGTAGAGTAATGGAGGAAGGAAATAGAGAGAGGGAAAGAGGAGAGAGTTTAGGATTGAGCCCTTGAGGAATACAAACCATTAACAGTTATGTGCAGAAGTATGTGTTTGTCATCCAAACGCAACCAACTCTCAAGGAAGAAGCTTGCACATATAATACACATACATATTTCAAACTTCATCTGTATATATGTGTATATGTGTGTGTGTGTGTGTGTGTGTGTGTGTGTATGAATGTAGGGATAATCTATTACTGTGGAAGTAGGAGATTGAGGGATTTTTCCTACTGCAGGAAGGTGGGTGGAATTAAACAAATACCAGCCAAATGAGAAAGACAAAGGCTGTTTATTGAGAGCATGCTAGCAAGAGAGTCTGCTGCTCTATTGGGCTGACTGTTACAGAAGTTGTTTAACTTCCTGAATTGTTACTAGAGATACCAACCTGCTCTCCTGAAAGTCTGACTTACAGCAGGCTCACTTCTTAGACTGTTTATTGTAGGTAAGGGATTGGTTTCCTGGCAGATGGCTGCAAGTTGTGGGAAAAGGTTCTATTTTTATCTATGATCTAGCCATTGTCCCTTTGTATGATCAGTCTCTCAGGTGACATTAAGGGAGCCAGGGCACCTCCTGAGGGCACTGTCTAGAGTAATAGCCTGAACAGGAAACCAGCTAGCATAGATTCATATTTGCCACATATAGCCAAGGTCATGGGTCATGAGAATCGACAAGGATTATCACTGTAATCCAGGGGAAGAGCTGGTAGAATCTCTGCTGCAGCCCAGAGACGTGCATTTAGGAGTTCACAGAGCATTGCCTAAAAGTTGAGAGGAATTTATTGGGGTAGGTATACTTCACTTGATCTGATCCCTAGCCCCATGATAGACTTCATTTCCTATCTTGCTCTCCCTCAGCCCAGTCTAGTCAAGAGGGCCTTCTTGCTGCTTCTGCAATATGCTCACGGTGCTCCTCTGTTGGAACATTGCAGCTTCTGCCTGGATACCTCTTTCCCTAGATAGTCACCAGGCTGACACTGAACTCTGCTCAAACGCTACAAGATTGGAAAATCTTCCCTACCCACACTATGTAAAATAATTTTCTCCCTCCTTATCAGTTGCTATCCCATTATCCTGCTTAAGCATTTCCTTAGCACTTATTACCTCCTGACATTGTAATATAAATTCATTTATTTGTACTGTCTGTCTCCCTCACTGGAGTGCCAACTTCACCAAGAGAAGGCTTTGTTCAAGCACTATCTCCAGAGCCTGAAATAATGGCCGGTCCTTAGGAAGTTGCAAGTGAACAGTTAATGAATGAAAGAAACGTGAAAGGTCCAGATGTTCTCTCACCTCTATAGGGGAGTTTGTATTCAGAGAAATAGAGTTTTGTTACTATTACTTTACCATATTTGCTCTCCAGTCTGATATGGCCTAGGGAAATTTGTACAAGGTTTGTAAAGACAATGGTAACTCGGGAAGAGAATAATGGCCAAAAAGTTAGTAGTATTCTACCCATGGTTAGTCCCTGGTTCTGATCCCTGCTACTATGGTTGTGCAAAATGCTCTCATTAGGAGAAGCTGGCTGAGGGAATATATGAAGACTATGTGAACTATTTTTGCAACTTTTCTGTAAATTTAAAATTAGTTCCAAAAAAAGTTTAAAAACGTTCATAGTAGGCATTTTGAGATAGGAGATCTCATGGGATTTTCTTTATTTATATTTATTTACTTCTCTTTATTTTCCAAATTTTCTTCAATGACCATTTAATTTCTTTGAAATAGGAAAAAGTTGTAAGTTAAAATAAAAAATACATGCCACGCAGACATATGCATTTTGTGGACTCAATCTCTGATTTTCGAAATAATTGAATGGGCAGAAGTCTAATCAAGTTTGGTCTGAGGCTTATGTAGCAGGAAATACTACTACAAAATCTTTAAAATCTTAAGTTTAAAATGTGATAATTCTTGAACAAATTAACGTGATATTCCTTGCATTATAATCATAACATTCCCCAAATGATAAAATAAGGTATTTTTATAGAATGGCTGCATTGTGATAAACTTAAACCCAGATATCAAACTACATCATAAACTGAATAATGTATGGACATAAAGAAGTCATAATAGTTTAGCAATTAAAAAAGATACAAAAGCAAAACCCTTGATGACTCTGGAATTTAGAAACAGGCATATAGTAAGCAGTAACTCTGAAGTAGCTTTGATCAGGACATTAGTGGAGTACTATATACTATTATGGAAACTGCATTTTGAAAGGAAGTAGTTGAAATTCAACTGGGAATTTTACCAAAAATAAGGTGAATATGGGATTCTGATTCAACATGACTTAGTATCTTTCCAGAATGTGCTAATTATGTGCCATGGGAGACCTAGAGGAGACATAAGGCAAAATCCCTGACTTACAAGAATTTAACAGATGTGTTAATAAGGCAATATGCACACAAGCAGAGACCTTCTGATGAAGAGGTAAAATAAATGTGCTAACACATTCTGTGCAGTTAACACCATGGGCAGTCAACAAAGTGAGCGGAGCTGAGCAGAGTTACGAGGAACAGTTTCATAAAAAAGTAGACACCAAATCATCCACACAAATGTCCATTCATTTTAGCTGAAGAAAGAGGAAATAGAAGATGGATTTCCAAAAGAAGATCTTAAGACTCTCGGTCTGTACCACATCAGATCAAAATGGTATATGGGAAACTTGAATATTACGCTAAAAATATTCTGCCCCAAATATCAGAGCATTAGAGTCTCTGTGATTATGTACCACATTTAAGATGTTTCTTCTTTTTACAATAATAATAATAATAATAGTAATAATTAACATTATAGAGTATTATTTTATAGTAAATAATATGCAAATAATGTTAGACACATTTTCTCCATCCTGACAATAGCTGTTAATTTTATCTGAGTTTCAAAGAAATTAAATAACTTTCTCAATTCAATCAACTAATAAGTGGTTGGAGTCTATATTTGTCTATTACTAACATTTGAACTCATCTCTAATATTCTATACTGCCTTTCCACTCTTGGGACAGTCACAAATATTGAGGCATGAATCCAATCCTATATTAGATCAAGTAGAAATTAGGTGGAGAGTCACCTGATGCAGGTATTTTACTTCTCTCTACCCCGAATCTGACTCTTTAAGTCAGCGTGGCTTAATCACAGATAAGCTTACCTATAAGGATCAGGGTTCTGTGCCAGATACTGTTTGAGGTTATAACTTAAGATCACTCTCTTGCTGTCTCTACATCTTTGAGCCCTTAAGAGGTAGTACTCATATAAACTCTCTATGGTATGGAAAACTTTATCTATTAATCTATAATAATAGATTTTATTTTGGCTTGTCATAATGGCTGGCTTCTGAAATTCTATCTAGGAGGAACTAAGTGATATCATTCAGGTCAGTGGGTGTGTTGGAGGGGTCAGGGATTAGGGACCCTATCTTGAATCCACATTTGCATGCATGTACACCATTTCAGAATTAAAGTAATCTTAGATATTTAAAATGTACACTTTGCATAAGATTTCCATAAATATTCATTGTCCACATCAAAGGTAATTACCCTTTCATGTTAGGTCAAAACGGAGAAGGCTGATGAATTTGTAATTATAAATTTTCCCTGACACTGACTCTAACTTTTGACTCCCAACACCCCCTTTTCCACAGATGACTACCCATATCCTGCCTCTGATTCCTCAGAATTTAGCATAATCCTGGGCCAGGTCTCTTAGCAACAATAAGACATTCTATTAATCAATATAAAGTACTTTTAAGTCTCACCAACTGAAAAAGCACTATGTAGGAGGCACTTGTGCACCAAAAAAAAAAAAATATTGACTATATTTGGTTAGGGAAAATTATTAATGAATTCATGAATTCTACACTTCTATTTAAATATCTATATTTTAGAACATTATTTGTTAAAAGTGTTTTATCTATAATAAAACAGAATTTGCTGAACCGAGATCCTTGGTATGGAATGTAAAATCTGTGAAGATGCAAACACACTTTCATTTACTAGTGGCCCTTTGGTGATATAAGTGCCAATAGTACCAATCCCTAGGATTATTATATGCTCAACTGTGGATAGAATATCTTCTGTGGATAGAATATCTTCTTTGGCCACATTAAAACTATGTTCTGTAACTATTTTTTTCCTTTTACTAATTAAATGTCAAAAGTGCTTTGAAATTATATCAAGTATGTATTGGTAAAATAGACTTTATATTTTATATAAAGATGTGAATTGAAATGTTTAAGCTTTATCAATATGTTTGTCTTCATATAAAGGACAGGATAAAGTAAATGCGTAAATCGGTAGACGGAAGACATAAGGAGAAAGCAATGATAAATGATGGATGGACAGATAGATGATAGATAAATATATTTAAGCTTAAAAAATAACTGTTCTGTAAATTTTTACATTTGATGTTCATAAAAAACCTCGAAAGCTAGTAATTCTCCATTTCAAAAGTAAGAAAACTGTAGTTCGAAGAAATTAATCACTCAACTCACAGAACTGAAATGGTACCACCAGAAATCAAGTCCATTTCTTCTCTCACACTATTGGCTGCTCTTTCCCATCCTAATACCAGATTTTGTGTCAGAATAGGAGCAAACTTGACAATGCAACAAGTGAGAAAAAGACTCAAGGCACAAGGTTACACAAGAAAAGGTACAGATATAAGGCCCATGCTTTCACAGCTGTGACAGCGGACACTTTGGAAAGGAAGGGTTATTTATGGGAAAAATGCATCTAAGCAGTATCAAAATTATCTGGCAAAATCTAGAATGAATGCTTATCTGTAATATAATAACCAAAAAAGATGAAATGTATGTTATATGACATCAAAATACAACATATCCCAGTTCATGATATTATGTTACATTGCGTATTGTATTACAATTTGGGTTTACAGATCCATTGCTTGTGAAATGTTTACTACCTCCTCCCACCTTTCACTCTACTCCCACTCCTAAAACTGCTTCTGCTAAGAACCAGTTTCCCTTTAGTGAGGATTTATGATCATAGCTCTAAAGTGGTCCGGAGGGGAGCCCTGGAAGCTCATTTTCCCCGACACATGGAATATGTACATGCCACAAAATCAGCTACCTAGTGAGTTAAAACCCCATAATTGCCATAGTGAAAGGAAAACTACTCAAGCAGATTTGGTTAGCCATAGTAGCAAGACTTATAACCTTTATGAAGGCCTCTGGGCCCTAATTATTCAGCAGCTGCTGCCAGGGCTAAAACTAACCCACGTCTTCAGTAGTTAATTTGCATTTCCCTTTCCCTGAAGCAGGCTGTCTCATTTGTTGTTGTACCTGACCTATTTTTGAAGCCCTCAGCCCCTATCAATAACAAAACTCCCTCTCTTATCTTCCAACTTGAAGAAGAAAAGTTGTCATTAATCACATTTAGCAAATCCAAAGGCCTTTAAAGACATAAGATTAAAAAAATCGTATAGAAGGATAAGCTCTAGCTACTTTTTAGCTGAGTAGTAGACACATGATGTCACCAAGCAATTGCTTAATGGGTCAGGTCTTTAGGGGACTCTGAAGAAGTCACTGCCATAAGAGGAGCCGCCTTGATAAACGATTCATCGAAGATGATTATCTAAACATTTTGGTTATAATCAAGACCATCTGTTAGTTCTTGTGGAAATGTCAGAGCTGAGAGTAGTTCCCTGACTTCTTGTCACCTTGATTAGACATGAAAGAATGAAGTTTTGAATTGAGCACTTCTGTAACCATTTCTTTTTATTTTCTTGTGGGGGGTGTGCAGTAGGCTAGACCATTATTCAAACCACTGCACAGGTGTTTTCTTGAATAATATAAACTCCGGCCCAAGGTTTAAGACGTTGTTAACTCCCATTGTTGCTAAAACAATGATCAGTATATTTTGAACCATAGAGAAGTATCTGTAGTCAGGAGCCAATTGTAGTACAAGTATAGCACATCTCTTCCTTCTCAGATGTCTCCTCAAAAAACAGATGCTCTGTTTCCATTCAATATCACCACTTTCTTTTTTCTTCTTCTTTTTTTTTTTTAATCGACCAGGGAAACAAAGGGGAAAAGGAGAGCTTGTTTTTTATTTTATTTTTTTTTCCTTTTGGGGAGATGCAGCAATGAGTATGAGTGTGGATGTATTCACTGATACATATCTGAGTATACACACACACATACATACACATGTGTGTATATGTGTGTATTATATATATTTTATATATATATAGAGAGAGAGAGAGAGAGAGAGAGAGAGGGAGATTATGTTATTATTTTTACATCTATTGGCAGGACTGGCTACAAAATGTATGATGCCCAGTGCAAAATTAAAATTTGGGGCCCATTATTAAGAAATTATTAAGCATTTAAGGGGGGTGACCACAGAGCATTAACCTAAGCACTGGGCCCCATGTGACTGCACTGGACACATGTCCATAAAGCCTGCCCTGTCTTTTGGCTTCTCAGTAGATAACTCACCAGAGACTGGATCAGGTCAATCCCTCTCCCTCCTTTAGCTTGCTGAGATAAATGGTATAAGTGAGATCTGTTAGTAATCCAGCTCATTACTAATGTTAAACTAGGGCATTTGGAGATGGTGAAAAAAATAAAAGGCCCCTTCTTAATATGCAGTGAGAACCTTTTTGTTGGGTGATTGTAAGCTGAATGCAAGAAGAGGGAAAATAAGGCTGGTGCTGCCTTGTCAGTGATTTAATTATTTTCCCATCTACACTTGTTTTTGAAGATTATCAGAGCAAAGTACTGTGGGCAGCCCAGCTGTCACTGTTACCATTGTGGCTCGGAGTATTGTAGTCCTGATTCCCATTGTAACTCAATTAATCTTTTGCTTTGCACTAATGGATGAACAAGCATATTTACTGCAGCATAAAATCCTAATTATTTTTTGAATGGATGCATAAAGGGAATATAAATTAATAGCAAGTGACAATTGTGATAAATGCGTGCTAGCTCTTTGAATGTCAGAGTTCCTCTTGTGTAGACTGAGCCCACGCTTGGAGGTAAAAGCTGCCTCACTCTCACCTACCTGTGTGAGGAGACACAGTCATGCTCAGGATCTATTCTGAGAGGGTGCCTTGTGCTTTTAGACCACACTGAGTAGAAATTGTAGCATGTTGGCAGGGCTGTCCTCAACAGAGTGACCTGCTTCACAAGTACTCTTGAGCTAGTGCTACCACTACTGTTTTTAAAAAATTATTTTATTTATTGTTACTTGTTATAACCTAGCTCCTGTAACAATAGCAAAAATTATTAATTGAGCTTTTTTCTGTATTCATCATTGCCCTATTTTCACAAAAATCATCTTATTAAAAACTTCTAAAATTGCAATAGTATGGAGAAATTTGACAACATAATTTGAGCAAAAGAGGCCCAATACAATATAGCACAAATGTATGATTCTATTTACATAAAATTCAATAGCAATAAGAACTAGCTACTCTGTGAGAGGTAGTAAAATACTTCCTTTTGGACTGCGGGGTGATTGGAAGGGGTGCTTCTGGGGTCTATTTCTCGGTCCAAGCACTGGTTACACAGATGTTTTTAATTTGTTGAGTTATGCAATTGAATATGTACACTTTTCTTTATGAATATTATACTTCAGTAATAATGTTAAAGAAAAGCTTTTCATGTTTTATCAATGATATTGATTTAAAACTGAGAGGTAGAGTGGTTAAGTCACAGACCAAGGTGGAAAATATAAAAAGGGGCAGAACAATCCTTTGAATCAACCTGTCCTTTAATTTCAAGGAGTATCTTCCTACATCATAAGGTTGATCTCTCAGTTTTTCTGTCTCTCGGCACACAGTGACAGTCAGTATCGAAAGAGTTTAACACAGCATTGTGTATTTCACCACGAAAGAAAGTGATGGTGCAGTTATGGGGAGTTGAGTCTACAACTCCCCCCTCCAATACCACCATCACATTAAATTCTATTTACAATATTATTTCCAACACAGGAAAAACAAATGGATTTGTGAGGGGGAAAACCACTACTGTTGGCAAGATTGCTTTGCTGGTTCGTCATTACTGGAGTGAAATGCTCTCCATTCATTATCGTTCTGTCTTCCAGAGATGGTAGTTTGTGTGCTAAATAGTCATGATGTTGCTACTTCTGTGGTGCGCCAGTAGAGCTGTAAAAGATTTTGTTGGGAGCAACCTGATTAAATTGTTTTTCCCTTAGTGCATTTTCACTACATCAAATTTCTGTAACATGCTTCAAATTCTGTTTCATACTGATGTGTTCAGAGTTCAGCCACATTTAGTTAACTCATCTCTTTCTTGTTTCCTTGTCCTTCTAAATGCTTCCATTCCCTTTTTATGGCCTTTTCAGTCTAGGTTTAGTACAGAGGTGATGATAGGGATAACCCATGGATTGTTTGGTCTGTTCTTGTTAACCCCTTTAATAGCTCCCATATTTCACGCCGAAGCCCAGAGGAACTGTGAACAAACCCGCCTTGATTAACTTACCCTGAGATTCTAGAAATTCTTCCTGGCTTACCTTCCTTCTACCTACCTACGTCCTCCTGTATTCTCTACCCTCCGTCCTCAGCACCTTAGTGTCCTATTTTTCCCTTCTTGCTCTTCGTTTGGTTTCATTTGAATTTAGTCATTCAGATTTCACATTGTTACCTTCATATGAACATTGCTGCCTCTATGACACCTCATTGCCAACTAGAAAAAAAGCCAACTCTCTCCTCCCCCAACAGACACAGAGCAAATGAAATAACACAAGTGAGAGCATCTGGCACAACAAGGAGGAGAGATTCTCAGTAAAATTTCCTTCACTTTTGGCGATCTCCTTCAATTTCAGAAAATCCTATCCTTACAAAGTTGGAATAGTAGGCTTTGTCCATGAAAACTCACAGAACTCCAAGAGAAGCTGGATCCTACTCATACCTCAGTACTAAGTAGAAATTATTGGAAAAGGACTGCTTCTTCTGTATGGTCAGCCTGTTCCATTCAGAGAAGTGAGCCAGGCAGAGTCAAATGGTTGCAAAAATGCCTAATAATGCCCTGATAAAATGTGCAAAATAAAGTACTACCCTGGAGTGGAAGTCATTTCACAAGTAAAATGGCTCTATCATTTTTCATGGAGATCATGACTTTTCAGCCTTTCTACTGAGAACTCATCAGACTGAAAAATTCTTTTATCTGCTACCTTTTAACAACATTTCAAATGAAGTTAGGACTGCTGAGGAAAAATGAAAAATTCTTTTAGTCTGAAAAATCCTGAATTGCAACTCTTTTTACCTTTGCTCTATCATATCAATAGAAAATAAAACATATATATGCCACATATTTTATATTCTTTAATATATTTGTATGTTGATAGTGTGATTTAAAATATAAAACGCTGATAGTTTAGTTAACAATATAATTCATATGCAACAGTATTATTCAAAATATTAGAGTACTAATGTAGTTTTAAATTAGAAAAAAAGGGGCTTCCCTGGTGGCGCAGTGGTTGAGAATCTGCCTGCTAATGCAGGGGACACGGGTTCGAGCCCTGGTCTGCGAGGATCCCACATGCCACGGAGCAACTGGGCCCGTGAGCCACAACTACTGAGCCTGTGCGTCTGGAGCCTGTGCTCCGCAACAAGAGAGACCGCAATAGTGAGAGGCCCGTGCACCGCGATGAAGAGTGGCCCCCGCTTGCCACAACTAGAGAAAGCCCTCGCACAGAAATGAAGACCCAACATGGCAAAAATAAATTAATTAATTAATAAATTAGGAAAAAAGGCACTTAAATGCTATTTATAGAGTTTTTTAATAACAAGAGAAATGCTGAATATGATGTTAAATGAAAAAACACAGGACAAAGTGTTCTATATACAATTTGAGCATATGTAAAACATATGTACAGTGAAACAGACTAAAAGGAGATATGCCAAAAGTTACTAACTTGTGTGGTGTGATTATGCCGTGAGATTGTTTTTCAACATTCTTTTGCTTTTCTATACTTTCTAAACTTATACAATAAGCATATATTACATTGACAATAAATAGGAGGAAAATAACAAGCAAAATCAATGCTTTTAATGTTTAAAAATAAAAAAAATTATTATTGCCAATTCTAAGTGACTGTCAGCCCAAAAAAAGATCAGACTGTGTTTTGATACTAAACTAGGTCAAGTATTTTAGATTTTGCAAATAATTTGTGGGTACACATGTCAGAGCTAATCCCCTTATTTGCATTGTCCTCTTTTAAGACAGAAGTCGAAGTAAGAAATTAACCCTTCACCAGCCACTCCTAGACAGCAGCTCTCTCAATACTCAATTAGACGGCCAGAACTTAGTGGGGAATACAGAGCTTCTCTCATATAAAGTCACATAAATTAATACGCTATGTATTTTAGAAACATAAATCACTATTCTTACAACTTAAATGCTTGTCAGACACATTTAGCTGGAATCTAAATTGGTTCCCAGTTTAGAGATAAGGAGCTGAGAAATGAATGTTACAATTCTGGACAGAAATCTCAGTTGAATTTCCTATATTTCTTAAGAACTTATGCAAAATAAGTGGTTATATTTTGATGAAGTGTTTGTACTTTGGTTCTTACACTTTGATGGAGTCTTCCTGAGGGCCTCCCCTGAAGGGACCCTGTGCTGCTCTAGTTAGGCATCTCCCTGAAACAGATTCCTTACATAAAGTAGACATAAGTGGAACTTCAAGGATGACATTTAGTTCTACATTTGAGAGCTAAACCACTTGCCCCTTCATACAAGGGTCTTCCACCAGTGGTGAAGCTCAGATAGTCAAAATGAACTGGCCCTTCTACATGAAGGGGAGGCTCATGTTCTTTTTATTTTTGTCTGACTGGAATGCTCAGTGTCCGAAAGAAGAGGTTGAATATTAGAAAGTTCAGTAAGAAAGAATCTCATTTAACAGACATTGTTAGATCATTATATTCCCAATTTTCTTTTGCAGAATGGAGTTCTCTGTTATGGTTAGAATTAATTATTAAATGGATTTTCATGTTCATGGCTCATAGATTTGGTTATTGCCAGGCTTATTTGGAGGTCTCAGTGCTTTCTTTTTGGCAATAGATAAACTATGCCTTACTCAATAGAAGATATGTTTTCTTTCCGAGAACTACTGCTAAAATAATGCCTAGGAAGATACAGTGTGAATGGTGGCCTTCCTCCAACATTTCCTTGCAGGGCTTAGTATGTCAGAATAATTTGACTGCATAAATTGTTTCTACATTAGAGATTATGTGTTTAGCGATTATAGTCTAATCATTTAGAAATCGAGAGGAAGCTAATCAAGAAATTATGGCCCTTAGGTAATTTAAAAAACAGAAAATACAGCTTCGTATGTAATCTGAAGGAATTTATGATCTAAAGTAGAGAAGTGACTAGCAAGTGGGAAAAAAAGTAGTTTCAATATGTTTCATGACTGACAGAGAAGTCCTAAGAATTTTTTTAGTTATCGCCATTACTTGAAACTACTAAAGTGTGCTTGGTATGGTGACTAGATACAACAGAGGCTAAATGGGTCAACTGGGCAGTGGTTACTCATTTATACATACAAACCGAGGGATAGGTTTTCAAATACGTCAACCTTTATTACACAAATACCTATGGTAGAGGGTTTGGTAGATTATTTCTGACTTGATCTAAGATACAGTCTCAAAATGGTAAATACAAAATGAGTATATTTTAAGCCATGCATGAGTATTCAGTATAGATATTTGCAGAAATGCACAACTATCTTCAAATGGGCAGCTATCAATAGATAAGGCCATGCTATAATATGAATCATATAAAGAATATTTTTTACATTTTTAGGGCCTCTTAGTACTTTGAAGTAGATATAGTTATGATCCACTTAAAAAAAAAAAAGATAAGCAGCATGAAATTTTTACCTGAGAATTGTTTATTAGTTGATTGTGTTTTCCTGATTACATAATACAAGCTATGCTCACAGTTTCTGATTGTTAAATGGTAGATAACAGTCTTCATTAATTATTTTACAAATCAGCCCTCATAAAATAAAATTTCAGACTAATTCCTCTTTCTTTCTGTTCTCCCTACAATTTTTGAAGTTTAATATAGAGTGTTCATCTGTATAAATGAGTCTTTGTGAGAGTGTCATCTTTATTTTATCACATACGATTCATACGTTCCAACTTCATGGAACCCCTTAGGAAATCTACTTTATAAAGATTATGGCAATATCAAAACATCTATATTTCACCTATCCTATGAGTTTAAGATTGAACTTCTAAAATATAACCTCCAGAGCAGAGGTCAAACACCAGGGCCTAACCTCAATTTCATATAATGGCATGAGTGTCAATGGATTATATTAGGGGAACAGAATCTGTCTCTATTTTTGTGACATTGTGATTTTAGAGAAATCTTTTTCCTCTCCTTCTGTAACATTTTGTCATTCAGTGTGTTTCCCTGGAACTGTGTGTAAAGGACGAGTATTCTTGCCTTACGGCTCTTTTTCTTGCCTCACTCTCAGCAATGCTTAACAAACTGGCATGCAAATAAGAGGTTAAATAATTAACTATGTAAGATGGATGTTCATATGGGAATCTTACAACACTTAAAATAACTCTTCTAGAAGATTTTTTTTTACTGTTTTGGGTTTTGGAGCTTTAGATACGAATTTGAGACTTGGAAATAAAGTACAGAGAAATCATTTATGAAGTGTTTTTGCATTACTAAGGGAATAACAATAGGTTTGGCCATTTATGAGACTAGCAAGTAAAGCATATTCTAGACTAGCCTCCAAAAGAGCCCTTCAGGCACAGTTAACTAACACTTATCACATGAAGAAGCCATGTCCCTTTACATTCTTGCTGTCTCATAAACTATGACAAACATGCACTAAAGTTCTTTAAAGCGTTTGGGGAAAAATACTATGTAGGTAATTCACAAACAAGTTTATTATTCAGGTTTTGAAATGGTTCAAGAAGAAAGACTTTATGTAGCAGAAGTTATTTTAATGTAATTAGAAAAATGTGTTGATATCCAAAGAGAAATGTTGATATCCATAAATGTTGATATCCAAATAGGAGAATCTGACGTTTTGGGGAAGGCATATTGGATAGATTTTTCATGTAACAGATGCAACAGATACATGGAGTCATTCATAATCTGTTGAGTTCCTATTATGTTCTCATTCATTTTTTATTTCATTCATTTGTTCAACAAGTACTATGTACTTGAGGATTGTGTTAAGTTCTGGAATACCTGTGAGCCATGAACCAATGCCAACATGGTCCCTGGCTTCATGTATCTTATAACTATGACCAAAAGTCTCCACCAAAACTGAAGAGAGAAAGTCAAATATATGGTTCTTGCTGTGTGGCAGGGGGAATGAATACAATAACGATGGGGTGATGCAATGTTAGAGGGACGTAAGAGATAATATGAAAGTACATTGTAGGGCACATTCTCAGTTTGAAGATTTAACAGAAGGTACTCTGGAAGAAGTGATCTATATTGTAAAAAATCTTGAGAGACCATACCATACACTCACCTCTTCATTAATTTAATAAACATTGGCTGCCATGTTTGAACTGTTGTGCTAGTCACAAGAGAACCTAGGAAAGAATAAGACAAGGAATAAGACCCCTTATATACAAGTCTTAAAATATGAAAAAAAAAAAGAGACTTTTTATTCTGAAAAGATGGAGAGATAGAGTAGATGCTTTTTTCCATATTTATCCCACTACGTACTACTAAAAACCCCGAATATTATATATAAAGTGAACATAATAATAGACTGAAAGATGGAGAAAAGAAGACAGGTTAGGAGCCACAGGCTCTGAGAAATGACATGGTGGTGAAATCACTGATTTTTCTTTCTTCCTTATATATCCCACACTTGAAGCTGAAGAAGTTGGAAATCCAGAAATGCAAATGGGTGCCTACACATTAAAAAAAAAAAAAAAAAGAAAAGCCCAACAAATCATGCTAGTTGGGCCAAAATCTTTTAAGCAATAAGTACCTATTCTAGCCAAATACCACAGAGAAAACTGTAGT
This sequence comes from Grampus griseus, assembly GCF_964374135.1. Taxonomy (NCBI): domain Eukaryota; kingdom Metazoa; phylum Chordata; class Mammalia; order Artiodactyla; family Delphinidae; genus Grampus; species Grampus griseus. The sequence goes on along the minus strand of NC_139002.1, from coordinate 92,739,009 downwards.
CTTCCCTCCACTCACAACAGCAAAATTTGAGAGGAAAATCAAGAGTTCCATCCTCACCAGGTTGTAACAAGGTGTGCCAGCCCCTTCCCCCCACCCCCTTCCCCCCACCATCAAGGAATTGTCAGAGAAAGCTGAATAGAGAACCAAGATATCTACCCCATTCTCCCTGCTGGATGGTATCAAAAGAGGGCTGATGTAGATTCAGGACTTTTACCACCATCCAGCAGTAATAAGGTCACCTCCATTGTGTCAGTGACAGCTACAAGGGCAGAAGTAATGAGGCATATATGTCCCTCTCAAGCTCTTTCTCCTAAGTGGAGATCTGGTGGGGAGCCAGGATTCTGAACTCCACCAAGCAGTAAGGAGGAGCTACCCTTCAAGTATCAACAGAGGGTGAGTGGGGTTAGATTCTTTCTCCACTTGACTATGACTCTTCCTTCCTCTGCCAGAGTAATGTTTGAAGAAGCCAGTGATACAGTTTCATGGAGTGTGCAAAGCAGTCAGGCTTTAAATGGCTAAAACTCTGCTCATGTGGGCTATATTTTAAACAAATGGATATGTAAATTTTAATTTTGGTGCTGGTGAACTTTTAAGCAAAAGGAACTAAGCCTGTGGTGAAGAAGTAAACAACATAGGGCCAACTTACAGGGATGATTTTTAAGCCATTTATGTAATAAAATGCATCAATGAGCCATAGCAAATATGCTTGGAGCAAATAAACAACTGGCAAGTCTCAGCAGAGAAATAGAAAATATGAAGAATGAATGGAGAACTTAGAACTGAAAAATAATCAATAACCACAATAATAACTCTGTGGATGGAGATGAGAGCAGAATGGATGGTACAGGGGGAAAAAATCAGTGAACTTGAAGAGAAAACAATAGAAATCAACCACCTGAAAATCAGACAGAAAGTAAGTAGAAAAAAAAAACCCTCAAGGACCTATATGACAATAACAAAACTCTAACGTTTATGTCATTGGAATTTTGGAAGGAGATGAGAGTTTATGTCATTGGAATTCTGGAAGGAGATGAGAAAGAAGATGGAGCTGAAAAAGAACTTGAGGAAGTAATGTATAGAAACATCCTCGAATTAGGCAAAAGACATAAACATAAAGAGTCAAGAAGCTATGCATATTCCAGAGGGAAAATTTTTTAAAAATCATACTAAGACACAACACAGACAAATTTCTGACCACTGAAACAAAGAAAAAGTCTTGAGAACAATGAGAGAGAAAAGACATCTTACTGGCAGGGGAAAAAAACAATCTGAATGACAACAAACTTCTAAAACATGGAGCCAGAAGAAAGCAGAATAATATTTTTCAAGTGCCTACTGAGAAGAATTACCAATCTGGAATTCTGTATCTAGCCAAAATACCCTTCAGGAATGCAGAGGAATATAAGACATTTTCAGATGAAGAAAAACTAAAGGAATTCATCAGCATCAACCCTACATTTAAAAATGGCTGAAGAAAGTTTTCCAAACGGAAAAAAGAAAATGATAAAAGAAGGAAGCTTGGAACATCAAAAAGGGAGAAATAAAAACTGAAAGAGTAAAAATATGAGTAAGTGCATACATGTTATTTCTCCTCTTGAGTTTTCTAAATTACGTTTGGTACATGAAGCAAAAATTATAACACTTTCTTGTGGTTCTCAATGTATGTAGAGGAAATATCCAAGAAAATTATATTATAAATGGGAAAGGTAAGGTACACTTCCCTTGAATGGTAAAATATTGACACCAGAAGACTATGATAAATATTGTACTTATGATTGAATACTGAGGACAATCACTAGTATAAAAATATAAAGATATCTTTATCTATGTATCTATCCGATATATGTATAAAGAGATATTCAAAAACACTATAGAAAAACAATATGGAGTCTAAAAAATGTTCATTTAATTCACAGGAAAGTAAGAGAAAACAGAAAAGTAAAAACAGGGAGTACAAACAGAAAAAAATATCAAATGATAGACAAGCACTAATATATCAATAATTATATTAAATGTAGACAGTATAAATTCAGTAAATAAAAAACAGAGAGGTGGACAGAGTGGATTAAAAAACTTAACCCAACTAAGTGGTGCACACAAAAACTTCATTTCAAATAAAACAATACAGATAAATAGAAAAAAATGATATGTCATGCAAACATTATTTAAGAAAATGACCAGAGTCAGATAAGAAAACTACATAATAATAAAGGGACAATCCACCACAAAAGACATATTGTACATATGTGTGTACCAAACAACAGAACTTCAAATACATGAAGTAAAAATGGGTATAACTGAAAGGAAAAATAGACAAATTCACACTTACGGCTGGAGGCTGTGATATTGCTCTCTCAGAAATTGAAAGAAAAGTTAGATGGAAAATCAATAAGGATATACAAAATCTATCATTTCACTGTATCTAATCTACATTTATAGAAAACTCACCCAACAATAGCAAAATGAACATTCTTCTCAAGTACCCATGGGATATATACTAAGAGTATTTCTTGGGCCATAAAACAAACCTTGAGGGCTTCCCTGGTGGCGCAGTGGTTGAGAGTCTGCCTGCCGATGCAGGGGACACGGGTTCGTGCCCCAGTCCAGGAGGATCCCACATGCTGCGGAGTGGCTGGGCCCATGGGCCATGGCCGCTGGGCCTGCGCATCCGGAGGCTGTGCTCTGCAACGGGAGAAGCCACAACAGTGAGAGGCCCACGTACCACACACACACACACAAAAAACCTTGACAAATTTTTGGAAAATGAAATCATATGGAGTGTGTTCTTTGACCACAATGGAAGTAAACTTGAAATCAATAACAGAAAATAACAGAAATTTTTTCAATATTGGAAACTAAACAGTGCACTTCTAAATAATCCATGGGTCAATACAGGAAGTGGCAAGAAATAATTTTTAAAAACACATTAAAATAAATGAAAATGAAAGTACAACATGTCAAAATTTGTGGAGCACAGCAAATCATGCAGAGAGGGAAATATACAGCACTCAATAATCTAAGCTTCTTTAATCTAAGCAATAATCTAAGAAAAGGAAGGGAAAAATAAGCACAAAGCAAATGGAAAGAAGAAAATAATAAAAATAAGAGCAGAAATCAAGAAACTGTAAACTTCTGACAGAAGCTAAATATGGATGAACCTTGAAGACATTATGCTAAGTGAAATAATCCAGTCAAAAGAAGATAAATATTTTATGTTTCCAGTTATATGAGGTAGGTAGAGTAGTCAAATTGATAGAAACAGAGTGTAATATGGTGGTTGCCAGGGGAGGGGAAGTGGGGAGTCATTGTTTAATCAATATGGAGTTTCAGTTTGAGAAGATGAAAAAGTCCTGGAGGTAGATGGTGGTGATGGTTGCACAACAATGTTAATGTACTTAATGTTACCAGTTACTGGACTGTACTTAAAAATGCCTAAACTGGAAAATTTTTTGTTATGTATATTTTACCACAATTTTTAAAATATACAAAAAAATCAAGAAAGTTGAACAAAAAGCAATACAGGAAGTCAATGAAACAGAATGCTGGTTTATTGAAAAAAGTCAATAAAATTGAGAAGACAGTAACAGGAATAACAGCAAAAAGAAAACATAAATTACCAATATCAGGCATGAAACAAAATATATCACTACAGACACTGCAGGCATCAAAAGTGTTATAAGGGAGGGCTTCCCTGGTGGCACAGTGGTTGGGGGTCTGCCTGCCAATGCAGGGGACATCGGTTCGTGTCCCAGTCCAGGAGGATCCCACATGCCACGGAGCGCCTGGGCCCGTGAGCCATGGCCGCTGGGCCTGCGCGTCCGGAGCCTGTGCTCCGCGGTGGGAGAGGCCGCAGCGGTGAGAGGCCCACGTTCTGCAAAAAAAAAAAAAAAAAAAAGTGTTATAAGGGAATTCCATGAACAACTCTATGAACAAAAATTGACAACATACATGAAATGGACCAATTCCTTGAAATGTACAAACTGCCACAACTCACATAATATGCAGTAGGTGATTCTAATAGTCTCACAACTATTAAGGAAATTATGTTTATAATTTAAGAAAACTTCCACAAAAGTAATGTCTAAATCCTGATGGTTTCAGCAGCAAATTGTTTAAAACTTTTAAAGAAGAATTAATACTGATTCTATGCAATATATTTCGCAAAAAATCAGAAAGGAAAAAATATTTCCCAATTCATTTTATAAAGCTATTAATACTAAATCCAGACAACAATAGTACCAAAAAAAAAAAAGAAATCTAGAGCCTAATATCTGGGTAAGTATAGATGCAAAAATTTTAAACAAAACGTTAGCAATTGAATTTATCAACATGGAAAAAGAATTATACACCATGGCCAAGTGGACTTTATTCCAGGGATCCAAGCCTAATATGAAAAATCAATTAATGCAGTCTACCATATTAGCAGGCTAAAGAAGATCTCACAATTGCATCATTCAATGCAGAAACAATATTTGATAAAATTCAACACTCGTTCATGACTAAAAAAACTCTTCAGAAAAATGGGAATAGAGGAGGACTTCCACAACTTGATGAAAGAACACCTTTAAAGACCGTATGGTTAACATTATACTTAATGGCAAAAGACAGAATTCTTTTCCCCTGGGATCAGAAACAAGGTGAAGATGTCTGATCTCATCACTTTTATTCAACAAAGGGCTGGAAGTTCTGGTCAGTGCAATAAGGCAAGAAAAGGAAATTAAAGTAAAAAATGCATTTGGCAAGATCATAGGATACAAGATAAACATACAAAAAGAAAGTGTATTTCTATATACTAGCAATGGACGAATGGACACCAAAATGGAAAATCTCTACTATTCACAATCAGTGACAAAAATGAAATACCTAGTTATAAAAATAAGAAAACGTGAACAGGATTTGTATGCTGAAATGCTGATAAAGGAACTGAGAAGATCTAAATAAATGGAGGGACATACCATGTTCACGGGTTGGAAGACCCAATGTAGTAAACATATCATTCTCCTCAAATTGATATACAGGTTTAACACAATTCTTATCAAAATCCCAGGAAGATATTTTGCTGATGTGGATTAGTTTATAGGGAAAGGCAAAGAAACTAGAACGATAAGGCCAATTTTGAAAAAGAAGAGTAAAGTAAGAAGAATCAGTCTACTTGGTTTCAATGTTTCTACAGTAATAATAACCTGTGATATCAGTGGAGAGATAGACACAGAGATCAATGGAGCTAAATAGAAAACCCAAAAATCTACCCGCTCAATTATGCTCAACTGATTTTTAACAAATATGCAAAACGAATTCAGTGGAAGAACAATAGCCTTTTTAACAAATGATTAAGGAGCAGTTAGACATTCATGGCCAAAAAATATTCACTCAAAACAACAACCAAAAAGCTCAACCTAAATATCACACCTACAAAAATTTAGTCAAGATGGAATGTGTATTTACTATAAAGTATAAAATTATAAAAGTGTTAGAAAAAAATTGAAAAAAATTTTGGGTCTAGGGCTAAGCAAATAAAATAAATTTACACTTGACACCAAACTTATAATCCATAAAAGAAAAAAAATGATAAATTGGACTTGATCAGAATTTAAAACTTTGTTTTGGGACCTACTGCTATGAAAGATGAGAAGAAAAGCTGTAGCCACAGAGAAAATAGTTGAAAATTGCATATCTTACAAAAAGCTAGAATATAGAACATATACAGAATACTCAAAACTTAAAAGTGAAAAATATCAAGCAATCCGATCAGAAAATGTACAAAAGACAAGGACATTTCACCAAAGCACCAGAGAATGTAGAGGTGGCACAGATCACATGAAAAAATGCTCAACACCATTAGTCATTAGGGAAATGCAAATTAAAATCCACAACAGATATTATTAAATACCTATCAGAATGGCTAAAATTAAAAAAAAAGTACTGACAGCACCAAATGCTGAATACTCATACATTGCTGATGGGAATGTAAAATTGTACAATGCAATTAACCTTTTTAATTTGATATAATTGTAGATTCACGTGATTGTGTAAAATAATACAGAGAGGTCCCATGTACCCTTTACAAACCTCTCCCAATGGTAACGTCTTGCAAAACTATAGTACGATATTACAACTAGGATATTGACATTGATGCAGGCAAGATACAGAACATTTCCATCACCTTAAAGTTTCTCCACGTTGCCTTTTATAGTCAACAATTTCACTCTCTTCTTTCTTATAAGGCAACCACTCATCTGTTCTCCATTTCTATAATTTTGACATTTCAAGAACTTTATATAAATGGAACCATACAATGTGTAACCTTTTGGAATTAGCTTTTTTCCCTCAAAATAATTTTGAGACTCATACAAGTTGTTATGTGTATTGATAGTTTGTCGCTATATATTGCTGGTTGTGTATTACCCCTGGTGTGGATTACCACAGGTCATTGAGTCTTTCACCCATTTAAAGACTTCTGAGTTGTTTCTAGTTTGGAGCTATTATGAATAAAGATGCTATGAACATTTATTACAGGTTTTTGTGGAATATAAATTTTCATGTCTCTGAAGTATATGTCCAGTGTGTAACAGCTGGATCATATTACTCATTGCGTGTTTAGTTTTCACAGAAACTGCCAAATCGTTTTGCAAAGTGTCTGATATAGACTGAATGTGTCCTCTCAAAATTCATATGTTGAAGCCCTAATCCCTAATGTGACTGTATTTGGAAAAAGACCTGTGAAGAGTTGATAAAGGTTAAATGAGGTCATAAGGGTGGGACCCTAATCTTATAGAGCAGGTACTCTTGTAAGAATATAAAGAGATACCAGAACTCTCTCTCTCCACCATGCAAGGACCCATGAAATGGTGGCCAGCTGCAAGCCAACAAAACAGCTTTCGCTGGAAACCGAACTGACCAGTAGGTTGATCTGGACCTCTCAGTCTTCAGAATTAGGAGAAATAAATTTCTGCTCTTTAACCTACCCAGTCTATAATGGTATTCTGTTATGGCAACCTGAGCTGACAAATACCACTGCTGATGGGAATGTAAAATTGTACAAAAAATTGTCAAATTGTAAAATTGACCTGTGGTAATCCACACTAGGGGTAATACACACTCAGCAATATATAAGAACAAACTATCAATACACATAACAACTTGTATGAGTCTCAAAATTATTTTGAGGGAAAAAAGCTAATTCCAAAAGGTTACACGTTGTATGGTTCCATTTATATAACATTCTTGAAATGTCAAAATTATAGAAATGGAGAACAGATGAGTGGTTGCCTCATAAGGAAGAAGGGAGTGAAACAGTTACGGCTCTAAAAGGCAACATGGAGAAACCTTAAGGTGATGGAAATGTTCTGTATCTTGCCTGCATCAATGTCAATATCATAGTCGTGATATCATACTATAGTTTTGCACGATGTTACCATTGGGAGAGGTTTGTAAAGGGTACGTGGGACCTCTCTGTATTATTTTACACAATCATGTGAATCTACAATTATATCAAATTAAAAAGTTAATTTTTAAAAGTAAAAACGATAGGAAAAACATGTCTAACAAAGAAGGACATTACATCTAGAGGTAAAACAGAAATTTATAACATTTTAGGAAGGATTTGAAAGGCATGGTGGAATAAGTAGTGAGATGATTGCTTAACATATGATAGGGGAGGTGCTTCCAGGTTAAAAGTGGGAGGATATGGCATGGCCTGTACTCTGAAATAATATACTATTTAGCAGGGGACACAGAGTAGCAGAATTAGAAGAAATAAGTTTGATAGCTAAGTTTTATTTAGAAAATAGAAATCTGAAAATTATAATAAATAATTTATTATAAATGAATTATAGTAAATAATTTATTGTAAATAAATTATAATAAATAATATAAATAAAATATAAAAATTATAATAAAAGTAAAGTGTTCTGGCATCTTGTTATCCTTCAAATTGATTAATTTTAGAATGATTGAATATTAGCAAAACTTGCTGTGCTAAACTCAATGTTTAGTCCTCTTTGTTTATTATATAAAGCTATACAAGGTACATAACACTTTGATATCATTTTGTATCTTTCTGAACCATGAGTTAGAGTATGAACCAATTATCTAATCTTCTTACAGAGTTAACAGTTAAATTAATGGTGCATAAAAAGGATGGACTAATTTATTTACACTAAATTGTGAGAAACAAAGATTGTGACTGATGACTGTTTAAAATGTGCTTTTAAGTGCATTTTCTGGCTTTGAGAAGTCCAAATTAAAAAAAAAAAATGACATTGGCTCTGTGTATATCTAAGCAAAAGTATCAACCCATGCTTAGTAGGCTGAGTTTGCAATCCAAAAATTAGTCTGCCTAAACTGCATGGCTCCCTACTCCACAGTGAAGCTGGCCAACAAGGTATCTTTGGTCAAGTTGCAGAGATTCAGTCATCAGAACTGTGCTGACAGTTCTGATGCTAATGGAATTCGGTGTAACCAGCCCATTGATCTTTAGAATTTGCAATGCTAGCAGGAGCACAGTGTATTTTGTAGGTAAAGTCAGCAACTGTAGCACTAAACTGCACTTTGGAACGAATAGGAGAGTGGCACTTTTGAGACCATAACTGCTGATATAACTTTCTGCTTTCTAAGCATAGGTCAAACCTGAGAATCAAAACCAGAGGGAAATATTAGGAGAAGGATTCATAAATCTCATGCTTACCTGACAATGAACTTTAAATTAAATTTTATTTTATCTCTGAAAGGCATCTACACATTATATATGTATATATATGTGTATATATATAATTATATATAGTATATATAATCTATAAACATGTATATAAAATATCATAAGCTTTTGATATGTAAAGGACATGTTCTGCTCATACTTTCATGCCCAATCATGCTAATAATAAATGTGAAGTAGAATTTAATATAGTAATAGTAGAAAATTATTATTTTAATGAAAATTTGTGGTATTTAAAATTAAGTAAACTGAATGGGGATTTGCTGTGGTGAACACATAATACATATTATCATTAAACCTGAGAGTGATTTGTGGATCCTCCTTTTAATATATATTATATCCAAACTGTAGTCCCTGGGCCAACAGCCTCAATGTATTTGAGAGTATGTTAGAAATGCATATTCTCAAACCCAGCCTCAGACTCACTGAATCAGAGTTTGAAAAACAAGATCTCCAGGTGGTTTTGTTTGTGCGTTAAGTTTAGAAGCACTGCTCTAAGTTGCATATTATCGATCCTTATACTGGGATACTGGGGATAATATCTTTACTGCAGGATGCCTATGAGTGACAATATAGTAAAATATGTGGAAGTGCCTTTTTGAGAAGGGAAAAAGCTAGGATTGAAATAAGCAATGGAAGGTAAAGGTAAGCTAAGTTTGTCTCTGTTTTTTTCCTTTAAGGTAGAGCAGGCATAAGGCTGAGCCAGTTATTAAATTATCATGTTTCAGCTCCAAATCTCTGTGATGGTGGGGCTCTTTCTTCACCAGCTGTCTTACTCAAAGTTTCTGCCAATGGGCAGTACTAGTAGGAGATTGAAAATCAGGAGGAGGGCAGAAAGGACTAGTTCTTTTCTTCATTTTTGTTTCTGTCAACATCATCTCAGCATCCCAGAAATATCCTTCACCTCAGTAGCAGCTGTTGTTTCCAGCCTCCAGCGTTCTTTCTAAGAGATTGTCTTCTTCAGGTTTCTGTAACTCCAACCATTGCCCTTTATTCTCCCCAGCCTTAGGGATGATAGTTGCTTTCTTCCGTTATTATGTCTGGTTCATTTAGTGCTTTCTTTTACTTTTCAGCCCTTGGATACATGCATAAGAAATTGCCTATATTAAATTATATCTATTGAAATGCATAGTGTAGTTTTGGTGTTCTTGAATGGACCTTAACTGATATGAAGGTAAACAAGCTGGAATAGCTAATTATAGTAACTGGTGTTTAAACATATTTTTTCATAATGCTTTAAAATGTATCATGACTCTACTTATGTAGGCTTTGTAGTTTTTTAGGATTGTAAAATTTCTCCATTGTATCACATAATATTTTAAAACATTATGATATCCTGTAACAGATTCTTTGCTATATAGTCACTAACACAGTGATGATAACACCAAGAATAAAAAGGACAGTGACTGACATTTATTAAGCACTAACTTTATTCCAGGCACTTTAAATGGATTTCACATTTAATCTTCACCCAGAGTCCTATAAAGTAGATTTTATTATAATCCTAATTTGACAGATGAGGACACTGAGGCTCCAACAGATTAAGTAACTTGTCTAAAATCACATAGCCAGAAAATTGTGAAATTGAGAATCAATCCATTTGTCTGACTACAAAGCCCTAAGACCCTACAGTCTTCTTTTCCAACCTTGTTTTCTTGTTTTCTGTTACTCTCATCCATTCATTCTTCAACTAACCACTCAGCCAATATTAAAGGAATGCCTGTTATCCTTCAGGCATTGGAGACACAGAGATAAATGAATCACCATTTCTGCCCTTAAGAATTTACTGCTTTTTTGGATGATTTTAGTTTAAAGAGAGAAATGTAAAAGAACAGTAGAATTGCTTATATACATTTCCACTGGGTATACAGTGGGGACAGACAGGACTATGTGAACCATGCTCTTGAGAAGATCAAATAAATACTATTGCAGGGGACCAGGTTTTCATGAGGATATAAAGGGAGTGGCAGAAATATTCTTCAGGAATTCCAGGGGGTGGACTCTTGTCTGTTCCTCCAGGTAAAGCTATGACCATACTAACATGGTGTCTTTGATTTACAAACCAGAAGAGTCCACTAACCAGGAGAGTTAGTAAATCTTTCCTTAGAGGAAAGTCATAGATTTTTCATGTAATCATAAATATTAATATATAATATTAATAGTATATTATAGTTATTAAATCCCAGGTATTGTTGTATTTCTGTATATTCATCTATACTTTAAAAGTTATTATTAGATAAAAATGATGTTTTCCTTATTTTATGGATGAAGAAAGGAAGACACATACAGATTGAGAAACTCAGGCATAGTCACATAGCTGGTAAGGGCCAGTATAGCCCCTGCTGTTATCACTACTTATTTTCCAGAACAATGGTATCAAGCCTAGGTATAAAATGACAGGGCCACACTAAGCATAGAATAATCCAGAATTGAAAAGATAATACATTTTCTGAACAGTGTCACTGACAGCTGCATGTCTCCTTTCGAAACTTCGGGGAACAAGGGAAGACTTCCTGAAATAATTGCTTTGACCTGCCTTTATAGTCCCTTTGCTTCCAACAATTTTGTATGCTTGGCTAATTAAATTCAGAACAAATCAAACGTTAAAAGATACTGCTATGAATGTGTGTGTGTGTGTGTGCGCGTGTGTGTGTGTGTTTGAGTGTAAACCCGTACCTACCAGATCTACTGCATTCCTAGCCACTGCTCAGGCAGAGCTGCATATGCTTTATTCTTTCTCTCTTAGCCTTGTAGCACGGTTCTCCTCTACAAGTTGTCTTTTTCCCTTACAGAAAAGCAGCAACCTATTTTAGCCATCTTATGAAAAGGAGGTTACTTGGATGGATTCAGTTCAGCTCTTGGTAAAATGGAAAAGCCATTAGAAATCACATTGCTTTCTCTATGTTTGCATCTCTTATGTTCTCTGGATCCACTACTGTGTCCTCTCATCTTCATTTGGAACATTCTTGGCTTACTTGCTGAACTAGCTGTCAGGGAGCCAGAGAGCTATGCGGATCTCATATCTATCATCTCAGTTTGGCAGACCCTTGGTAGGCAGGCCACTTCATGGGTCACCTAAATGCCCACGCTTGAGCCTTTGGAGCAGGGGTTCATCACTCATTGATTGGGTGTGTCTGCAAGCACTGGACAGCCTCTGACAGCCCCCTGTGTGGTGCAGCAACCAGTTTCCTAACACTATTCCAGGGGGTTACTCAAGGAACCACAGCAAATTCAGAAGAACCCTAACTTAATAACAATCTTTTCTTCCCAGCTTCTAATACTGGCCAGACCTTGTCACTTAGTTCTTGCCCTGTAGGCTATAGTATCCATCCAGCTCTAGCAAGCATCTTCTTCCTATGAAGGTAAGCACCATGATTGTTATAGTATTGCAATCTGCACTGTCCTCCCAGCTCCACATATGGGAATCTCATCCCTTCTTTATGGCTCCACTCAAATGCCACTCCTTCCATGAAAATGCCTGGTGAAAAAGACAGTGTATAATTTTTCTATTCTACAGAAGAGGGCTGTACACAGTGAGAGGTAGCATGGCTTGTGTTCCTGGAGTCATGGGGCAGGAACCAGGACAACCAGGACTCAAAAAAAAAATGTTTGTTTACTGAAAACACGAGTGCAACTCCTTGACTTGGTTTAATTAATTTATCTTAATGTGTTCTGTTAGGATTTAGAGGGCATTGCCTCATCTTGACTTCTATTACATTATTAGAGAGCCTACCTTTGGTATTATTCTTATTTAAATGTTAGCAGCATTTGTTTGAGAGTTTGTATGCTAGTGGATGGATGTTGACCTTTAATGATCATTCCTCTGTTTTCCAGTTGCATGAAAACTATGGAATTAATCATTCATCCAGAAGTTTTCAGGGACCAATATCAGACTCTCACTTATGGCAGGGTTATCCAACTTTTTTTCCCATCACAGAGCACTGTAAGTCATAACATACATAAGGCACACTGGGGTAAACAGAAGAGTCCGCTGGCAGTAACAGCCCCTTGGCCGCCTCAGGGAATGAGGCAAACAATACATCAGTGCACTCATCACCCACTGTACCGGGATGCTGGGCACCCAGTTGGGGAGATCTGATTATGCTATAGACAATTTAGAAACCTGCCTTCTCAATTTTTTTTTTTTTAAATCAGGGGCTATTATTTACCCTTAAGTTATACTAAATCTCAAAATTCAGATACACCATTTCCTGTATATAGTGAGTGAATTTCAGGAAACCAAGAACAGCAGAGGAGCCAAAATACTAGAGGAAGACACATTTCTGAATGGTCTCTCTCCAATTCCTAGTAAAAATCTTTACAGATGCTCAATAAATACTCGTTGACTTAAAGTACACCATCTGCTCTAGTACTTTCCTGTGTGTTCTTTTTCTCCTCTTTTTGTATGGATAGAATTGAAAATTCTTCACATTGGTCCTGGCACATTGCAGATGCCTTCTGGTGTAGACAATCTGTCTATTATTGTAGGGTGCTCTACCCTCGTCATTTATACCTGCCATTTTCACGTTGTTTATCAGACATATACGGCCTCATTTGTTTCTGTGCACAGCTCCTTTTTCATTTACTAAAGATCTGTGGCAGGTACTGATTGTTTTATGTCCCACAAAAATCTGCCTTCTGTCTTCTTCCTTAGAACAGTAACCTGATATTTTTTTCTCAGAAAAGATGGTCTAGGTCAGTGCTCCCCAACATTTTTAGCACCAGGGACTGGGTTCGTGGAGGACAATTTTTCCATTGACCAGGATAGGGGTGGTTTCTGGATGATTCAAGAGCATTACATTTATTGTGCACTTTATTTCTATTATTATTACATTGTAATATATGATTAAATAATTATACAACTAACCATAATGCAGAATCAGTGGGAACCCTGAGCTTGTTTTCAGTTGCCACTCACTGATAGGGTTTTGATATGAGTCTGCAAGCAATTGATTTATTATGGTCTCTGTGCAGTCAAACCTCTCTGCTAATGATAATCTGTATTTGCAGCTGCTCCCCAGTGCTGCCATCACCACCTCAGCTCCGCCTCAAATCATCAGGCGTTAGATTCTCATAAGGAGCATGCAACCTAGATCCCTCGCATGCTCAGTTCACAGTAGGGTTCGCGCTCCTATGAGAATCTAATGCCGCTGCTGATCTGACAGGAGGCGGAGCTCAGGCGGTAATGCGAGCAATGGGGAGCGGCTGTAAATACAGACGAAGCTTTGCTTGCTCGCTCACCCACTGCTCACCTCCTGCTGTGCAGCCTGGTTCCTAACAGGACACGGACTGCTAGGGGTACATGGCCAGGGGGTTAGCGACACCTGGTTTAGGTTATTGATCTAAAAATAGGCACGTAGCTATTCTAACCAATGAGACATGATAGCTGTCTAATGGGGGTGTGCCTTAGAAAAGACTTTTGCTCAAAGAAGGTGAGAAGGAAGTGACTCTGTATTTTGAAGCATCCTTGCTTCCTGTCTTTGAGTACGGTATTGATGATGAAATGTTCAGATGATACTGTTGTAATCATGAGAGGAAGCTTGTTCAGTTAATAAATTTTCACAAGCAATTGTCAACCCCCCAATGTTTTGTCAGATGTGAAGAAACACCTATTTTTAGTATTTTTAATTTAATTTTTGGGCACACCGTACGGCATGCAGTATCTTAGTTCCCTGACCAGGGATCAAACCAGTGCCCCCTGCATTGGGAGCACGGAGTCTTAACCACTGGACCGCCAGGGAAGTCCCGAAACACCTATTTTTTAAGCCTTCTTAGGTTTTAAGTTACTTGGAGCCACACCACATTGTGATTAATGATGAAGTGTGATTAAACAGTCATTATACTATGATTTTCCTACAATCTCCCATGACTCTTGTGATATTTTCCATTTTAGAATTCTTCAGATTCAGATTCCCTGATGGGCACTGACTGCCCATACATTTTTAAATTTAATTAAACAAATGTTTATTATCTCATGTCTCTGTTAGACTGTGACTTGATCAAGGATGATGTTTAATTTATCTTTGCATGTCTGACATTTTGATGAAACATATAATAAATACTCAGTAAATGCTTCTTGAATAAACTTATATTTTTCTAATTGTGTGCAAGGCATTGTGTTAAATATCAGAGACATAAATTGAATATCAAATGCTGATTTCACTGAATGAGGTATTCCATAATTTAGATGACTTTTGAACTTTTTTCCTTTCCAAAATGCTATAAAAATTTTGAGGACAGAGTCTATGTCTGCTTCACTGTTATAGAATATAGAATTCCTAGTATAGGTTCTTATATCTCTAAGGTTCTGAAAATCCAAGGGAACTTAATAAACGTGTCAAATAAATATGTCAGTTATGGCCCACCCCATTATTATATCTGAACTCTGTGACAATTGCCTTAGGAAATTATTGTCCTTACGTTCTGTTTGGTTGAGTAACTTTTTTTTCTAATATCTTTCTTGGAGTATAATTACTTTACAATGGTGTGTTAGTTTCTGCTTTATAACAAAGTGAATCAGCTATACATATCCATATATCCCCATATCTCCTCCCTCTTGCATCTCCCTCCCATCCACCCTATCCCACCCCTCTAGATGGTCACAAAGCACCGAGATGATCTCCCCGTGCTATGTGGCAGCTTCCCACTAGCTATCTATTTTACATTTGGTAGTATATATATGTCCATGCCGCTCTCTCACTTCGGCCAAGCTTACCCTTCTGCCTCCCCGTGTCCTCAAGTCCATTCTCTGTGTCTGCATCTTTATTCCTGTCCTGAGCCTAGGTTCTTCAGAACCATTTTTTTTTTTTTTTTAGATTCCATATATATGTGTTAGCATACAGTATTTGTTTTTCTGACTTACTTCACTCTGTAGGACAGATTGTAGGTCCATCCACCTCACTACAAATAACTCAATTTTCTTCCTTTTATGGCTGAGTAATATTCCATTGTATATATGTGCCACATCTTTTTTATCCATTCATCTGTCGATGGACACTTAGGTTGCTTCCATTGTCCTGGCTATTGTAAATAGAGCTGCAATGAACATTTTGGTACATGACTCTTTTTGAATTATCGTTTTCTCAGGGTATATGCCCAGTAGTGGGATTGCTGGGTCGTATGGTAGTTCTATTTTTAGTTTTTTTAAGGAACCTCCATACTATTCTCCATACTGGCTGTATCAATTTACATTCCCACCAACAGTGCAAGAGGGTTCCCTTTTCTCCACACCCTATCCAGCATTTATTGTTTGCAGATTTTTGGATGATGGCCATTCTGACTGGTGTCAGGTGATACCTCGTTGTAGTTTTCATTTGCATTTCTCTAATGATTAGTGATGTTGAGCATCCTTTCATGTGTTTGTTGGCAATCTGTATATCTTCTTTGGAGAAATGTCTGTTTAGGTCTTCTGCCCATTTTCGGATTGGATTGCTTGTTTTTTTGATATTGAGCTGCATGAGCTGCCTTTAAATTTTGGAGATTAATCCTTTGTCAGTTGTTTCATTTGCAAATATTTTCTCCCATTCTGAGGGATGTCATTTTGTCTTCTTTATGTTTTTCTTTGCTGTGCGAAAGCTTTTAAATTTCATTAGGTCCCATTTGTTTATTTTTGTTTTTATTTCCATTTCTCTAGGAAGTGGGTCAAAAAGGATCTTGCTGACATTTATGTCATAGAGTGTTCTGCCTCTGTTTTCCTCTAAGAGTTTTATAGTGTCTGGTCTTACCTTTAGGTCTTTAATCCATTTTGAGTTTATTTTTGTGTGTGGACTTAGGGAGTGTTCTAATTTCATTCTTTTACATTTAGCTGTCCAGTTTTCCCACCACCACTTATTGAAGAGATTATCTTTTCTCCATTGTATATTCTTGCCTCCCTTATCAAAGATAAGGTGACCATATGTGTGTGGGTTTATCTCTGGGCTTTCTATCCTGTTCCATTGATCTATGTTTCTGTTTTTGTGCCAGTACCATACTGTCTTGATTACTGTAGCTTTGTAGTATAGTCTGAAGTCTGGGAGCCTGATTCCTCCAGCTCCAGTTTTCTTTCTCAAGATTGCTTTGGCTATTCAGGGTCTTTTGTGCCTCCATACAAATTGTGAAATTTTTTGTTCTAATTCTTTGAAAAATACCATGAGTAGTTTGATACGGATTGCAGTGAATCTGTAGATTGCTTTGGGTATTATAGTCATTTTCACAATGTTGATTCTTCCAATCCAAGAATATGGTATATCTCTTCATCTGTTTGTATCATCTTTGATTTCTTTCATCAGTGTCCTATAGTTTTCTGCATACCGGTCTTTTGTCTCCTTAGGTAGGTTTATTCCTAGGTATTTTATTCTTTTTGTTGCAGTGGTAAATGGGAGTATTTCCTTAATTTCTCTTTCAGATTTTTCATCATTAGTGTATAGGAATGCAAGAGATTTCTGTGCATTAATTTTGTGTCCTGCTACTTTACCAAATTAATTGATTAGCTGTAGTAGTTTTCTGGTAGCATCTTTAGAATTCTCTATGTATAGTATGTCATCTGCAGTTACAGCTTTACTTCTTCTTTTCTGATTTGGATTCCTTTGATTTCTTTTTCTTCTCTGATTGCTGTGGCTAAAACTTCCAAAACTATGTTGAATAAGAGTGGTGAGAGTGCACAACCTTATCTTGTTCCTGATCTTAGAGGAAATGGTTTCAGTTCTTCACCATTGAGAACGATGTTGGCTGCGGGTGCATCATATGTTGTCTTATTTTGTTGAAGTAGGTTCCCTCTATGTCTACTTTCTGCAGTGTTTTTATCATAAATGGGTGTTGAATTTTGTTAAAAGCTTTTTCTGCATCTATTGAGATGATTATATGTTTTTTCTCCTTCAATTTGTTAATAAGTTTTTCACATTGATTGATTTGTGTATATTGAAGAATCCTTGCATTCCTGGGATAAATCCCCCTTGATCATGGTGTATGATCCTTTTAATGTGCTGTTGGATTCTGTTTGCTACTATTTTGTTGAGGATTTTTACATTTATGTTCATCAGTGATATTGGCCTGTAGTTTTCTTTCTTTGTGACATCTTTGTCTGGTTTTGGTATCAGGGTGATGGTGGCCTCGTAGAATGAGTTTCAGAGTGTTCCTCCCTGTGCTATATTTTGGAAAAGTTGGAGAAGGATAAGTGTTAGCTCTTCTCTAAAAGTTTGATAGAATTCACCTGTGAAGCCATCTGGTCCCGGGCTTTTGTTTGTTGGAAAATTTTTAATTACTCTTTCAATTTCAGTGCTTGTGATTGGTCTTTTTATATTTTCTATTTCTTCCTGGTTCAGCCTCAGAAGGTTGTGCTTTTCTAAGAATTTGTCCATTTCTTCCAGGTTGTGCATTGTATTGAGATATAGTTGCTTGTAGTAATCTCTCATGATCCTTTGTATTTATGCAGTGTCAGTTGTTACTTCTCCTTTTTCATTTCTAATTCTATTGATTTGAGTCTTCTCCCTTTTTTTCTTGATGAATCTGGCCAATGGTTTATCTATTTTGTTTATCTTCTCAAAGAACTAGCTTTTAGTTTTATTGATCTTTGCTATCATTTCCTTCATTTCTTTTTCATTTATTTCTGGTCTGATTTTTATGATTTCTTTCCTTCTGCTAACTTTGGGGATTTTTTGTTCTCTCTTACTCTAATTGCTTTAGATGTAAGATTAGGTTGTTTATTTGAGTTGTTTCTTGTTTCTTGAGGTAGGACTGTATTCCTCTGAACTTCCATCTTAGATCTGCTTTTGCTGCATCCTATGGTTTCTGGTTCATTGTGTTTTCATTGTCATTTGTTTCTAGGTTTGTTTTTTTTTTTTTTTTTTTTTTTGCGGTATGCGGGCCTCTCACTGTTGCGCCCTCTCCTGTTGTGGAGCACAGGCTCCAGACGTGCAGGCCCAGCAGCCATGGCTCGCGGGCCCAGCCACTCCGTGGCATGTGGGATCTTCCCGGATTGGGGCACGAACCCGCGTCCCCTACGTCAGCAGGCAGACTCTCAACCACTGCGCCACCAGGAAGCCCTGTTTTAGGTATTTTTTGATTTCCTCTTTAATTTCTTCAATGATCACTTGGTTATTAAGTAGTGTATTGGTTTTTTTTTGTTTGTTTGTTTTATCTCCCACCAACCCCTAAGTAGTGTATTGTTTAGCTTCCATATATTTGTATTTTTTACAGATTTTTTTTTACTGTAATTGATATGTAGTCTCAAAGCATTGTAGTTGGAAAAGATACTTGATACGATTTCAATTTTCTTAAGTTTACCAAGGCTTGATTTATGACCCAAGATATAGTCTATACTGGAGAATATTCCAGGAGCACTTAAGAAGAACGTGTATTCTGCTGTTTGGGGATGGAATGTCCTATAAATATCAATTAAGTCCATCTTGTTTAATGTATCATTTAAAGCTTGTGTTTCCTTATTTATTTTCATTTTGGATGATCTGTCCATCAGTGAAAGTGGGGTGTTAAAGTCCCCTATTGTGATTGTATTACTGTCAATTTCCCCTTTTATGGCTGTTAGCATTTGCCTTATGTATTGAGGTGCTCCTATGTTGGGTGCATAAATATTTACAATTGTTATATCTTCTTCTTGGATTGATCCCCTCATCATTATGTAATGTCCTTCTTTGTCTCTTGTAATAGTCTTTATTTTAAAGTCTATTTTGTCTGATATGAAAATTGCTACTCCAGCTTTCTTTTGGTTTCCCTTTGCATGGAATATCTTTTTCCATCCCCTCACTTTCAGTCTGTATGTGTCCCTAGGCCTGAAGTGGGTCTCTTGTAGACAGCATATAGACAGGTCTTGTTTTTGTATCCATTTAGCCAGTCTATGTCTTTTGGTTGGATCATTTAATCCATTTACATTTAAGGTAGTTATTGATATGTATGTTCCTATTACCATTTTCTTAATTGTTTTGGGTTTGTTATTGTAACTCTTTTCTTTCTCTTGTGTTTCCTGCCTAGAGAAGTTCCTTTAGCATTTGTTGTAAAGCTGGTTTGGTGATGCTGATTTCTCTTAGCTGTTGCTTGTCTGTAAAAGTTTTAATTTCTCTGTCAAATCTGAATGAGATCCTTGCTGGGTAGAGTAATCTTGGTTGTAGGTTTTTCCCCTTCATCACTTTAAATATGTCCTGCCACTTCCTTTTGGCTTGGAGAGTTTATGCTGAAAGATCAGCTGTTAACCTTATGGGGATTCCCTTGTATGTTATTTGTTGTTTTTCCCTTGCTGCTTTTAATATTTTTTTCTTTGTATTTAATTTTTGATAGTTTGATTAATATGTCCCTTGACGTGTTTCTCCTTGGCTTTATCCTGTGTGTGACTCTTTGACCTTCCTTGACTTGATTGACTATTTCCTTTCCCATAGTAGGTAGGTTTTCAACTATAATCCCTTCTTTTCTCAATCCCTTTCCTTTCCTCTTCTTCTTCTGGGACATCTATAATTCGAATGTTGGTGCATTTACTGTTGTCCCAGAAGTCTCTGAGACTTTCCTCCATTCTTTTCATTCTTTCTTCTATATTCTGCTCTGTGGTAGTTATTTCCACTATTTTATCTTCCAGGCCACTTACCCGTTCTTCTGCCTCAGTTATTCTGCTATTGATTCCTTCTAGAAGATTTTTAATTTCATGTATTGTGTTGTTCTTCATTGTTTGTTTGCTCTTTAGTTCTTCTAGTTCCTTGTTAAATGTTTCTTGTATTTTCTCCATTCTATTTCCAAGATTTTGGATCATCTTTACTATCATTATTCTGAATTCTTTTTCAGGTAGACTGCCTGTTTCCTCTTCATTTGTTAGGTCTAGTGGGTTTTTACCTTGCTCCTTCATCTGCTGTGTGTTCGTCTGTCTTCTCATTTTGCTTATCTTACTGTGTTTGGGGTCTCCTTTTCGCATGCTGCATGTTCGTAGTTCCCATTGTTTTTGGTGTCTGTCTCCAGTGGCTAAAGTTGGTTCAGTGGGTTGTGTAGGCTTCCTGGTGGAGGGGACTAGTGCCTGTGTTCTGGTGGATGAGGCTGGATCTTGTCTCTCTGGTGGGCAGGTCCACGTCTGGTGGTGTGTTTTGGGGTGTCTGTGAACTTATTATGATTTTAGGCAGCCTTTCTGCTAATGGGTGGATTTGTGTTCCTGTCTTGCTAGTTGTTTGGCATGGGGTGTCCAGCACTATTGCTTGCTGGTTGTTGAGTGGAGCTGGGTCTTAGCATTGAGATGGAGATCTCTGGGAGAGCTCTCGCCATTTGATATTATGTGGAGCTGGGAGGTCTCTCATGGACCAATGTCCTGAACTTGGATTTCTCTCCTCAGAGGCACAGGCCTGACAGCTGGCCGGAACACCAAGACCCTTTCAGCCACCCGGCTCCGAAGAAAAGGGAGAAGGAAAGAGAGAGAGGGAGAGGGAGAGGGAGAGAGAGCGGGAGAGAGTGGGAAAGAAAGAAAGAAAGAAAGAAAGAAAGGCAGAAAGGAGGGGCTTCCCTGGTTGCACAGTGGTTGAGAGTCCACCTGCCAATGCAGGGGACATGGGTTTGTGCCCCGGTCCGGGAAGATCCCACATGCTGTGGAGCAGCTGGGTTCATGAGCCATGGCCGCTGAGCCTGCATGTCCAGAGCCTGTGCTCCGCAGCGGGAGAGGCCACAACAGTGAGAGGCCCGCGTACCGCAAAAAAAAAAAAAAAAAAAAGAGAGAAAGGAGAAAGGAAGGAAGGAAATGAAGGGAGGAAGGAAGGGAGGAGGAAAGAAGGAAAGAAAAAAAAGTTATTAAAATAAAGAATTAAAAACTATTAAAAATTAAAAAAGTAAATAGTAATAAAAAAAAGAAAAAGAAAGGACGAGAAAGAAACTAGAGAGCAACCAAACCAAAAACAAATCCACCAGTGATCGCAAGCACTAAACACTATCCAAAAAAAAAAAGGATAGACAGAACCCTAGGACAAATGGTAAAAGCAAAGCTATACAGACAAAAATCACACAAAGATGCACACACATACACACTCACAAAAAGAGAAAAAGGAAAAAAATTATATATATCTATATATTCAAAAAAAAGGTAAGAGAGCAACCAAATCAATAAACAAATCTAGCAATGACAATAAACTCTAAATACTAAACTAAGATAAACATAAAACCAGAAACAAATTCGATGCTGAAAGCAAACTCCAAGTCTACAGTTGCTCTCAAAATCCACCGTTTCAATTTTTGGATAATTCGTTGTCTATTCAGGTGTCCCACAGATGCAGCGAACATCAAGTTGATTGTGGAGATTTAATCTGCTGCTCCTGAGGCTGCTGGGAAAAGTTTCCCTTTCTCTTCTTTGTTCGCACAGCTCCTGGGGTTCAGCTTTGGATTTTTTCCTGCCTCTGCCTGTTGGTCTCCTGATGACATCTGTTTCCCTCCCAGACAGGACGGGGTTAAAGGAGCAGCTGATTAAGGGGCTCTGGCTCACTCAGGCCAGGGGATGGGAGGGATACCGAATGCAGGGCGAGCCTGCGGTGGCAGAGACCGGCGTGATGTTGCAACAGCCTGAGGCACTCCGTGTATTCTCCCAGGGAAGTTGTCTCTGCGTCACAGGACCCTGGCAGTGGCGGGCTGCACAGGATCCTGGAAGGGGAGGTGTGGACAGTGACCTGTGCTTGCACACAGGCTTCTTGGTAGCTGCAGCAGGAGCCTTAGCATCTCATGCCCGTCTCTAGTGTCCACGCTGATATCCCTGGCTCACACCTGTCTCTGGAGCTTGTTTAGGTGGTACTCTGAATCCCCTCTCCTCCTGCACCCCGAAACAATGGTCTCTTGCCTCTAAGACAGTTCCAGGCTTTTTCCCGGACTTCCTCCTGGCTAGCTGTGATGAAGTAGCCCCCTTCAGGCTCTGCCTGCCAACCCCAGTCCTCTCCCTGGGATCCGACAGAAGCCCGAGCCTCAGCTCCCAGCCCTGCCCGCCCTGGCGGGTGAGCAGACAAGCCTCTCGGGCTACTGAGTGCTGGTCGGCACCAATCCTCTGTGCAGGGATCTCTCTGCTTTGCCCTCTGCACCGCTGTTGCTGTGCTCTCCTCCGTGGCTCCAAAGCTTCCCCCGCACCACACCCCGTCTCCGCCAGTGAAGGAGCTTCCTAGTGTGTGGAAACTTTTCCTCCTTCACAGCTCCCTCCCACTGGTGCAGGTCCCGTCCCTATTCTTTCGTCTCTGTTATTTCTTTTTTCTCTCTCCCTACCCAGGTATGTGGGGAGTTTCTTGCCTTTTGGGAAGTCTGAGGTCTTCTGCCAGCGTTCAGTAGGTGTTCTGTAGGAGCTGTTCTACACGTAGATGTATTTCTGATGTATTTGTGGGGAGGGAGGTGATCTCCAGGTCTTACTCCTCTGCCATCTTGAAGCACGTCTGGTTGAGTTACTTTTATCATAATTCTCAAGTGTTTTATTTTCATATTTTCTCTCTTCTTACATTCATTTCAAAGCTTGCCACTCTATTCCATATATAGTTTCAATTTTTTTCTCTCTCTCTTTATATGTGTATATGTGTGTGTGTGTATCTCTGTGTGTGTGTGTATGTATCCTCTCTCTTTTGACAAGGATAAACTCTTTTATGCACAGTATGTCTCTTCTCTACAGTGTTAACCATTTTATGTATTTGTCCTGTAATATTTCACAAGTACCTTTAATACGTCTATCCTTTTAAATCAGCATAGGGAAGTTTGAGAACATAATTTTACTTCCAACCTTCTTTCTTTGCTTTTTACATGAAATGAGCACTTTTTTCATCCTTTTTTTTTCTTTTGCAAATCTATTGCCCTTTACATCTGGTAAGAAGTGAGGCTGGAAGTTGTCAGTTCTCTGCTGGAGAATGACCAGAGGTGGTTTGAAATGACAGTTGATTCCACTTGTCTCTGATAATAAAAAGGAAAATAAGTCATTCTTACCAAAAGATGATTGTACCTGACAAGCAAAGCTTGTGGTTTATTAATAATTAAAAATATTTCTGTGTTCCTCTACTGATGGAAAAGTTAGTTAATCGCTTGTTCAGTCAATACCAATGTACCATTTATTATTCATTAAAGATAAATGTATTGTAATGGCCTTGAAGTGCAGTGTGTTACAGTGAGATTACAAAGGGCATAAGAAAGTTGATTCATTATTTTGGATTTGATTAAACTTCTCTACTGATCTCAGTGACGAGGATAACCCACTAGATCTCCACAGTGACACAGCGTTTTAATTAAAAAGGGTATTTTACTAGTTGGGGGCTAGTTTTAACTAATATTTAAATTAGGAGCGGGGTATGATGCTCAAGACAGTGACTAAACTGAAGGCTCTGCTTCAAGGGTTAATTTGAGTTTCTTAGAGGAGGTGTGACACCCAGCAGTGATGCATGCATTTGCTAGGACTTTCTTCAGTTCTAGTGTGACACCAGCTTAGGCTCTTGCTTTTAGCATATCCTCTGCTGGGTCATTACAGGTCAGCCAAGTTTCATTCAAGAGCTTTATGTTCAGATAACATTCCCCCCCCCAGCTCTCAGTAGAGGTGGTTGAGTTTTTTAAAGGCCGTATGAATGATTCATTCCCTTTTCTCTCTGATTCTTTTGAATCTTTATACTCAGATTAGGGCAAATATGAGGGAAAAGTAGACTTTTCTTCAATGCTTGTTCTAAGTTTTTTCCTGCCCTCAGTCTACCAGACGTGAAACTCTCAGCTGAGAAATCACTTCTCCCTCCTTTTCGGGACTTAATCTTTTCATTATAGACTGTGCTACCTGCATACTTTAATGACCTTTTATCTCGTTCTATTCAAGTGATGGCAGAAAAAGTAGAGAGAGAGAAGAAGAAAAGAATATCTATTCTGAGTAAGGACGGTCTCCAGGATTTCTCCAGTGGATTCATGTCCTGTGTGAGGCTCATCTAAGAAGAATGGGTTTTGACTTAGGTCAGGTTGTTATTGCTTTTGAGAGCAGATGGACTTGAGCCTCCATCTGCAATATGCAATAAAGAGGACTTAGTGTCTCAGGGCATTTAAAATTCATCGTAACAGCTGCAGTCAAGAAACCTATGTTCTGGTGCATAAATAGTCATATCTTTGTTCTTTGCTACAGGAAATCATTTGTGCGTCTTCAGAAAGGAGTTCAATAGTATCCTGCTACATAAAGATGCTATTATGGGAGGGAATTACCATGCCGATCCCCCAAGTGTCACTTGGTAGCAGTGATACATCAAATCCAAGGCTGGATAAGGAATTCCTGACATTAGAAACATTTACTGAGTGAGTGCTGCATACCAGACACAATATCAGACTTGAAGTCAATTATGTGATAAAGATAATGATGTAATACATAAATTATTTTTATCCATTTTCAAAACCATTTGTCCTAAATGAACAATTTAAAATAAATACATAGAAAATCAAAAAGGGATAATATGATGTGATAGACATAAGAAAGCAAGCGAAATAAAAGAATAATCTCATTGAAAATGGGACAGGCTGCCTGTGACATTTCTCCAATGTTAGAATATAAACCATTTTAAAATGAGACAGTATTTCAAGATTTTGATATTTGCTGGATTTTTATTTTGTTAAATTTAGGAAGTTGTAGGTAATCTGTGCTGTATCTCACTCTGTACTACCTAAGCCTTGGATAAAGTATGGGGCCCTGCAGCAGATTTGGGGGAAAGTTTCCTTATTCTGAGTTGCAATTAATTATCCTTATTTTTCTGAAACTTCATTTCTCAAAGCCATACAAGCACATCCCTATAGCTCAGCTCTCATCAGCATAAGAGGGAAATGCATTTTGCAATATACTAAGTTCTTACAGTGATTCCCTGAGAGTGACCAAATGCTTGGGTTTGTTTCACAACCATTTATCTGATACTCCCAGGTGTGACTCAGGATGCATTGGTCACTCAGAAAACTTTCATACACGACATTTCAAGCTGCTGCTTCTGCCTCCTGTATTCATGTATTCACTCCAGTGTGAAAGAGTTGACACAGTTGTTGTGTAGCCTTCTCTTGTGGAGATTACACACTAGATAATGCAATTGGCGACTCAGATTCCTAAAGCCATTGTTAAGCTTTCTGTGTCATTTAGGGTTCCACATGTTCTCTGGGCATTTTGGCTGACTCAGTGTAGGTCTAGCTCTACCCATCTCAGAGACAGTGGATCTACTTTCCAGTGATAAACTTCCTTTTCTATTTGATGTTCTTCTTTGACTATGAGTGTCACATTTTCTACTGAAGTAGGATCTCAAATCACAGCCCTTCTCCCTAGTTTGTATTTATCTTTATTCATTAAACAATATGTACTGTGTTCCTCTTAGGTGTCAGATACTGTTCTAGGTGCAGGGATGCATCGGTAAGCACGGAGGAAAAAGGCTCCATTCTTACGGAGCTTACAACATACTGGGAATTGACTAGAAGCAGTGGGGAAAGAAAAATAATAAACAAAGCAATCAAACACAGCAATTAGAATTATTCGTAGAGTTATAAATGGTATGAACATAATTTGACTGAATCAAGTAGTACAGAGCGGTAGGGTAGTTGTTTAGACTTAGTAGTCAGGGGAAGCTTTTCTGAGGCTGTGATATTTGAGCTGAAATGAAGTCTGAATGACATGAAATAACCATTCAAGGAAAGACCCAGGAGGAGAAGAAACAGCAAGGGCAAGTACCCTAGGATAGGGACAAGCTTGAACATTCCAATTACAAACAACAGGGCAGTGATGG
This sequence comes from Grampus griseus, assembly GCF_964374135.1. Classification (NCBI taxonomy): domain Eukaryota; kingdom Metazoa; phylum Chordata; class Mammalia; order Artiodactyla; family Delphinidae; genus Grampus; species Grampus griseus. Next base: position 92,712,615 of record NC_139002.1, on the reverse strand, counting down.
CTAGAAAACCATGAGTGTGAGATGGAGTGCCTCAGTTTTTGTTTCCAAATATCAGGCTCTGGGCCAAAGGCTATGTGCACACATCTATTAGAAAGTGAAAAACCAGGGAGCAGAAGTAAGGCACGAGGGGCGTGGAGTGTAGTAAGCGGGCGAGCTAATATGAGGATGTGGAATCAAGCTGACTGCTAAGAGTGACTGTTTGCTTGACCTTAAAGAACCATCCTCTATAAATCAAGTGAAAAACTGGAACTCAAGGAGAAAAAGGGAGAAAAATTATCCATCAACCACCTTTGCCAATTGATCAAGGGAGTTTGCACCAGAGGGTGTTAATCCCCTGAACTTCTGGGATGTACATGCTTTAGACCAAGAGGAAGTCTTGTTTTTTCACACTTCAAAATCAATAGAGATGCACTGGGGCAGGAGGTGTGAGGCACATTGGGGGGAAGGATAAAGGAAGTTGCTATTAAGGTGTACGTGTGTGAATTCAGTCAGGGTCCAGCAAGAGCTGATGTCCCCCAATGGTGCTGAGAACAAGAGGCGACAAGGATCAGAAATGGTGTCTAAGCCATTTGTTGCAGAGTGACATTCACGATGGCTTAAGAAAATTAGTCAAGGAGCAGCAAAAGTAGAGGTCATGGTACAAAGTCTTAGAGCTCTCAGATGAGTGTACATTTTATCCTAAGTATGTTGGAAAGACACTGGATGTTACTAATCAGGGTAAAGACGTGATCTGTTTTATATTTTAAATAGATTCCTTTGGCTTTCATGTAGAGGATTGCTTGTCAAGGGGTAAGAGCGGAAGAGTTCACCAAAGCAGTGGTCAGCAGAGTATGACCGTAGGTCAAATCCTGCCCATCTCCTACTTTTGAAAATAAAATGTTATTGCAACACAACCACACTTATTCATATCCATGTTGTCTATGGCTCTTTTCACACAGCCACAGCAGAGTTTAGTAATTGAAAGAGATACCATTTGTCCTCCAAAGCCTAAAATATTTGCTATTTCACCATTCACAGAAAAAGTTTGCTGAACACTGCATGAGAGTAATCTTCCTTCGGCAGAGTCTGGCAATGCTCCTTTCCTGCTAATGTCCTTCAGTGGTTATCTGCTCTTTTTAGGTTGTTTTATTATGACATTGATTATTATATAATAAAACTTTACTTGGAAAGCAAATCTACTTTCAAAATACATGTTGTATGGCATGTTGCTTATTTTATCCAAAGCTAACAGTATGCTAAGCAGTATAACCACTGCTTTATATTTTGAAGTATATTAGTCAGCCTTGTTGCAGTTGAAAAAGAAAGAAACACCTCAGTTGCTTTTAGGAACAAACATATCTTTTCCCTCACATTGCTTGTCAGCAGTTGTGGGTGAGATGCTGTAACTCTGCCCTAAGCATTTCCACATTTGGGGGTCCAAGCTGAAGAAGCAGTCACTATATGGGATGTACCATTTTTCTGGCAGAGGGGAAGAATCAAGACTTGTGGAAACTCACAAGACTTCTTAAAGCTTTTGCTCTGATGATGCATATGTTACATCTGCTCATGTTCCATTGACCAATACACATCATATGATCAAACTCAACGTTAGTGAGGTGAGATGTGATTATTCAATGGTGAGGTGAACCTGCGAATCACATTGTAACAGTCAAGGATGTTCTATCCCTTTAACAGAAAACTTAGGGGAAGGGAATTATTGAAGGGAATTATTGTTATCAATGTATTGACACTTCCAAATCTGCATTTTTATTGACTGACTTTGTGATACTGGAGCTGAACCCTGTAAACGTTAGTCCTGTGGGTTCAGTGTTAAGCTTGGTCAATAGAGGGCGCTGGAGAGATACTGCAAAGTCACAGCAGGAGCAAAGGTTTTTCCTTCCTGGTTCAAGTGGCCAGATTTAGCAAACAAAATTAGGGATGCTCGGCAAATTTGAATTTCAGATAAATAACGAACGATTTGTTTTTTGTGCTATGAAGATGTACCAAATATTGCAGGGAATATACCTATGCTAAAATGTTATTCATTGTTTATCTGAAATTTAAATTTCACTGATGTCCTGTGTTTTCTATAGCAAAAGTATCCTGGTTCCTCTGAGCTGTTTTTCTTTGGTGTAGCAGACAGAGGATCAGTGTGTGGCAGCCACATCAGAGGCCCAGAGGTCAGGTGCAGCCTTCAGCCTCCAGCAGGTCTCTCTGTACACCAGCTCCTGATCCTGGGCAGGCTTCTTCACCACCAGCAGGCTGCCTGTTCCTGTGGTGTGGTCAGGAAGCCACACCCTCTCCAAAGCATTTGAATCTCAGCCTCGAGGGAAGGAACTCTTCTAAGTAGCTTGTTCCTTTCTTCTTCATTCTCCCTCTCCCTTAAATGTAGTACATGCCTCCTGCATTTGCTACTTGTGTGCCCCTTAGAGTCCTTTTTTATCTTTTCTTTTAGTTAACCACCTTTTCTTAGTTTATAATTGTTTATATTAAAAATTCCCTGTTCAAATGACTGGAGTGGTTTCTTTGTCCTGGCAAGACCCTGACTACTATGACTAGGGACAATACCCCAGTCTACCACTGAGATAATTTAATAGTCAACTAATTTATGAGAAAATATTTTACCCCATTGTATAAATAATCTGACCTTTAGTAATGAGTGAAAAGTCACAGATCTAAGTGAGTCATAGGGGCTTGATGTTTATACTTTCATACACTTAATTTGCCTGTCTTTCCAGCCATTAAATGGAAGGTTCTTTCAACATTTACTCCAAATAATATACATCTTTGAAATTATCAGCTGGTGGGTGGAGTGATGCCTCTACTTCTGTTTATGCCTACTAAATGTCATTGTTTCAACAGTATAATTGTTCCATTTTAAGGTGGAAGATTTGGGCAGAAAGAAACTATTAAAGGAAAATTACTGTTATGGGTTGAATGGTGTCCACCCCAAATTTCAAATATTAACGTCCTATTTATTCCCCAGTACTTTAAAATGTAGCCTTGTTTGGTGATAGGGCCTTTACAAAGCTGGTCAAATTAAGGTGAGGTCGTTAGGATGGACCCTAATCCAATATTACTGGTATCCTTAATGAAAGGGGAAATTTGAAATACATAGATGTACAAAGACATATGTAGAAGGCAGTCATGTGAGAAGACACAAAGAAGACAGCCATCTATAAGCCTTGGAGAGAGGCCTGGAAAATTCTTCCATCATAACCCTCAGAAAGGATAGTCTGGCAACACCTCAGTTTTGGATTTCTAGCCTCTAGAACTATAAGATAATAAATTTCCAGTGTTCAGGCCACCCCATCTGTGACACTTTGTTATGGAAGCCCCTGCAAACTAATATAGTTACTATCAAGTGTTGTCCTTTTTATAGGAAGATACTTTTGAATTTTCTCTTCTGATGTTTTTCTGATAATGGGAAAGACATCAAAGTTGTTTTACTTTTCTGTTCTTTTTATGAAAATGGCAGAGATTATAGTTCATCTGGCTGGGAATATGCATGCAAGAAGAGGTTATAAGCCCCCAGTAAACTCAGAGTCTGATAGAAAAGATTGAAGTTGTACCAAGTTGAGTCATATTCCTTTTCTCTACACCTTTGCTATTGTAAACGTGGTCCATAAACCAGGGGCATCAGCATCACCTGAGAGTTGGTGAAAAAGGTCATACAGACTAACAGTTTTCTCACATTCCAACATACCGTGCTGTTTTAAGTTTCTAAGCCTTTGAGCATTTTTCTTCCTCTGACAGAAAAGCCTTTCTCCCCCCATCTGCCTTCTGAACTTCTACTTATCCTTTACAGTAGATAGTAGATACAGTAGATTCTGATAATGGGAAAGACATCAAAGTTGTTTTACTTTTCTGTTCTTTTTATGAAAATGGCAGAGATTATAGTTCATCTGGCTGGGAATATGCATGCAAGAAGAGGTTATAAGCCCCCAGTAAACTCAGAGTCTGATAGAAAAGATTGAAGTTGTACCAAGTTGAGTCATATTCCTTTTCTCTACACCTTTGCTATTGTAAACGTGGTCCATAAACCAGGGGCATCAGCATCACCTGAGAGTTGGTGAAAAAGACAAAATCTCACCCCAGATTTACTGAATCAGAATCCCCATTAACGAAATGCTTAGGTGATTAACAGGCACATTAACATTTGAATTCTGAACACCAGGTAACATCATTGTCTACCAGACAAAAAAGAAAAACAACAACAACAACAAAAAAACAAGCAACTCTTAGTTTACCTTTTGTTTTATTTTTGAAAATTCCTAAAGCAACGTTTTGGCTTGCTGGAGCTAGCTTGTTGGAAGCACTAGAAACGTCTAGCAGGTCATAAGTACATCTATTTGATTCACAGCTGGTTTGACATCAATTACCTAAAGCTGAAATGCCTCTCAAAACTCAATAATGTGATAATTGCTCTTAATTGTTTCACTGTGATTTTTTCCTGCCTACTTGTTACTTGTATGTTAATAAATGGGCTCTCAAAACCAGGAAGAGCCTTTGTTTTCGCCAGGTGCAGGAAGACATATGTGACATAAAGTCAGTTTTTTGAATATGTATGTAATATATGGATATTTCGAACCTAACAGTAAGTAAATGAAATCAATTAAATTGATGCAAAAAAAAAAACCCACCAAAAACCCAAAACCCTAAAGAACTCTGGCTACATTAATCTACTCTTGTCACCCACTTTTGGATCCACCTTTAATACTGTTGGTCACCAGCAGGATTCTCACAAAACAAAAGACTTAACATTTTTTTGCTGGAAGTGGAATTTTGAATCCACTTCACTGGTGCTTTTATGTTAGATTCTTTTTTCCTAATATAAGAGGGAGCTTACTTTATTTTTGTCATTGAAGTTGTTTGTTTTTGTTTTAATTGGGAAATGGCAGAGTTGTCTCTTCTGGTTGAGAAACACATTCAGAAAAAAGAATGAAAACCTCACCATTTTACCTGTTGGATTTGGAGACACAAATTCACAAAGTGTTGAAAGCAAGATTCTCCCACTCACTACTAGCTGGAGTGTAAATTAAAAAAAAGAAAAGAAAAGAAAAATGAAGTCAGTCTGGCTATATTTACTAAATGTATAATTGCACATATCTTTTGACACTACAAATAGACTTTTTTTGTAATTAAATTCTTTATTTTGAAATAACTATAGACTCATGTGCAGTTGTAAGAAATAATACAGAGAGATCCCTTGTATCCTTTTACCCATTTTCTTTCCCCTGGTGGTTAACATCTTGCAGTATTACAACCAGAGTTGCCACTGATACAGTCAAGATGCAGAACATTTCCATCACCACAGGGGTCCTTCATATTGCCCTTTTATAGCCATATATACTTCCTTCCCACCCCTACCACCTTTAACCCATGAATCTGTTCTCCATTTCTTTAATTGTGACTTTTCTAGAATGCTGTATACATTACACAGTGTTGATTGGCTGTTTTCATTCAGCATGATTATCTGGAGGTTTATCCAGATTGTCACATATATCAATAGTTTGTTCCTTTTCATTGCTGAGTAGTACTCAGTGTAGCATGGTTTAACAATTCATCCATTGAAGGACATTTGGGCTGTTTCTAGTTTGGGGCCTTTATGAATAAAACTACCTTAAACAGTTTTGTACAGCTTTTTGGTGAACATAAGTCTTCATTTCTTTGCCATAAATGCCCAAGAATCCAATTGCTGTGTCCAGTGGGTAGTTCCGTGTTTCTAAGGCACTGCCAAAGGGTTTTCCAGAGTGCCTTTAGCATTTTACATTCCTACCAACATTGTATAAGTGACCCATTTTTCCACACCCTCACCAATATATGGTATGGTTACTGTTTTTCACTTTGGTAATCCTGATAGGTTTATAGTGATATCTCTTTGTGGTTTTAAATTTAATTTCCCTAATGGCTAATGATGCTGAACATCTTTCCATGTGCTTATTTGTCATCTGTATATCCTCTTTGGTGAAAAATCTGTTCATTTCTTTTGCCCATTTCTAAACACAATTAATTAGACTTCTTAAATTTATCCTAGCAATGTTCTTGTGTGGGTTCAAAATTACAAGTGAACAAAGTTATTCATTGTGACATTATTAAAGAAACATCCTAAATGACCATAAATAAGAACTAGTTACATAAATTTTTGTACACTCAAATAATGGAATACTATACAGCTGTATAAAACGATGAAGTTCATTATGTACAGCCACTGCCTATATCTATTTTTTGAGTGAAAAAAATGAAAGTTTCATGAAGTGTATCATGTATGCCACTGTTTTTATGAAAATAGAAAAAAAGGTTGTGTCATTTTAGCTGCTCATATATACATAAATCATATCTGGAAGGATACATGAGAAACAAAAGCAGTGGGGAAAAGATATGGATGAGGATGAGAATCTTTACCTTACACTCCAATTTGCATTTGGTTTCGAAAACATTCAAAGAGAAATTCAGTTTAAAAATAATAAAAACAACATAGAAGATTTTGTACCATAGTAATGGCAACAAAACCAATTTTAATATTCTATGATATTGGGTCAACATTAGAAGGTTCTAGCATGATGAGCTGGTTGCTAGTATACATTCTGCGAAAATCAATGCCAAAGTTCCTCTAACTTAAGCTTAATATTGAAACTAAGCAAGGTATTTGTTTTAATCTTGTGCATGGAGTAGGTACACATTGCAAAATGTTCTAGGATGACTTTACACTTGTTCTGAATTATAATAAACATAGACATCTTAATCTATTTTGCTTGTTTGTTTCCTCCAGTGTTCAATGTTTGCATTACCAAGCTGTGCTGGGCAAATTCTGGAGGAATAAATTGCATAAATGATGAGAGATTCCCACTGTTCCAAAGAACCCAAACATGGTTCCGTCTATTTTATGCCTCAGGGCCTCTTGGCCACTCCCTACCCTCCAGTAATTAACTCCCCAACATGGTTCCTTTTCAGTGTGGTAAGCTGCAGGGGTTAGGCACCCTTAGTACATGCTCCTGCTGGAGATTAGCCATCATTAGTTTCCTGTAAGTATATTCTCCATAGTGCAGGTTATTAATCCAGACAGAAATATTAGATTCTCACTGGAAAAAAATTGCTTTCTAATTATTTCTCAGTATTTGGAAAAGCAAATCAAGACACAGAGCAGAGGTAATATAATTATTAGGCTTTTGTGAAGGTGCCAGAAACAATCTTGGATTCCTTTACTTATCGAACCATCTAAATTCCTCTCCTCCCTCCTCACATTTATCAAGACATAAGGTCATACAGACTAACAGTTTTCTCACATTCCAACATACCGTGCTGTTTTAAGTTTCTAAGCCTTTGAGCATTTTTCTTCCTCTGACAGAAAAGCCTTTCTCCCCCCATCTGCCTTCTGAACTTCTACTTATCCTTTACAGTAGATAGAGCCTTCTCAGTGACATCTTCTGGGATTGGCTCCTCTGCATGTCCCATAGAATTAATCCCTCCTTCATCCGTGCTTTTGCTATTTGAACACACCCCTGTTTCTGCAGTGATGGCACAGTGTTGACATTATTTGTTCATTTACCTGGAGAACAATTTTCTTAATTCTATATATGTTCTAATAAGAGACATAAAATTTTCAGATCTGCACATTTGATTATTGGAAAAGAGTATAGGCTGTAAATATGAAATCACTTGTTACACATTTCATGATTCACTCATTAAAAAGTACCGTTATATGACACGGGACTGTCCTGTAAACTATAGACTATTTCTTCTTGTAACTTAGAGTCTATGAAGTGGGGTTCATATCTAAGAAAGGGCATGCTTTCAAGACCTCCTGTACATGCTCCCATCTTCACTTCTCTCCAGGTTGAAGAAACTCTGTTTTGACTGGGGAGACTTCAGAACCCTGATTGGGCTGTGTTTATGGAAGGGTGGAGTCACTGGGGTGCAAAGGAGGAGCACACAGCGGTCGATTTCTCTTTCTGCCTCTCTCTCTGTTGGAGCTGGCATGTGGTATGCCTAGATGCTAATTTGGATTTATCTCCTAAGCTCATTTGTTTAGTCTAATCTGGCTCACCAGAGATTTTCATTGACTTGTGGGGCTCAAAAACAACTCGGGAGTTGACATTAATTTGCTCTAATTTCTTGTGTTTTATGTTCTTTGAGAATTTTTCAAGGTTGAAGAGCACAATAGCCTGAGGCCAGAACCTGGAACTTCTGGCATCCTTACCACAGTATCCTCCAGTAGTTCCTCTTAACCTTCCTTCTGAAATGTGGATAGTCCTTTAGTGCCTTAAACTAGCGTTACAAAAGAGTCCTATTATATTTGTTTCTTCTTTAAAATACGTTCATGCCATCTATTTGGATATATCTTTGGAAACTTCTGAAAAATTTGAGTTGACATGGGCACCTTCAGGCTAGGATTGTTAATGGAGCCTAGCACTGTTCATTCGTCTCTGGGTAGAAATTCCAGGATTTCCAAGTACCGGAACTCCGAGTTAGAGGATTAGCGTGGTCAGCATGTGAATTTCTGTAATAGGAGTTAGAAAGGGGGGGTTTGGAGACTCCTTAGGGATACATTATCCAAAAAGGAAATTCTCATAACCTTTCTCAAGGGTTCAAGGCTTGAGAATTGGAAACATGAATGATGTCTTAGATTCTAGCACAAAGCTGAGCACAGATTAATCATTCAATAAAAACGTTATTTGTTGAACGATTACAGACTTGAATGCTTTGTCTTTTTAATGCCTGGCACAAGTATAAGAGGGTACCCTAATTTGTAAAGTTTGAAGAGTTGTTTTCTCTTCTTTTCTTCAAGGAACTTAAAACAGAACACAGTACGTTTCCAAGGAACCTATGGAATTTTATTCCAAGACCTTGGAGACAAGTTGTACCACCAAGATTCAGGCCGACTAATCTTCAAAGAAAAATGTGTATATCGTCAGTGAGACCCTGAATAGAATATGGAACTTGGTAGGATGTGAAAGGAAGACTTGTTTAAGACTTTGGTCTTGTACTCAGTCCTGGAGGCTTTGACAATAGCATCGTTTTATCAGCCAAATATATGAAAGTGTAAAAAAAGACCCTCAGGGCTTCCCTGGTGGCGCAGTGGTTGAGAGTCTGCCTGCCGATGCAGGGGACGCAGGTTCCTGCCCCGGTCTGGGAAGATCCCACATGCCGCGGAGCGGCTGGGCCCGTGAGCCATGGCCGCTGGACCTGCGCGTCCGGAGCCTGTGCTCCGCAGCGGGAGAGGCCACAACAGTGAGAGGCCCACGTGCCGGAAAAAAAAAAAAAAAAAAAAACCCTCAAAGTGACTTTGACGAAACCCAGGCTGATCTGTGTAACTCATTTTAATATCAAACCACAGATATAAAAGAAAAATCTTAAGCAAACATCTAACAACAAGACAATTATAAACAAGTTGACATGCCAGATCAGATGTAAAAATATTCCTCCAGCAAGAAACGGCCTTGTTATGCAGAACTCAGAAAAATACACTTGCTGCAGGTTTCCTTAAAGACAGGGATGTCATTGTCTCCTTGACATGCATGTGCCTGGATTTATAAGATAGAATTGTGATGTTTGCCAGAAACATGTATCTGTGTGCACTCACCTGTATATGTGTATGCAGAGATTATAAGTTGAATTTATCACACATAATTTTTGCTTGATCTGCACAGGATTAATTTGCTCAATGATCATTAAAATAGGAAGAATTTCTAACCAGTTGCCAATATTTTAGAATTGAGAATTATAACATTGTTTATAAAAAGATAGCATTCCTGGCTACTTTTCGAAAAATATTGAGAAGATCTGGTCCCCCAAAACCTTCATTCCTTTAGGATAATCATCAAAAATAGCTGAGTCGTACCTGTCCCTCTTAGGACGGGCCCAGCTTCCTCTAGTTTGTCCCAGTCCCCTCATTCTCCACTGACTCCATGCCACTAACATTTAGGATCAGTTGCCATTTTTCCATGGAACTTTGACATCACTTTTCTTACAATTCAAGTGAGGGAAAATGAAAATAATTCTTGAACTCTTTCTTTGATCAGAAATGAAAAAAAAAAGTTAAGTGGAGAGGGCAATGAAGTTTTAATACAAAGCTTATTTCATTGACCCCTCTAAACAAATGTGTTTGCAGACTCCTGGTATAGAAACCCTCCAAAATGTGTCAGTTATAAAGAAAAACAACCAAAATATTACCTACATTTCCTTAACTATTTCCATCAAAGCAGTTTTTAAAGTTGAGTGGTATTGGAAGGAAGCCATACATGCTGGAGTCAGTGCTGTTCTGAAAGAAAAAAATAATCACGGACACAAAGATCTGCTTACTCTTTCCGTTGGTCTAGAATAAACTAAAAACTAACCTCAGCATGGATAACTGGGCCTTTGTTTCTTTGGGGGATCAGATAAATATACTCTTTCCTTGAAGGAGTTCGATGAATGGTGATGCTCCCAGATAGCGCTGATCAATGAATGGACTCCTGCCATGTTTTCTCTTTGGCTCTACCTCAACCCTATTCCAGTCTGAGCTCTTAAGATCTTGACACTATGCATATGACCTCCCTAACCCTTTCACTCTGTCCTTTGGTTTTACAGTGGGTTGAATAGTGGTCTCAAAAAGATATGTCCAAATACTAACTCTTGGTACCTGTGAATTTGCCCTTTTTTGCAAATAAGGTCTGTGAAGAAGTAAGTTAAGGATCTCTAGATGAGATCATCCTGTAATTAGGGTGAGCTCTAAATCCAATGAGGAGTGTCCTTATAAGAGACAGAAAAGAGAAGACACACAGAGTGGAAGCCCAGGTGAGGACAGAGGTGTGTCAACAAGCCACAGAATGCCAAGGATTGCCAGCTGCCGCCAGAAACAGAAAACAAGCACAGAATGAATTCTCTCTTTAGAGCCTCCAGAAGGAACCAACCCTAGTGACACTATGAGTTTGGGCTTTCTGCCTCTAGAAGTGCGACAGTAAATTTCTGTTGTTTTAATCTCCCCAGTTTGTGGTACTTTATTACAGCAGTCCTAGGAAGCTGACATAGAAGTCTTAGGGATTTTATTATAATTGATGTATTTTATTTTATTTTTTTTTGCGGTACACGGGCCTCTCACTGTTTTGGCCTCTCTGGCTGCGGAGCACAGGCTCCGGACGCGCAGGTCCAGCGGCCATGGCTCACGGGCCCAGCCGCTCCGCGGCATGTGGGATCTTCCCGGACCGGGGCACGAACCCGCGCCCCCTGCATCGGCAGGCAGACTCTCAACCACTGCGCCACCAAGGAAGCCCCTAATTGATGTATTTTAAATTAAAAGATTTTCATTTTATAAAGATGCATAATCATGTCATTGATAAACAAATTGGCTTTGCATTTTCAAGGCTACCTGCAAATTTGGAGCAATGTTCACACCACTGTCTTTAGGGAGGCATTTACCAGCAATTAGCACTGAAACTGATTCTTTTAATCTTGGGTGGCAACAACTGCTCATTGCCTATCCAATAACCATTCTCCATCACTTTACTCAAGGAACCTTGCATGTTCACCATGCAACAAATTTTTTATTAATGAAATGCAGTCATTGGTCTGGACTTCTTGGAAATCTTAAAAATGGGGCATACTCAACGGTCAAGCCCTTTAGATTTTCGGCCCTTCCTTTCTTCCTGTCTGGAATATGCATTTGATGGATGGAATCCTGGCAGGCATCTTGTGACCATAAGCTTACAAGCACAGCCTTAAAGAGGTATAGAAGGATCCTAGTTGTATTAATTTATATCAACTCTATAAACTGCCTGTCTCTGGTCCCCTCTTTATATGAGAGAAAAAAAAAACCAAGAACACAACATCTTTCTAAAGCCATATTTATTATAGGTATCTGTTTCTAGCAGCTAAACTGAAGCTTTGATACTCTCATCTAGCCTCACTTTTATAATCTTTAAGAATTTATATTAAGAGTTAACACTATTAACTTCTTACTGCATGCCACACAATTTAGGTAAGTTTCACATTTCATCTTCACCTAATAAAAGTTGGGACTATTATTATAACCAATTCACAGAGGAAGAAACTGAGGCTTTAAAAATGTAATGACTGGTTATAGGCAGGATCTTAGGAAAATTATTTTATCTCTTCATGACCCAGTTTCCTTTGTCTTTGAAAGGAGGGTAACAATATTAAGCTACCTTATAGGATTGTGGGATTAAATGGGCTTATATATGTAAAGTGCTTAGACCACTGTGATTTAATGAGGGCTATATAAGTGTTATACATTATTAAGTGTTCAAATATGTCTAACTAGAAAACATTTTAACCACCATACTACACAATCTGTTATTTTTTCAGAAAATAAGCTTGATTCATAATAGATATTTGCCTTCATTTTCCAAGGGAATGATTTGGAAACTACTATTGCAATGAACCAAATAAAACATTATGTACTTTTATATCTTTTATCTCATTATGCTTCTCAGAACAACAAAGTGGGCATTATAATCTCCACATGATGTAAAACAAGGCCTATATGATTAAGTGATTTTTCTAAGTGCTAATCACAAGGGGTAAAACTGGCTCTCAAACCAAGGTCTGCTAATTTTGAGTTCAGTGATCTTTCCCAGAACACCACAGCTGCCTCAGCTTCTATACATTAAACTTGAGTATGCATGAATTGTGAGTATATGTAGACACATAAAAACTCCCCCTGCAAACTGATTAAAAAATATTATATTTCAGAAGTAACTCTATTGTACCAATTTTTAAGGCAACCAGTATCTAAATTACCTCAATTAAAACTTCTACAACCATAAAATTGTTTCAGGTTTTGAATTCATGTTGGTAACGTCCTCATGACTGTTTATTGTCATAATTCCAAATTCTTTTACAATGCTTGAATGTCTTATATCACCCTATCATTTAAAATTTCTATTTATCTTATTTTAAGTTTAGCGTACACGTAAGAAATCTCTCATTTTACCTACTGAACATATGCACACACTTTTTCTTCTACATTTGTTTTCTAGCCAAGCTACATAGCTTGTATGAGAAATGCCAATTTTTAGTTTAGAAAACCAGGATGTTATGATTTACCAAGAATGGACCCAGGGATTGGCTGTGGCCTGATCCCTGGGTTGACCTTTATTCATTGTCTCTGGTAAATTATAAGCTTTCTGGGGACAAGAACATGCTTTCTTTCCTTACTGATCCTCAAGTAAGGAACCATGCAGAGAAGAATGCCTTCTTACTCATAACCCCTCCTTTCCCCAGAGGACTACCTGGGGTTTTTTTCTATGGGGGAGACCAAGGACCAACGTAAATCTCCATGTGAGCATAACCTTGCTAGTACTCTGAAATTTCACTGGCAGCTAGCTTCCCATTTGTAATTGGAGTGAGATCTAGCTGCCATTGCTCTGTAGGCAGGATCCATGGAGAATTGCTGTTCAAATTGGAGAGAAGTTTCCTCTCATTAAAAGCAAAAGAAACCAACTGGAAATAGCACGGCTGTTAGGAAGTACCACATGGCATTGGCTCTGCTTATCCCAGTGGCTATTCTCCAATTCCAAGGGGGGCAGAGGCTGGAGCAGGAAGAACATTCTTTCCTTTGGCTATTAATACCCAACTCACAGGGGGCCCTAAAGATGCTGTGCTCAGAACAGAGGTCTTTTGATGATGAGAAAAGAATACCCTGGTGTGAAAAATATTTGAATAAAATAACATGGGAAATAAATCAGTAGTCACCTTTCCTTTGAAATAACTCTTCAGTCTTTCTAAATTTTCCTATTTGAATATTATTACTCTGATTCATATGTACAACTACGAATTGAGAACCTTTTATGTTCCTGTTACTTTATAAGCATTACTAAATTTCATCATAGCCATAGCAGGTGAGGAATATGTTAAAATATTTAAGATCCTTGGTTTTAGAAACAAGCTTCTGAGGTCCAAATAGCTGTGAGATCTTGGCAACTACTTACTTATCCACCATGATCTTCATTTTCCTCATTAGCAAAGTTGGCATGATGGTGGTAGTATTTACCTTATAAGGTTATGATGAGTTTTAAATGAAATGATCCATGTAAAATATATAGAATAGTCCCTGGAATAGATTAATCGTTTGTTAGTTGTAATCATTATCTTCATTTAACAGATGAAGAAATTGTACAGATGACTATCAGAGAAGCTCAACCCTTTTCCCAAGATCAGACATCAAGTTGTACTAGATGGGGGTTGAAACACAGTCAATCTTACTCAGCTATTTTAAATTCAATTTTAAATTTTTATAAGATTGTTATGAGGTTTAAGTGATGCAGTGTGTACTCTAAGTGCTCAATAGAGTGTAATTTCAATACTTGCCTAGCTGAATCCAGATAGACCTTCTCTTCTAGCATTAAATAATTTTTCATTTCAAAACTTTACATATTTTCACATTTGTCTTCATTGCATTGGTAACAGGATGGTAAATAACATCTTTTCCTGTGGTTTTAGCAGATGCACCAAAGGTCAATAAAACAATAGGTACCAACTTTCCCCAAGGTCCACAGTGATGTGCTAGAACTTCTGTTGAGAACTTGCAAAGAAGGTGGGCCAGAACTAGATCTACCATCATTAAGCATTTGTACCTTTCCAGTGTATATGCCAAAGTAAAAGGACAATTTATTTATTAGCTGGCTACCAAAAGAGTTTTGGGACCACTCAAATATTTCATCCACTAGAACAATAACAATTAGTCCACAGAATGAATTTGTAGAAACAGTGAGAGGATGAAGCTGTTTTCTATCAAAGTTCTTCTGAGATCAGCCTGTATGACAAACCAGTAACTTACTTATAGTTGGTTGACCTTTATTCATTGTCTCTGGTAAATTATAAGCTTTCTGGGGACAAGAACATGCTTTCTTTCCTTACTGATCCTCAAGCTTTATGCTAGAGTCTGTGCTGCTTCAATATTGCTGACAAACTGGAGATGTAATTAATTATTCAGAATTGTCTACTCAATGATGAGCTCATTATCATCAATGGAAAAAAGTAAGACCTTGATGTGGATTGCAAACTACCATGTACATATCATGATTTCTGCTTCAGCAGCTCTTTGGACCAACATTCGTAAGCAACTCCCACCAATATTGCAAGTATGTACACAAAACTAACTGAGGGCAGAGTCTTGCCTTCAGTATGATTAACTCAATATGATGCATTCCATGCATGTCATCCTTAGATATTCATTCTACCACTTAATTATATAAGCTTGGAGAAAAATTAAGTTGATGGTTATATCATAATTGCCTTCCAAATGGGTAGAAGTGAAATGGCACTGATAACTTTGGTGCTGCGCAATGGATCAAGCTGTGAACTCTAGAAAGAAAGCACACGAGTAGCAGCTTGTGACTCAACAGTAGCGCAGCAAACATGGTGAGAAAATTAATATAATAGCTGTGCATGAAAATTAGTTGATGTTTAAAAAGTAGGAAATTTCACATAAAGATTGAGAAATTCAGGTTCTGTTGAAACGCGGTTAGACATAGAAACACTGGACCGGCATCTTTCAAAACCACCGTTTTCTTTAGCCTAGTAACAGCTGAGTCTTTGAGCCTGGACCAGTTTTCTGTAGTCATAACCCTTCACACAATTTACACAAAAGCACTTACACATAGCCTGTTTCACCCATGTCCCTTTCATGACCACCAACTTTACATCCTTTTGCCTACAGCATTGACCTTTATGACAGGAGATAATGTGTGGAAAGATTTCATTTGTTTTTTGCTGATCTCACAGAGTATAAGTTAGAGTAGGATGGAGTTTAAGCATTAAGTGTACTACTTCTCATAAATATGTTCACTGAAAACATCACTAATACTTTATGGCACTTATTTTTGGTGGATCCAAATGTGTTTTCAGAATCCTTAATCTTAGGGATGCAGGAAGTTTAACTAAATGCTCAGAGGTGGCGTATGCCATGTATGAATTATCTATTGGTCTGTAACCGTATTACCATAAACATTGTGACTTGAAACAAGACACATTTATTGTCTCACAGTTTTCTGTAAGGCAGAAGCCTGAATACAACTAAGTCGAATCTTCTTTAGATTCTCACAAAACTTCAATCAAGATGTTGGCTGGGAGTTAGTTCTCATCAGAGGCTTGAACGAAGAAGGATATATATATTTTTTAACATCTTTATTGGAGTATAATGGCTTTACAATGTTGTGTTAGTTTCTACTGTATAACAAAGTGAATCAGCTATACGTATACATATATCCCCATATCTCCTCCCTCTTGCGTCTCCCTCCCACCCTCCCTATCCCACCCCTCTAGGTGGTCACAAAGCACCAAGCTGATCTCCCTGTGCTATGCGGCTGCTTCCCGAAGCTCGGATTTGTTTTGAAGCTCAAGTGGTTGTTGGCAGCAGTCCATTGCTTGTGGATTTTTGAATGGAGGTCCTCAATTTCTTGCTAAGATTTTTTTCTGAGGCTGCTGTCAGTTCTCTGCCATATGGACATTACCAACATGGCAGCTTCTGTCTTTAAAGCTAGCAAGGGAGAGGGACTACCCTCCCAACATAAGTGTTACAATCTTATGTAATATAATTATCTACACATAATCATGTATATTCTGCCACTTTTGCTATATTCTGTTGGTTAGAGGCAAATCACAGGGCCCACCATACTTAAGGGAAAGGGATTATACACAGGAGTGAATACCAGGAGAGAGGTATGGTGTATTGAAAGGTGCAGGAAATGTGATGTGCTCCCTCACAGAATGTTCTGAAACCTTTGTTTCTGAGTTTATAATTAAACGTGCCACTTATCTTAATGGGCACATTCCACTCTTCTCTCTGTGCCCAGCGATTGCAAAGAGCACACTGCAGAATCCTGTCTTATACCTGGATACAATTAGTTTCTGTGACAATGTAGAGTTTTCTTTAAATTGTGTGTTTATCTTTCTGATGCAGAAAGTAGGTGGCCGGTGGCTCCATTTCACAAAAAAGTGCTTCCAATCCAGGATGTCACTTGGAGAGGGGTCAGCGATCACACTGCATGAAACTAAAGGCGGCCAGCTTAATCTTAGGGATTCCCTTGAACTTCTCTTTAGAACAGCCCCAAACCTAGGAACCTTCCTTCTTCCAGAATTCAGTCAATGCCTGATAGAGAATAAATTGTGTTCCTCCCAAAATATACTTAGCTCTGAACTCTTGGTATCTGTGAATGTGATCTTAATTGGAAATAGGGTCTTTGCAGGTGTAATCAAGTTAAAATGAGGTCAGGCAAAATTGAGTGAGCCCTAAATCCAATGGCTGATGTCCTTGTAAGGACAGAGATATTTGAAGACACAGAGGACACAGAGGGAAGTAAGCCATGTTATGAATGAGGCAGAGACCGGAATGACACAGCTACAAGCCAGGGAGTACCAAGGATTTCTGGCCACCATCAAATTCTAGGAAGAGACAAGGAAGGATTCTTTCCTAGGGCCTTCAAAGGGAACACGGTCCTGCCAACACCTTGATTTTGGACTTATGGCCTCCACACAATACATGTCTCTTGATTTTAGCCAACTAGTTGGTAGTAATTTGTGGTAACCCTAGGAAACGAATACAGTGCCTCAGTGGGACAATGAATTGTATGCTTACAGGCTCTTTCTCTGCCTAATATCTCCCCTCTCAGTGCTTCAAATCTATTTTCTTTTAAGTGAGAATAGACTCTGACTTTGGGGTGGGGTATTCCAGGGCCGCTGCAGGGCCAGTAGTTTTTTTCCACTTACTTAAAAATAATTTAGAACAACATGACTCCATCTTGAAGCACAATATTCTGTGATGAATGCCTGCTAAACCTAAAAGTACATGGTGTGAAGCTGGGAAGAGAATTAATTTAGGACAACAACTTTCTTTTTTTGAGAGGATGCAATGGGACATCATGTGCTAATGTTCTTAAGTACTTAAAATCCTTTCAATTTTTAGGAAATATCACTAAAGAAATGATCAACAATGAACACAAAACTTAGCTGTGCAGTTGCTTAGCACCATGTTGCTTGTGCTAGTAACAAAAAAGTATAAATGATTGAAATGTCTAGGAAAGTCAGATTATTAAAATAAATTATGGTTCCCCATACCATGGTTTAGCATAGAGCTATCCAGAAATGGAGCTGTCCAATAACCATTTTTAAACTGTGCTTTGAGGGGGCTGCAAGTGCCTTGGCGGCATTTCGGTGGCTGTTTGAGCAGGTGAGATAGAGTCAAGGTCAGCCGTGCTTTGCCCCCACTCTCACTTAACCAGATCTGCTCAATGTATCTGTTTTATAGATTGAGTTTCTGAATAAGATGCCATTGGGGAAAAAACCAAGCAGTTTTTGTTGTGGGTTGCATTGTGTCCCATAACATAAATCTGGAAAGAAAACCATGATTTTCAATGATACACTCATGGCCTGGAAGATGTGCTGGAAGAAATATCTTAATATATAAAGCAAAACTGCATATATAAAACATATATAAAAAATGAGAAAACATGTAAGAGACCTACAGGATACATCTGGGAGACCCAGCAGAGCGAGCATGTGAACTTAAGTACATCCAGAAGGAGAGAGCTCCCAGAAAAGAAAAGATGAGAAGAAGCAGTCTTGAAATACGTAAAAATTACCCTAAGCAGAAATCATGATCAAATTATTAAAAATTACCCTAAGTTAAAAGAAAATTAAATATGATTGGTCAGAGCTCACATGGCAGGTTGGGTTGGTGAAAAAAAACAAAATGATACATCTAATCATATCTTCATATATTTCCTGAACTATAAACTCTTGAAAGTGCCAGGAACACTAGTAAAGATCAAATCTCCTAAGGCATATAGGCAGGTGTTGAAATTAAAAAATAATGTAGCTTAAAGGGGAGAACAGGAAAAGATTTCGGAGAATAAACCTTTCAGAATTAGAAGCAGATTCTATCTTTTCCTTATAACCTACAGGCTCCTTCCCACCTCACCAACACACACAACATATACACACACACAGACACCTCACACAGATGCACACGTAGTCATACTCACACAAATACTCTGTCTGGGGGCTGAGGTGATTCTAAAATGTTACGTGTAAAAATATTCTGCTTTGTGATGAGCTTGGGATGTCACATGGTTGTGCTGCCATGTGGCACATTAATTTCATGAAGCTCATGAATTCACTCAAGTTCATCGCTATCACAACACCTGTTCCCTGCAGGGCCATAGCTACCAAAAGAGAGTCCTGGTATAAATAAGAAATATCTCAGTCAATAGGATCCTCTTCATTATGAAATTTTCAAATATTTTTAATGTACAAATCCAGGGTGTTTACATGTATTCTTGTTGAATTTTATGACTTAGATGGGTTGTTTTATTAATTTCTTATAAATCTTGGTTCAGTCTTCTTCATCATATTTTAGCATCATTCAAAGCATTGTTTATTATTCTAGATGTAGGTTTTCATTCATTCCAGAATATTTTAAACAGAATGAGCCAAGGACAAAACTGTAGGGTAAGTCACATGAGACCTTTCTTCAATTGACATTTACTACCTTCCTAAGACAGCAGTTATCAAAATGTATTGTTCAGAAGTTTCATACAGAATCTTGCTAATAACACAGGTTCCCAGTTCAACGTCAGGCTAATTTTGAGCATGTTTGAAAGCATGTGTTTTGAAGCAACTAAGTGATTCTGTGTAGGTGATACTTGTACCTAACTTTGTGATTTATTCCTCAAAGGGAAGTGCTTCCTTCCTTTCTTTCAAGTCCCTAGAGCTCATGTATCTAGTAGAATAAATTGGGTGATTGGAGAAGCATTTCTTTATGCCTGTATTAGTCTGCTCGGGCTGCCATAAAAAAATTATCACAGATTGGATGGCTTAACCAGCATTTCTCACCGTTCTGGGGGCTGGGAGTCCAAGATCAAGTCCCAGAACAGGGCTAGCTTTCTGGTGAGGGCTCTCTTCCTGGCTCATAGATGGCTGCTTTACTGCTATGTCGTCACGTGGTCCTTCCTTAGTATGTGTGCATGGAGAGAGCAAGCTCCCTGGTGTCCCTACCTGTATGGACACAAATCCTGTATGATCTGGGCCCTATCTTTATGACCTCATTTAACCTTAACTACTTTCTCAGAGGCCCCATCTCCAAATACAGGCACACAGGGGATTAGAGTTTCAACACAAAAATTTTAGAGGGACACAAACATGCGGCCCATAACCATGCTGTTCATTTTTTCCTTTCTTGTTCCCTAATAGAGTTCCCTTTGCATTCATGGACTCCACAGTAAAGGCAGGAAGCAAGTATATCATATGCCATCAGCCTCGCAGCACTTCCCTATAGAACATACTTTCCTGGTCTTGCAATCCTTTTGGGCACTCAATGGATATTCATAAGGCATGGAACCTCTCGAAAAATTTTGACATCTGCCACTGTCCTAAAAATTACTTTGATTTGTTTCTGCACACTTGAAAAAAATTTAACTTGGGGAAACATACTTGATCTCTCATACTTCTGTCATTTTTCAGTGGCCTACAAACCCTTGGCAGATCTCCAGAAATGATATATATTCCACCAGGTGTGAGTTTTAATAAGAGCGATCCTAATTAACTAAATAGTAAGTTGACTGAATACATACGTCAGCTGCTTCATTTAACTGAATGTGGTATTGTTTGCATATATGTATGGGTATTTATAAACACCAGTATTTTATTTTCATTTTCCACAAGTGTCGTCGTGCCAAATCCCCAAAAAAGTACATGCCAACCAAATTAACGTCACACACAGGTGAGGCACTCATTCCTACATACCCACCTACCTACCTATCTACCTACCTATCTACCTATCTATCTACCTACCTACCTACCTATCTACCTATCTATCTACCTACCTATCTATCTACCTATCTACCTACCTACATAGCTATCTACCTATCTGTCTACCTATCTACCTACCTACCTATCTACATATCTGTCTACCTATCTACCTACCTACCTATCTGTCTATCTACCTACCTACCTACCTATCTATCTGTCTACCTATCTACCTACCTACCTATCTACCTATATGTCTACCTACCTATCTATCTACCTACCTACCTATCTACCTATATGTCTACCTACCTATCTATCTACCTACCTATCTACCTGTCTATCTACCTATCTGCCTATCTATCTGTCTAGAGATAGATAGGCAAATAGGTAGATAGATATATAGGTAGCTAGGCAAGAAAGTCATATTTTAGATCTTTGCATATAAGAATAGGAGGGAGTTCTCTGGCGGTCCAGTGGTTAGGACTTGGTGCTTTCACTGCTGTGGGCCTGGGTTCAATCCCTGTTCAGGGAACTAAGATACCATAAGCTGCACAGCACGGCCAAAAAAAAAAAAAAAAATTAAAAAGAAGGAGAGTAGGAGAATATTAAGTGTCTAGTAAAATTATTTTCAAAAAATGTTTCTGACACAGAAAGGATTCCAGAGACCTACATTCCCCTCCCTAGGATGCTAGTCACTAGGAGAGTGATTCGGGACAAATAAAAAAAAAATCTATTCTTGACTTTCCTCATCTGTAAAATAAGGGTGTTGGACTAGATAGTCTCTAAACTTTCAATTCTGTGCTTCTGTGATTTTATTTTATGAACTATGTATCTATGCTAACTGACTAGAGATAAATCCACAGGTGGATTTCTATGTACCCAACAAAATTTACCAACCTGCCTTGTACCCTAAGGGAAGTAAAGAGACAATAATAACATCTCCAGAAATTTTCATGCACTAAAGAAAGGAAATAAGTAAAATGCTAGAATAACTTTAAGCTGTCTTTTGGGGGGAGATAAGATATAATCTGTTTTATACTTGAAAAAAAAGTGTTTCAAAGGGACGCTCCATAAATGGGATAAAGGTGGGTTTTATTGCTGTGAGTCATATGTACAGTCTTTTCTGACCCCCAGTCCCAATGGTAGGATATGCATTTTCATGGGAGAGTGAACTCTACTCTGAGGAGTATAGTGGCAGAAACTGGAGAGGATAAGACAGTGTTAAGAGAGAAAACATTTTTGGCCCCATATGGGGGCTCTGAGTCTGTCTGGTCATTACACAACACTATGGTGACTTTGCTATGTAAAGAGGAACTTTATTTCTTGTTTATATTTTCTAATGAATTATTAGTGAAGTTTGTTCCTATGAAGAAGTGGAATTGGCCCGATGCTTGCATAGAATGGTTTTAGGAGTGTTACCAAAAGAACAATTATTGAAATTACCTTCCCTGGATCAAGTTTAGGCTTTGATTATTTCTTGCCTTGAAAATTTACAATTTTTCTAACTGGTGTGACTCTGGTCTCTACACTGGCAGAAGTAGCTTTCTGAAGCAAAGCTGTGAGCAGTTTAAAAGCTGCAGACAAATCTCATTGTCTGATTGAGAAAGTAGGAAGTCCAAACTGGCCAAACATTTTTGACACATTTCTCACATACTGTGGATTAATCTATTTGTGAAATTATTAAGTGCTCTGATATATTTGGACTGGGCCTAACCCAAGCTATGGCCTAACCAATACTAGCTGCAACAAAACACCTTGAGTGTATTCAATGTAATTTATAGTTTGCAGTTTTTCTGCCTTTCCTAACATTGCCCCTGTTTGAATGTTTTTTTTAACTTCTTTTACCCTCTCCACACCAGATGCATACCTACTTATATACAAAGCTTAATATAAATGCAATCTATGTGTATTTTAATCCGTATCTTTGCTTCACCCAAGAATAAATAAATCAGACTTTCTAATTAACTTTATTTTTAAAGTATAAGATACTAACGCTTTTTTGACAGCAAAAGTAGAGGTAATGTGAAAGAAGAACAGAATATCCTCCATTAATCTTCCCACAGTATTTTTTTTTTTTTCTTTTTCTTTCTTCTTTTTCTTTTTGCGGTATGCGGGCCTCTCACTGTTGTGGCCTCTCCCATTGCGGAGCACAGGCTCCGGACGCGCAGGCTCAGCGGCCATGGCTCACGGGCCCAGCCGCTCCGCGGCATGTGGGATCCTCCCAGACCAGGGCATGAACCCGCGTCCCCTGCATCGGCAGGCAGACTCTCAACCACTGTGCCACCAGGGAAGCCCTTCCCATAGTATTTTTAATGCGTGTTTTGTTTATGAATAGCATACATACAAAAAGGACATAAATCATGAGCCTTCAACTCGATGAATTTTTACAAAATGAACACCCGGAAATCAGGTCCCAGATCAAGAAACAGTGCATCAGCAGCAAATAGACAGCCCCTTATTTCTCCTAGGGTCACTTCTCCCCAAGGGTAATCACTACCCTGATTTCTATTAGCTTAGATTAGTTTGGCCTCCTTTGAGCTTTTTGGAATCATACATTATTAATGGTCTTGGGCATGGCTTCTTTTTTTCAACATTATGCTTATGAGATTCATCAGTGGTCTTGCATATATAGACATATGTATTTCTTCGGAGTCTAGACCAAGAAATAGAAATGCTAGATATACAAATGGTAAATTTTAGTGGATACTGCCACTCAACAGTGGTTGAATAACTTATATTCACAACACCAGTTTTGAGTTTCCAGTTGCTAAAAGTTGGTTATACATATTTCTCATCCTTGTTGGATCAGTGGGCTACCTAGGGCATTTTCTTCTTATGGCAATGGAAGAAATGCAAGAGAAATGGGTGAAAACATGCATTGTTCTTCCAGTCTTGGTTGAGAACTAGAATAATGTCACTTCCATCTAGATTTTATCGGTCAAATCATACAGCTAAGGCCAACGACAACATGTGCCCCATCTTTAGCGAAAAGTGCTACAAAATCACTTAACAAACATCTGGATGCGGGGAATAGTGAAGCATTGGGAATAACAACACAGTCTATCACAGTTTGCTCTCTTGATGACATTTATTTATATCCTTCAAACACGCAAAATTTACTCATTCCCCAAGACACTCCCAAAGTCTTATCTGATCATGGTATGAAGCTCAGAGGCCAGAATTTTATGCTTTATATCAGGTCAGTATTTTCCTCCTCCTGTTTGCAACCTTTAGAGGGAAAAAAAGACAAGTCAGTCCTATACATGCCTAGCTCAAGGACAGAATAAACTAATAAACATTCTCACTTAGAAGAGTGATGAACAGGGAACATATAACAATCACTGTTTCTTAGAAATTCTGGAATCTCAATGGACAAACGTCGCAGCATTTGGCTATCCTTGGGACATGGACTGTTCCTTAATTGATCCCTGGATCTGCTCATTTGGATGGTTCTCAAATCTGTTGGTCTCCATAATTCTTTTCTTTCCACCATTTTTGTTGGTCATATCTAAGGAGACATTATAGGATATACACTTCTTATATACACTGGTATATATTAAATATATATACTGGTGTTAGAGACCAGTATGGTTTCTTAGGATGTTTTCTGGCTATAGAAATTTTTAGGCCAGCAGATGTTTGAACTTGAATATTTTTAGTCTTTTTAATACAAACGGGATGTTTTTGCCAATACAACTTTTCAGAATCTTTGTGGGTTTTGTCTGTATTGGAATTCAGTCAACTCTATATGACAAAACCACATGTATAAATAATATCAAAGCATACCTCTCTTTTAAGATTAATTTATTGTTTGTTTCTTTTTATTTTATGTGGGCCTCTATCATCTCTGCTGAGAAGTCAACTATCAGTCTCATTCTTGCTTCTTTAATGGTAATGCATCTCTCTTTTTCTTTTTTCTTTTGTTTTGTTGCTTTGAATATTTATTCTTTGTCTTGGATTTTAGCAGACCTGTTATGATGAGCCTGTGGTTTAGTTTTTGTTTCATTTTTGGTTTATTTGTTTTTTTCTTTAATCCACTTATTTCTGACCCATTCTTTCTGTACTGTATTCCAGGGACTCCAATTACATGTAAATTAGATGTATTTTCTAAGTTCCATGGGTCTCTAAATTTCTTTTCTTTATTTTTATTTTATATTCTAAATTTGGATTGTATAATATAAACCTGTCTTTCAATTCAATTATTCTGGAACTCATTAATCACATTTCATATTGACATATCTAATAAATTCAAAATTTTAGATACTATCGATATTCATCAATTCCAGATTTTCCATTTGATTCTTTTTTAAGGATTATAATTTTCTGGTGGAATTGTTCATTTCTTCATCAATTTCCCAGTTTCTGTCTGGTGGTGTGCCTAGTGATTTTTTTTGTTTTAATTGAATGCCAGACAGCAGTTTAAAAACCGTAGAGGCTGCAGATGATCTTATGTCTCTCCAGAGTGAGCTCACCCATTCCCACACTAGTCAGACAGGGTGGTGATTGCTTATGTTAATCAAATCTTTAGTGGTGCTGAGTTAAAGCTAGGTTGAAGTCCTCTTAAGACCGAGTCAACTTTGGTTTTGCCACTGTCTTTCCAGGTTTTTCGGCTAAGAACCTGCTGTATTCTGCGGAACCCAGTCCTTTGACAGATCACAAACCCTAACCTTTCTCTGTTCTGTTTTTCTGCTTAGGTTATGGCCTTCCCCACAACAAACCTGCGTTTAGCAAGTATACTGAGGGGATAACTAGTCATGTGCTTCTGCTCCTTTCAATATCTGCCAAAATTCTGTTGTTTCTCTGTTACTCAGCAAAAGCCTTCTGGGTTCTAACTCCTAGGTTCTTGGTCTCCTGCTCACAGCCAGAATCATTAACTCCCCCAGGATAAAAGTAGTTTCAGAAGGTCAGTTTATCTTTCTGAAGTTCTTCCTCTACTGAATCTTGGTCAGTCTTTTTATGTTGCCTCCTCTTCATCACACCCAAAGAAATGGTCTCTGTACTTTGTTCAACTTTCCTTTTGTCTGTAGGTGCATGCACTGGTCTGATACCAGTTACTACATTCCATACACATGTAGAAATCTTTCCTTCCATACCATTTATCAAAAAAACTATTTTATCATATTGTGTAGCAATCTTTCTATATGTATCTATTTCCTTGAAGAGATTATGCAACCATGAACTTCTTGAGGGCAGAAATTGTCATTAGTTAAATATTTTATGGTTTACATGACTCACAGTAGATTAAATATTTTATATTTTGGTGAGGAATAACACAGATTCCTTTGAGAATATGATAAATTATGTGAAATCTGACCAGAAAAATAATTCACATGCAAACATGTTCTCAAATATTTAGATACAATGTTTTGGTTCAACAACCCTTGGTGCCATTCATGGGATGCCTAGGCTTTAGAGATCACAAGTTAAAAACCCCTGCAAATGAAGTTACTGACAAATCAGTCAGTGACTTTCCTAATTCCTACTGTCACACTATGAGAGCCCTATATCACTATGCCAAAGCGTTATTTTTCTACAACTATTATATTTAAATGAAATTCAAGTGACTAGTAACATAATACATTTAATGGGCTTTGTGGGTTTTGGTTGCCCAGTATTCAATTTTCCATGCTGAAGTCATCTAAATATGCTTTCGGGAAATTTTATCCTTATTTACTTTACAGTAAATCAAGATGTCCCATGCTACCTCTACAAAAGTCAGCAGCTATCCTGGAGGTCCCTTCTCTTACATCAGCCCTTTCTCCAGCTAGCACTTTTTTTTTTTTTTTTTAAGCGGTACGCGGGCCTCTCACTGTTGTGGCCTCTCCTGTTGCGGAGCACAGGCTCCGGACGCGCAGGCTCAGCGGCCATGGCTCACGGGCCCAGCGGCTCCGCGGCATGTGGGATCTTCCCGGACCGGGGCACGAACCCACGCCCCCTGCATCGGCAGGCGGACTCTCAACCACTGTGCCACCAGGGAAGCCCCAGCTAGCACTTTGAAGAGATTAGATCTTAACCTCAGTTTCATCAGTTAGATCTTCTCTTCCAGGACTCTGATAATTGACCTGAACAAGGCAAGAATAGAGTTAATGGTTGGAGTTTGTTCATTCTGGTATTGTTGAGATAGAGAGATAGAATAACAGTTTCTAAGACTTGCTACAGTTTTCCGCTGGAATTTGTTTCATGGCTTCTCCTCTATATTAGAAAGTCCTCCACTATATGTTTTCAACAAATTCTCTTTTTTTCTTGTTAAAAGAGTCCACAAACTTGCTCAGATACACACATGAACACATTATCAGTCATTAAGTTCCATCCAACCATAAGCATGATTCCTTACTATCTATTTCCCTTCCAGAGCAGGCAGAAAGAATCATGGAAGACAGGAATATTTTTCACAGGCAGAGGGGGAAATAAGCACTGAGAAGAGGATAGTTATACAGTGTACCACATGGGGGCAGCAGATATTACTACAAATTAAGAGATTGCCAAATTCTGTAAACATCAGTTTCCCCCATAAGGTTAAATCTGAGGCTGACAACTTCAACAGCATCATCATTTTAATCATGTTTATCTTTATCATCTCCATCTTTTTTTATCTGAATAGGCATAATAGTTTTTAAACAATTCACTGTATATTAGTAGGTGTGCCTAACTTTTGAGGGTAGAAATCGGCATTTATAATAGAGAGATGTTAAGACATGGATTTTACAGTCCAACAGCCCTGTAAAGATTGAGAGTCCCTGTGACCTGGAGCTTTGCTTCTTTTCAAAAGGTTAGAGTCCTTGTCTTTGAAAAGAGAATGCCTACATGCAGTATCATGAATAAAAAATGAGATGTGCTACATAACGTGCTTGTCTTTGAAAAGAGAATGCCTACATGCAGTATCATGAATAACAAATGAGGTGTTATACATAACGTAATTGTCACAGAGCCCACCTTGCAGTAAGAACTCAGAAATGCTTGGTATTACTGTGTTTTTATTCTCTGCATTTGAAAGTTAAATAAAGCAAGTCTTTCAAATTCACAAATGAGGTATGTAAAAGAATAAGGCTATTTATTTTGACTCTGAGTTCACAATCCCACCACTATTCTTCTTTAAAATGCATGTCAATTAATTGGCTATTTTTAGTGCATGGGGAGAAGCTGCAGAATTATATTGAAGGATGGCATATTTTCTTATGAGAATGATGCTATCATTCACATACGGGAAATAATCTGAGAGAAATGAATCTTTATGAGAGATCTTGGTCTTTACATCTTTAAATATTCTCTAAGGAAAAGACATTATTGAGTTTTCCCAAATAGATCTGGAAATCCCTGTGAATTAAATCAAAGCCTTCTAGAATAACTGTATATTCTTGGAAACATGAGACAAGCCAGAACAGTCCCACTTTGAATGAACGGTTTTTAAAATGCTTGAGAGACCACAAAACATAAAAGTATTTCTAAGTATGAGGAGGGAAGTGTGTCTAGTGCATAAAAAACATACATTCAATTTACTGGAGAGAAAAAACATTTTAAAGACACTAACCTTGTGATTTGAGTTGAATGTATTTATTCATTTCAAAGAAGCCATTCAAAAATTAAAAGGCCCTTGTAATGAAAATAGAAAAAGAGCCTGGAATAGGTGAGGTAGAAACCGTGGATAAGACAAAGGGAAAGGATTGGCTCTGAATTTGTGGAAAACAAATTATATTTTCATAAAATTTTAGAGACAGAAATTTAGTGGTGTTAGTCCGTTATTTTCCTTTAAGGATGAGGACATAGACAATCAGAGAGGTTCAATGA
Source organism: Grampus griseus (assembly GCF_964374135.1). Lineage (NCBI taxonomy): Eukaryota > Metazoa > Chordata > Mammalia > Artiodactyla > Delphinidae > Grampus > Grampus griseus. Next base: position 92,684,109 of record NC_139002.1, on the reverse strand, counting down.
TGTTTTCAAGTCTGTAAAACCACTGAGGGGCAAAACCAAGTCCAGATCTTCTTATTACCGTACAATTGTTTTCCATTTTTCAACAGCACATCCCCTTTCAAACTGCTTATCTGTTAACTTTGAATACCAGCTATAAAAACCCAATTGCTTTTTAATAGCTTCTTTATGGATTTTAAAAAAGCTTAGTGAATATTTGTTCAGATCTGGCCCCAAATGTGATAGGATATGCATCATCTGGCCAGATGTTCTCTGTTTTCAACAAATGAAAACAGTTATAATAGGAGATTCAAGTCTATTTAAAAACATACACAATATCTAGAAGATCACAGGTGTAGTCTAGTAAAGTACAAAAACTTTTCCTTGGAGAATATTTAAAGATGTAAAAGACCAATGTTTCTTATAAAGATTTACTTCTCTCATGTTATTTCCCACATGGAAATAATAGCATAATTCTCATGGGAAAATATTTCATCCTTTAATATAATTTTGCTGCTTCTCCCCATATACTAAAGATAGCCGATTGATTGATATGCATATCATTGCATCCTTTGATTAACACGTGTCTAGATTTTCCTATTCATGTGTCAACTCAAATGTCTCTTCCACCATCTGTAACCTCCACTACCTACACCAGACATTCTCTATCACATAACCTGCTATTTTCTATATCACTTACTACTATCTGAGATTATCTTATTTACTTCCAAATTACACATATTTTACCTTTCCCATTCAATGATGTAAAATGCTTCGTGAAGGAAGAAGATTTCTATGATTTTTTCATCACCATATTGTCTGTACGAAAATACATCTTTTAGAGCTACAATTCTCTTACTCTGGAAAAAGTGGGAGATTGCTCTTTGGTGGATAACTAGTTGTCTTACCACAAATAGCTATGTCAGATGGCTGCAGAGAGGACTAAATCAGCTGTGTGGCTGACAGGGTCCTTGTGCTCTGGCCGGGTTTCAGGCCTGTGCCTCTGAGGTGGGAGAGCTGACTTCAGGACATTGGTCCACCAGAGACCTCCCAGCTCCACATAATATCAAATGGCAAAAGCTCCCCCAGGGATCTCCATCTCAACGCTAAGACCGAGCTCCACTCAATGACCAGCAAGCTATAGTTCTGGACACCCTATACCAAACAACTAGCAAGACAGAAACACAACCACACCCATTAGAGAGAGGCTGCCAAAAATCATAATACGGTCACAGACACCCTAAAACAAACCACTGGACACGGTCCTGCCCACCAGAAAGACAAAATCCAGCCTCATCCACCAGAACACAGGCACCAGTCCCCTCCACCAGGAAGTCTACACAACCCACTAACCAAACTTAGCCACTGGGGGCAGACGCCAAAAACAGGAACTATGAACCTGCAGCCTGCGAAAAGGAGACCCCCAACGCAGTAACTTAAGCAAAATGAGAAGACGGAGAAATACACAGCAGATGAAGGAGCAAGGTAAAAACCCACGAGACCAAACAAATGAAGAGGAAATAGGCAGTCTACCTGAAAAAGAATTCAGAGTACTGATAGTGAAGATGATCCAAAATCTTGGAAATAGAATGGAGAAAATACAAGAAATGTTTAACTAAAGAGCAAACAATGATGAAGAGAAAGATAAATGAAATTAAAAATTCTCTAGAAGGAATCAGTAGCAGAATAACTGAGGCAGAAGAATGGATAAGTGACCTGGAAGATAAAATAGTGGAAATAACTACCACACAGCAGAATAAAGAAAAAAGAATGAAAAGAATTGAGGACAGTCTCAGAGACTTCTGGGACAACATTAAATGCACCAACATTCGAATTATAGGGGTCCCAGAAGAAGAAGAAAAATAGAAGAAGAGGGAGTGAGAAAATATTTGAAGGGATTATAGGTGAAAACTTCCCTAATATGGGAAAGGAAATAGTCAGTCAAGTCCAGGAAGCGCAGAGAGCCCCATACAGGAGAAATCTAAGGAGAAACATGCCAAGACACATATTAACCAAACTATCAAAAATTAAATACAAAGAAAAATATTAAAAGCAGCAAGGGAAAACCAACAAAAAACATACAAGGGAATCCTCATAAGGTTAACAGCTGATCTTTTTGTGTGTGTGTGTGGTATGCGGGCCTCTCACTGCTGTGGCCTCTCCCGTTGCGGAGCACAGGCTCCAGACGCGCAGGCTTAGTGGCCATGGCTCATGGACACAGCCGCTACACGGCATGTGGGATCTTCCCGGACTGGGGCACGAACCCATGTCCCCTGCATCGGCAGACGGACTCTCAACCACTGCACCATCAGGGAAGCCCTAACGGCTGATCTTTCAGCAGAAACTCTGCAAGCCAGAAGGGAGTAGCAGGACATATTTAAACTGATGAAAGGGAAGAACCAACAACCAAGATTACTCTGCCCAGCAAGGATCTCATTCAGATTCGACGGAGAAATTAAAACCTTTACAGACAAGCAAAAGATAAGACAATTCAGCACCACCAAACCAGCTTTACAACAAATGCTAAAGGAGCTTCTCTAGGCAGGAAACAGAAGAGAAGGAAACGACCTACAATAACAAACCCAAAACAATCAAGAAAATGGTAATAGGAACATACATATCAATAACTACCTTAAATGTAAATGGATTAAATGCTCCAACCAAAAGACATAGACTGGCTGAATGGATACAAAAACAAGACCTGCATATATGCTGTCTACAAGAGAACGACTTCAGACCTAGGGACACATACACACTGAAAATGAGGAGATGGAAAAAGATATTCCATGCAAAGGGAAACCAAAAGAAAGCTGGAGTAGCAATTTTCATATCAGAGAAAATAGACTTTAAAATAAAGGCTATTACAAGAGACAAAGAAGGACACTACATAATGATCAAGGGATCAATCCAAGAAGAAGATGTAACAATTGTAAATATTAATGCACCCAACATAGGAGCACCTCAATACATAAGGCAAATGCTAACAGCCATAAAAGGGGAAATCGACAGTAACACAATCATAGTAGGGGACTTTAACACCCCACTTTCACCCATGGACAGATCATCCAAAATGAAAATAAATAAGGAAACACACGCTTTAAATGACACATTAAACAAGATGGACTTAACTGATATTTAAAGGATGTTCCATCCAAAAACAACAGAATACACTTTCTTCTCAAGTACTCTTGGAACATTCTCCAGGATAGATCATATCCTGGGTCAAAAATCAAGCCTTGGTAAATTTAAGAAAGTTAAAATCGTATCAAGTATCTTTTCTGACCTCAGCACTGTGAGCCTAGATATAAATTACAGGAAAAAAAACTGTAAAATATACAAACACGTGGAGGCTAAACTGTACGCTACTAAATAATCAAAAGATCACTGAAGAAATCACAGAGGAAATGAGAAAATACCTAGAAACAAATGACAATGAAAACACGATGGCCCAAAACTATGGGATGCAGCAAAAAAGGTTAGAGAAAGAAGAACAAAAAAAAAAACAAAACCCAAAGTTAGCAGAATGAAAGAAATCATAAAGATCGTATCAGAAATAAATGAAAAAGAAATGAAGGAAACTATAGCAAAGATCAATAAAACTAAAAGCTGGTTCTCAGAAGATAAACAAAATTGATAAACCGTTAGCCAGACTCATCAAGAAAAAAAGCAAAAAGACTCAAATCATTAGAATTAGAAATGAAAAAGGAGAAGTACCAACTGACACTGCAGAAATACAAAGGATCATGAGAGATTACTACAAGCAACTAGATGCCAATAAAATAGACAACCTGGAAGAAATGGACAAATTCTTAGAAAAGCACTACCTTACGAGACTGAACCAGGAAGAAATAGAAAATATGAACAGACCAATCACAAGCACTGAAGTTGGGACTGTGATTAAAAATCTTCCAGTAAACAAAAGCCCAGGACCAGATGGCTTCACAGACGTATTCTATCAAACATTTAGAGAAGAGCTAACACCTATCCTTCTCAAACTCTTCCACAATATAGCAGAGGACTGAACACTCCCAAACTCATTCTACGAGGCCACCATCACCCTGATACCACAACCACACAAAGATGTCACAAAGAAAGAAAACAACAGGCCAATATCACTGAAGAACATAGCTGCAAAAATCCTCAACAAAACACTACCGAACAGAATCCAACAGCACATTAAAAGGATCATACACCATGATCAAGTGTGGTTTATCCCAGGAATGCAAGGATTCTTCAATATACGCAAATCGATGTGATAAAACATATTAAAAAATTGAAGGCTAAAAACCATATGATAATCTCAATAGATGCAGAAAAAGCTTTCGACAAAATTCAAATCCTCCAGAAAGTAGGCATAGAGGGAACTTACTTCAACATAATAAAGGTCATATATGACAGACCCACAGCCAACATCATTCTCAATGGTGAAAAACTGAAACCATTTCCACTAAGATCAGGAACAAGACAAGGTTGCCCACTCTCACCACTATTATTCAACATTGTTTTGGAAGTTTTAGCCACAGCAATCAGAGAAGAAAAAGAAGTGCAAGGAATCCAAATCGGAAAAGAAGAAGTTTGCAGATGACATGACACTATACATAGAGAATCCTAAAAATCCTACCAGAAAACTACTAGAGCTAATCAATTAATTTGATAAAGTAGCAGGATACAAAATTAATGCACAGAAATCTCTTGCATTCCTGTACACTAATGATGAAAAATCTGAAAGAGAAATCAAGAAAACACTCCCATTTACCATTGCAACAAAAAGAATAAAATACCTAGGAATAAACCTACCTAAGGAGACAAAAGACCTGTGGGCAGAAAACTATAAGAAACTGATGAAAGAAATTAAAGATGATACAAGTAGATGGAGAGACATACGATGTTCTTGGATTGGAAGAAGCAACACTGTGAAAATAACTATACTACCCAAAGCAATCTACAGATTCAGTGCAATACCTATCAAACTACCACTGGCATTTTTCAGAGCTAGAACAAAAAATTTCACAATTTATTTGGAAACACAAAAGAGCCTGAATAGCCAGAGCAATCTTGACAAAGAAAAACGGAGCCGGAAGAACCAGGCTCCCAGACTTCAGACTATACCACAAAGCTACAGTAATCAGACAGTATGGTACTGGCACCAAAACAGAAACATAGACCACTGGAACAGGATAGAAAGCCCAGAGGTAAACCCATGCACATATGGTCACCTTATTTTTGACAAAGGAGGCAAGAATATACAATGGAGAAAAGAAAGCCTCTTCAATAAGTGGTGCTGAGAAAACTAGACAGCTACATGTAAAAGAGTGAAATTAGAACACTCCCTAACACCATACACAAAAATAAACTCAAAGTGGATTAAAGATCTAAATGTAAGGCCAGACACTATGAAACTCTTAGAGGAAAACATAGGCAGAACTCTCTGTGACATAAATCACAGCAAGATCCACCTCCTAGAGAAATGGAAATAAAAACAAAAATAAACAAATGGGACCTAATGAAACTTAAAAGCTTTTGCACAGCAAAGGAAACCAAAACAAGACAAAAAGATAACCCTCAGAATGGGAGAAAATATTTGCAAACGAAGCACTGACAAAGGGTTAATCTCCAAAATATACAAGCAGCTCATGCAGCTCAGTATCAGAAAAACAAACAACCCAGTCCAAAAGTGGGCAGAAGACCTAAATAGACATTTCTCCAAAGAAGATATACAGATTGCCAACAAACACATGAAAGGATGCTCAATATCACTAATCATTAGAGAACTGCAAATCAAAACCACAATAAGGTATCACCTCACACCAGTCAGAATGGCCATCATCAAAAAATCTACAAACAATAAATGCTGGAGAGGGTGTGGAGAAAAGGGAACCTTCTTACATTGTTGATGGGAATGTAAATTGATACAGCCACTATGGAGAACAGTATGGAGGTTCCTTAAAAAACTACAAATAGAACTACCATAAGCCCCAGCGATCCCACTACTGGATATATACCCTGAGAAAACCATAATTCAAAAGGAGTTACGTACCACAATGTTCATTGCAGCTCTATTTATAATACCAGGACGTGGAAGCAACCTAAGTGTCCATCGACAGATGAATGGATAAAGAAGATGTGGCACATATATACAATGGAATATTAATCAGCCATAAAAAGAAACAGAATTGAGTTACTTGTAGTGAGGTGGATGGACCTGGAGACTGTCATACAGAGTGAAGTAAGTCGGAAAGAGAATAACAAATAGTGTATGCTAACACATATATATGGAATCTAAAAAAAAAAGTTTCTGAAGAACCTAGGGACAGGACAGGTATAAAGACGCAGATGTAGAGAATGGACTTGAGGACACAGGGAGGGGGAAGGGTAAGCTGGGGCGAAGTGAGAGAGTGGCATGGACATATATACACTACCAAATGTAAAATAGATAGCTAGTGGGAAGCAGCTGCATAGCACAGGGATATCAGCTCAGTGCTTTGTGACCACTTAGAGGGGTGGGATAGGGAGGATGGGAGGGAGACACATGAGGGAGGAGATATGGAGATATATGTATATGTATGGCTGATTCACTTTGTTATAAAGCGGAAACTAACACACCATTGTAACGCAATTATACTCCAATAAAGATGTTAAAAAAATAAAAATAAAAAAATTCAAAAATGTATCTTTTACATAGTACAAGGCTCATCAATATTCCTTGCGAGAATATATTAATCAGTACATGTTCAAAGTACCTGCAATTGCCTTATCCTTCCAGTTTCCTCTTGAGATATTTAATTGATAATTCTGTACCTTTTTAGAGTATTGATTGACTTAAAGAACGTTAAGAATCTCATTAATAGTTGCCTAAGGAGAACTTCTTCCCCATGGCACTATATATTTTGAGACGAAATTGAGAAACCAACGTGTTCATTCTGTTAAATGTATTCCCTTTGTAACATCTGGCAATTGTATTAAAGGACATTTTTAATTAAGAAAATATTTATGAAGAAATACATAAAATAGGAAAGACTAAATAGGATTTGATTGCTGTTGCTCCATCTTTAGATAGATAATCCATACTTATATTTGTCTCTAAAAAGTATGGAACCAGAGTGGATTTGTTTCCTGAAACTGCTATGTCACATCACCACAAACTGGGTAGCTTAAAATAACAGAAATTTATTCTCTCATAGTTCCTGAGGCCTGAAATTCATATCAAGGTGCAGGCAGGGCTCTCTACTGTCTCTAGAAATTCTAGGAGAGAATCCATTCGTGGCTTCTTCCAGCCTCTGGGGAGTGTTGTCATTCTCTGCCTTGTGGCTGCAGTTCTCTGGTCTGTCTTTGCATTCCCTTCTCCTCTGTCTGTATGTGTTTAATATCCCTGTGCCTTCTTCTCATAAGAATACATGTGATATCATTTAAGACCCACTCACATAATCCAGGATAATCTCATCTCAAAATCCATAATGTAATTACATCTGCAAAAACTTCACCACCTACAATAACAGAGATTTCAGGGAATAAGAGTGGGTGTCTTTGAAAGTTATCATTCAGCTCACTACCCAGAGTTAGAAAGTATAACATTAAAAGTATACTAGACCCCCTTCCTGATGTATGAATGTTCCCAGTGACCTCTTCAGTAAGTAGACTGTTGAGAATTTACCTAAACTATTCCATGGTATTGCTGACTCAGCATCCACTTGGTTTGGCCAAGTGGCCTGCGGGGATTGTAAACTGATGTTAGCCCCCCATGCAAGAACGTACCCCAAGTAGTAGCCAGCAGAGTCACAAGCAGATTTACATTCCTGATAGGATTTCACTAATAGCCCTTGTGATTAATAGTCTCCCTGAACTTCCCAGGGCCTTCCCCTTGCATGTCCCTTAGATAAGACCCTCATGGAGTTTACCAAAACTTTGCTTCTTTTGGTTTAAATCGACCAATCTAGCCTTAGGGCACAACAAAGCTCTTTACCCTTGGACCCTAATAAAGGCATGTGCTTTATGTCCTGCCTCTTTCTCTTTCGGCACCCTGACTTGCCCTCCCCATGTGGCCTCTGGAGGCCAGCTGTGTGCTTCTTCCAGGACCTGTGAGTAATAAACATCTTTGTTTCAGTTTCCCTTGTGGTCTGTTTTCAACCATGGCTCACCATCCCACACCCTGTGCTCTCAACAAATGTTCATTTAACAAAGTAATAGCTTGACCTTTCAAGCTTCTGTTTGAATTTTCCAGGAACAAGGTGCTCACTATCTCCCTGACAACTTGTCCTGTTCATTCTTACTGTTAAAAAAAAAAAAAAAAAAATTAGGTCTCCAGCAATGAAACATTTCTGTCCTAGGACCCTCTGTCAGTTCAGCCATAATCATGGGTACCCTTCAGTATGTGTCTTCTGCTACTGAAATCCAGCAGTCAGTTTAGTCACTGCTGGGAGAACACAAGGAGCCTCAGTGTCACATGAAGATGAATTCTGGGGAGTATTTGAAAAATCCTTAAAAGCCAGTCTGGCAAGTGAGTCTGCCCTGACTACTCCGTGTTGGGCCAAGCCATGTGGCTGGGCTTCTCTCTTGGTTTCTCCAGCTGGGACTAGAGGCCAACCTGAACTGTAGCTTATCTAGATGAAGTCTTCATACCTTTTTGAGTTTGTATCTATTAGACTGACCATTTTCAGTGCCAGACTTATCCTGTATCAAGTATGAATTAGCATTCTACCCTTTTTTTCATACTAGGACCCAGCCCCATACCAAGGTTTATTTCCCAAACCTTATTCTATTCATTTGTTATCAAAGTTATCTTATTTAATCCTCACTATACTTTGTAGTAGTGCTGTTATTATTTCTAATTTACAGAAGACACACATAAGGCACAGTGAGGTGTAGTAACTTGCTCTAGTTGACATAGCTAGCAGGGAGAAGAAGCCAGATGCCTTAAGTCTGGGGTTAGCCAATTGTGACTTCTGCCCTCCGAAATTACATAGCAGTCTCATATTCTACATGGAAGTCCATCCCTGAAATATGTTTTATGTCTTCTCTTCTTCAGGTTAATATTTTCTAGTACTTTTCATCTTGTGGTATATTTTCTATCCCGCTCCTTCCTTCCTTCCTTCCTTGTAATTTTTTGTTACCCACAACACAAATTATCATTATCTCTGTCCCTCTCTGTCTTTCTGTCTCTTCCTCTCTCTGTCTCTCCCTCTCTCTGTCTTTGTCTCTCTACCTCTCTCTCTCTCTCTTGCCCCCAAAAGGAGCTTGTCTCTACCTTTGATGCCTTCAAACTGTCTGAACACAAAACCAAATCTTATCCTAGATTTTCTTGTATCTCTACCATATATTCTGGGCCTGGCAGGGCCACTTTTCTTCCCTTTGGAAAAGTATAAAATTTAATTGCCATTCTTGTTTTCTGCTATTTAAAGTCACTAATGGAATGTTCTTGTCTCTAGTGTAATAGCATCATAGCCCTGAAGAGCATGTCAAACTGAGCACCTTGCAGGGTGAATGAATTTTGAGGGAAAATTCAATATAAGTTGCTATCCATCTTCTGGAGCAATTTTTCTCACTTCTGATAGAAATCCACTCTTTTTTCTTCATAGATCTTCCTATATCTCTTCTAACTCACATAGTTTCATTCTAATCTCTCCAACTAAACTAGCAAGTTTGATATTTCTATATCTCTTTGCATGATTAAGAAAGACTCTTCACTTTGTTTCATTTTCAAGAAATTACTTTTCTTGAAAAAAAAAAAAATGGCCACACTTCTTTCACAGACTCCCAAAAGAACCCAATGTAATTAGGTAACAGAAAGTCAGGAGCCATGGTATAAGAGGGATTGAGAAGAAATCGAAGGTTAGAGAAAGATGGAGAGGGTGTGTAACTGAATTTATCTGCATTCGTGTATTATATTTTTGATCTCCCTCCTGAACTCTAGACTGTTACGTCCAACCTGATTGAGAAGTTCAATAGGCATCTCAAACATTACTAAACTCTTGAGTCTGCCCACATAACTGCTACTCCTTCAGTTTCCCCATCTCAGTAATGCAGGGTCCATTATTCTAGTTGCCTAAATAAAAATTTTGAACTCGACTTCTCTCTTTCTCTCACATCACACATAAAATTTGTCCATACATTCTTAGACTCTTATCTTTAAATACATCCTGGTTTTAAGCACTTCACATCACCCCAACTGCTACAACCCTGGAACATTCTACCGCGATCTCTTACCTAGATTATTTCAGATGTCTCCCAAGTGGTGTTTCTGCTTTCACCTTGACCACCCCCCCACACACACTAGTTTATTTTCTATACAGTAGGAGTAAACTTTAAGTCATATTCTGTAACTTTTCTATTCAAAACCAGTAGCCTCCCACTACACAAAAAGTAATTTCCAACTCATGGCTTATAAGTGTCCAACTCATGCTACTTTATTTGACCCCAGATATCTCGTTGTCCTAAATTTTACTGCTTCTCCCTCTCTCACTGTGCTCTAGGTTCAATAGCCCCTTTGTTCTTCCTATAAAAGAGTGAACTCAGATATTTGAAATATATCCCCTCTTAGAGTCTTTGTTTCTTTTGGGTAGAATGCTCTTAGTATGCTCTAATTGGCATGGCTCATGTATACTTCTAGAAGTCTATCCTTCCACTCTCTGTTCAGTGCCGTCCTATCAGGGGCTTTCCATGACAACCTTTTTGAAAATAGAATGTCCCATTTCTCTCTATGCACCAGACTATGCTTTATTTTTCTTCATGGAAGTTATCACCACCTGATACATTGATTTTTTTTTGTTTTCCATCCTCCCCATGAGGCTAAGGACTGTGGCTGTTTTATACTGTTTGATCCCCAGTTCATACAACAATGCTGGTGATTATTAGGTACAATCATGTTTGCCTAATGAATGAATAAAAATATAATAAGCCTTTATGAAGGCCATTGTTTGAGGTTGAAGTGAGGCAGGAAGAGAACAAGCTATAGACTCAACTTGAGTCTGAATCCTTCTCTCGTTCTGCCCACCTTAACTTTGGCATGTTATTAAATTTTTAAACTTCTGAGTCTCATTTATCTCAACAGAAAAACTGATACACACACACATGCACACGTGCGCACACACACACACACACACATATATATATATATATATATTTTTTTTTTTTTTTGAAAAAGACAGAACTGCACTGGGGCTTGCAGGTTGAGTTCCTCAGGGCCTGGTGCTCACTCATAGTTTTCATCAAGGATCTTCACTGTAAATTTACTTACTGGATTTCTCTGAAGTAATGGGGAAATTATGATGTTTTATACAAAAAAAATCTTGCCTTGATAATTGAATAGACTCAAGGAAATTATATATATATGCACTACACAAATACACACACACACATGCACACACATGTGTATGAGAGAGAAAGAGAGAGTTAAAAATAACAACATCTGGACAAGGCTCTTAGCTAGCCTCATCCACCAGAGGACAGAGAGCAGAAGCAATCCTGCAGCCTGTGGAACAAAAACCACATTCATAGAGAGATAGACAAGATGAAAAGGCAGAGGGCTATGTACCAGAAGAAGGAACAAGATAAAACCCCAGAAAAAGAACTAAATAAAGTGGAGATAGGCAACCTTCCAGAAAAAGAGTTCAGAATAATTATAGTGAAGATGATCCAGGGCCTTGGAAAAAGAATGGAGGCAAAGATCGAGAAGATACAAGAAATGTTTAACAAAGACCTAGAAGAATTAAAGAACAAACAAACAAAGATGAACAATACAATAACTGAAATGAAAACTACACTAGAAGGAATTAACAGCAGAATAACTGAGGCAGAAGAACGGATAAGTGACCTGGAAGACAGAATGGTGGAATTCACAGCTGCAGAAAAGAATAAAGAAAAAAGAATGAAAAGAAATGATGACAGCCTGAGAGACCTCTGGGATAACATCAAACGCAACAACATTCGCACTATAGGGGTCCCAGAAGGAGAAGAGAGAGAGAAAGGACCTGAGAAAATATTTGAACTGATTATAGTTGAAAACTTCCCTAACATGCAAAAGGAGATAGCCACCCAAGTACAGGAGCACAGAGAGTTGCATACAGGATAAACCCAAGGAGAAACACACCGAGACACATAGTAATCAAATTGACAAAAATTAAAGGCAAAGAAAAATTATTGAAAGCAGCAAGGGAAAAATGACAAATAACATACAAGGGAACTCCCATAAGGCTAACAGCTGATTTCTCAGCAGAAACTCTACAAGCCAGAAGGGAGTGGCATGATATACTTAAAGTGATGAAAGGGAAGAACCTACAACCAAGATTACTCTACCCCGGCAAGGATCTCATTCAGATTCGATGGAGAAATCAAAAGCTTACAGACAAGCAAAAGCTAAGAGAATTCAGCACCACCAAACCAGCTCTACAACAAATGCTAAAGGAACTTCTTTAAGTGGGAAACACAGGAGTAGAAAAGGACCTACAAAAACAAACCCAAAACAATTAAGAAAATGGTCATAGGAACATACATATCAATAGCTACCTTAAATGTGAATGGATTAAATGCTCCAACCAAAAGACACAGGCTTGCTGAATGGATACAAAAACAAGACCCATATATATGCTGTCTACAAGAGACCCACTTCAGACCTAGGGACACATACAGACTGAAAGTGAGGGGATGGAAAAAGATATTCCATGCAAATGGAAATCAAAATAAAGCTGCAGTAGCAACACTCATATCAGATAAAATAGACTTTAAAATAAAGACTACTACAAGAGACAAAGGAGGACACTACATAATGATCAAGGGATCAATCCAAGAAGAAGATATAACAATTATAAATATATATGAACCCAACATAAGAGCACCTCAATACATAAGGCAACTGCTAACAGGTATAAAAGAGGAAATCGACAGTGACACAATAATAATAGGGGACTTTAACACCTCACTTGCACCAATGGACAGATCATCCAAACAGAAAATTAATAAGGAAACACCATCTTTAAATGACACAATAGACCAGATATATTTAATTGATATTTATAGGACATTCCATTCCAAAAGAGCAGATTACACTTTTTTCTCAAGTGTGCATGGAACTTTCTTCAGGATAGATCACATCTTGGGTCACAAATCAAGCCTCAGTAAATTTAAGAAAATTGAAATCATATCAAGCATCTTTTCCAGCCACAATGCTGTGAGATTAGAAATAAATTACAGGGAAAAAAACATAAAAAACACAAACACATGGAGGCTAAACAATACGTTACTAAATAACCAAGAGATCACTGAAGAAATCAAAGAGGAAATCAGAAAATACCTAGAGACAAAAGACAACCAAAACACGACGATCCAAAACCTAAGAGTTGCAGCAAAAGCAGTTCTAAAAGGGAAGTTTATAGCTACACAAGCCTATCTCAAGAAAGAAGAAAAATCTCAAACAATCTAACCTTACACCTAAAGGAACTAGAGAAAGAAGAACAAACAAAACCCAAAGTTAGTAGAAAGAAAGAAATCATAAACATCAGAGCAGAAATAAATGAAATAGAAACAAAGAAAACAGTAGCAAAGATCAATAAAACTAAAAGCTGGTTCTTTGAGAAGGTAAACAAAATTGATATCTTTAGCCAGACTTATCAAGAAAAAGAGGGAGAGGACTCAAATCAATAAAATTAGAAATGAAAAAGGAGAAGTTACAACAGACACCAAAGAAATACAAAGCATCCTAAGAGCCTACTACAAGCAACTCTATGCCAATAAAATGGACAACCTGGAAAAAATGGACAAATTCTTAGAAAGGTATAACCTCCCAAGACTGAACCAGGAAGAAATAGAAAATATGAACAGACCAATCACAGGTAATGAAATTGAAACTGTGATTAAAAATCTTCCAACAAACAAAAGTCCAGTACCAGATGGCTTCATAGGTGAATTCTATCAAACATTTAGAGAAGAGCTAACACCCATCCTTCTCAAACTCTTCCAAAAAATTGCAGAGGAAGGAACACTCCCAAATTCATTCTATGAGGCCACCGTCACCCTGATACCAAAACCAGACAAAGATACTACAAAAAAAAGAAAATTACAGACCAATATCACTGATGAATATAGATGCAAAAATCCTCAACAGAATATTAGCAAATAGAATCCAACAATACATTAAAAGGATCATACACCATGATCAGGTGGGATTTATCCCAGGGATGCAAGGATTCTTGAAAATATGCAAATCAACTTTTGTGATACACCATATTAACAAATTGAAGAATAAAAACCATATGATCACCTTAATAGGTGCAGAAAAAGCTTTTGACAAAGTTCAACACTGATTTATGCTAAAAACTCTCCAGAAAATGGGCATAGAGGGAACCTACCTCAACGTAATAAAGGCCATATATGACAAACCCACAGCAAACAGCATTCTCCATGGTGAAAAACTGAAAGTGTTTCCTCTAAGATCTGGAACAAGACAAAGTTGCCCACTCTCACCACTATCATTCAACATATTTTTGGAAGTCCTAGCCATGGCAATCAGTGAAGAAAAAGAAACAAAAGGAATACAAATTGGAAAAGAAAAAGTAAAACTGTCACTGTTTGCAGATGACATGATACTATACATAGAGAATCCTGAAGATGCCACCAGAAAACTACTAGAGCTAATCATTGAATTTGGTAAAGTCTCAGGATACAAAATTAATGCACAGAAATCTCTTGCATTCCTATAAACTAATGATGAAAAATCTGAAAGAGCAGTTAAGGAAACACTCCCATTTACCATTGCAACAAAAAGAATAAAATACCTAGGAAGACCTACCTAGGGAGATAAAAGACCTTTATGCAGAAAACTATAAAACACTGATGAAAGAAATTAAAGATGATACCAACAGATGGAGAGATATACCATGTTCTTGGATTGGAAAAATCAATATTGTTAAAATGACTATACTAACCAAAGCAATCTACAGATTCAATGCAATCCCTATCATATTACCAATGGCATTTTTTACGGAACTAGAGCACAAAATCTTAAAATTTGTATGGAGACACAAAAGACCCCGAATAGCCAAAGCAGTCTTGAGGGAAAAAAATGGAGTTGGAGGAATCAGACTGCCTGACTTCAGACTATACTACAAAGCTACAGTAATCAACACAATATGGTACTGCCACAAAAACAGAAACATAGATCAATGGAACAAGATAGAAAGCCCAAGATAAACCCACGCACCTATGGTCAACTAATCTATGACAAAGGAGGCATGGATATACAATAGAGAAAAGACAGTCTCTTCAATAAGTGGTGCTGGGAAAACTGGACAGCTACATGTAAAAGAATGAAATTAGTACATTCCCAGAAACCATTTACAAAAATAAACTCAAAATGGATTAGAGACCTAAAAAGACCAGACACTATAAAACTCTTAGAGGAAAACATAGGAAGAACCCTCTTTGACATAAATCACAGCAAAATCTTTTTTGATCCACCTCCTAGAGCAATGGAAATAAAAACAAAAATATACAAATGAGACCTACTGAAACTTAAAAGCTTTTGCAAAGCAAAGGAAACTGCAAGCAAGACAAAAAGACATCCTTCAGAATGGGAGAAAATATTTGCAAATGAATCAATGGACAAAGGATTAATCTCCAAAATATATAAACAGCTCACGCAGCTCAATATTAAAAAAACAAACAACCCAATCAAAAAATGCACAGAAGACCTAAATAGATATTTCTCCAAAGAAGATGTAGAGATGGCCAAGAAGCACATGAAAAGCTGCTCAACATCACTAATTATTAGAGAAATGTGAATCAAAACTACAATGAGGTATCACCTCACACCAGTTAAAATGGGTATCATCAGAAAATCTACAAACAAGAAATGCTGGAGAGGGTGTGGAGAAAGGGAACCCTCTTTCACTGTTGGTGGGAATGTAAATTGATACAGCCACTATGGAGAACAGTATGGAGGTTCCTTAAAAAACTAAAAATAGAATTACCCTATGACCCAGCAATCCCACTACTGGGCATATACCCAGAGAAAACCATAATTCAAAAAGACACATGCACCCCAATGTTCCTTGCAGCACTATTTACAATAGCCAGGTCATGGAAGCAACCTAAATGTCCATCAACAGACGAATGGATAAAGAAGATGTGGTACATATATACAATGGAATATTCCTCAGCCATAAAAAGGAACAAAATTGTGTCATTTGTAGAGACATGGATGGATCTTGCAACTGTCATACAGAGTGAAGTAAGTCAGGAAGGGAAAAAGAAATATCGTATATCCATGCATATATGTGGAACCTAGGAAAATGGTACAGATGAACCGGTTAGCAGGGCAGAAATTGAGACACAGATGTAGAGAACAAACGTATGGGCACCAAGGGGGGAGCGTGGCGGGGTGGTGGTGGTGTGATGAATTGAGTGATTGGGATTGACATGTATGTACTGATGTGTATAAAATGGATGACTAATAAGAAGCTGCTGTATAAAGAAAAAATAACATCTGTAAACCACTTGACACAGTGCATAGTCCCTTGAACTCAATAAAGCTTACTTTCAGGTCTGCTCTGGCCCTTCCTTCTCTGTACATCCCACTCACCTTGCCTAGATGATACCTTGAAGAAAACTGCCTTGCTATCGGAAAGAGCCCAGTTGAGACCCATAAGGCTCCCACCACCAAGGTAACTGGGGTGTCTGTGCCTGCGCTTGTTTGTAAGCTCGGCTTGTTACAATCTGTAGGCGTGTCTTTCAGCAGATGTTTGACATCATTTGTCTCCCAGCACAGACAGTATCCACCTTGATTGGTGGTGAGATGTAGATTTGGGCTGGGAACTGCCATCCAAATTAGTGCTGCGTGAGGTAGTTTACCCACAGCCTCGCACTGCTACTCCTGAAGGATGACTCAAATCCTTGCGCTGTGTGTGGGAGGGAACATGACAGTTTAATTTAACTACCTTTGCTGATGCACTGGTGAGGTGCCGAAAGACACATTCTCTGCTCTGCACTCGTGGTCCTGTGCTGTCACTCTACTGAGAGTCTCAGTCTGACAGAGAGGGGGAGAAATGTCCTGTGTTCTAAATCAACATGCTGTATCACCCGGATAGTGGTGACAAGCGTGGCTTCTGGAAGCAGTCTGACTGAGCTTGAATGCTGACTCCACAATGTTTTAGCCACGTGGCCGTGGACAACTGACTTAAACTCTAAGAATGTCAGTTTCCTCATCTGTAAAATTGGGATGACCCAGAATCCTGCCCATCTCCTTGAGTCATTGTGAGGATTAAATGATCTCTTTCAAGTGAAATACTTAGAACCCTTCTTAGAATATAGTTAGTTTTAATAATAAGTACAGATGATTGTTATCAGGCATAGAATTAGGTTTAAGAGAATTAGTTCAAAGAGCAATCACAAAAGGCCATTTAAGGAAGCTGGAATGCCCTAATGAAAACAAACATGAGATAACTAATGCAGAGCAAGATGGAATCAGAAAACAAATGTACGTAAGCAAACAGCGTGGGCTACAGAAGAAGAAATGATTCACTGGAGGTTGAGGATGGAAATGAGGAATATCTTATAGAGGAGAAGCTAATCTAATTTGATCTAGAAGCTGACTCATATTTAAATAGAAGGAAGCAACAGTTGACATTCTAAGCAAAGACGGAGACGCTGTCAAAACTCTTTATCTTAATATGGGAAACCCCGAGCTTAGAGTTCTTTTATCTCACTCGAAGGGTCTTTGGGCTTATAAATCAGGAACTCGTATTCACGTACAGCCACGGTCATGGTGAGCAAAGGGCAGGGAATGAAAATAACATTTGTTGAGCATGTACTCCATGCCAAGTACTGGGCCAAGCAATTCGTTTTTCACTGTATCAGAAGTTAACAGAAAGTGTGGTTGCTGTCTCCAGTTTACAGATGAGAAAACAAATTTAGGAGGGTTAAATTAAACAAACTTCCCTTAACTGGAAGAATTTGAATGTAAACCTAGACTTAAATTGTTATAGATTCTATATTCCTTCAACATTGTTATACTACCCGCTATTAGACGCTGAGATTCATCCTTTCTGAATAGATGTACATTCCAGATTCCCTCTTACTAATTAGCTCTGTGTGTCACATCTCTTTTCACCTCATGGCACAAAAAAAAATGTGGTGGTATTTGTCAGGTACACTGAGAAAACCAGATGAGGCTGCCCCTGGTCTCCGGCTCCCCTAAGCCTTGCTTGGGCTGAGGAAGTGCATATCTAAGAACACCTTGGACCTTGGTACACTTGGGATAATTCTGAGATAGAGGAGAAAAAGACGTGAAATCGAAGCCTTTACCTGCTCCTTCTCCTGTCAGTTCCTTTGGGCTTCACTCAACCACAGGAGAGCCGATGACACAAGATCAACAGCACAAAGAGACCCACCAGGAGTCCTGTTTAGGAAGCCACCCAGAATTCTCCTTTGCCACATGAGTGACAGCTTTCTGCAGAGTGCATTTCAGAAAATGAGCATTCTCTACAACATCCTTTCACATTTTGACTGTGCCATGAAACACCATATGTATTTATATCACACCAGTGGTAATGTTTAAAAGAAAAATCTTTTAAGTCAGTTTTCACATTATTCCAAATGATGGGATAAGATCAGTTTGTTTCTCTCCTAGGGCTAGGAAGGCAGTCTTGTTATTCCTCACCAGTCATCAAAAGGATCTGATGTTTCTACACTTCTAACAAGTATCCTTTTGGAGGTGTGAAGTATCTGGGACACATCTGGTTAGATCAGCAATCCCTGTGTAACTGGACTCAGAATGGTGTGCCTTTCTCCTTCTTGACTGAACAAACTTAGCCTCCCTCCCACTTTTAGTTTGAGTATATTTATAATCCCATTTTTGCTTCTTGGCATTGTTTCCTGGTCTGCTCCCTGGACCCACTTATTTCATCAGGTCTATTCTGTAGAGACAGCCATTTCCTCTGAATCCAATTTTTATTCTTTGACACTTATCTGTGTTAAAACTAAACCTTGTATTCTGGGCCTTCTTTCATCCCAAACTTGGAATCTTGTTCTGGCCCATGACCTTCAGACATTCAGACACTTGCTAACTATATGTGTCCATGCCCAGCAAGGTTCCTTGAAATCCAGCCTGGACAGAACTCCAGGTCCCCTGTTTACCTGGTGAGCGGCACTGGAAGTAGCAGGCATGTTTAACTCTCTCTCTCACACATGCACACATTGTGTTTATATATAATCGATTTTACTGTTGAGAAATATGAGACTCAGAAAAATTATCAAACTTGTCAAAGGTAAGGACAGAAAGGACAAGAACAGTTTCAGTATTGACAGCTGGGTAGAAATTGTGGGAGGTAAGTGGGCTGATTATATATTACAGCTTCTGACTCAAAAAGAAAAGATAATTTAACTTTTGTACAACATGTTAAAATTTGTACAGTATGTCTTACATCCTACTACCTTCCTCCTTTTGAACCCATAGAAGTGGGTTTTGTATTCATACCTTGGGAATTCAAGATGAGCACTTTCTCCACTGCACTGATTCTGTGAGTTGTAAGTACCCGCCATTGGCTATTGTCTTTTAAGAGGCCAAAATTCTTGAAGCACTTGTGTTGCCTCATGCATTATCATAAAATTCCAGGAAGGGGGGTTATGTCTAAGTGAAGAGAATTCAAACAATTACTGAGGTTGCTGTGTGGCAAAATCAAATTACAGAAGAAGTTTAGAGAGTATTCTAGTGATAGCCGAGGGATGAAAAGGGACTGAGTGTCCACAGGGATTATGAAAGAGGTTGAAAGTGCACGTCAGTTGGACACAAATGGAGAAAGTAGAGGAAATCCTTTGGTGTTCTTGTCAAGAAAATTGACAGTGAGTTACATGTAATCTATGAATTAATAAGGGCCATATAAAAGGATAAAATGTCTGTAATTGATTAGAGTCTCCAATATCTTAGGGTATGGAATTAAAAATAATATTTCGGTATCCAGCATGGAATGGACTAATGATTTGGTAAGTGACAGATTCTTGCATAGAGGAAATGAATACTGACCATGCTTGAAAGCCATTCTCCCACACCCTTTCTGAGTGAGAAGGAAGAATACGAAAGAGGTTCACAGGAAGATAAGCCATTGCTCTCTGCATCCCGTGCATCCTGGGAGGCTCTGTGGAGTATCAGAGGCAGGCGCAGGGGTAGAAAGAAGACTCATTCTTATCAGCTATTTTGGGCTAGAAGGCTAAAACCTGTTAGCTTTTAGTCTTGTTAGGAGAAAGTCTCTCCTATCACACAATTCCTCATCACCTGGGGAATAGAAGAGTAGTCTTTGGGGAACATATTTTCTGGACTTCTATTCACAATGAATGCACACACACACACACACACACACACACACACACACACACACACACACACACACACACACACACACACACACAGTTCTTCCTCACAGAGACATATGTAGATTCCCTCCGATTTCCAGAGGGATCATTTCCAATCCTTAGTCCCTCCAACCTCTTAGTAATCTGGATTGGAGGTGAGAAAAAAAAAAAAATAATGAACTTCCATATCCACCAAATCTTAGATTTATTAGAACTGGGAAGAATGTATAAAAGTTAGATACTCCTTAGAATTATGAGCCTAGCCCATTTTAAACATTATAAATATGCATTCTCGGACTTCCCTGGTGGCGCAGTGGTTGAGAGTCCACCTGCCGATGCAGGGGACACGGGTTTGTGCCCCGGTCCGGGAAGATCCCACATGCCGTGGAGCAGCTGGGCCCGTGAGCCATGGCCGCTCAGCCTGTGCGTCCGGAGCTTGTGCTCCGCAACGGGAGAGGCCACAACAGTGAGAGGCCCGCGTACCGCAAAAAAAAAAAAAAAAAAAAAAGCATTATCCTCCACCCCAGCTTATATATCAGGAGGCCAGAGGAGTTCTGGGCTCTCAGAATAACTAGAAAGAAGTCCCAGACTTTCTTTGTCTCTCACATTTTAAATCTCTGTAAACTTTGCACATTCCCTATTACCTGATGACTTCCAGTTTCCAAAACCTTTCCAGTGTGCCTTCTAGAATTAATAGTCTATCATCAGCAGAATTCCCTGTATCCACAGATTGTTACATGGACGTTCCTTTATCTTCTTGCTCTGAAGGAAAACTGCATGCTCTCTGAGAACACTGCATCCCCTAACATCCTCTAAAGTGTGGCTATTTTCTCTCCCATTACTCTCAAACCACCAGTCCTGGCGGTGGGGCAGCTATCTCTCTGCCTCACTTAGGCTTCCAGATCTTTCCTTAAAAGCCCCAGATTGATATCTCATGTCATCATATTATATCATCTACTCACCATCCCTCACTAGTGTCCTTGCTTACCAATGTTTGAGCTACTTCTCTGGACATGGAAATGATTTTAGATCCTGTTTGAATGTTACTTTTTCCAACATGACTCATCTTAATTCTTGGTGCTTTATATAAATAGGTGTATATATATGAATTACATGCATATATAATCTTAGAGTAGCACTTGCCCGTGGTCATCACTCCTTGCTCTTGTACACACTCTCACTGTTTGGCTTTCAAGACATTACTTTCATCACTTTCATGTTATCTCACTCAACAATACTTCTCAACCTTCTCTTGCTGGTTCCTTGTCTTTTCCTGGATCTCTTACAGTTGTTCTGTCCCAGAGATCAGTCCTTAGTCCTCTTGTTTTCTCCATCCACACTCATCCCCTTGATGATCTCATCTGGTCTCCGTGCTAGTACCACCATCTACTAGATTTACACCTCAAGATCCTGAACTCCAGGCTGATAGGTACAACTGCCTGGATCCACCAATTGGATGTATGACTAGACATCTCAAACTTAATGTGTCCAAAACTGAACTTCTGATCTTCCTCTCAAATTCTGTTCCATCTGCAGGCTTTGTCAATGAGTTATGAAAGTTCTAGCCTTCAATTTTTTGAGACCAAAAATCTTGGATCATCCTGGATTTCACTTTTTCTTGATCCAAGCTCTCAAACATCTGATCTCAGTGAAAATTCTATTTGTCCCACCTTCACAATATATCCAGAATTTTACCACTTGTTATCACCCTGTATGAGCCTTCTCACAGGTCACCTTATGTCCACTTTGCTCTCAATATATTCTATTCTCAATATAGCAGCAAGAGTGATTCTTTTATTTATTTATTTATTTGTTTTTAAAGATTTTTTTTTTGATATGGACCATTTTTAAAGTCTTTATTGAATTTGGTACAGTATTGTTTCGTTTTCTGTTTTGGTGTTTTGGCCACGAGGCATATGGGATCTTAGCTCCCCAACCAGGGATCAAACTCGCACCCCCTGCATTGGAAGGCGAAGTCTTAACCACTGGACTGCTAGGAAACTCCCCAGCATGATTCTTTTAAAAGTCAGATAATGTCATTTCTTTGCCCCAAACTTTTCAATGGCTCACATCTTATGCAGAGTAAAAGTCAAATGCCTTCTATTAGCTTACGTCACTTCTCCAAGGTCAACTCTGGCTATTTACCCTGTCACTCATTCTCCTCCAGACGTACCTGCCTCTTTGCTGTTCCTGTTCTTCAAACATACAAGATGCCCCTCTTCCTTACTGCCTTTGCATGAGTTGTTCCCCTTCTTGCAAGCATTCTTCCTCCAATTTTCACCTATCAAACTCCCTTTCCTTCTTCAAATATTTGTTTAAATGTTACCTTTACAATCTGGTATGCCCTGACCACTCAAGTTAAAATTGTGTCCAGCCTTCACCCACTACACACACACCCCACACCCCCTCCCCCTTACTCGGTGCTTTTTGTCCCTTATAGCCCATACCACTTTCTCCTATGCTATGTATTTTATTTTTTTAAGTTATGTGGATGTGGATTATTCACTCTTCATCTTCCTCCTCTATAAAGTAGGCATCATAATAGCTTTTTCTCAGTGATAGATCCCAATTCCCAGAATAATGTTTGGCACATATTAAGTCCTCAGTAAATAGTCATGAAGTAAATGAATGATTGAGTGGATGATGAGCAGACCATTTTTACATTTGTTCTAAGCCATCTCATGTGTAGAGAGAGTATATAGTCTTTGTCATCTAACAGGACTAGATTTGAGCCCTCTACTGCCATTTTTAGTAGTGTGAGCTTCTGTAAGTTATTTAACTTTACCAAGAAAATTGGCATCACAGTGTACAGTTCTTAGGTTTTTTCTAGGAGGAAAAAAAAGAAAGAAGTCAAACACCTATCACGGTACCTGGTACATAAAAAGTGTTTAGTAAATGTTGGCAATTACTGCATGCTTTGTAAATAGTAGCTGCTTTTTTTGTTTTTCCATCTTCCTCTTGCTTGAGAGAGAAGTAGATAGGAGCTTGTGTTCTTGTGTGACACAAGCCAGCATTTCTGAGGCATCTTGCGCTAAAAACGGCTTCTGATCAGATTGTGCTGAGAGTGTGACTGAATTTAATGAGTAAATATATTATTTGTGCAGGAAAAAAGCAATTGTCTCTGTGTGAAATTTGTGTCTGATTAGCAACAACAATTGCTTCTCCATTTTCAAGCTCTGGTTCATACTAACGTTTCTGCAGTGTATATTTGATGAAAATGGGATTGGGTTTCCTTTCTCTGACAGGCTGAGTACAAGCCATTTAAAGGCAAGAGCAAAATACTCCTATGCAGGACATGAGTTCCATTTCTCTTAAATAGGTTGTCACAATACAAAGAACATAAAGCAGCCCCAGTAAACAGAGAGCATTCATCTTTTGAGGTGGCATGGGATGGACGGAAGTGAAATAAAGTGTTCCAGGATGGTTGGACAAGACCTTCCAAATGGAAAATGAGCCACATTGAGGGACCCTTGGTGGGCTTTTAAACAATAGAAATAGTATTGCATCTCAGGGCTCTTTTTTTTTTAAAAAAAATTCTAATTCAGAGAGATCAATTGAGAAATAAATAACAGAGATGGTAAGGATTTTTTTCAGAAAATTATATGAATAAAAAATGTCACTCAAGTCCTACATTTTGCTCATACTAATGTGTGAACACAAATTGCAAATGAAATGAGAATTTGATAGATGTATATATGTTTACTCTCTGAGTCTGGCAGACATTTTGGTTAAAAACGATTGGCTACACAGAACAGAAAAATTAAGAAGTATGTCCCTAGAACAAAAATATAGAAAAACTTGTAAAAAGTAAAACCAAAAAAAGGATTAAAAAAAAGAAGAAATATGTTCTTTCATAGAACCATAATATATGAGAATGGAAAGGGATCTTATTCTTTTACCCACCATTGTTAGGTAAGAAGATTGAACATCTGCAGTTTTAACTGTCTTGTCCAGTGTCACACTGGGAGATGGGGTCAGTGCCAGCATCCCTGGACATCTAGTCCAGGATACTGTGCTCCACTCATACTTTCTTTCCTGCTGCATCTTAAGAGAGGTGGGGACACTAACATTGACTTCTGAAATAGAAAAAAAAAAGAAAGACTATAAAAGGAAAGTGCTCTTGAGTTTGGATGAGATCCTTAAGCATTGGTCATGAAATATCCATGTTGAAGCTTAAAAGGAGAAGGAAATTATACTCACAAGGATTTGGGGGCATAGCTAGACTAGAATCCAGGCTTTTAAAAGTGTTAACAGTGTAATGGCAGAAAACATCATGACTTGGACAGAAAGATGCTTGATAAAATGATTCATGCAAAATCATTTAACTTTGTGCCTGACACACAGGACGTGATTAGCAGGCTCCTGACCTTCACTCAGATGCTATTTCAACCACACCACAACTTCTCTTTCACTAAGGGCATCACCTGGGAGCGGAAGGTAAAGCCAGGTGAAAAATATATTTACATTAATGTCATTCAGATTTTGGTAGCAACAAGTAGAATAATGCTTTTAAAAATGTATTATTAACAAAGGTTGGGGCAGGGTTAAAGGAAATCAACAAAGAATGGTATAGAATGGCCAAGACTAGCAACAACATGAAAATGTTACCAGCTGCAGGCCTGAAGGGGCAAAGGGAAGGAACAGTTATTGTAATCCAAAGGAAGAGAAGCTGTAGAAATACAGGAGGGCTGGCTAAGAGGAGATGTACCCTTTCATTTTATTTTATTTTTTTTGCGATATGCAGGCCTCTCACTGTAGTGGCCTCTCCCGTTGCGGAGCACAGGCTCTGGACGCGCAGGCTCAGCGGCCATGGCTCATGGGCCCAGCCGCTCCGTGGCATGTGGGATCTTCCCGGACCGGGACACGAACCCGTGTCCACTGCATCGACAGGCGGACTCTCAACCACTGCGCCACCAGGGAAGCCCTATTTTTAATTAAACTTTTTATTTTGAGATAATTGCAGATTCACATGCACTGTAATACATAAAAATCCCATGAGCCCTTTACTCTGTTTCCCCCAACGGCAGCATCTTGTAAAATCAGTACAATATCACATCCAGGATATTGACACTGGTACCATGAAAATACAGGACATTTCCATCACCATACGGAACCCTCATGTTGCATTTTAATAGCTATACTAATTTCCTCCTCCCTCGCTTCACCTTATGTAATCATAGGCAACCACTAATCTGTTCTCCATTTCCATAACTTCATCATTTCAAGAAAGTTATCTAAATGGAATTTTACAGCATGTGAACTGGGATTGACATCTTTCACTCAGTAATTCTCTTGAGATTCATCTAGGTAGTTGGGTATAATCAAGAATTTGTTCCGTTTCATTGCTGAATAGTATTCCACAGTATGGATATACCAATGTTTGTTTAACCATCTGTTGAAGGACATCTCTTTCCAGTTTCTGGCTATTACAGATAAAGCTGCTATGAGCATTCATACATAAGTTTTTGCGTGAATATCATTTACTGTGTCTATGGGATAAATGCCCAGAAGTTTAATTGCTGGGTCATAAGGTATTTACATGTTTAGTTTTTTTTTTTTGTTTTTTTTTTGCGGTACGCGGGCCTCTCACTGCTGTGGCCTCTCCCGTTGCGGAGCACAGGCTCCGGACGTGCAGGCTCAGTGGCCATGGCTTACGGGCCCAGCTGCTCCGCGGCATGTGGGATCTTCCCGGACCGGGGCACGAACCCGTGTCCCCTGCATCAGCAGGCGGACTCTCAACCACTGCACCACCAGAGAAGCCCGCATGTTTAGTTTTTAAGGAAACTGTAAAGCTGTTTTCCAGAGTGGCTATACCATGTCACATTCCCATCAACAATATACAATGTTTATCCATAACTTTGCTAGCATTTAGTGTCGTCGTTACTTTTTAACAATTTTAGCCATTCTTATAGGTGCGCATCAGCATCTCACTGTGGTTTTAATATGCATTCCTCTAATGGCTAATGACATTGAAATCTTTTCATGTGCTTCTTTTCCTCTTCATGAACGGTCTCTTCATATACATTTTCCTATTTTGTAATTAGACTGTTTCTTTAAATAGTATCTGAATATATTTGTATATCAAATCCCCAAGTTAACTGAAACCAGAGCCATTTGATTTCATAGCTTTGTAGGACAACAACCCACAATGTGAGTTTGTCTACCTGGTAGTACTCCTTATACTCTTATTTTCTAGGATACTCGACTTGATATTTCTGATAGTTAAAACGTGAATCAAGTTCTGTTCAGGGCCAAGGGAGTACTAGAACAACTTGCAGAAAAGGAGGTGTTCCCAGAAATGAAGCACCTGGGAAATTATAACTCCTTTTTAATTTAGTACTTCAGTGAGAGTCTTATGCATGGAATATGAATTTTAAAATGTCCCTACTGAAAAAAGAATGTGCCTTGCTATTGTTTAAATCTATTTTGAATGTTGCTTACTCTTTCTTCATTGAGAAAGATGGAAAGAGCCTATCAAATCTTCCAACTAGTTTTTCACTTTATTTCATATTGCATTAAGGAAAGACATGAAGTAACACATCCAGTGAAACGTATGCTCAATCATGTGGGGCCATTGCCTCATTCCTGTGATTCTTTAGGAAAGAAGCTGTTTGAATACTTAAGTATATGAAAGTTTGTTTTTGTAGGTGCCACAGAGAATTTGGGGCATTTAAAAGGAGTTCATGGGGCTTCCCTGGTGGCGCAGTGGTTGAGAGTCCGCCTGCCGATGCAGGGGACACGGGTTCGTGCCCCGGTCCGGGAAGATCCCACATGCCGCGGAGCAGCTGGGCCCGTGAGCCATGGCCGCTGAGCCTGCGCGTCCGGAGCCTGTGCTCCGCAACAGGAGAGGCCACAACAGTGAGAGGCCCGCGTACCGCAAAAAAAAAAAAAAAGGAGGTCATGGCTCTATATCTATCTATCTATCTATCTATTTAGATACCATCTGAAATATAGATCACCCCAAGACAAAGCTAGGGTGATTCCCTTATCTTACAGCAAGGAGAACACCAAAAGAGATCTTGTGACTTACCGGTCCAATCCATCCTTAGCACAGGTGATTTATTTATTCTAAACCATAAGAATAAGGGAAAACTGAGGAAATACCCTGCTCAGAGACTTCAGTGTTGATACGTTGTCCACAGGGTGAAATCGACATTCCCTACTAGGGCATTCCCTACTGCGCCTTGAACCCATCTGTCTTTTCGTGTCTGTTCAAAGTGCCCTCTGTGGCTCTTCTCATCTACGCCACTGTGCTTTTGGTCTCTACCTCCTCGATGCTCAGCAGCATTCCCAGGACCCAGGACTCCATGGCTACAAGGACAGATCCTGCAAGTGTAACATTTTTAAAAACTTCTATTATTAAGATGGATTTCGAATACAGTTTATCTTGTATTTGTAGCCGTATCTTGCAAATATCGAAACTAAATTTTAAATGAAGTAGAATTAGAATCAGAACCAGAAGGTAGCTGCGTTCCTTTTTTCTTTGTCACTAAAATTCCACTGTTGTAAAGGATCAGGGAGGCTATTCCTTCTACCCTGGGATCTTTATTCATAGGGAAGTTAGCTGAGATTGTAAAGTGAGAATCTATAATATTTTTTCCTTCTTTGTCAGCTAATACACTCCTTGAAAAAGTTGATGCATCTGAATTTTTCTCTGAGTTTTTATCTAGAGATAAACACTGTAATGGAAAGACAAAAAAAGAGTCTGGCAGGGATGCTTCAGGATTGATGTTGGCTTATAGGCAAAGTCCTTTCCTTCCTAATTAGTTAATTGTATTTTGGATTTTGTTTAAAAATATATTATGCAGTATAGCATGTTGTACAGTAATTAAAGGCATGTTAAAAATCTTGCATATAGATATGAAAATGATATATATTTATATATACATTTAAATAAGATCTACTTGGGAGGGAAAATTTATTTGTAGAATAAAATCCTCTGCCACTAGCTTGAGGCTTTAGCATGGAAGAATAAGAAGATGATCAGTCTTTGGGTAATATGAATTTGAGTTCAAATTCTTTCTCTATCACCTACCTAGGGCAAGTATTTTAACCATCTTCATCTATTCTTGTAAAGAATAGACTGTGTCCTTGGAGTGCTAGCTCCGGGGGAAGCCAGACTCTCTTTGGTTTCCCCTAGAGAGGTAAGTTGTAAAGAAGCCCAAGCTAGCCAGGTGGAGAGAGATGCCTGACCAGAATCCAGCTGTTCTTGCCATCCAGCCCAGATGCCAGATGTGACTGAGGAAGCCATTCACAGATAATCATATCAGTTGTCATCAACTACAACTACACGAAAAGCCTCAAGTAAAAACTGCCCAGCTGAGGTCAGCCAGTCCCTGAACTGAGAAAAATAATATATTTAAAAATTTTGTTAAAGGACTGAAGATAAAGATATAAGAAATCCAGGAATATAATAAATGGCAACTGCTCAAAATGATATGCACAAAATAAACATGAAATACAAATTCTGTTTAGATGGTACGTAAGGTAAGAAACGATGAAAACAAAAAAGAATAAAAATCTTTTTCAAAACAATACCCTATCATTAATATTAGATCTTTAGCAAAGTGACCAAGTCTTTTTTCAGTTCCAAACTCAGTTCCTGGATTGATAATCAGAGGTTAACTACTCTATGCTTTTTTTTTCATTCTTAAAGTGGAAACAATAATAGTACCTACCTCAGAGAATTAACATGAATATGTGAATATTAGATGTGTTAATGCAGAACAATGTCCAGTATATAGTAAATGCTACGTTAAGTGTTTTATATTATTAGTATTAGTACTACTGATAATCTCTTTGATCTCTTTAGGCAATTCACAGTCATTTACCAGCCCAGAAACTCCAGATAAACAACACTATTGCTTTTGTTTTTGTTTTTTTTAAATGTGTTCTCCATTTATTTTATTTCCCTTTACTTCGCCAGGATGTTGCTCCTCCTCTTTATTTATTTACTTTTTAAATTTTTTTGTTTATTTTTGGCTACGTTGGGTCTTTGTTGCTGCGCACGGGCTTTCTCTAGTTGCTGTGCGCGGGGGGCTACTCTTCGTTGTGGTGCGCAGGCTTCTCATTGTCATGGCTTCTCTTGTTGTGGAGCACGGGCTCTAGGCGCACGGGCTTCAGTAGGTGTGGCACACAGGCTCTAGAGCGCAGGCTCAGTAGTTGTGGTGCACGGGCCCAGTTGCTCCGCGGCATGTGGGATCTTCCCGGACCAGGGCTCGAACCCGTCTCCCCTGCATTGGCAGGTGGATTCTTAACCACTGCACCACCAGGGAAGCCCAACACTATTGTTTTTAGTATAAGTATCCCAAATGTTGCATGGAATATACTTGTCTGAAATTTAAATGTAACTGAGAGTCCTGCATTATTATTTGATAAATCTAGCAATCCTAGATTTAACTATACTCAGCTTCCTCATCTGTAAATGGGGAAATCACACTGACTTCACGGAGTTGTTTGGTATGTAAAGGGCACGGTACAAAATAGCTACATGTCTTTAGGTCTTTGCTTAAATGTTACCTTCTTCTTGAGGTTGCCCTTGGCTAACTTATCTGATATTTTAGCAATCCTCCCATGACATTATATCTTCCTTTTCTACTTTGTTTGTTGTTTCTCCTAGTCCTTTCACTATGTAACATGCTATATATTTACACCTTTATCTGTATATTGTCTGTTTACCCCATTAGAACATAGCTCCATGAGGAGTGACACTGTTGTCTGCTTTGTTCACTGTTGCATCCTCAGTGCTCAGAAAGTGCCTGGCATATAGTAGGCATTCAGTAAATAATTGCTGCTTAAATGAACGAATGAAACAGTCAATGAATCGATGTTCATTTTGTTGCTATAACCTTTCTATACCACACAGCAGAGAACATAAACATATGCTCAATGAATGTATTGGCTCTGTGGGCCACTGAAGGTCTGTGGGCAGGAAAGCAAAGGGCTAATAGACATATTATAGGTAGATCCCTCTGATAGCCCAGACACAGTAGCTTGGGGGAAGGAGCTGACAGCAGCCAGAGTGACAGGTAAGGAAGGTGAAGGGATATGGGTGTACCATAGGAAATATAGAAGAACTGAAATGACCTTGGGCAAAACTAGCTACAATTGTAGACACGATCCATCAATTATATGGCTACCCTTTTCTCAATAGTGAAGTATTCTCTAAAGGCACGATTAAAATACCTAAACCATTTTTCAGTTAAAGAAACTGAGCGTTTTAAGAATGAAGTAATATATTTGACCGAGTTCACAACCTGAACAGGCTCCAAGTCCACCCTACTTTCTACTACAGCCCAGCTGCTTAAGCCCCACAAGGAGCACCAGAACGAATTCTTCTCTAGCCATGGGGAGATACACTAGCCTACATTTTATTGAGTCCTTATCCATAAAATGGGATAATGCCACAGTGTGCCTCCTAGGGGCTGTTAGAGAGGCCTGAGTAGGGTCAGGTTTGCTAAATACGATGCTGCTTAGCCCCACGCCGTCATTTTCCCTAGCCTAACACCTGAAATCCTCCGGTTTCGCTAGTTTATTTTATGCTTGTTTGACCAATGAGCAGTGA
The DNA here is from genome assembly GCF_964374135.1 of Grampus griseus. Classification (NCBI taxonomy): domain Eukaryota; kingdom Metazoa; phylum Chordata; class Mammalia; order Artiodactyla; family Delphinidae; genus Grampus; species Grampus griseus. Next base: position 92,653,238 of record NC_139002.1, on the reverse strand, counting down.
GCTCCATCCTCTCTCCCTGTTTCCTGGCAAAAGCATGTCTGAGAAACTCAGAATTATTTAAACCTAAAACTTAGCTTTTCTGCATCCCTCAATGCCATGAATCATTGCTGTGTATACGTGATTATATATATTTATATATCCAACATACAGTAATTTCTTTGGGCTCTCGATTTGATTTATAATCTTCAGACAGTTTTATAAGTGTCTTTGTCACTTTTCTGGAATGGATAGCCTCCTTGGGACTATTCCTTGTCGCTGAGATTTCCCACTGACTCAGGCCTCCCTTGTTTGTAAGTAGGCCCGACCATCTTAATGTTCAATATTTAATCAGAAAAAAAATTCCTTTTAGATGTAGGGCTACTACAAAATGTGCTCTCCATAATTGAATAAAGAGGCAGAAAGAGAAGAGGGGCTGTGACTGCGTGGTCACGCAGTGGAAAACAAGGCCACATCCTTTGTACCTGTGAATAATACTGCTAAATAAGAGAGGATTTTCACTTCAGGTCCATTTGCCAGGGTTATTTTCTCTTTCTCTCTTTTTACTTTTAATTTTTTTTCTCTTTCTTTCAATACACAGAAATTCAGCCTCATCTTTAGAGTGGGAAAAAATGGTATGTCTGCCTCTCAGTATGGGTACTTTTATTCATAGGAAATAAATGTCAGGGAACTTATCCCTTTACACGTCTTAATCCATTGAGTAAATCCATTACTAGTGCACTGTATAGCATAGATCTTATTGTAAGGAAGGGAATGTATTTACCCTGAATGAACTGTATTTGCATCAGATGAGCCATGTTAGTAGCTGATATTCGACCAAGTTCACAACCTAAACAGGCTCCAAGTTTATACAGTGTTATGATGTTTATACAGTGTTAACGGTATGTCAGATGATGTTTAAGTACTTTCACTCTTTAAATCATTTAATCTTCTGGACAACCCTATTAGGTAGAAACTTATCACTATTTCCATTTTACAGATGCAAAAACAGTGGCACAGAGCAGTGAAGAAACTTGTTCAAAGGTGCACATCTAGTAAGAGGTTAGAGCTGGGGTTTGAACTCAGGCAATCTGTCTCCCATTCGCTGTGCTGTATTATTCATGACATAAAAGGCTACTAGCAGCCCAAAGGCCAGCCCAAAAGATATCAGGATGTCTTTTAGGAGACCTTAACCCCAGTGGCCATCACCAGGTGAAATTAGGAGTTTTGGGGCAGCAACTCATTGGCATGATTCCTCCTAGGTTTCTAAGGGAAATAAACTACAAATGAAATTTAAGTCAATCTATGTGATTTGAGTTTATTCGTTTTTTATGATAAAGCAGTGGAAACAATTTTGCTAAATCACTACTCTAGGTCAAACACTCCACTAAGTAACTTCATAAGACTGTTGAATAGAATTGTCATAAAGACTTCAAAGTAACATACATAAAATTTAATTAACTTTCCCAAAGTCACACACCAAATAAACGACAGAATTGGGACTCAAAACCATGTCTTTCTGGCCCCAAGCCCGTGTTACTTACAATATGTGATGCTATTGGTAGACAACTACAAAGAGCTACATATGTGTGCATGAGTATATATTTATGTAATGAAAACTAAAACACAGGGTAACACGTAAAAGAATGTATAATACGGAAGTTTATGTGACTCAGATATGGACAGTCTCTGGGTCTGTTTCTCTAACCTACACCATAACTGCACACCAAATATCTTTCCTCTTTCAACATTCTTTTTCATAGCTGCTTCAGCTTTGAAGCTACAGGACAATTACAACATGAAGGCTGGCCATTTTGTCTGCTGTCTCGTCCCACATATTCTGTGTACAAAAATATTTGTTTTCTAATTACTTTAATTAGGACCTCTGCATTGCTTGGCTCTATTATGTCATGAATCCTGTTTATATTATGATTACTTTGGAAGAGAATTAAAATGGAGATATAATCATTCCAATATCCCTGCTGGGGCAGTCTCTATCTATCCAAAGTGGGGCATCTCTCAAAATGACGCTGGTGGATTTTGCATTTTCTCTCTTAAGTTTTCTTAAATTCATGGCAATTTCTCAGCCATGATAATCAATGATTGGTGTATGTCTGCTTGAAATTATCTCTTGTTTGTTGGTTTGCATTTTCATCTAAAACCTTTAAAATGGCTGTACCTCTTTTTTTACTAAATATTTAAGAGAATATCACATAAGAATATTTTAATGCATTATATAGTGATTTTTTTCCATCTCCTGAGAGTATCTTTCTTCAAATATCCATGCTGTGTTTTTTTCCCTCCCTCTGGGGTATAATATGTGTCAGGATTAGGCTAGAGATACTTGGGCTCACCATCTTCAGAAACTTTATTATTGCTAGTCCATTTTCCTGAGAATATATTACACTAAAAGGACAATGGAGTTTCACAAATGCACTTTACTATATCAAAGGAAAGCATATTTGAAAATAAAATCCTGAATGCCAGTATTGATATCTGAAACTTCAAAGACGTCTTTGCAAGCCTAAAGTAGTGATGGCAACATTTTTATCTCATGTGCCTACTTTGATCTATTGAAACACAATATTGAAAGTAATTCCATGGCCATGTCTGGGCTCAGTGGGAGTTCCAGCATCAATTAGTGATGTCTGTCATGATGAGGGAACTGGGAAACAGTGGCACCTAGGCCAGATAGTTACCCTACTCAGGCCTAAAGCTTTCTACACAGTGACTTTCTGTCAATGTATTCCTAAGGATGACCTGGATAATCTTATACTGTCATAACCTTTATCCGTGTTCAACAAGAGCTTTATTATTTGAGATTTCTTACTAATGTACAGCCTGCATATATTTGGTATAATTTAGAGCTATTTCCTCTTGTTCAGCCCTATTCAGAAGTAGATTTGCCATATAATAACTCTTCTTATATGTGAAGGCTGTTATTAAAGAATGGCCCTGGGGATTGTCCAGAGAGGGATGGAGACTGCAAATTAGGACAGCTGCATTTGGGATGTGCATTGTGTTATATCTCCAGGCTGAGAAACTGGTCTGTTTTCAGGGAAGACAGATATTCCTGTTTCATCACAGCAGGAATGAGAGGAGCTTTCTGGATAGAATAGAGAAATACAATAACACTGACTTGCACAATGCAGACTCATCATGGAAAACAAATTTGACCCATTTTACTACAGAGAACCCACTCCCCTCAATGCTTCTGTGGTCCCATTAGCTGTCTTTGGGCTCACAGAAATTAACTACACCATATTGCCAGAGTATCCCTAACCCTCTTTCTCATCAAGGCCTGTTTACAGTGGTGAGTTGACAAAAAGCTGATCATCAATTGGGTCCAGATTATGTAGATAAACAGTGAGATACGAAAAAGCACACTCAAGGAGTTTGCCGGAAGATAATTGATGTGCTATGTTAGCCAGATGAAATAAAATATAATAGAAGGAGTAGAGAAGAGCTTGATTTTTATCCAGTTGAATAGTCTTTAAATCATATGCAAGGTGGAGGGGGTGGTGTCTAGAAAAACATGGTTTTTGAATCTGTATGATAGATGTTTAGCTTAAAATGGAAGAGAACTTAGATTTATTAATTGCCTGCCCCAGGCTAGGCACTGTTGCATATTTTCTCTACATTACTATTGGGGCCGAAGAGGCCTGATAAACTGTACCCCCTCTTTTCTCCACTTAGGTTCAGAAGCAGTTGAGAGGCAGACACAAGGGATTGACAGATGGAGATGAAAATATCAGCTTTATGACTTTTGAAGCTGTTGGAAACTGATATGCAGATGCAGCCACGTGTACCTGCAAACACAGCCCAACTTATTCCAAATTGCAGGTCCATCCCACGGAGGAAAGAAATGAGACTGCAGAATATTCCGAGGAGACAGAGGAAGGAGCCAGTCTTCAAGCACAGCTGAATCTTATCATACTTCATGATCAGCAGAACTGTCTTCAGGTGGGGAAGATAAGTGAAGAAATGAGTGGCATTACCCTATTGGAAATCCCTCCCCACAGTCATGTGAAGAGTCGGGAGAAAAGCACCCCCGCTAACAAAAGTTTATAAGATGTGAAATTTTTGCCTGTTGGAGGCAAAAATTTCTATTTCCCAAGAGCCATATTTCCAGACATGGGAGAGAAAGTCGTTAGAATATTTCCGGCTCTTCTTTGTTTTTTTGTTGTTTTTTTTTTTTTGCGGTACGCGGGCCTCTCACCGCTGCGGCCCCTCCCACCGCGGAGCACAGGCTCCGGATGCGCAGGCCCAGCGGCCATGGCTCACGGGCCCAGCCGCTCCGCGGCATGTGGGGTCCTCCCAGACCGCCTGCATGGGCAGGCGGACTCTCAACCACTGCGCCACCAGGGAAGCCCCCCCGGCTCTTCTTACACTCCCTCCTACTCCCCGGTTCTTCCCCAAAGGGGGACAGGTGACGGATCTGACTGGTGAATTTAAGAGCAAGAACAGAGGAGCTTGCCTTAACCTCCTCTGGCTTTTTCATCTGGATCTGCTGGCCTTCAGAGGTGTTCATCTTGACAACAAACTTACTTGAGTATGTGTGTTCTGCCCTTTGGGGGAGTCCTGAGGCTGTCCCTTTATGCTGAGGACTTGGTAGGTTGTGCTTAACACCTCAGAGGTGAACTTTAGAGAGCCCATTGTGACTGCAGAGCTAAGCACATCTCCATTCAGCTTTATCCCTAATGAAGCTGGCAATGTTAGCATTTTAGGATCACTCTAACTAGAGTGCTTAACTCTGAATCACTTCTAACTCGGGAGGAGAAAAAAAGCATTATTTATCGGTTCCCTGAACCTACCCACATCTTGGGCCTTAGTCTGCAGCTTTAAAAGTCTGCTGACATTTGGAAAGCAAGGTGGCGCAGGTTTGAAGGCTGCTGATATAACCTAACGGAGAATGGTGACTTCAGCCTTAGGATTTGGGCATGGATGACACAAGACCACCCGCTTTGACAGGTAAGAGCTGCTAATTGTGTCCAGTTTTTATAGGTGCAGAGCTAATGTTTAATAGGGAACCAGGTTTCTTGGGCCTTCCTGAGAAGCAACAGGCATTGGAGACTAAGCTGTTGCAGGTGATACTGGTTGACTTGAGCAGAAACAGATTTTACCTGAGTAAACGAAACTCTGTTGGAATGAAAAGTAAGACTTTTATTACTAGTCAAAAATTATTTCAAACTAGTAGAATTTTAGTATCTAGGCCTCTTGGTTTGGGCTCTTGGCATGGGAAAATTGTACAATATTTTGCCGCTTTTATTTGGTGATTCACCTGTGTCTGCAACATGCGATATGACACTACAAAGGCAGCTGGCTTCCACAAAACACCCATGTGGCTCCTGCCGGCATAGAAGGCAAAACAAAATCTAACGTCCAAGCTCTGTTCCTTTCTATGTTATTTTGAACAGCGTTTAGAGCCTACAGAAAGAACTGGACTGGGGCAAAGCTCTTTGACTCATGGGCTTTTTCAGGGCTAAGCGTTTAAGCCCTCACCAAATGGTCTCACATTGGCTCCAGAGAGGTTAATTACATAGTTTTTGAATACAGTTGAAAATATCAGAGTCCTTGACTGTGCTTTTATTTATTAGAAGGTGGAAATTTTTATAAAAAGTAATGAGAGCCCTTATTTTACACAGGCTATTGGCTTTTTTTGAACTTAGAAAAGCAACTTCCTGTATCTTTATTTCCAACCCAATGGCTAATAAGCCAATAAAGGTCAGAAAGTCATGTAGTTAGAACACTCTTTCAAAGAATCAGTTTTGCTCAGGAAGTCAAGGTGGAACTGGATTGCTTAGAAAAAAAATCATCTAAATTTTACTCTAAGTACCAGAATCAAAGCAATGAGGCAATAAAAGAAAAATAAAAAGACACATGGCACGATTATTTCATTGAGAAAGATTGACAAGTAGATTAGATAGATATATACAGGAAATTAGATATTGGTATCCAGGCTAGATACATTTGAAAGGGAAAAGAGATGCACCAGGGTGAACTGCATTTAACAGGGGGACCTGGAAAGGGTTAGACATTTTAATTGTCCTTAGATGGAAAGGATATCTAAGATTAAAATAAGTCAAGCAGCAAAAAAAGATTATCTCAGTGAGAGACTGAAATTGTACCCCCAAGAGTCCTAGAGAAACCATTCAGTGGTACCTCTTAGAGGCTAAAAAACAACTGGAAACATTCCTTGTAGATGATCTTAAGCTTTATGAGATGACCATCACGTTGACACAACTACCATAGGAAAAGGTAAAGATATTCTCTGTGCCCTGAGGGAATAAGTTTAAGAAATTTATGAAGTTAGGACTCCGTGGAAATGAAGAAGGATGAAACATACTAAAGGGGAGCCAGGTCAGACCAGAATAGACCAAGCTGATATCTGGGTTATTCAGCAGGGAGAATAAGTTCCTGTCTGAGTTTTTCTACTTCAGAAAGTTGAGTTTGGACCATATTTGCTTACATAATGAATTCTTTTGGCAAACCCCAAATTATCAATATCCTATCTCTTCAAAACAGAGGATGAAACAGGACAAAATCTAGTGAAATAAGCTCTTAAGAAATAAAAATAAAATAAAATAGGGGCCAGAAAGCACCATAAAAGCCAAAGAGAACAAAAGTCCTCATATCTAGCCCTACCTGTGGGAGAGAAGGGACAGGATGATATGTGAGAATCTCAACAGAAGTTTCCCCAAAGTGATAGAGGATTGAAAAAAGAGAGCATTAGAAATATATCCATATTCTACTACTATGAACAAAAATGTTGAAGATATTTTAGCAGCCATTGAAGTAACATAAACTATTCAAGTCCATAAAATTTAAAAGTTGGGGAAGGACAAGGTATCAGAAAACATAGCAAAGGTATTCATTCTCGTGATACAACCAGGAGTTTAATATCAGAAGCATTACAGAATCTGTTGAGGGTGATCCTTCAGCAAAACCTAAATCCAGAACGAAGTGGAAACCTTTCCTATGAGGGAGGTTTTTATAGGCTCAGGTGGTGCCGTGGCAGGAAATAGCAGCAGTAGTCACTTTAGCACCAGACTAGAATCACCCGCTTAAAAGGGATAGCAGAGACCATGATCCTGTTCGGTACTAGAGCGGCAGAAACTTAAGGCTCACAGGTGAAAGGGATATTAAAGAGTTCTGGATATCCTGGATAAAAAAGAAAGGCAACTCCAAGAAGATCAAGCAGCTGTGAATGCCACCATTACAAGTCTTTAAAATGTGTAAGGAGAAAATGGACAGAGTATAAAAGTTGAGTGCAGTTTTGTGTGTGGTTTTCCCCTTAAAAGACCACGTGTAGAACCACCGTGAATCTCTTGAATAGACGTCTCTGCAAAGTAAGTTTAAACTCATAAATCGGGGTTGGATGACACAGCTTGATTAGCATCCTAGAGGAAAGAAACCAAAGTTTATTTCATCTACCCACCTTGCCTCAGGTAGAAACAAATGTTTGCTTGGTCTTTAGCAAAAGATGGGTCTGGATTATACAGATAACTGAGTGGTGATAACATCATTTTGTTTGGAGAGCTTTACCAGGGGATGGGTATCGGCTTATGTTTCTAAATATGGTAGGTATAGACTGTTGCTGTGATAAACTGGTGTTTCCTGTTATCATTTTGTACTCTTTAAGCAATTTTGTACTCCTTAAGTAAAGCACCCTGATATGACACACCGAGGAAAATATGACCTCACTTTTGTAGGATTCCTGCCACAAATGTATGATCTGAATCTATCATAAGGAAATGTCAGACAAACCCAAATTGAGGGAGAGTCAGCAAAATCACTGGCTTGTAATCTTCAAAACAGCCAAGGTTATGAAAAAGAAAAACTTTGAAAGACAAACACATAAAAGTCAAAACAACATGAAGGACAAACTACCAGACTGAAGGAGACTAAAGATACAGGACAATGAAACCAAGTGCCTGATCCTGGATGCCAACCAGGAAAAAGGGTATTCAATTGGGGAAGTCTGAATAAGGTCCTAGATTAGATAACACTTTGTATCAGCATTACCATCCTGATTAGAAAAATTACACTATGGTTATGTAAGAGGATATTCTTTTTATAGAGATAGGGAGACATCATATTTTCAACTTATACTTTTTTTTTTTCTTGAGAAGGAGAGAATCATAAAACAAGTGTGGTAAAATGTTAACATTTGGAGAATCTGGATGAACGGAATACAGGTAGCATTACCAGATTTTGCAAATAAAAATATAGAACACCTAGTTAAATTTGAATTTCAGATAAGTAATGGATATTTTTGTTAGAGATTTGCCCTAAAGAGTACATGGAATATATTTATATTTAAAAATTGTTGTTTATTTAAAATTCAAAGGTATCTGGATGTCTTGTATTTTATTTTCAATATTTGGAGCATATTTATATTAAAGCAATTATTATTTTCATGAAATTCAAAATTAAGTGGATGGCCAGTGTTTTTCTGGCAGCCTTACTATAGCATTACTTTGTGACATTTTTGAAACCTTATAAGTCTACAATTCTTTCAGAATAAAAAGTTAAAAAATAAAAAGTTAAAAAAAAAAACTTACTATAGCATTACTTTGTGACATTTTTGAAACCTTATAAGTCTACAATTCTTTCAGAATAAAAAGTTAAAAAAATGTAAGGTATGCAAGGATCTGGGAATCAGATTCACTCCAGTTTAACGATTTTAAGGGGCTTGCATCTACGGCAACTAAAAAAAAAAAAGGAACATCCTTCTACCTAGAAATTTGAGTCAGCATCCTACCTAAGACTGGGCAGAATGGAAACTGGGAAGGGCTCTAAGACGTGAGATTTAATTTACTTGGATCTTACCATATAATTGTGTTTTTGTTTTAGATGGACCAGACTAAGTCAGTTGTAATAGTTGAAATGAGTCTGTTTTAATAACTGGAAGTGCTTACAATACTGTGATATTGGCATGAGATGTTACAAGAAGTACACTGTGCAACAGGAAAAGGGATCCAATAGCAGTTAGTGGGAGTTTCACATTTTTTCCTTTACAAAATCCAACAAGTTATCAGATCATACAAAAAAGTAGTTTCAGGGGTCAAAATCAGTGTTTCTCACTAGTGTAGAAGGGTGGAAGTTTTAATGCCTTTATCTTTAGAAGACTATTGAAGAAAGTGATTGGAAATTATTGAGTGTGTGCTGTATGCCGGATATGGTAGTATGCAATTTGAGATGTAATATACATGGTTTCAACTCTTGAGGTAGAAGATAACAGGCTTGCATACAATGCGAGAGGAATAAGGTTTCTACCTATTCCTCTACTATAGTTCTCTGCTATATTGACACATAGTTCAGCCATATTAGCTGTCAGGCAGAGGAAAATACTGATGTTCATGACAATTATTTTTATATACACTTTAAAGTAGATTCAATAGTATCTCTGTAAAAAACATCACTTTCACTTTTACCTCTATGACGATATGCTGTCTTGAGTTAGAGAAAAAGGGCTGGGAGAGTTTCGGCTAGCTTGCCAAGAATTCCCAGGGACCCTCACGGGAATGTGCCATTCCTGTAAACACCATCCATCATGCATTTCTCCATGGAAGACAGCTGAGAACTGCTGAGCACGTAAACACCCCCTCGCTCTACCACATAACACCACTCCCTCTTCACTCGCTCACTCTTTCTGCAACACACAGCAGTTAGAAACATTAGAGCAACACAGAGAGTGAATGAATGCAGGGTCCCTACAGAAGGTATATTTCCCTACTGGCTTCTCAAACAAGACTGGGAGTAATTTGTAAGTCAGCTATGCAAAAATACTGCATAGTAAATCACCTTAAAACCTCAGTGGCTCGCGCCCAGCATTTAATTTTCTCTCTCAGAAAGACCCTGCATTGGTTGAGACGGCTTGGCTTCAGGCTGCAGGTGAGTTTGTGCTGAATGAACAATCTATCACAGAAAGTACAGTGCTTTGGTAAGTAAAAGGAAGTCTGCTCTCTGGTACATAACTTGAGGGAAAATCTTAGATTAACTTGACAAAGAAGAATTAAATGAATTGGGAACTGAATGAGTAAACTGAGGTTGTTATGTCGCTCATTTGTAAAGTTGAGTAAATTATTATCATTTAAAATGATTAGTAGCTTCTACTCTACCAATAGAATAAGACAGCAGTTTATGAAATATTAAGCATTTAGGATCTCATTCAATTACTGATTCCCCATTAAATATTATACATGTATTTTGACCAATGCATATTGACTACAGGCCATGCAGTGTAGGGAAAGAATGGGTATCTATGCTGGGTGTGAATGTTACGATTATTATATAAATATTAGATAATACCACTACATTCTTCATGATGGTCATTGGGATGAAAAAATCTGAACACTGGAGTAAAGTTAACCAGGACTTAAATCTGGGTTGAAAACTTTCTACAAACGCAACCTGGAGTTAACCACATTGACTCTTACCTCATCTACAGGTACTGTTAAGAATATGGGAGAGGGAAGGAAAAATAATAACAGTCTTTTCTTCCTCATGCATAGTTTAGAATGGAAAGATTGAATATGCCTGGAGGACATGACGCTAAGTGAAATAAGCCAGTCTTAGAAAGACAGACGCTATATAATTGCGCTTTCACGAGGCATATAAAATAGTCAAACTCATAGAAGTCCAGGATAGAATGGTGGCTGCCAAGGATGGGGGAGAGGGGGAAGTAGGGAGATGTTGGTCAGTGGATGTAGAGTTTCAGTCACGGAGGATGAGTAAGTTCTAGAGCTCCACGGTACAACACCGTGCCTGTAGCCAACAACACAGTATATACACTTAAAATTTTGCTAGAAGGATATATCTCATGTTAAGCGTTCTTACCGCAGCAAAGAAAAAAAAAAGGAGGGGGCCACAAGAAAACTTTGGAGGTGATAGGTATGTTTATTAGCTTGACTGTGCTGACAGTATCATGGGCATATGTCCAAATTCATTAAATTGTATACATTAAGCGTATGCAGTTATTTTGTATATAAATTATACTCCAGTAAAGCTGTTTAAAAAACGAAAGAATATACAATGTGGAAGGTGAAGATGAAAATTTTACTTTGTCACTGATAAAGCTGCGTGGAGGATGTCACTTTAATAAGAAGCTATAACCTGTTGACATTTCACCTCCAATGAGTCAGATTTACCTCCCTGTCACATTAAACCATTTTCGTCCTACCCTAATAACCAACCCCTGTTCCTCTGGTGATTCTCCCGGCACCGCTAGTAGATAGCGGTTTGCCCCCTGACTGCCACAGGAAAGCTCAGAAATATTGCTGAACAGCACATTATTTAACTCCAAGGCCCTGCTGTACCCTAGGCTGAAAACTGACACTTGGGATTCCATTTCTCATTTCAGAATATGCACAGGCAGGTCACCTAATATATTGTACCAGAAGTTAAATAATGACTTTAAGTGATATTATAAATAAACTCCAGTAATGCAATGCCAACAAAACAAAAATCCCCTAAATTTAATATAACTTCCTTCCCCTTATCAAATTTCTAGTGGAGCTTAAAATTTTTCTCTTCATATGTGACCTAAAACGCTCCTTTTCCTCCAGATATCGATTAGATTTGTGGTTCTAGTCCAGGATTTGGAGTGGAGCACGGCTATATACATCCCATTTTCTCTTTCTACCATCCATGACTTCACCCTCTTTTCTGTATTTACTTCTCTGACGTCAAAATAAGGAAGAGAGAGAGGAAAGGATGGCCTTACCTTATGGCAGGTTAGCTGTCTCCTCCTTTCTCAGTAGTAATCGCTAATCACTTGTGTAGCTGTTGTTTGCTCTTTGAGGTCGTTGAAGCCACACTAATGCCAAATGCCTTCCTTTTGTGCAGAAAGGACCCAACTTCGGGTTCCTTCTTGGGGACGTATTTGTTGGTTCTTTTGAGTAGATCTTGTGGTGGTCCCCTCCTATTTAGTGTCTTGGCTTGAAATATCTGACTGGCACTCAGCATCTTCATCCCTAATTCTCAGCCTTGATTCCAGTTGGTATTTCCTCAAATATTTTGCTGTTATAATCTCCTAATCCAGAAGATGCCCCTGAGGGAAGGCAATGCAGAGTAAGCCCCTAGCTACCTGCATCTAGTGGTAACTTGTCTTCCTAAGTGGTGGAAATGCAGGTTGCTTCTTCAGCACTCACTTCCTTGACTCCACCATGCCCCTCTCATGTGCCTCTGTCTGCTCCAGTTGTATGTGGAAGGTCCATAAACTCTGGTTTAATGGACATTGTGTCAGTGAATGAAATCCCAGGCTTTCCTTCCTTTAAGATGCCTCACACTTAACTTGTCTCTTAACGTCCTCCTCTCCTCAACTTCAGAGAGGGGAAATAAGTTGCATGTCCTAGGGTTATGCTTTCCTTCCAGGTCTATTTTCTTCACTCCTTGTTTGCACTTTTTAACTGTCCTTAGAATATGCAGACACATGGATGGACCTAGAGATCGTCATACTGAGTGAAGTAAGTCAGAGAAAGACAAATATCATATGATATCGCTTATAGGTGGAATCTAAAAAATTGGTACAAATGAACCTATTTACAAAATAGAAATAGAGTCACCGATGTAGAAAACAAACTTACAGTTACCAAGGGGGAAGGGGGAGATAAATTGGGAGATTGTGATTGACATATACACACTACTATATATAAAATAGATAACTAATAAGGACCTACTATATAGCACAGGGAACTCTGCTCAATACTCTGTAATGACCTATGTGGAAATAAAATCTAAAAAAGAGTGGATATATGTATATGTATAACTGAGTCACTTTGCTGTACAGCAGAAACTAACACAACATTGTAAATCAACTATACTCCAATAAAAATTAATTTAAAAAAAGAATACGCAGACAAACCTATTTGATGTCTTTTGCATTTGGGGCAAACCTGGAATCTCGAGCCAAGAGCCAGATCTTCTCCAAATACTGCTTGGATTAGTTAATAATTAGACTCTCAAGGGAGCAGCATCTCAACCACGGGAGACAATATGATTGTTCAGCAAATACCCTTCCTTCCCGCCTCCATGGAAGAGGCATTTTCATCCTCACCACACCAACCTGGAGCTTGGTTGTGTGATTTTATTTGGCCGGTGGAATGTGAATAGATGTGACTCAGCAAAGGCTTTAAATGCACTTGTATGGTTTGGCCTTTACTCTTGCCATGGCCCTGAGGAGACTGTGCCTCAGGTAGCTGCTGCTATTTCAGGCTTGGTTTCAGAATAGAGGACATAGAGAGCAGACTTGAACCCAAGTCCAGGCAGGCCGCTGCTGACTCGTTGACTGGGGGGTGAGAAATGACTGTCGTTTTAAGCCACTGAGATTTGGGGGTTATTTGCTGGTACAGCACAATCTGATTAATATGTCAAGTCAAGTCTCCACACTCCTTTACAGTCTCTATCAGTGCCTCACACTAAATCTGTTCTACATTCAGGCCCAGCTTTTTGGATGTGTGATCTATGCAGTCACAAATGGCTTGACTCTTGGTTTAATGCTCTGCGGTCACCATTTTTGAAATTATTAATAAATTTTGGACGTCGGGCCCCATATTTTCATTTTTCACTGGACCCCATCAGATTGTGTAGTTGGCCCTGTATCTGATTTAAGTATTTTCATGGGAATTTGTCAGAGGGCAAACAGCAGCCTTATCTAGCAGCATGGTAAACTCTGGCTTCTGCTTTATGATATGATACACACAGGCATGTTCACATACACATACCGCATTGGCCCTGCTGACATAGTGATTCTTAACTATGTGGCTTAGCTGTAGAATCTTGAAAACGTTGCTTAAGTTCTCTTAGTTAAAGTTGATTTACTTGCAAATCGTTTTGTATAGTAGTACCTGTATTGTGGGGTCTTCAACGAAACAAAGCTCTTAAAGATCATTGACAGATGGACGAGGCTGAGTCAATAGATAGAAGGCAGAGTTTGGCAAGATAGGGATAAAACAACAATTGGAAAACAGAGTGTATTAGCTTCTTCTGTTCAAATGATGTAAAATGTCTCCATAGCTTTTACATGTAAAATAATTGTCTAGCAGTCTTTGAGGGATTAATCCATAATATCAGGGCATTAAGTATTACTATCATTGTGGTTTCTATATTTCTACATGCCTGTTTTTACCAGGAATGAGGTTTGAATTACCATACTCCATGGATAAAAGAATGTTTGTATTTAGAGTAGCCCAGAAAAAATGCCCAACATTCAGACCACAAGCAATGTCTCTGACCAGTATGATCAAATAGAACAACTTTTTGTAAAGTAGGAAAAATCAAAGGCATGATATTTTAACTTTCGCATTTGCTCACTATTGCATCACAGTCAACAAAATGGACTAAAATAGACTCAATATGTTTTCAAAATAATTATTCCTGCAGTGTAGATTCCCATGATAATCTATATAAGAGCACAGGATTGAAATTGACTCTGATTCGATTCCTTGTTTAAGGAGTGTGTTTATTTAAAAAAATTTTTTTTTCACAAGCAATAAATTCAGGCTGGAGCCTCCATGTTTTACCAGTGCTTGGGAAAAGTGTGAGCCCCTAAATGCCTGTGGCTGTCCCAGTATTCGAGACATCTGGTTTATTTTAGAGCCACTCAGATCATTGTGAATGAGAGAGCCATTTCATGTCATTTCTACTGCAGGTGCCATTAAAGATCGCTAGGAAGGTGTGAGCCTGTGAAAAACTTTAGCACTCCATGCATCCTACAACTACTTCTTCCAGGACATGTGTACCTATTGAGGAGAGTGATTGGAGTTCAGGACTGAAGGAGGGAGCACTGGGCTGAGAGAGACCAAGAAAAGAGTCCGTGGAGACACAGTTCATCTATATACACCACCTTTAGAGGAATTTTGGTTCCATCTTATGGGTTCATTCAGTCTACAGATTTTTACTTAACGGCAGGCACTGTGCTGAGCACCAAGGCTATTCAGAGAGCAAATCAGGGTCCCTGTTTTACAAAGCTTAACCTAGTAGTTAATTCAGAAGGAAAGAGAAGGGCAGTGCTTAGCTTGGAATGTAAGGAGACATCTTTATCAGCTCCCAGCTAATGAAAAAATATCTCCTGAACTCCTACTGTAGTGATAAACTGTTTGTGATACTATGGTTTACATTTTACAATGTCTGTTAATGTATGTTTGACCGTGATCTTTTATGAACCTCTTTCAACCACCCTGAGAGATGAGGAAATTGAGGCTAGCTGTGCAATAAATAAAAAACGTATCTGGTAGGAAGATTTGAATTTATCCTCTTGGGCACAAGAATCAAGGTGAAGGGTGGAAGCTGCCCACAAACAGAGGGACGTGTCTTAGAGTGCTATGAGTTGTTCCATCTCAGGAGGGTATGCGTTCGAACATCAGGGGAGCAGACACTTTCAGATTCCTTTGCTCCGGGGTTCTAATCATATATGTGTCCTTTCCAAGAGCCCAGCAGTTTTCAGACTTCTGTGTGCTTCATAGAAATGCCTGGATCCAACCTAAACTACATGATGCAGAGTCTACAGCAGTGGTGGCTGGGACTCTGTATTTTCATCAAATACGGAGGTCTTCCCCACGTGAACCAAAGTTTGGAACAAATTTACTACACCAATATTTTCACCTGTGCTTTAAGAAGCACTTTAAAGTAGTGGATTTCAAACTTTTTTTTAAACTTTTCTTCTTACTGTGGTAAGAAAGCTTAACCTGAGCGTCTACCCTCTTCACAAGTTTTTAAGTGTACAAGAGAGTATTGATAGCTATAGGCACAATGTTGTACAGAAGATCTCCTGAATTTATTCTTTGATTGAGAAACACAGGAGATCCACATATAAGTAAATAATAATAGAAGTCATTTTCCATAACAATACTTGTCTTTACTACATATGATGAACCTAATCTTTTCTTTTTGCATTTTGTAAATGCAAATTGTGTCTCAGTAAATTAATGTCACTCATCACTAATGGACCATGACCCACATTTTTTTTGTGTGTGTGTGGTACGCGGGCCTCTCACTGTTGTGGCCTCTCCCGTTGCGGAGCACAGGCTCCGGACGCGCAGGCTCAGCGGCCATGGCTCACAGGCCCAGTCGCTCTGCGGCATGTGGGATCTTCCCAGACCGGGGCACGAACCTGTGTCCCCTGCATCGGCAAGCAGACTCTCAACCACTGCGCCACCAGGGGAGCCCCATGACACACATTTTAAAACGTACACCTTTAGAGATATGGCCTCAGGCCTTGAGGATGGGAATCCACAGACTCCATTTAAACCAGAGCAGCTCACTAGCTTGCTCTCTTTCTCTGTGGATTTTTTAAAAATTTTACATTCTGTTCTACCTAAGATTTTTAGATAAAGAAAGTACTCCTTAGATTTAAAAATAAAAATTTTTAACTCCTTTAGTCATAGCAAGCTGCCTTATAGGCTTGGCCCCAAAGGAGGTAAGAATGATGAGTAAAACTCTATCTGCCCTCAAGTTGCCTTTCATATAATTGATGAGCTGTGGCTAATCCATGTGAAGCAAATAGTAGATAATTAAGTGCTAGGGAGATATGGTGGAATACCAAAAATATCTCAGGCTTGAGAGGTAAGTCATTTGATTAAAAATAGTTATTGAACTTTCATTGTATGCCAGGCTTTGCTCTAGGCATTGGGAATATAACGATGAATAAGATATGGTGTCCACCTTCAATGACACTCTAGAGGGAAAAAGAAAGAATCAAAGAGGCTTCTGCACCTGGATGTGATCATTGCTATAAAAAAAAATACATGGGAGCACAAAAAAAGAACCCTTGGCCTGTCACGTGGGTGAGGAAGAAGGGACTTCTGATCTTGGAGGTATAAACTTGAGCTTATGGGGAAAAGGTACTCAGGCAGGAGTGAAGTCCCAGGTGAAAGGGTTCAGGAGCATGTGGTCTAGCCCTGGGGGAACTGCAGGTATTGGAAAGCCCAGAGGGTGCAGGGAATGGGAGAGTGCTGGTGAGGGAAACGTTAGCAGGGTATGTAATGCACAGGGCCTTCGATGTCATGTGAAATATTCTTGACTATATACTGAGTGCTTTGGGGAGTCATTCAAGTGTTGCCACCAGCCGGAGAGTCAAAATTAGACATGTACTTGAGGAAGCGTACTTGGACTCATGGGTGGAAACTGGAGAAAGGGTTCAGTGGGTTGCAGGGAGTTAAGATGGGACTGTGCTGTAGGATTTGGGCAAGAGGAAACAAGACAGGAACTGGGCCACGGGCGGTATGAACAGAGCTGAAGAGTGACAAAATGGAACTAGAACTACTATGGGACCCTTGGTGTAAATTCAAATTCTAATTTTTGCTGCTAAGAAGTAATATTTTGGGTGTCATTTAACTTCAGGTTTTCTCATGTTTAAAATGAGAATATTAGAAAATATGTTCTGTGTTATCTGCTTAAAATTTCTAAAGCTATAAAATTTTCTAATAAATATTTTACCCTGATTAAGGAGAAAGTGGGTAGTAGTGACCAAGATGAGGCTGGTCAGTTATTTGGTCCTGAAAAATGTTGGCTTATATTTTAGATTTTTATTAAAATGGGTGTGAGACCTGAGAAAAACAGACTTAAATATATGTTAAATTTAATTTATTAAATAAACTTTAATGTGTCACTTTACATATAATTACAGGTAGGAAGAAGAACACATTTCTCCCCATTCCCAGCTCCTTTCCCAGAGCCAAGTTCAGTCTTTTCCTGATTTCCTCATTGGAAGCTGATTGCACCGTGAGCCTTGTGCTACTAAAGTCTGATTTTCTGTACCCTGGTATTTTCCTCTAGAAACATGTGTTGTGGCTGTTGGATAATTTGTAGCTTGCTGTAGATGTTAACATTGCTTGTGTCTGGTAGCTGACTAATGTGCTTATTTTAGGTAGCTCATTCCTTTGATGGTAAAGATTATGTGCTGAGAGATATTGAGTGCCAGTTTTGTGGAGAGATATTGCTTATGCTAATTCATATGCCTGGGCATTTAATTTGGTGCATTTACAGTTCATCAAAATTACTTGGTTTTTCTATTGTGGTGCAAGGGGAAATAGGTTTCTATAGAGTTTTGACTTATTAAGGGTTATAGGAGCTAGGAGCTAATAATTAATAATAATAATAGTCACTATCATTCATTAAGTGCTTACTGTATGCCAGGCATTATTCCAAGTTTTTCTGACAATTTTTTTTTTTTTTTTTTTTTTTTTTTTTTTTGCGGTACGCGGGCCTCTCACTGTTGTGGCCTCTCCCGTTGCGGAGCACAGGCTCTGGACGCGCAGGCTCAGCAGCCATGGCTCACGGGCCTAGTCGCACCGCGGCATGTGGGATCTTCCCGGACCGGGGCACGAACCCGCGTCCCCTGCATCGGCAGGCGGACTCTCAACCACTTTGCCACCAGGGAAGCCCCGACAATTGTTTTGCATAAGTTTTCTCATATAAGTTTTCCAGCCACTCTGAAGGACAGATACATTGCAATACCCATTTTATTCTTTTGCGGTACGCGGGCCTCTCACTGTTGTGGCCTCTCCCGTTGCGGAGCACAGGCTCCGGACGCACAGGCTCAGCGGAAATGGCTCACGGGCCCAGCCGCTCCGCGGCATGTGGGATCTTCCCGGACCGGGGCACGAACCCGCGTCCCCTGCATCGGCAGGCGGACTCTCAACCACTGGGCCACCAGGGAAGCCCTGCAATCCCCATTTTAGAGATGAGGAAACTCAAGCCCATGAGCTTACCTTCCAGTCTAGGTTGTTCTATTTCAGGATCTCAAAGGACTGTCTCTCCTTTATGTTCCAACTCCTCCTCTTATTCTTCCTCTTCTCCTCGTTCTCCCCCACTGCCGCATTTTCCCTCTCATCTCTCCCTCTCTCCTTAAAGCTTTTCTTCTTTCTCTCCCTCATTCTTAATGAAGATGAACAGTAACAACATACAATGGCATAAAATATCTATGGTGAAATAATTAAAAGGCACAATTAAAAATGAAAGGAATTCAGTAGCTCATTTAAGTGCCTTTGGCTTTCAGTATATATAGTGTAGATGAGACCCCAGGAGGGTTTTCTTTTGTTTTTTCCCTCTCTCTCATTCTTTTTCTCTCTCATTTTCTCCCCTTCTTCCTCTGCTACCACTGCTACGATTACTACTTTTCTTTCTTCTCCTTCTTTTCTTCCCTCATCATCGCTGGTTTGGTCTATAGGAGTAGCCGCATGGCTTTCTGTATCGCTCAACAGGTCATTCTGCAATGCCTATCGCACAGAGCATTAGATTAACTGTGATGCTGGAGTCTGGGGGTATTGACTGAAGATGAGTGAAGCTATTCTGGATACAGGACACAATTACAGAGTCTCACTTGGCAGAGTTTCAAAAACAACCTTGACTTTTAATTTTCAACCTGTGTTATATCCAGATGAAAATTTATCTTTGTACAGGCACCTGATAGCAAATAGATGATTTCTCACCTCTGGATCCCACTCCTAGATCCTCTAGCAAAGATCTTTATCTCTTTCCTAAGGTAGTAAGAATAAAGGCTCTGATCTGGATATGTAGTTTCATCAGGACCAGACTTACAATGGTCAGAATACTTACCCCTGCCACCCCCAACTAAAATTCTACCATTAGATAAGTTTGTTTGCCCTTAGCTGTAAAGAGATTGGTCTTTCATCAAAGGTAAATATGCCAGAGACGAATGACATCAAAATCTGAGAATTAATACATCAAGCCCAGGCTAGCTGGCTTGGCATTAACCTAGAGTCATTCTAATACAAGGATACAGGGAGGGAGCAGGGGGGGCACTGAGTGATGCCACTAAGAACTGGGGCTCCAAGGTGGAAGCGATGAGCTGAAGAGGGAGGGAGTTCTTCAGGGAGACTGCAAATGTCCCAGGAGATCACAGTAGGCTCTGTGTCCAGGGTTGACTTTAAGTCAGGATTTTGTTTGCTTTTTAACATGGCTTTTTAAAGAATCACATCAGACTTAGAAAAATGAGGATCAATTCATTTGTTGGCCTAAGACTTAGGCCCTGAAAAGTAGATCATTTTACCTGGTAGTGTTGGAATGATCACATGGTCATTATTATACGGAAAGCTGTCTAAGTCTGTTTGGGCTGCTATAACAAAATCCCACAGACTGGGTAGCTTATAAAAAACAAAAATGTATTTCTCACAGTTCTGAAGGCTAGAAATCTGAGATAAGGGTGCCAGCTTGGTTGAGTGACAGCCTTCCTCCTGGTTCCAAGCCAGCACTTTCTCACATGGTAGAATGGTCAAGGAAACTCTCTGGGTTCTCTTTTATAAGGTCAGTAATCCCATTCATGACAGCTCCACTCTTAAAAAATAATCACTACCAAAGGCCCCACCTACTAATGCCATAATCTTTGGGGGTTAGGATTTCAACATATGAATTTGGAGGGGAAACACAAACATTCAAAGCATAGCAGAGTCCAATTGCTTAAGTTTAAAATCAAGCACTGTGATTTACAGCTATCTGACATTGTGCCCATGACCTTAACCTCTCCAAGCCTCACTGTCGCCATCTGTAAAATGGGATCAATAGTGGACTCTCACCTGTGTAGATTTAATCAAATTACTAGTGTAAAGTAGCAGACTGAATAAATGTTTGTCCTTATTGTTTTCATTAAACTATTATGTTCGGGGGAAAAAATTCAGGAGAGTTGGCTGAGGTGAAAATAAAACAGAATCACCCTATTGTGTAGGGTGTAACGTACCTCGTTCTGACTCAGCAGTACTCTTCTCAAGCTGGTTATCCCAAAATGTCTTCACATTCTTCTGAAATAAGTTTTGGGATCTTAGTTGAAAGGAACTTTTTGAATGCAAATGTAGTCCTGCATACAGCATCTCCTGCCCTCTTCTGGCCTCTCCAAGAAATTCAAGTATCAGTATTAAGTAAATAGAAAGTGTATTTTTAGTGAACACCTACAGTTTACCGTTTTTCTCAGTTCTAGATGAGGAAGATGCATCTCTAATATTTTGTATGAAGATGGCAGTTATCAGAACCTTTGAGGTTTTTTTCAACAATTTGCTTTTGAGACGGAGATTTCCTTCTCTTATTTTATTCAATCCTATGCTTCTAGTGCCAGTTCTACATGTCAAAACTACTAAATAAATAATTAAACGGTGCCGCAAATTATTGCTGAGACTAAAATCTGAGGTCATTATAATTCCTGAGGTAATTAATCAGATGTTTAAAATAGAACCGGCACGTGAGAACCTTTGATTCTAGAAAAAGCCTGAGGCTTAAAGTCCCACTTCTATTAGAGATTATATTGGACTTTAACTCATCTTCCCAGAGCCTTCAAAAAATAAATAAAAGCATAATTTTTAAAGGTACATGAGGGTCTCCATTTTGATTTTCAGATGTGGTATGGATTGAGCACCAGTTTGCTATGCCTTTGAAAGGCTAGTCTTTGAAGTTATCTGCACAGTCTCACACCCAGAGGTGTCATGGCTTGGCAAAAGATTTCCTATTAAAATGCGACACCAAAACAGAGGTTTGTGTTGGTCAGTACTGTACAAGGGAGCCAGAGGACAGCTTGCTGTGATGGGGAGGGTCACAGTCAGCAGAGACCAACTTGCTGAAAGATCCAGTGCTTAGGGCGGTCTCACGCATCTTAGGGCTTCCAGCGGTTAGAAAAGATTAGCTAAACAGAATGAAAGGAACATGGGAGGGGAAGCCCAGTTGGCCTGAAGAGAAAAGAGGAACAAATAACTGAAGATGAGAGCAGCCAAGCATGTGTGACGTCAGCTGCAGTTTTTCCATTTTCATCTTGGGTTGTGTAATTCAGGGGTCCCCAAAGTTGAACAGCCATAATCCAGACTCTTGTCTTCCAACCAATCCCAAGTTATTAATGTTTAAAATTTATATTTCCTGAATTACCCCACGCACAAACAACTAAAAGCTTTTACAGCAAGAAACTTTGCTTAGTCATTAAAACACATTACTATTCATAAGAATAAGCAGGTGCAAATAGTGTCTCCAGTTTGGATAAAGAAGAAGCATGGGAGAACTTCCGTATAACTTTTAAAACGTATTAAAAGAATACAGTGCTTAGAAGCATTTTGCTGACTCCAAAAGCTGCAGACAAAATAGTGGAATAAGACATCAGACCTAGAGACAAATGCTAGCCTCTGACAAACATGATATAAATTCAGAAAGAAGTATCATTTTCCATTATGATTGAGATTATTGCTTAAATATTGGGAGAAAATATTAACGTTTAAATAGCACCACATACCAAAATATATTTCAGGAAGATTACAGAATTAAGTGTATTTAAAACATGGAATAATGAAAGAACAGTTAAATGCATATTGCAGTATGTATATGAGACCATATTTTATTGCCCTGAAAATGGCATTTTTAATGATTATTGACAAAGGAATATAGTTGTGTGACTTAGTTTTTAGTTGCAAAGAAACCAGCAAACTCTCTAGCTAAAGTACAAAGGGAATTTACTTTATAAGTAAAGGACAGTAGCTCCTAGACTCTCTAGGAGAGTCAGATTATTATGACTTGCGGCCATGCAGCCAATAAAATGCCTCATCCACCCTGTGGCATTGGTGCAGATATAATCCTACCATTACTAAACATGAGACCAGAAGGTTTTCCCATAGATTCTGATAATGGGCCCTACTGATAGGAAAAGAGTAAAGGGACAGAGTAGGTAATTAAAGAGTTAATCCCACTAGGGGATTGTGAACGAAGAAAAGAGTATGGGAGACCCCTGTAAGTTAATGATCACTCAAAAAAGCAGGTTTGCTTAACCACAAAACCAAGCAGGCTTGCTTAGCAACAAAACCATGCAACAGAAGCATGAGACATGCCCCCAAACAATAAAACAATGGTGGAATGAGACCCGTATGCTGCCCAGTGAGCTCAGTAAGTTAATGATTCCTAGGACACGCTCCTCTGCATGAACTAAAAACAAAAAATACAAGGAAAAGGTGACATTGTACTAAAACCTGAGATGGTTTACCATTTTTAGCATATGTTACCACCTTTTTGCTCATTTCCACTGTGCCATGACAGTCCTGGCTTAACCATGTAGGGACAAGAAAACTCCCCCGCCTGACATAGAGGAGGAGCTGATAATGGAAGCTTGATGTCTACTCAAGAATGAGGGAGAAGGTGGTCTTCTCCCCCTCCCCACTTTTCCTTTGATTACAGAACTGTAGCCCACTAAGTGCTTGGCCTGGCACCGTCTCGCCCACTCGCTTGTAAGCCTCACGAGTGTCCTATTCTAATCAATCACTTCTTATCTATCACTTTGCCTCTTACTGAATTCTTTCTGTGCTGAGACATAAGGAACCAGAGCTCCTTGGATCCCCCCAGATGCATTTCTGCGGTTTCATTGCCACTGAGCCACTATCATGGCAGCTCCTGAAAGCACCATGCCTCTTGGCCAGGCTATGCCAAGAAATGGAGTCCACATAGAGTCTCTTTCCTTATGCCACCCTCTTCCCAATGGAAGCCTGAAGCTTTAGGTGCACATTATTGATGGAGCCTGGATTACCTAAGTCTTGACCTAGGCTGGAAAATTGAGTTGACTTCTACCTTGGAGTGGTAGGACTCGAGATGTGGGGATTGCCTCAAGTATAGTTACAATGTTGAGAAGATGGTATGCTTTTTATATTGTGTTCATACACCTGTGTATTCTAAATTCTCCACAATACATACCTATTAATTTAGCCAAAAAAACAGAAGTTGATACCCACAATATCATTCTGAGGCCAGTGTAACACTGTCTGATTTGGAATTGAAAGGAATAGTAGAATGTTTAAAACTAAAGTCCCTCTTTTTTCATACGAGAAAACTGAGGACAAGCGAGGATAAGAGGCTTATACAAGGTCATACACTCAGAAGATAGTGAAGCCAGGCCAGAAATTCATATTTACTGGACTTTAAGATGAGGAATTTTTCCATTTTATTTTGGGTATTTGTATTTTATCTATGAACTGGAGAAAATGATAAAGTATATTTGTTTTATACTTTATGGCTAATGGATATATAATCCTCACTACATGAGAATTCCCACTTATTTTGGGATGTATCATGGTAATCCCTTTCAGGTCAAGAAGGGAATGCAGTATCAGCTAACCCAGTCTCTTTGTCTTGTCGATAAGAGCAACTGTAGTTTTCCCAGTTGTCGGATATAAGCTCAAAACAGTAATGCCCCTTTGAAAAGCCTTTTGAGATAAGTTTATGAAAAGAACCATGAGCATGGAATTGCTCCAAATCAGGATGGTTACTTGCTTGGAAAGATGGGATTAATTTACTTTGTGAATTGCACAGAAAGAACATCTCTTTTGAGTTGCGAAACATAGCAAGATTACCGTATCTTGGAGAGAGAAATCTGTTTGTAAAGGGCGATGTTTAGGGGAGTTAAGGAGAAATGAACAAGACAGTCACCCTCTTCTGTGGGATAATTAGCTTCCCAGTAGCTGGGGCCAGAGTCACTTTGCTATTCCTAGTACAAGCCCAATGTCTAAGCTGGAATATGGGGTTCAGTGAAAGCTGATTCAGTGAAGACACAGATGTAGGTTATCTTTATATTTCATCTTTATAATAATTATGGCCTCCAACCTAATGCTTGGTATTTGCCAGGCATTGTGTGAGGTATTTTACACACCTTATTTCTGTCCTGAATGCTTTTTGGAGAAAAACTTAGAGATTGACTAGAAGCTTACAGTGCATCTGCTCAGTCCACAATCACTGTCCATCTGGAAAATCCATCCCCAACCTGATCTACAATCCCCTCAGTGGTCACTACTGTAAAACAGGAGTTTGTCCTCTGGTCACTGAAAATTGAGCCAAGATGGACATCTTCCTGAAACGGGAGAATTTTGATTCTCATTCCCATGGCTTTGCAAATGAAGTTAAGACTCAGAGACTGTTAACAGGTCTCTGGAAGTGGCTAGTCGAGTAACATGCAAACTCCAGAGTTGTGAGTCTCTAGAAAAAGAGAAAGGAATGTGAAGCAGGTTCAGAGAAAGGGGAACAGATCAAAAGTAAATTCTTGATATTTATCCCCAGAATCTGTTTTTACTTAAAACCCAGCTTCAGACCCCTGAATTCTACGGCTGTCCTCTCTTTGCTTAAGTTAACTAGAATTGTCTTTTGGAAGTTAGAATCTAGGATCTTGGCTAGTATACGGTATAAATAAAATATGTACATTCATACCTACATCCAAAGAAACGTGTTATCTCTTATTTTCACAGCATATCCAAGAGTGGATATTATCATCCCCATCTTATAGATGAGCCTACAGGCTCAGAGAGTGGAAACAATTTTCCCAAAACAATCTACTTAGATTAGTTAGAGCTGGTTATTTAATCTGAGGTTGGAATAGCTTAAAATCCTGTGATCTTCCTAGCCCTATATCATGCCCCATCTAGTTTTATTCATTCTTTAAACATGTATTTATGGAGATCCTGTTAAGTCCCAGGCACTATGTTTCTGCGGTTTCACCAGGGTTGCCAAGTAGTTGTAGATATTTACAGGGTATTGTATCCATATGTGTCCCTGTAGACTACCAAAGGCAGGATGCTCACTCAAGGTTAAAGAAGAATCTCTGAGATTCATTATTCATACACTACTTTCAGTAAAGATAAAATTAAGGAGAGACCAGCTTTCAAAAGACATAGGAGGTGTTGGAGGATTTTGGAATTACTAAAATCTTTCAATATTAAGCATTTACCAAGCTACTGTATATTTTAACTGGATCAGATGCCACCTGGTGTGATTTTGTACCTGGTCTTCAGATAGAATGTGGCTGGGATGTTCAGTGGACTGGTAATGAGCACCTGTTATTAGAGGGTTTTTTTTTAATGGTCTCCTGAAGGAGATTTGCTGAGTTGATGATCCAATAATGTCTCAGATTTCCTATTGAACCCAGAGAAGGCATGTAACTTTCTCAAGGTCACAGAGCTAGCTGGTTGCAGAGGTGAGGCTTGCCAGCTGAGAATGCACTGCCAACAGAAGTCATTTTTAAAAATTTATGTAATATTTCTTCTTATTCCTCCAAATAACAACACATGTCAGTTAGATTCACATCAGATCCATTATGTATTCTACCCCCTCAGTCTGTCTTTCTTTGAATCAGCGAAGTGTAAAATGGGAAAATTACAGGTTTTTATAGTTAGAATCTATAGTGCTTAGGGTACAGTATAAAAGGCCCTATATTAATTATGTACACTCTGGCTTATTATATAATTCTACCTTCTTGTATTAGGACTTAAAATTTCGCTAAATACCATGAGTTTTAAAAAATCATCAATATCATTCTCAAATGTAATTATATTCTTTAAAAAATGACAAGAGTCCAAAAAAAGTGACAAGAGTCATATGTCAGATCACCTCAGTTTTTATAAAATGTATGCCTTCTTTTGTATCTTTTGTAACATACAAATAAAATACAAAATAGAAACAATATGGTTGAACACTTTGGAAATGGAAATTATTTATGTCTTCTAATCCCAAGAGAGCCTCTGTGCATTATCATCATAATAATTTTAAATAATAATAACAACAACAATAGTTAATACTTAAAGAATACTTATTGTGACCAGGCAATTTTCTGAATGCTCTACATGCATTAACTCAATCTTCATAATCACCTGTTCACCTGTGAGGTAGCCCTATTAGTACCCCATTTAACAGATGAGGAAGATGAGGCACAGAGTTTACTACAGGATCAGCTCCAGTAGCTGAGCTACTTTCTAGGTAAGGAGATAGGACTGTCTCATCCTTGGTCTTTAAATGCGGCCCACATATATGTAACATCTAAATGGTCAAGCAGTTTCTCCTGACCTGGCTCAAACTCTGCTTGGCTTGGATGGTTTTCTCCCTCTTTTTTCCAGGTGAACCCCTATTGAGACTTCAAGGCTCATAAAAAATATGCTCCCTTTTACAGTCTTTCCTTCTAATGAACTTGCATTGTTTCTTCATTCATGTTGCCCTGACCTTTTTTTCATAATTCTGCCGCTCTAATTTGGAACATCACTGACTTCCTGACTGCTCCAAATACTGACTACTACAGTATTTATTTACTAAGTTATGAATCCCTTTGTGAAATCGGACACTCGTAATGAACCCCTCAAAGTTTTTTCAAAGCACCATCCTCCACAGCTGCTTCTCTTGATTTTCCGGTCATTCCAGCTCAATCTTCATTATGTTTCCCTCTCGCTCTCTCTGTGCCTATTAAATGATGGAAGTCTATAACCTAGATGCCAACACAAGATCTAGCATCCAGAATGGTCCTTGTCATATGTAAGGATCTCAATAAACATTAGCTGCATAATTTTCCTCATGAAATCTAACCCATGTATATGGTTTCAAGTATGACTCATGAACTAGCAGATGTGAAATTCAGAACTCTTAAGCTTAGGAGTTTCCAATCCAGATCTAATGTCATGCTTTCTATTAGTATTCTGTTTTTCTCTCTCATTCTTTCTTATCTGGATGAGTTACTGTTTCTCTCTCTCTCTCTCTCTCTCTCTCTCTCTCTCTCTCTCTCTCTCTCACACACACACACACACACACACACACACACACACACTGAGGACAGTGGAATGTTGGGCATTGGATTAGGTGCTGGGTCAGTGGTGGGACCTTCATGATAGTTGTCTAGGTGAGGGTACCAGCTTGTTATACTGTTTTCTCCCTCTTTTCTTCTTCACTCTCCATTTCATTTTCACACTCATGGTACAGTGTTCTTTGGAAAATATCTAACTGCCCCTATTCAAAATTCTGTTGGTTTTTAAAATTTTATTTATTTTTTTAATATAATTTTAAAATATTACATTCCACTTACAATTATTACAAAATATTGGCTATATTCCCTGTGTTGTACAATGCATCCTTGGGCCTATCTTACACCCAATAGTTTGTACCTCTCATTCCCCCACCCCTGTATTGCCCCCGTTCCCCCTCCCCACTGGTAACCACTGGTTTGTTCTCTATATCTGTGCGTCTGCTTCGTTTTTGTTATATTCACTACTTTGTTGTATTTTTTAGGTTCCACATATAAGTGGTATCATACAGTATTTGTCTTTGTCTGACTTACTTCACTTAGCATAATGCCCTCCAAGTCCATCCATGTTGCTGCAAATGGCAAAATTTTGTTCTTCAATGGTTCCACATTGTGTATACAGTAGAGTTCCTTTATATCTGAGAAGGCCCTTTATAATTTGATCCCTGACTATATGTCAAGCCTTAATTTCTTCATTCTCACAGTTGTGTTCTATATTCCAGACACAGCAAACGCTTTGGTATTCCTTAATCATGCAATGGCTTTGCTTATCTAAGTATCTTTATACACACCATCTTGTTTGAATTTGGTAAGGACTGAGAGAAACAGTAAATTACATTTCTCTTACCTGCCAGGGTTCATACTCAACGTAGGGATAAACACAAAGTAAGATAGGTAGAGAGCAAATGTCACCTTCACCCTGACAATGTTTATCTTAGAGTATGCAGTTTATTTTGTTAGGCAAGTGGTCCTCCCTAAATCCTAGAATAGACAGACTTAGACTGTCTTCCAGGCAAAGACAGCATGGGAAAATGGAAGCCTCACCATATCCTCAGCTTGCTGTATGGGACAGATAGAGAACACCAGCTCTCTGAGGGCAGGCTAGCTCCCCAATGAAAAGAGAAAGTACACAGTCCTGTTCTCCTCCAAAACTGCCAGCGGGTTGAGTGGCTCTTCCTCTCCTGTAGGGAGTTAGTGAGACAGCAGAGACAGGCCAGGAGTGGCTTGGAAGTGGAGCTCCTCCAACCTGGAAGTATTTTTAGGTGAATAATGAAGATATATCAAGTATAAGCTGAATTCAACAGGAGTTTTTCAATTTTAAGTAGAAAGAAAAGAAGCACCTCACTTTGCCTCAAGCCACAGAATGGAACTGATTAGCTCACACAACTGAAAAGCATCTGAGTCCAGGCACTCAACGTCATAGAACTTGGTCTGTCTTCATCTTTGCTTTCCTCTCTCTCGAGTCCAATCTCAGGCAGGCTCTTTCCTTACTGTGCTGTGATATTAAGATGGCCATCGGTATCTGGTAACTATCTTACAAGCTCAGCTATCCCAATGAAAAGAGAGCTTCACCTTCCCAAGAATTCTAGTGAAAGGCCTGGGTTGAATGTCATTGGATAATCTAGACCAGGGAAGTAAAACAATACATATTTTTTGGCCAGGCATGGTCGGGCACACCCTCCGCCACCACCAGAACCGTGGTCAAAGTCAAGGTTATCTGAAGGACTGAGATGAGAGAGGAATGTTTCAGAAGGAAGAGCATCTATTCTGGGCAGACGGAAACAAAACATGTCAAGGGCATTGTTCCATAGGTGAGTGGAGTGGTGAACCAAAGTAGACAGGTTGTTTAGTAGCAGTGACTCTGAGTTTAGGTAAAATAGTCTTTTCTCGATTATGCTTATTGTTAAATTAGACTGCTCCATGATTCTATTGCAGCCAGCCAGGAGAGTGTACTCATTTTTTTGTTAGCCTAGGAATCAGACTTTCACAAAATAGGTGAATTGGGAAATCTCTTAGCTATACAGAAAATATTGTTGCTGTGACAGTTGTTGCAGTAGAGGCCTGTTGGAAATGAGTCAGGAAGTAGATGGAAGAAACAGTCACCCCGGTCTCTGCTGTCAAGTGAAAGGAGGGTGCACGCAGCTGTGAATTTTTCTACTCTCGTTTCTCCTGGAATCGCACGTCTCTCCCTCTCTCCCTCCCGCTCTCGCGCGCTCTCTCTCTCTCTCTCTCTCCTCCTCCTCCTCCCTCCCTCCCTCTCTCCCTCTCTCTTTCTTTCTCTCTCTCTCTCTCTCTCTCTCTCTCTCTCTCACACACACACACACACACACACACACACACTGTCTCTCAAACAGGCCAAATCATCATTTTACCCAAAAATGATGAAATGAAAAATAAATATGCCAGCTTCCATCCAACAGAAATAAAAATACCTCCAAAATTTCGACTTAATGATATATGTCAGGTTGTATTGACTCACTTGTGAAAGAAAAGTTGCTGTATTGCTCATTCTGATTTAAAATATCATAGTTAGAGGTCTCCATGATATGTGTTGATCAGCAAAAGCAGACCCTTTGTGCCCTGCTGCACACTGGCAGGAATGCCCGTGTTACAGGTTTGCCAAGGGCCCGGTTGTGTTCATGCCAATGTGGCCTAATTTTATTTTCCTCGCTGTCTGTGTCTCTGTCTCTCTTTTTTTTTTAATGTTTGAAAAGTACAATAGAACTGTCTTCTCAGCATGGGGATATCTGCATGTGTTAAAATTACATTTTAAACTCTCTCTCTTTTTAATTTAAAAGGACTTGTCAGAACATGCAGTCTTTTTTCCCCCTTCCTGGAAAACGGGGAATATACAAACCTGAGATCTTCAGAGGCAAAAGCCTACGTGTAGGAAAACAAGCAAATAATTAAACAAACCAGCAAAAACAAACAAAAAAAGTAAAGTCTGGCTTATTTTATTTGAGTTGAAATCTCTCAAGCTTTGACATGAAGAACTGTAGCACAAAGGAATTACAGCAAGGGCAAGAAATAGAATCTTCTTGTCTGGAAATTATTAGGCAAAGCATCAACTCCTCTTTACCTCAGTTTCCTGGAAGATGTTAAAATGGTTTCTCAATTACTGATACCTCTATGCAATGTATACTGCATGAAAAATAATGACAATAACATTTATGGAGAACTTACTTTCACATGAGACAGTATGCTTAGAATAAGAATACATGCACACACAACTCCCAGCCCAACCTCAGAGTGGATTTATTTAGTGGGTACTCCCCCCTCAAAAATAATAAACCACTCTACCCGCTATAATATTGGGATGGGTTATTAGTTCCACTTTACGGATGAGAAAACTGACTTTGCTTTAAGGCACTGTGACAAATGCTGTGGTCGCACCACTCAGAGCCTCCTTCAGGATCACACGCCCAATTCCCTACTTGTCAGAAATGCTGGCTGCCGAAGCTCACAGCTGAGTTCCACTTGAGGACTGTCCTCTACCAAAGAAAGCTTCCTTGCCACAATTTACACTAAATTCCCACAGACCAATCGTCTTTCTCTCTAGTTGGTAGGAGAGTGTAAAGATCTGTCCTCCACTCGATTTGGGGATTATCTCTGAAAGGCTGCCTCAGCTCCAAAATTCCCTGAGGGACTGGGGGGCCCTTTGTTGTAACCACTTCACTGTTTAACTCCTTCCTCTGCCCAGTCCTGTTGCCATCACTCGTTATGGGTCCTGATCAAGAGTACTCCTCAGTATACCTTCTTCATATAAATCTCTCATGGTATGTTTCTGGAAACCTAAGGCAGTCACCCAGAATAGATGTCAGTTTAATGTCTGATATTATAGTTATTTACCAGAAACCCCTGTATGTGTTTCTGACTCATGGATTGTTCTCCATGAGTCAATTAAGCAAAGAAAAAATGTAAAGGCTTTGCCTTTTTATGCTAATGCTTAATGCATTGCTTGGTATACATAGTCACCTATACATAATGGCTCATCAGTTAGTCTACAGTGATCTTATCTATGATATATATGCATGTAGCAGAAAGCCAGCCCTGCCCAAATGCTGTTGGTTCACTGTAAGTAGGGCCCATGATTTTATTGGTCTCTTCTCTTGTGTTATGCAACGTATAATAAGGGAATGTGTGGTCGTCAGTGCCTGAATGCCACTTTCAGTAATAGAAACTCCTTCTGGGGAAACAAGATTGCTGCCAGGACTAGAATATGGAAGCAAACTTGAAATTATTTCACTGCTATTTCAGAATGGTTTAAAAAAAAAGGAAAAGGCAGCAAGACCATGTTCAAGGACTGCCAACCACATTGAGGCATTTGAATGCAAGTTCCTCTATAGCTTTCTATAACCTACTAAATAGAAATCCAGAGTTTTTAGGTTGGCATGTCAGCCTCTGTTCAACTAGTACCAAGTTACCTTTGCACATTATCACCCACAGTGACCTCCATGAGCACTCCATATTTTTGCAAAAGTGGGTTTAGCTTTTCCCTGAACAAAAATAAAAACAAATATGTAAAATAAAATAAAAAATAAAACAGTCTGACCAAGATAATGTAAGCCCACTCTAGTCATTTTTTCTGCTGATTGTAACCCCAAATTCTGGAGAAAACAAAAATAAAATAGAAAACTATTTGCACACTCTGAAAATTAAACAAAAGTAGGCAGATTGGGGAAGGGAGTCAAAAATTGAAGGAACACCCTGAAAAAAGGTAAACTTCCCCCACTTTTTTTCCCAATGTTTTTCCTCAGTTGGAGCTATGGTAGTAGTGGTGAAAGCAGTAAAACTTTGAAAGAACTCCTTATGTTTGGCCAGAGCCACGAGACAAGGAGTTCCTAAAACCTGAAGAATGTGGACGGTTATTAGTGAGAAGGCATATGGAGAATGATATCCCCTAATGTGTATTTGAACACACACTGGTTCTGGGCTCCAGATTCAAATTAGGAAGAGTTCTTAGGTCACCAAATTCACTGCCTGTCAAAGAAAAAAAATAAGATAATTCAACTGTATTAAAATTAAAATTTATGTTGTGAATGACACCATTGAGAGTGAAAAGACAAGCTGCAGACTGGGAGAAAATGTTTTAAAATTGCATATCTGAAAAAGAAATTGTATCTAAAACATATACAGAATTCTCAGCCCAATACTAAGGAAACAACCAACCCAACTTTAAAAAATAGGCAGAGAGGGACTTCCCTGGTGGTCCAGTGGTTAAGACTCTGCACTCCCAATGCAGGGGGCCTGGGTTCGATCCCTGATCAGGGAACTAGATCCCACATGCTGCAACTAAAGATCCCGCATGCCGCAACAAAGATCCCGCACGTGGCAACGAAGGTCCCATGTACCACAACTAAGACCCAGCTAGCTAGCTAGCTAAATAAATAAATAATTAAAAAAAAAATTTAATGAAAAATAGGCAGAGAAACTATACAGATACTTCACCAAAGAAGATATTCTTTGATAAATGAGAATATTCAAAGATGCTCAACATCATTAGTAGATGTTTTAGATTCCTACAGCTTCCAGAGCTAAGTACCACAAACTGGTGGCTTAAAACAACAGAAGTCTATTGTGTCACAGTTCTGGAGGCTATAAGTACAAAATCAAGGTATCTTTAGGACTATGCTCCCATTCAAGGTGCTAGGGAAGAATCTTTCCTTGACTCTTCTGCCTTCTTATGATTCCCGGAAATCCTTGGCAGTGACATCATCATCATCATCGTCATCATCCCCTTTTTAAAAACGGATGGTACCATGTTTTGGTGAGGATACAGAGACACTCAAACTCCTGTATATTGCTGGATTGATGATGATACAACTGACGTATAGCCATTTGGAAAATAATGTGACAGTATTTTGTATGGATGAACATATACTTACCGATCTATCTCACTCCTACATATTTACCCAAGAAAAATGAAAATTTATGTTCCTACAAAAATCTCCACTCAGATGCTTACAGTGATATTATTCATAATTGTCCCAAAGCAGAAACAACCCAAATGTCCTTCTAGTGGTTAGTAGATAGACAAACCATGATGTGTCCATACAATGGACTGTTATTCAGTAGTAAAAAGGAAGGAGCTATTGATACACACAACCATATGGATGAAACTCATATGCATTATGCTAAATGAAAGACACCAGATTCAAAACACAGCATACTGTGTGATTCCATTGTTATGACATTCTGGAGAGACAAAATTATAAGAAATAACAACAAAAATAAAATCAGTGTTTGTCAGGCTGTGGGTGGTGGGAGGGGTGGACCACAGAGAGGCACAGGAGAATGTTGGTGTGATCAAGCAGGTGTGTATCTTGATTGTGGTGGTGGTTACCCTATGCATTTGTCACATTTTGTAGAACCGTACATTAAAAATAGTGAATTTTACAGTACGTATATAAAGAAAATTCAACAAATAAAATCAAATGCTGGTGCCTGATATCATGAATGGCATGTGTTTGGGACATAATCAATGTTAGTTCCTGTCTTCTTCCCTCATGCCTAAAGGACATCGACTCTTACTATTATTTTATTTATTTGCTAATTTAAAATATTTACAGTTCTTTTTTCTTTAGAATGCTTTTCCCTCTCTCCTACCTCCACTCCTGGCAACTTGATAAACTCATCTTATTAGGACATTCTTGCTGTGCCACCGTTACATTCTTCTGTATTATGTTTCTTGCTTCTGGGTCCTAGGCCTAAATCTGGTCGTGTTTGGCCTTCCATACTTGCTGCCATAATAACTGAACATCTCTTGTAACCTAGAAATCAATTAGTGACTTTCTATCCTTGAAATTTATTTAAGAAACTCTTTTCCATCCTACTTTCAAGTCTCATAATAGTCCAAAACCTTGGCATTCTCCAGGAGCTTATATCCTTGTGTTCACCAAGCTCCTGCTACCACTGGACTATTCTGTCCTGAGATGTAAAGTTGAACCCCTTCTTCCTATGACCTATTCTTTGTTTCCCAGCAATAACCACCCACGTGAAGCATCTCTAAGTCAAGTACACTTTACTAAAGATTTGTGGGAAGGTGGAAACACTCCTATTTCAAATTGGACATTATTCATCCACATACTTAGATGCTTCAGTGGCCCATGTCAGAGGTGAACTGCAGCCACTCACAAATCTCCTGGATGCTATCTCTTCCATACTTTTAAAGCCCACCCTCTTTTCTCTCCTCCCACACCTCTCTCAGGAACATAACCAGTTTCTTTTCTGGTCTCATAAAAAAGTCAGTTTCTCCATTAACTTTTGTTTTCTTGGTTCCTGCTGGTACCCAGGTCTTCAGTATCTTCCCTTCTACCCTGAGCAGCTTCTCAAGACAGCTTCCTGAAGTCAGGCTCCCCTCAGGAGGGAATTCTGCTTAAGTTGTTATGATAGTAAAATGCTCACTTTGTTACAATATATTAAGCACTTATCACTAAATTGTAAATACACTTATCTTGATTCTGTTTCTCCCACTATTCCATGAAATCATCAAGGGTAGGTTTCATCCTCTCCCCACCCCACCCCCACAAAGCTTAACACAGTGGTGGGCAAATAGTAAATATTTAATAAGCAAATGAAAGTGTCTTAGTCCATTCAGACTGCTATAAAAATACCATAGACAGAATGGCTTATTGTGAAGTAATAGAAAAAAAATATTGTCCCTACTAGGCATTCCTGGCACAGAGCTCCTTAAGGCCCTTGTAATTTTTCAAGTGATGAGACCATTAGGAGCATCTCTTGTTCTAATACTTGGTCTTTTGACCCTGGTTTCTACACAGGGCTCCTAAATTCTTTGGAATTTCCTGGGTGATAGGAGTGTCTTTTGTTCTAATGAGGCAACTCTTAGTGGACTCCTGGATGGAGACTGGTCACCAGAGAGTCCAAGCCATGATTGGAAGCCTGGAGCTTTCAGCCCTGGCCCCATTCTCCAGAGAGGGGAGAGGGACTGGAAATGGAGTAATAATCAACTGTGCCTACATGATGAAACCTCCTAAAAGCCCAATAGTGTGGGGTTTGGAGAGCTTCCAAGTTGGTGAACACATAAAGGTACTGGGAGAATGCCAAGCCCCCAAACGAAGCTCCACACCCCTTCCCACAAACCTTGCCCTGTGCCTCTTTTCTTGCTGTTTCTGAGTTATAACATTTTATAATAAGCTGGTAATCCAGTAAGTAAGGTGTTTTCCTGAGTTTTGTGAGCCACTCTAGCAGATTAATCAAACTCAAGGCAGGGGCCGTGGGACCTTCCAGTTTACAGCCAGTAGGTCAGAAGCACAGATAACAACCTGGACTTAAGATTGGTGTCTGGTGTGTGTGTGTGTGTGTGTGTGTGTGTGTGTGTGTGTGTGTGTGTGTGTGTGTGTGTGTGTGTGTGTGTGTGTGTGTGTGTGTGTGTGTGTGTGTGTGTGTGTGTGTGTGTGTGTGTGTATGTGGGGGTGGGGGGCAGTCTTGTAGAACTGAACCCTTAACTTGTGTAATCTGATGCTGTCCTCAGGTAGACAGTGTCAGAACTGAGTTAAATTGTGGGACATCCAGCTGGTGTTGCAGAATTGCTTGATGGAAATCCCCTGTGTGGGTGACCAGAAGTGTCAGAAGTGAAAAGTTCTGTGTAAGTAGTATAGGAGAAATGCACATGAGTGTTTTTCTCTGTATACTTGTAAACAACAAACATTTATCTGTCATGGTTCTATAGGCTGGGAAGTCTAAGATCAAGGCCCTGGTAGATTCAGTGTCTGATGAGGGCCCACTTCTTGGTTCATAGATGACCGTCTTCTCACTGTGTCCTCACATAGTAGAAGGGGTCAGAGAGCTCTGTGGGACCTTTTTTTATAAGGGCACTAATTCTATTCATGACAGCTTCACCCTCATGATCTAATCACCTCCCAGATTTCAACATAGGTATTTTGTGGTAGGATGGAGGGAGGAGCTGGGTGCTTAAACATTTGGTCTATAGCAGAAAGAATAGCCAGACTTTCTTTTTTTAATATTTTAATTTTATTGGAGTATAGTTGATTTACAATGTTGTGTTAGTTTCGGGTGTACAGCAAAGTGATTCAGTTATACATATACTTATATTCATTCTTTTTTAGATTCTTTTCTCATATAGGTTATCTCAGTAGCCAGGCTTTCTTTTGCATTATTTTCACACTATTCCATGAGTCTGCAGCATTAGCCCAACCATTTCTATCTCATTTCTTCACATCCTTGAAGCCCCTGTATCCATACACTGGTACATCTATGAAAAATGTTCTTATGTCTCCAGAGCTTGGTCCTCTGAATTCTGAATTTTATTTTTTTTCCTCTGTTCCACTTCTTCACTGAAGGCAAGAGTTGTGTTTAATATACTTTTATAAAGTTCTCCAGTTTATTATACTCTGATGGGCAGTTAATAAATTCATTACTTTAGTCAACAATATTTACTGAGTGATTAACATTTTTCAGTCTCTGTTCTAGGGGCTGGGCATATAGCAGGGACACAGAGAAAAGTTTCCCCCTCCTTAAAGAGCTTACATTCCAGTGGTGAGAGTCCCAGGATAAACATACAACAAATACATATGTAACAGGTAATGTGTTAATAAGTACTATGACGACAAAGTAGAGTTAGGAGATAGCCAGTATATGAATATGTGATGGAGGGGTTATCTAGGAGGAGGAATTGTCATTTCATGCAGAGTGGTTGAGCAAGATCTAATAAAATGAAGGTCAAGTAGAAACTGAAGAAAGATAGGGGTTGAACTATGCAGATATGTGGAGGCAAAAAGCACTCTGACAGCCCACAGTTCTTGGGATGAGCACCGTATAGTTCAAAAAGGATAAAAAGAAGGGGAGAGGGGTTATGCAGATGGAGAGAACTATTTTGAATACAGCGGATATTTTCCTGAAAAACCTATAGACAATTTAGGGGGATCTGATAATTTACGTTGGAGAATAGACATTGTTTGGGAGCAGAAGACAGTGGTTACTTTTACTTTTTGTAAAAACCATGTAGGCTGACCTCTGTTAGAGTGTATCTGGGCAAGTGGCAAGACAGAATGGCTCTCCTGAGTTCTCAGTCTAAAGTACTGTCATATCATCCTCGGTCTTCTTTGTCTCCAAGACAGTTTTAAGTGCAAAACATACCAGTTCTAAATATGATATTTGGAAAAGGGAACTATCAAAAGTTGTCAGAAGATTTTATAAAGGTGGGATCTTGGGTTACTGAGAAACAATACTTGACTTCCTATTTAATCAAAGTGACGACAGAAGATTTTAAAAGTAAATGTAGGAGGTAACATAATTGTAAAGAATCTTAGTACTTTTAAAATTTAGAAGACTTGGTTATCTTCAAAAATCAGGAAAATGATAAAGTAAACATAAAGCACAGGAACTTTTTCATATACAGAATTTTTGCCTCCCAGGCAGATTGCTCAGAAGGTAAAGGAAAACCTTTTACAGCCTCTTAGAGAGACGAATACTCTGAGAAAATGTAAACACAGATTTTTTTGAAAAATCTTATAAACAAGCCCATTAAACCTTAGCTAAAACCATTATATAAACCAATAAAAATAAGATTTCCCTTTCATGAACCTTCTACAACTTTCTATGTCCATTCAGGTTTTTTCTTAAACATTCCTCCTTCTCATTCTGGAAGAATCAGTCATTTAACTTTAAGACAAAACTTCTTTCTTTTTTACCTTAACAAAGAGACATATCTTACAGTACAATTTCTCAAAATGCCAAAAATGAACACATTCGTTAACAGACGCAAATATATGCAGCCTCTCTGTACCATGAGAGAAAATGATATAAACTTAAATTATGCTCTGTAACTTATGTTACAGTAGTTTTATCTTATTTCAAAATTATCTACTTATCTAATGAATATCCATTAAGTAGCTCAATTTAGTAGCAGTCGAGATTTTAAACTACTTAAAGATCTTGGAAATTATCTTCAAAATTACATACTACAAAATATAATTACTGTTGAAATAAAGTTCACCAGAATAATGATTCAATTTGGTTAAACCCAAATTTAAATTTTTTGTAATCTTAAACAGTAAGTAGAAATAATGCTAGCTCATTTGATTAGTAAATCTTTGTTTAGAAAGAACATACTCAAGTAGAATAAAAATGTGTACTTACATTATACTGATAACACGGATAACTTAGATAAAACATAGTTCTTTGTATTAACCCAAAAGTATTAAAG
The DNA here is from genome assembly GCF_964374135.1 of Grampus griseus. Classification (NCBI taxonomy): domain Eukaryota; kingdom Metazoa; phylum Chordata; class Mammalia; order Artiodactyla; family Delphinidae; genus Grampus; species Grampus griseus. Next base: position 92,614,557 of record NC_139002.1, on the reverse strand, counting down.
TAGTTTTGTTTGACAAAGTAGGTAAGTGTGAATTCTTAAAATGTCTCTGAATTAGTTTCTGTAAGAATACCTCTTTTTTCACATTGAAATTGAGATTCATTTTCTCTAATTTCTGAAATATGGGGAACGGCCAATTATATGAATATTTATTTATCTCTAAGCCAATCACAGCAGAGCTCCTTTAATGTAAGAGATTTAAAATCTAATTGATTAGTATTATCCAGAGGTAGGAAAATATTACATATTTAACATAATTAGAGGGAAAGACTTTTCTGAATTACAGACATATAAACATACAAACAGATACAGAGAGCTTATAGTTTTAGTTCTAAAATTTCAGTCATAAGTCAAGCATAAACAAAGTTCTGAGGTCCATTTCAAAGACCTGGTCCCTTCTCAGTGAGTATACATTCTCAGTTTATATGGGCTCAAAATACACAAACAGAAAAGAACAATAAACCAGATTCTCTGTCCTCTTTTACCCAACAGAAACAAGATCTCTATAAATCATCAATCCGTTTATTTTTTTTATTGAGGTATAGTTGTTTTACAATGTTGTGTTAGTTTCTACTGTACAGAGAAGTGGAGTTCCCTGTGCTATACAGCAGGTTCTCATTAGTTATGTATTTTATACATATTAGTGTATATATGTTAGTCCCAATCTCCCAATTCATCCCACTCCCTCTTCCCCCCCCGTGGTGTCCATACATTTGTTCTCTACATCTGTGTCTCTATTTCTGCCTTGCAAACTGGTTCATCTGTACCATTTTTCTAGATTCCACAAATATGTGTTAATATATGATATTTGTTTTTCTCTTTCTGACTTCACTCTGTATGACAGTCTCTAGGTTCATCAATCAGTTTATAGTGATCAATAGATGGTCAGACCAAATAGAAAGGAAAATCATCCAGGAAACTTATGTGAGTCAGGAGGAAGGATGGAGTTGAGTATTATCTCAGAATGTGGATGGCAGTGTGGTCCTTTGAAATTAGCCATTTTCCAGAACATGAAAGGATAGGATGGAGGTGGGAGGACAGGGGTTCTTAACCAACTCTCCTTTCCAGAAGCACAGGGCTCAGGTGAACTTCAACATTGTTACAGCCCTTTTAAGTAGATGCTATGATAACCCCATATTTTAGATGAGGAAACTGATGCAAAGAGAGGTTTAGTAACTTGCCCAAATTCACATAGCTGCTAAGTGGTAGAGGTGAGCATCAAACTCTTGAAGTCCCACCCTAGAGTTCATGCTCTCAGCCAACAGGGGCTCCTACACTACACTCTAAGAGTTTACCACAAGGTTAAAGACCTTTTCTACCTAGTTCATCACTGTTTCCCCACAGAGTAGTAAAAGTTTGGTGGATGGGTAAATGAAAGAAGAGAGAGTGAACCATAAACAGTGAAAGAAAGAAGAAAGAGTGAGGCAGAAAAATGAACACATAGAAATGGAGAGAAAAAAAAAAAAAGTAAATGTTTCTCTTTTTCTACTCCTGGAGGATGCATTGTGCCTGCCTCCCCTAGACACAAAGGGAAAAAGTCCTCACTTAGACTATTTTTTTCCAATTGTCAAATCACCCCTGGAAAAATTTTTATCATTTTAGAGATATGCATTAATTACCCTTGAGGATGGAAAATGTAAATAATCTAGCATTGTTACTAATAAAAACCAGAAAGCATTGACCAACTTGTAAGTTTAATCACCAATCATCCTGTCAATAATTATAATTATTATTATTATTATTTTTTTTTTTTGTGGTACATGGGCCTCTCACTGTTGCGGCCTCTCCCGTTGCGGAGCACAGGCTCCGGACGCGCAGGCTCAGTGGCCATGGCTCATGGGCCCAGCCGCTCCGCGGCACGTGGGGTCTTCCCGGACCGGGGCACGAACCCGTGTCCCCTGCATCGGCAGGCGGACTCTCAACCACTGCGCCACCAGGGAAGCCCAGTAATTATTTGATATAACTATTTCCTCCTTGATTTGGATCCCATTAAAGGCAGACATTCTATCATATTCTTCTTTGCACCTTCATCACATTACACAGCACCTGAGACATAGTAGATATCCAGTTAAATGTTTAATTGAATGGGAAAAATAAAACTTTGTGAAACTACCTCTCTCTTTGAAATAAGAGGAAATGAGAATTCCGGTTAATGTGCTGACAAAATAGTCTGACAAAATGATATATTTATTACAACTTCCCAATAAAGTTTGTTATGACTTGCAGTATGGGATCAAGGGTTTTTTTGCTTTTTGTTTTTTTTAATTAATTAATTTATTTTTGCTGTGTTGGGTCTTTGTTTCTGTGCGAGGGCTTTCTCTAGTTGTGGCAAGTGGGGGCCACTCTTCATCATGGTGCGCGGGCCTCTCACTACCGCGGCCTCTCTTGTTGCGGAGCACAGGCTCCAGACACGCAGGCTCAGTAGTTGTGGCTCACGGGTCTAGTTGCTCCATGGCATGTGGGATCCCCCCAGACCAGGGCTCGAACCCGTGTGCCCTGCATTAGCAGGCAGATTCTCAACCACTGCGCCACCAGGGAAGCCCTGGGATCAAGTTTTATACTTTAAACTGTATTATAAACCATACAATACACAAACACATATATAGAAGTCAAACTGAATTGAGCTGATGAAATACAGATGATACTGTTGATCTCAGCTATTCTCATATAGACCAATCTTTGTACACTGAACCAGAATAGAATCCAGAGAAAGGATTCAGCTAACTTAAAAAAAAAATAGAACTATTAAAATATTGAGTTTATTTTTATGATTACCACATGTTAGTTGGAAAAAATGTTCAAATAACTGTTCAAATAAATCTTAGTTTTCTTGATACAGTGGGATGTCTTGGTTCTGTCTAACCCTGGTCCTTGTCCTGGCTATACACTATGGTACTTATTGAATATTTCTTTCAAGATTCCCAATTGAGTTGGACTTACTTTAGCTTTATTCTTACAGCTTACTTCAAAGTGGAAATGACTCAATAAAATAATTTGTATGTTATTCTTTGTCATAATATTAACATTTATAATGATATTTGGTAGCATTTATAATGGTATTTACAAAGCTTTTATATGTATCATCATATTTGATTCCTATCATAAGCCTGTGATACAAATAGTTCATTCTAACCATTTGGCTTTTGATAAGAAAATGAGAGAGAGAGAAAGTGAGTCTAATGTCTCACAGCTACTAAGTCTTAGAGACTTGACTCCTAGTTCAAGGATCATATTAATATCATGCCACAGGTGGCTTCTACTCACAGTTTTAAAAAGCTGTTCAATTAACAAGTCATCTATGGATTGTTCTGGCATAAAAATATACCATAACTTAAATAGATAATGTTATTTATAACAAACAGAAGCTTAGTTATCTACATCTGGTGAGAGTGGGAAGTGGGGTGGGTCTTCCCCATATTTTCTAAAAATTAAAACCCAAACTGTGAAAATCACGTATTCTAACCTGTGACATTTTTTCTTATTCCCCTTCAGTCTGAAATGTTCCCAGAAACAATAATGTCCTTAGAATTCTTGGTCTGCTGTATCACAGACAATTCAAAATGCCTTACACTGTTCTAGCAGGAAATATGGAACAAAATTTTGATGAGAAAAATCTACCCTCTGGCTCTTAAGAATAATGGGAAAGTGACATTGGAAGAAAATGTTTTGGCAATAATCAGCTTTGGGGATTTAGTACTTAGATGGATCTTTCAGAATAAGCTGAGGACAGATAGTTGCCTAGCTAATTATATGGACAAAAGAAAGACAGATAAAGGCTGTTCCAAATTCTTCTCCACAGCCACACCACAGGATGAACAAGGAAGCCATACAGGGGAAGCTTTTTCTCCCCATCATGCCCAAAATGCACTTCTTTGGAGGTAACTAAGTATAGACCTTGAGTCATTCCAGCCATCAGTGTCTTTTCATAAGCACTAGTTAGGAAGCTGAAAAGAATGGCAATATAATACACCTATTCTTCTGGAAACTGCTGGAGGGCGAGTGACTAAGAATGACCAAAATAATGGAGATCCTAAGTGATCACCCAAAGTGGGTGGCCAGGGTTTTACACAAGGAGAAAGTCTATACTTACATAGGTGGGTGCAAGGGTTTGTTTATGTGTACACAGACATGATTCAGCCTTCCTAAGTTAGAGGAAAGTATTTCCTTCCTAACAATTTCTCCGAAATCCTAGAGTTAAGTATTAGCACCTGTATTTTTATCAGCCAACATGACAATGCTATTTGGATTATTAAGGAAAGAGTCAGAAGCATAATTAAATTGTAAGCAGTATCTTTTATGGAAACATACTGAAACGGTTGTAATACCGAAGACCAGAAGACTTGCCACCCACCTCAGCTGCCACGGTGCCAACCTATGCTGTGTCAGAAGTAAGTTTAGGAGACTCTCCCCCCAAATTTGCCTATAATTATTAGCCTTTGATGCCAAACTCTGTGGGAAAAAACTCCCAAGCCTTGGTGAGTGTGGCTGGAAGCGTTAAACCATGCTCATTATCTACTGCTGTTCTTTTGGCCAAAATTAAAGTTAAGTGGTTTACTTTCCCCCTTCCTTAAGGTGAGGAGAAGCTACAAAAAGAAATCTATGGAAAGAAGCGCCAAGAAAAAGCACGCAATGCTCTCTAAGGCCTTGAAAGAGCAGACTAAAGACACCCACCCAAGGCCGGGAGCGAAGTGACGAGCAAGATACCCATCATCAGGTGAGAAATAAGCTTCACCCCAAAGAGAATCTAAAGAGGGAAAGGAATACATAGACTAGAAAGTTAAAAAAGATATTCTGTATTATGTAACAGCTCCCATCTCTAGTTGCACTGCTAGTTTCCTAGATTCAAGTACATGTACATTTTTTCCCCCTGAGGAGAAATAAAAGCAAAGACACCCTGGACTCTAGAAGTTATAGGCATTATTTTTTTTTCTAAAGTATTTTTGTGTGCCTCAATACTTATTTATTCCCTAGAGCCAATGTATCTCTTTGTTCTTAGGGGTGTATTCTCATTGAAGAAGTTTACTTTACAATAGAATCCTGAAATATTTTAATACTACCTTCTTGCAACTGTTGTCTCCCAAAGAAATGTTTTGTTTTGTTTTAAATCTTACAAGTAGGAACAGCTTTTTAAATGTAGAAATTTGTTCTCAGAGCTGCCGGAACTTTTCTTAGAGTAAGTCATCACCTTTATACCCCTTTCTTTCTTACAGGAAGAAAATTAGTAGAGCACTTTAGCAATTAGAATTTGAAGGAAGTAGAGGAAATTGAGAATATACATGAGTATATACTTCATACCTGATCTTCTACTCAGTGAGTGGTACATTCAAGCTGAATCTGATGAAGGGCGGGCAAACTTCCAGTTTCATTAGAGGCATGAGTATCCGGATTCCTTGGTAAAGGGTGTGGTCATCATTAGCAGAGTAACCAAATGTTTCTGGCTGTCTGCTTTTATGAACATGTAGAATAGTGCTTTTCCATCCCTTTAAAATTAGGTGAGGAAATATGACTTGTTTTTATAAATAGAATATGGATAGAAGTAATATGTGTCACTTCTTAGTAGAAACTTTTGAAGACAGTATGTTACTTGCGGTATTTTCTTGACCTTTCGAAATCAAGGTGAAGTTTTGGGGAGCTGAAACCCTGAGTTACTGCAGTGAGTTATGCCCTTTTACCAACCTGCAAAGTACACACTGATTGAGCAAGGAATTTTTTGATTGATTGATAGGATTTTGTTGTTGTTGTTGTTACTACAGTATAACCTAGTTTACTCTGATTACAACAGGGAGGGATTTAAAAGCTCTTCTCCGTGCAACACTGAGACTGAATGGTAGTGTAAACTGTGGACTTTGGGTGATAATAATGTGTTAATCTAGGTTCAGTGATTGTAACAAATATACTACTCTGGTGGGGATGTTGATAAATGAGGAGGCTATGCATGTTTTGGGGGCAGGGGTTATATGGGAAATCTCTCTGCACCATCCCCTCAATTTTGCTATGCTCCTTAAACTGGTCTAAAAAAATTAAATATTTTGAAAAATGTTCTCCAGTATCTAGCATCATGTTAGGTTGATGAAGTGATTGAAAGCAATCTCTGTAGGACCAAGTGCTAGCTCTGGGCATCTATCCATGGTCAACAGTAAACCATGTTAGTGACCTTTCAGTTGTTGACGCTCCACATCACACAATAGAGACAAAGGTGTATAAAAGAGTAAGAGACCAGCTAGCTAATGAACCTCCTTGTAGTGGGACCAGCCTTGTTCCTGACTAAAATCCTTTATACTTACACTTTCCTGCTTGGAATGCACTTCCCCCAGATCTCGGCATGCCGGCTCTTCATCATTAATATTTTAGTTCACATGTCACTCCTTGAGAGTAGATTTGTTGACCATACTACCTAAAATAGTCCTCTATTCTGTCACTGTCTATCACATAAAATCTTTTATTTTCTTTGTAACTCTTGAACCATGTAAGGTATTTCTATATATGTTTGTTTAGTGGCTTATTGGCTAGAAGACATCTGCCAATAGAATGGAGTCTCCTTGATTGTGAAGATGCAGCCTCTCTGGTTCATTACTGTGTTCCCAGCTCAAAGAACATTGACCGGCATAAAATAGGTTGTCATATATTTTTGTTTGTTTGTTTGAATGAGTAATTAGACATCTCCAGTCAAATCAGATTAGGAGGGAATGGATTCGCCCTCACTCTTTAAACAACTAAAACAAACTGGAGACAATATAAGAATAGTTTTATTAGACTACAGTCATCACTGGACAGTAATCCCTGAGGGCAGGGAAATAAATGAGGTAAGCCCTACCAGTTCCCCAGCTTACTACATGGAGGGAGTTTCTAAGACATACAGTAGGGAGGAAGAACCCAGGTAGGGCCCAGCAGTAACCCTGAATTGAAGAAATGAAGGTTGGAATCCAATGAGTCCAACCCATCTGGAGTCCACAGGGCAGAGTACTGAAAGAAATGGGCTGTAGAATGAGAAAACTCTGAAGATCTGCAGATGGTGCATACCAGTTTCCATCTGAGGACTCATCAGAGGACGTGGTAAGGAAACTACCGATGCCAGGGAAAGAATCACTTAAAAGAGCAAGGCGAACAATCCCCAGGGCTCACGCATGGCCAGGGACCTTTATATTCCTGCAAGTCAGAGTGGGAAAATCCTGTAACCTACTGGGCATCAGGTGGAACATGCGGAAGGACCTTAGTAGTGGGGAAAAATCATCCTTAGACTAAAGACTCTTCTGATTCTTCCCAAGAAAGCTTAAAAACAAGGAACAAAAAAGCTCAAACTGCTTCCAGATATCTGTGTTTCAGAACAAATGTCAAGAATAGTTAAAAACATGCCCAACAAGACAACAATTAAAAATTCCCGACATACAATCAAAATTACCAGGCGTGCACAGAAGCAGTAATCCACAGTGCATAGCGAGAGGAAAAACAATCAATTAAAATCAATCTAGAAATAATGCAGATGAAAGACATAGTAGACAGGGTATTAAACTACATTATTTTATATTTTCAAGAAAGTTTATAAAAACATAAGCACGTTAAGGAGAGCTAAGGAAGATACAAAAAAGACCCAAAATGAACTTCTATGGATGAAACCTATAGTATCCGAGATAAAAGAATACACTACATGGAATTAATAGCATATGTGATGCTACAGAAGAAAAGATTAATGTAGTCATCCCTTAGTACCTGTAGGGAATTGTTTCCAGGAGCCTCCACAGATACAAAATCTGCCATGCTCAAGTCCCTTATATAAAACAAAGTCTTACAATGAATACAGTTGGCCCTCTGTATTTAGGGGTTTCACATCCACAGATTCAACCAACCACAGAATCCGTGGAATCAGTGCTTGGTTGCATCTGCGGGTGTGAAACTCGTCGATACTGAGGGCAGACTGTACTTGAAGACTTAGTAATAGAAATAATCTAAAAAACAGAAAATAACCCCTGAAAGACAAAAGGATGCAGTGAGATGTGGGACAGCGTTAAAGTGGCAAGCTGCCTAATAGGGAAATTGAGGTCACCAAAATAGAGGGGCTGGAGATGGAAAACCTATGAAGAAATATAAGAAATGATAAAATTTTTCCACTTTGATGAAAATAATAAATTCAAGATTCAAGAAGCCTAGTGAAACCTAAGCAATAGAAATCTGAAGAAGAAAAAAAAAAATCTGAATGTAGCCAAAGTAAAAAGAACCATTATGTATAGAGGGACAATAATAGTTGATTTTTTTTTTTTGGAAACAATGAAGGCAAGAAGACAGTGGGCCAGATTCTCTTTCCGATGTACAAAAGCTGAAAAACTTCATCCCCAGCAGCTCCCAAATATGTTAAAGGAAGTTCTTCCAGCAGGAGGAAAATAATACCAGATGGAAATCTGTAACTACACAAATGAAGGAAGAGTACTGGGAATGGTAGTTATATGTAGGCAAATATAAATGCTTTTCTTATTTTTAAGTCCTATTAAAAGATCATTTGACTCTTTTGAAATAATATCAATTTATTGTTGAGTCTATAATGAATGTGAAAAAAATGTATGACAATAGCACAAAGTCCAGGAGAGGGAAATTAATGTATAACCTTGTGTATTTATGGTGTACGTGAAATGGGATATTACTTGATGGTAGGCTATGATAATTTAAGGTATATACTATAAATCCTAAAGCAGTGTGCCCCCCCAAAAAAGAAAGACAGACAATAAAACAAAGAAGTATAGAAAGTAAACGAACAAATAATGCAAAATGTAATTTTAAAAATATTCAATCCAGAAGAGGGTGAAAAAAGAAGTAAATGGAAACAACAGAAGAAACATGTAAAGCAGAAGTGGAAAGATAGTGGATTTTAATCAGACTTTATTCATAATCCCAGTAAATTTAAATGGTTCAACCATTCCTAATTAACAGTCAGATCTTGTCAGACTGGGTAAAAAAAAGCAAGACCCAGCTATATCTTGCCTCTAAAAGAAACATGCATTAAATATAAGGACACAAATAGGTCAAATGTAGAAGGATGCAAAAAGAGATGTGGTGCTAACATTAACCCAAAGAAAGCTGCAGTGGCTATATTGATGTCAGATAAAGTAAATTTTATTAAACAAAGGAATATTACCAGGGACGAAGGGATCATTTCATAACTATAAAGGGTTAATTCATCAGAGGACTTATTAAATTTTCAATATCTGTGTACCTAGTAATGGAGCTTCAGAATACACAAAGTAAAAACAGGTATAGCTGATAAATAAATCCATAATTACAATGAAGAATTAAAAATAATAGAATAAGTAGACAGAAAAACAGTATAAACTGAAAACAGATAAACTGAACAGCATTATCACACCAATGGTTCCTAATTCATTCAACAACAGCAGAAAATGCATTATTTTTAAGAGCACACAGAACATTTGCCAAATTAGGCCATAAAACAAGTTTATAAATGTAACAGGATGCAAATCAAACAAAGAATGTTTTCTGATCACAATGGAATTAATTAATAATAGAAATCAGTAACAGAAAGATATCTGGAAAATCTCCAAATGATTGTAAACTAAATAACACACTTATAAATAAACCACGGGTTAGAGAAGAAACGAAAAGCAAAATTAAAAACTATTTTTAACAGAATGAAAATGAAAACACACATATCCAAATTTGTGAAATGCAGCCTAAGGCGATTTTAGAGGCCAATTTATTTCAGTAAATGCTTGCATTAGAAAAGAATGATCTCAAATCAATGGGCTACGCTTCTATTTTAAGAAAGTAGAAAAGAGCCAATGGAATCCAAAGGAAAAAAATATATATATATAAGAAATAATAAAGATAAGAGCAGAAATCAGTGAAATAAAAAAGAGAAAATCAAACAAAAAACTGGCTCTTTGAGAGACTCAATAAAATCGATAGACCTCTAGGCAGACTGATAAAAAAAAGTGAATGCACAAATTTTCAATATCAGGAATGAGGGGGAGAATCACTATAACTCAAACAGATATTAAAACAATAATAAGGAATTATTATGAATTAGTGAATAACTAATAAAGTGATAATTTAATTGCACCACAAATAGCAAGCAATCTATACATAGGCTATCTTTAGTTTATTTAAGGCTGAAGTTGAGAGGAAGAACCAGGATCAATTATATGATATTTTAAGTCCCTGAGTTATATCTAGCATATTTTCATCGATAATAACAGCAAAAGGGCTTCCCTGGTGGCACAGTGGTTGAGAGTCCGCCTGCCGATGCAGGGGACGCGGGTTCGTGCCCCGGTCTGGGAAGATCCCACATGCCACGGAGCGGCTGGGCCCGTGAGCCATGGCCACTGAGCCTGTGCGTCCGGAGCCTGTGCTCCCCAACAGGAGAGGCCACAACAGTGAGAGGCCTGCATACTGCAAAAAATAAATAAATAAAATAATAATAATAACAGCAAAAAATTATCTGGTACCTGAGGTTTGGAGGGAGTTGTGTTAGGCTCTCTCTAGGGGACAAAAAGTCAAAAAGTTCCTTTGAAGTTGTATACTATGTATATAAAATAGTAAAGCACCAAGTGTTAAGTGATATGGTCAATTATGTACTCTTTGGATTGATGTGAGGGAGTAATTATAAAGGTCCAGGCAGACCTTTGGGAGAAATTGATCCAAATAGCACAACGTTTATGCTAGATTTATCTAAGCTTGCAATTTCTGGATATAAACAAGAAGGCTAAATAATTTGAGAAATAAAATGATGCCCAACCCTTAATAACTGATTAAAACACTTTAAATAAATGATCCAAGCTAATTTCAAAGCATAATTAATAAAAGTGTCAAGAGATGGAATAATAGAATGTAATCAATAATAGAATGTAATCTTTTAGGCCAATAAGCTAAATCAGAACATTTGGATTGCAGGCAAACCAATTTTACAATAAGGCAAGGAGGGAACAAATCCTAAACTAAGTTCCTGTTCTTATGCTTATATCATAGCTTAGGACGTAGGGAGCAAAGAAAAACATGGTGACAGGCTGTAAGTAGTCTGTGTTTAAAAGGAACACAGACATCTAAATTTTCACCTAAGAATTCTAAGAGGAATTTACTCTGACTAATTCTGGTGAGATATTTCCTACTCAGTAATGATGCCCAAGAAATAAAACCTATGCATATTAAAGTCATACATTTATCTACTACTGTTCATGGTAGCTGTTGGCTCACTATCCTGGACCAACTCTGGAAATTTAGAATTTTCCAATAATGCAGATTAAGGTGCATTTCTTCCCCCTTAATCCAAACATACTGTCCAGAAGTCCCAGATTACCTGGGCACATTTTAAAAGTTGAGGTATTCTAACGCTAACATCTTCTACTAGAAAAGCCTTTTCTGGCCGTGGGAAGGGAAATGGTCACAGGCGACCTGTTCTCCTGGAATTCATATATACTATGTGTCAGTTCTCTGTAAGACACCACTTTTCAGGTTAGAACTAGGGACTGTTGCTGATACTCAGCTCTTCCAGAATGAGGGAGGAGACATGTTTAATTTTAAACAGAAATCAGATTTCAAAGAAACTGTTTTTCAGTGTTAGCACAAATATTATTCAACCTACTGTAGATTGGCAGGCGGCTGGAGGAAGAGTAACGGGCACCCTGGTGATCTGTTTGATTGTATATCTCACTTGTTTTTATCTAACACATTTCTTCAAGACACCCAGAGGGGATGGATATGTAACTGATGCCCTGTGGTTGCTGGAGGAGGTTACTGAAAGGGCATGACCGCCAGTTGACCTGGTCATTCCGAGGCTTTTCACCTGCCCCTGTCCTGGGAGTGTTCATTCTTCCCACTGTTCCCGTAGCCACAGCCACTTTGAGGATGTAGCCTTGAGAGAGTAAGATGTTGAGACCGTCTGGACGGGATATGTGACTGAACCCAGTTAAGGCGTCTATATAAACTTTTAAGATTTGGACCGTGTCTGCGAAAATCTACTCTTGCAGCCTCCCTAGACGGACCTTGTAAGTAAGTTCCCATGCTTATTAAAGTCGCCACCTACCAATGGGGAATGAGCTGCCTTTCTTTAGATCTCTCTTTGCCCTCTGTGTTCAGGACCTGTTTCAGGTTTCACCCGGAGAACTCCTGAGATGTTGAGTCAACAGGGGTCACATTCTTGGTATTCCTTTTCCTTGGCAAAGTATTGATTACATTACCATTATTTGATGGAATTCAGTATATCCAAACACCTATTTTAATTAATTTATTAATTAATTTTTGGCTGTGTTGGGTCTTCGTTTCTGTGCGAGAGCTTTCTCTAGATGCGGCAAACGGGGGCCACTGTTCATCGCGGTGCGCGGGCCTCTCACTTTCGCGGCCTCTCTTGTCGCGGAGCACAGGCTCCAGATGCGCAGGCTCAGTACTTGTGGCTCACAGGCCTAGTTGCTCCGCGGCATGTGGAATCTTCCCAGACCAGGGCTCCAACCTGTGTCCCCTGCATTGGCAGGCAGATTCTGAACCACTGCGCCACCAGGGAAGCCCCAAACACCTGTTTTAAAATGATAATCTGAGTTGCAATAATAATCTGCTATAATCTGTCATAGAATTGCTGATTTAGGAACTCTCCTTGTTTCCTTGGGTCTTTTGGCATTGTTAAGCATCTACATTTTAGTGGTTCTGTTGGCTTCAAAGGAGGTCTTGATGGGGAAGTAGTAAACTGCCATCAGATTTTCTTTCTAAATGTTCTGTTGGATTCAAAGTCATCTCAGACAATTAATCAAGAAAGTGATTTTTCTGTTTTACTGAGCCTTGAACACATGGATAACTGCATGAATGTATGTGTGTATAATAAATGTTCAAAGTCATCCAATATTACTCAACTATAGGTTTACAAAAACAATATTGAAACAGCTATTTGTAAAAATAAATTAGAAAACAAATCAGTCAGCATCAAAAGGATTGATTAAATGATTCCAGCTGTTTTACCTTGTAGCCCACAAAGACAGGGCTAACGTAGTAAGAAACAAACATACTTTATTTATAATACATATGTAGTGCTAGCGCTAATACATATGTGGATCATTTATTATGTGTCAGGAAATATGCAAAGCACATTATAAAAATTAGTTCATTCCAGTCCTCCCAGTAATCCCATTAGGTATGTATTAATGTCCTGATTGCAAGTGAAAGGAGGAAAAAAAGAAAGAGGCTTGCAGAGACTAAGTACCTGGTATAAGGCAGAACTGAAATTTGAACCCAGGCTGTCTGGATTTCAGTGCTCAAGGTTTTAACACTCTTTTATTGGCATTTGGGCCAATTAGGGCTGGGATTTGGTAGGTACTAATTAATTGCATTAGATTAATAAAGGACAAGATGATATGCTGGGTTTTAAAAATCTTTCACATATTAATATAGGTGGAATTAATGAAGACCGATAAAAATTCTTTATATATTTTGCCTATGTGCCACTGTTTATTAATAATGTTCAACTCCCAAACATGAATAATTCCTTTAAACTTATTTTTATAAATATGATCAAGATGAAACAGAATTATTGCTTTAAAATGGAAACTTTAAACAAACATTTTATGTATGAATTTTAATCACTTAATTTACTTCCTCTCATTTATCTGTTTTATGGTTTAATCTAGTAGTTGTTCTGTTACAACCTAGACAATATTTAAATACTGTATTTTATAGAATCAAAAATCATAACTCCTAGAAATAATGTTAGATGCAAATCGAATGTTAGTGGTGTAGTATTTTTATTCCAATATCAATAACAGATCATCTACTGGAGTTATGGAAAACAGTGATTTGAGAGGGACATTTGGAAAAAACAAAAGGCAAGCTGTTCTCCAAGTTATTTGCACCTTTAAATTTTACAAAACTTTAGTGTTTCAGATTGTTATACATTTTATTAAAATCTGTGTTTACTAAATTAGATTAAAATGCTTGCAATTGGTAGAATTCTTTTACCTGCATCTGCATTTGTGACATCTGCTGGCAATATCTGGTATTACAGTGCTCCATAATTCACACTTATCTGCCTTCTCCAACTGTCCAACGCTTACTTATTCAGATGATGCTACTTTAATTCAATTTCAGGAACCCAGTGAGTATCCTTGTCTAAAGAAGAGGTACTTTAATATGAGACCCAATTATAGAAGAGGAAAAGTTAGCCTTCCAGAGTCTGAGGAATTATTCACTTAGCATATTTGCATATATTTTCTTTCATGGCCTAGTAATAAAAGAGAGATATGACTTTTTTTTTCCTGAAAATTCCATATAAGAGTGTTATGTATGGTAATACTGTTGACAGTTGTCAACCAATCCCCATAGTGACATAGTGCCACTCAGACATTCTCTACAATTTGATAGTTATATGATAAAAGCTGTGCATTAGTGGAAAACTGTGAACAAATAGAGTCTAAATCCATATTAAGAATGACTGAACCGTACCTAGATCCCTGCATACATTGGGTAAATGGGTAGGAAGCAAAATGCATGAGCAAACTTTTTATATTACCAGGAATCCATTTATCCACCGTCCCATCAGTCAAATTCAGATACTTGTTGCCACCTCCAAGATTTATAGGTTGTAGCTGGTTTTTGAAATTGCTCTGTATTTGCATTTAACAGCCAGGGTAGTGGCATGTTAAAATTTTGCCTTGGTCTTCTTGGAGCTTATTTATAAAGCTAATTTGTCTCCCTGGACATTCTCTCTCTCTCTCTCTCTCTCTCTCTCTCTCTCTCTCTCTCTCTCTCTCTCTCTCTCTCATTCAAATGCCAGCTCTAGGCTTCTAAACCATTAACACCGCCCACCCACCCCCCTTTTTTTATCCCAGACAAAATACTGTCATAGACAATGCCGTTGCAGGACAGTGATGATTCCGATGATATCGTCCTCCCAGGCAGGATGCAAACCATCTCGCCTCCTGGCCGGTGATGGATTCGCTGCTGTCCCTGCAGACATCCAGGCACACACACAGAGCACTGGGAAGTACACATGGACTGTACTGCTCGCCGACTGCCTTGAAGAAACTGTAGCTAACCACCTTATTAGTATTCCTGCCTCCACCGTGTCTCACTTGCAGCAGCAGAGGGCTGAGCAAAATGCAGTAGAGCAGGGACAGACACAGCTCTGGCAGTCATCTCAATGCAGGCTGCCGAATGTTGGGGGTGGAGGATGCAGCACATCAAGATGAATAACCTTGCCATAATCCGGGGCACCCAGCAAGCAGACACCTCTGCTGATTGACCCGCTCCTGGCTTGATAAATCTGCCTGGGGGAGAGGGATCCGGAATCTACCTGGTCCTGGGGGGCCCCCCATTGATTTTGGATGCTCTTTTGATCCTACACCGATCTGGGAAGGTAGCAGTGAGCCGTACCATCTGCAGCACTCAGCAGCTATTGGAGGTTACCACTGACAGTTTCATCACACGGGTCTGTGTGAGTGTGTGCGTGTTTGTGCGTGTTTGTGAGTGTGGGTGCCTGCTTTTGCGTGAAAGAGAACGTGTGAGTGTCCAAGAGTGTGTGTGTTTGTGTGACAGCCAAAGCAGGTACATCGTACTGTAGGTTTTAACAGCGTGAAAATTTTCTCTGGGTACTTGGGCTCCCGGCCCAAAGCCCCTCAGCTTTCACCACCCCCTTCCTTCCCCACTCCCTTCTTCTTTTTGCCTTTGATGAGTTTTTGGCTTACTTTTTGGCGGAGTCTCTTGGACACGTTTTTTGCTGGTGCTGGAAGATCAGATCAATGGAACCTTTGAAAACTGATTATTTTTCTCCTGTGTGACTTTAAAAAGAAGAAGAAGAAAAGAAAAGAAAGTAGTGCAAGATAAATAGAGGATTTTAAATTTGCCTGGTGAACTTTGAGGATCCATAAAGAAGGTAAGTCGTGGGACTACTTAGATCCTGGTTCTCGCTTTCCTGGAATGTTTGTGTTTTCCTGTTTGTTTTCGGAAATCCACAGGCAGTTTAGAAGCACATTTTTAGAGATTGTAATGCTCAGAAGAACTCAGTGTGTGACATTTTGGGGCAGTTTTCATGCCATGGGGATTATTTCCGTTTGTATAACCATGCCCCCATCCTTCCTCCCATTTTTACACACTTTATTTATCTAGTATTTACACAGTGAATTCTGCATTTATGAAATTTAGAAAAAAATAATTCCAGGCTTCTCCCTCCTTGAAATACTCTTTAAATTTGAGGGGAAAAATCAGAAAAGCTACTGGCAGGGGCTCTGAGTGAGAGGTAAAAGTTTTTCTGCCCAGAGACCCAGGGTGGGAGTCGGGGGTGCATCCGGACTTTTATGATAACTTAATAGCAGACTTTTTTTTTTCCATAGCACTTATTTTTTTCCTGAATAGTTAAATCTGGTCTTGGAGTGGCGAATGTGTGGAGTACAGAAAAGCTGTTTCAGGAGCTCTTAATTGGAGCAAATGAGAACAAAGTGGAAATTGTTTAGTATTTTGAACCTCTTTTTTTCACTGATTCTCTTGCTATTGCATCTCATTAACCTTTCTGGATGCAGTGTCGCCTGATTAAGACTAGTGTCTCACATTTTGGAACATCCCCTTACCCTACGTGGTCCCTAGAGGAGGGAGTGTGGCTGCAAATTGCTCTTAATCATCTACTCTTGGCTGTAAAAGCAAGCAGGCAGCATCAGGAATTCAGGTGACTTCAGTCAAACATCTTGCCTAACTCAGTCCTTTAGTGTTTCCTAAAGCACAGTGGTTAGCTGTGCTTTTTTTTCTTTTTCTTTTTTTTTTTTCCCTTTCCCTTTCCTTCAAAGCGAAAGGTAGATAGTTTACCTGTTTCTGTTCTCAGGTTATTTAATTAAAACAAAACACCATTTCATTGTGAAAGCATCTGTGTTGCTCTATCTGCGAGTATTTTTATCTCTGCATTGGCACCCCTTAGCTTCTCCCAAGAAGTGAGAATCACTCGTAAATATACTTCTAAACTGCTGAGACCCCAAGTGAAAGCAATAGAGCTTTAGTCAAAGCATATGGATGGCTTCTTCTAAAAGGAGTAGTGATATTTCATGGAATGTTAGCCAACTCGAACTGTTACTGTGAACATATTCATGGAAGAGATGACAGGTATGTTAACTAGGCGGGGGGGGGGGGCATGCATAAGTGTTTCTTAGGATGTCTGTGTATAGATAGAGAGATGGTGCAAATTGTAACATGAAAGATTTTATTCAGAGACAGTTGACTGGGTCAAAGATTTATGAGAGCCAAGTTGAGAGATGTCAAAGATCATATTCAGAACAATAATATTATTTCTTTTTTCTTTAAAAGGAGTGTTTTGAAAATCCTGAACTAAAAAGATAAAAAATACTTAAACGTGAGATTTCACTCTGGTATTGCCATAGGCTATCCCTGCCATCTATTTGTTGTTTTCTGCATAATGATATTAGTGAAACAGTTAAAGGAGGGCAGCTGTTAAAAGATCCCTCCCCTTTTTCATCCTGTAACTGATACTTACTCCACACTGTCCTCTTCGTTAAAAAAAAAAAAAAAAAAACAGAAAACAACAACAAACCTATGGGTAAACTCTTTCCGGTCAGTATAATTTATGATGTGTCTTTCTTATCAACTATTTCTGCTCAGGATATTTTCATCTGTTACTTATAGATTCCACTTACATTTCCCTTATCAAGAGAGGGGATTTTATCATTTTTAAATGACTTGAACATAGGAGAGACCCCCAGTAAAATTTCATTTTCTTTGTGGAGAAAACAACCTGGGACTCATGAAGCCTGAAGGCAAGTGCAATATGTAAACAAGAAACAGAAAGTTTACTGTTCTAGGGAGAGAGCAGAGCCCTGATGCAGCAAGTGCCAGTGGGTTATGTCAGGGGATTGGAGGTTGCCCAGCTCTGCCTGGACTATCGCCATTCTCTAGGTCGGTCAGCTCTTCGTTAGCCCGCAGCTCTTGATATAACCAGTGCCAGGTACAGAGGCCAGTATTTGACGTCATCTATTTTGTGTCAGGGCAGTTCTGCACAGAGAGAAGCCCTCTGAAAATGCCTTTCTGGAAGTTGGCAAATTAGTGCCTCTTTTTATTGAGGGTATTTCATTTTGACTGTTCCTCCTCCCATTCACATTCTCACCCAGTGTGGGTATATTTAGACTTGTGCTGTTGGTAAAAATTAATTGCATAGATTACTCACAACACCATCTTTAAAAAAAATAATAAAGATAACATCTTGGCTTTTGTGTATTTGAGATTTAATCATTGTACTCAGTGAATCTTCTAGCCATAGCAACACTTTCATTATCACTTACTTTAGGGTAATAATAGAAGTGGGGTACATGCCAACTCAGGATTTTCTGGTTACAGCTCATGCAGTGAGCAAAGCAGCTCCCTGGCACCTCAAGTTTTCCTGATGCTGCTTGGGCAACTGTAACTTTGTATCTTTATTATCAGCTCCCGTCAGAGCAGTGGTAAACTGCTTCCAGTCAGGACTGGCTCCAGATCCATGGCATTCTTTTGTCTTTTCCGGCTTTGTTTTGTGATAGTGTTTCACAGTTTAACAGGGTTGTTTTTTTTTTTTTTTTTTTTTTTTGCTTAGAAAGGAAAAGGAAGGGAGCTTTCCATCTCAGTAGAAGTAACGTGTCAGAGTTGCCAAAGGAAAGGCTGAAGTTCCCTAGAGGAAATAGATGCAGGGTTATATTTTTAAAAAATGAATTGGTAAAGGGTTGCCTTGAGTTTATTTGGGGAGAATAAAGTCAATTCTAATTCCTTCTCTATTTAGTTCCAGTCAGTTGGCCAGCCTTTCTGTGGGTCTTTGCTCAACTAAGCCAACCCATGCCCAACATTCTCCAGAGTGCTTCTGTGTTTTTAAGACCCAGGGCACTTAACACATGAATGGCTCTTTCCTTCTGTAACAAACAGAGCTGACAGCTGGAAAGTCAGCTACTGAGAACCTTTAAAGGAAGCCAGAAAGATCACCCAGTAAGTTGAAGAGCAAAAAGGGGCTCTTGGAGCTCTGGCCCTGGAGGTGGGTGAGGACCCAGCCGACTAAACTTGAAGTTTTGATTGCTGAGTCATTACAACAGCCTGGAGCTGTGTGTTAGCTCCAGGAACTGATGCTGATTGGGGCTAATGCTAATAGGCAATAGCATCAGCTCACGGCAGAAGATGCCAACTTTGGGGATGAAAGAGATGCACCCTCTGATGCCAGGTGCATCAGGTGCATTGTGTGTTCTTGTGTTGTTTTTATCACTTAAAAATAACCTCTCAGTGTCCCCCAATAAATTACAAAAGAAAAGATGGATTCATTGAAGTGCAAATAGGACAGGGGCTTTGCAATTGACTAAATCAATTCACTCAATTATCTGCATTGCCACTGGGGACTCAGTCATCACAGCTAAGATGGGGGGGAGAACAGGGGCTGGAGTTAGAATCAGGAGACGGAAACCCTGGATTGAGAAACAGAAGGTGTCAGTCAATCCTTGACAGTGCTGCTTCATGGTCAGTAAGTCGCTCAAAGTCTCAGAACCCCAATTTCCTTCTATACGACTTGGAAAAAAGCATTCTTAACTCATAATGTTGTCATGAAGATTATGAAGTATTGCAAAATAAAATGATCTGTAATTATGTATTGCTATAGAAATGTAAAGTACTATAGTAACGATAATTTCATACATGGTTCAAGACTCTACAAAATAGTGTCACCAATATAATTTTAAATTAAATTGATTAAGCAGGAGCACTGGTCTTTTCTTCATGACGGTAAAATCAATATTTGCATTGTTGTAATTTGGGTGTTTCTCATGTGTGTTGACTATACCTCTTCTCAGTAATTTCTATGGTATATCCTTAGTTACTTGTGGATTTGTGTGTGTGTGTGTGTGTGTGTGCACGCACATGTGCATGTGTGCATGTACGCACGTGCAGGTAATTGACCAAATTATAGGAGGTACAATTTTAGATTCATAAAAATCAGAAAATGTGTGATAACCTGAATCCATTTGCACTGGGTATCCAGAAAGGACAAGAAGGACTTGCACTCTCTAAGCTTTTCTGTAGGAATACACAGATCCTTACAAGATTTGTGGGCTTCAGAAAACTCTAGTCCTCAATGATGCTATTGACTAGAATTTGAGTTACACTTGGAACTTGTATCAGTAGGGTATTTTTTTGCAGTAACAGCATAGGTCATGATGATTGTCACACTGAGTTACGTTTGGGGGGTAGATAGACCAGGATTCAAAGGCTGAGTTGGAATCATGATGACAAGAGAACATGGTAGTGGTGAGAACTGGCTTTGGAGATGGGCAGACTTGAGGTCAGATACCTAATCTCTTAGAGACTCAGCTATCCAATCTGTAAAAGAGGGACGATCAGTCATTCAGAGGGCATTTGTGATGAATGAATAAATGATTGTATAATATAGTCCTTGGTAAAACCCTTGACACGAAATTGGAGCTCTACAGGTAGTTCATATATACAGTCTCTTTCCTCTTTTGTCTGGCTTAAAAATTAGAAAGACCACACTAATTCAGTGTATTTATGTAAGTGATGCAGGTGGGCAAAAGCCCCAAATATAATCTGAGAGCTAAGTAAAACTAGAGAGGGAAAGCTAGATTTCTGTAAATTGGCTCATTTCACATACCATGGTTTCATCAGATCCTTTCTTGGAACAAACGAAGTGCCCTTTCCAGATGTCACCTCACTTACGCTTACAACTTCTGAAATGATACTGAATGTAAGCAGTGAGAATCGTGTGCACCCACCCATATGTGGTTGCAGAAGCACAAGTCTAGATGTCAGCAAGCGGTGTTAACATTGCACTTTACCTAACATCTCGTTTTGTTCACAGTCAGTGAAAGGATGCATAGTTATTAAACACCTACCAGGTACAAGCACTGTGATCATTGCTGTGGGGGATGTAGAAGGATGTTCCTGCTCCTGTCTCTCTGCTGCAATTTCTGCATTTGGACAGGGCATGCTGCAGTCTTCAAGGCTGCCTCCTAGAATTTGGACTTGATAGTTGAACAGACTCAAGATTCCCCTGCCAGAGTCTGACCTCTGTGGGGCAAGGTCATTGTATATGACCTCTATTTAGTTCAAGAACATATTGCAAAAGATGTAAAAATCCTTGTTCCTATTAATGTAGCTGAGCTGAGCTGTCAGTGATGAGTCCAATTCTGCTTTGCTAACTCTGCACGGCTGGTACCACTTGACCCAGGTATTTCTGTTCTGCAAAGTCAGCCTTTCCCTGTGCACGAAAGGAGCAGGGTTTTGTCCTTCAGCTTGTGGGTTCTTTTTATCCTTACATGAATGGATGAAGTCTATTTTATGGCTTGCAGAGAAGGAAGACAACATCCACGCTTCCTGGATTTTAAGGTCCCATTCCTTACATTCCAAATCTCATACAGTGAGAAAGAGAAGAGGGACATCAATTTGTCAAAATAACAAACACAAGTTCACTGACCTCTATCAGAGCCTCAAGCATCAGGATTCACGTTTAGAGTACTGCACGGAACTAAGGAAATTTCCTGTGCAATATACTGCAGATTACATTGGCAGCACACATCTAGAAAGTACAATAAATTATAATTAATTCTGTCATATATTCAACAAATGTATTCTGTGTGCCAGGCACTATTCTAAGTAGGTTAGATTTTTTACTTCTCAAAAAATCGATAAGATGATATTATTATTCTTATATTACAGGTAAGGTGAAAAGTGATTCACTTCTTTGCCACAAATACCGATTCACTGCAGAGCCCATGTATATTCTTCTCTGCCATGTTTTGTTGTTTAGGTTGCAAACCCAATGCTTCTTCACATAAATCCCTGAATATAGACAGGGCAGAGCAAGCTTCCTCTAAATGCAAATCAAATAATCTTGTTCCCATTATAAACTCACTCTGTCAGTGGAAAGATGTGGTCTCAGTGTCTCTAAGGGACCTCTGAAGGGCCATTTCCCTGAACCAGTGGGTCCCTGATAAAGTGCATCATCAGTGCCACATTTTTGTGGCCTCTGGAGGCATGCGTAGCTTGAGGTAGATCTCCTCAAACTTTGACCATTATCAAAGTCTTATTGGAATATTTGATGGCATGTGGAGTGATGGCAATGGTATAAAAGTCCTGCAGTTACACGACAAGGAACAAAGTAAAGAAATGAAGGTCTCTTCTATGACATTACATAGTAAGTAGTATTGGGCTGTATTTGCAGACGTTACTTTGAGAAGTATCTCTCAACATGTTTATCTACTCATTAGTTATGTAACTTTGTGCAGATTACCTTTGTACCCATATTTCCTTATCTCACCTTGTAGGATCGTCACAAAAAGATTAAGGAAAATAAAACTTATAAAGGACCTAGAACAGAGATTGAAATTTAGTCAGCGCTCAATAAAAGATATCTCATAATAACAATAGTTGTATTTATTTACTTATAATAATAATTAGTAGTACTAGTATTGATTATGATAGTAATTTAGCAACCTCAGTTTGCATATAAACCTTCTTGTACTCCACGGTGCCAGGGCTTATACAAATTGTTACCTCACATCAATGAACAAAAAAGTGAATATCCATGTCTCTGGCCTTAAAAATATGAAATAGGAGGAAAATTATCTTTCAGCAATATTTTTTTTCTTTTTTTTTCACTCAGACCCAAAGTTCTTTCAGCAATATTGATGTCAGTGGGGGACATGTTGATAGAAAAGGAGTGATTTGGTGCAGAGCGTTCAAGGAGACTAGAGACACAAAGAGGACCAAGTCAGAATTTCATGAGCTGAGGAATGCTTTCTAAAGTCAGATCCTAAAATGCTGTGAGCTTGGGAATACAGCTCAATGCTTGGTTGTAAACAGGAGAAAGGGTCACATTTTGAAAGATTTCTTTTTTTAAAAAAAAATTTATTTATTTATTTATTTATTTATGGCTGTGTTGGGTCTTCGTTGCTGTGTACAAGCTTTCTTTAGGTGTGGTGAGTGGGGGCTACTCTTCGTTGCGGTGCGCGGGCTTCTCATTGTCGTGGCTTTTCGTTGTGGAGCACGGGCTCTAGGCACGCAGACTTCAGTAGTTGTGGCACATGGGCTCAGTAGTTGCGGCTTGCGGGCTCTAGAGCTCAGGCTCAGTAGTTGTAGCGCACAGGCTTAGTTGCTCCGCGGCATGTGGGATCCTCCCAGGCCAGGGCTTGAACCCATGTCCCTTGCATTGGCAGGCAGATTCTTAACCACTGCGCCACCAGGGAAGCCCTGCCCTGAAAGATTTCTTGATAAAGAGAAAAGGTAACCATCTTCCTTTGACTTTATCCTGACAAAGAAAAAAGAAAATTTCAATTCTACCTTTTCTCTCATCCCTGCAAAACTTCTCTAGGTTTTATATTTAATGTAGATATTTTCAGTGATTTTTCTTCAGTTTCTGATGTTCTAGCTATTGCTTTTTTAATATATATGAGCAAAAATAAATCAGCATTTTAAATGTTTGGTGGTAAACCATTCCTGTATGGGAGATTAAAATCCTTTATGTAGGTGCTTTTGATTTTTATATTCATGTTGTAGGTAACAGGTCACAAAAGGAAGGCCCAAATAAACACACAATTGTTCAGGATGTACTTCTTTTGAAAAGTATGATTTGAGTGAAAATCTTTGACTATATATACCTGGAATCTTGTAGATACTCAATATGGAACAAGTGCTTCATTAAAGAAAAGTTTTTCACACAGAGTGAGACAAATGTTGGGATAACAGAGTAAAAAATGTGTGAAGTGCAAGCATTTTGAACAATCACTTTAGTAAAGGCAAATTCTTTCCTGAAAACCTGAAAACAGGCCAATGATTAGTAACACAAAGAATGAATGACTTTGCTCTTTTTTTCTCCTGTTGGAGACGTTTACTTGGTATAGTGACAATAAACATACTGAATATGAATACACACAAGGATGAAACTACTCGCTCTTCTTCAGAAAAGCCATGTTTCTGTGTGACTTTTGCTCAGAATCTTTCATCTCCCAAGAAACCTGTGCTATTATTACACATTAAACCTTTTATCAGTCAACCTGGACTGACTCCAGTGCCCACAGCGACAGCACATATGCATGCAGGTTAGAAGTTTTTGAGTGTCTCCAGACTGCAAACGTTTACACGACCTGGAGTCTCTCTCGCACACAAACGGCTTTCTTCCTGTGTTCATCTGGTCAATGCTACTTCCTTTATCTTTTCTCTTCCTTGACCCGTCTTTCCTTACTGCCGTGATTCTACTGGTTGTGTCTTTGCCACTTCAAGTTTCATTTTCATCTCATCTCTCCCATCACTATAGGCACTGGTGTACTTTTTCCAAGCTTGGACTAAATGGAATTCTGTTCTCCCTATCTGGTACGTGTTTTTCTCCCAAGACTCATTTGACTGGGGAGAAACATGCACACATGCACAACACATATATACTCATGTGCATATACACCAGAAATTTATACATACATATATATGTATGTGTATATATACATCCATATATATATATATATATATATATATTTCTGCTCCTGAATCTAAGAACTGTATCATGGATCTAGCACAAAGTCCCTTTTGCATAAGTAAATCAGAGTTCTCAGTGAATGCTGTTGTGGATTATACATCCTTTACTTCTGTTGTCATTTCAATAGTGTCATTTATTCAACGTGTGTTTATTGAACACCCACTAAGTCTACTGTGATATTACAGTTATAGTATGGAAAACAAAGTTGTACACAATGTAATTTTTTCCCTTCAAACCTGTAGTTGGTGGGTAGGAATAAAGATATGGGATGGGCCCTATAAAAGTCCTTAAGAAAATCACAAGATTAACACAAGGGCTATCATGAACTGAACACCATGATACTACAGATGATATGGTGGGAATGTCACAGTTGTGAAAAGGGAGTATCATTATTTTCAGGATACAGATGAGGAAATTGAGCCTCAGACAACTTGTGATTTGCCCTGGGAAATGAGTCATTACCTGCAGTGCATGACATCTGTCTGTCTGGGTGCATCTGGCTCAGAGCCTGTGTCCCTTGATTCCTCCCATCTTGCACTTTATCCTTGCAAACACTTAAAGTTATACGCAGTGCTTTCTGTTTTTCCCTATTTATTTTGATTTTTTCTATGCTTCTTGGGTGAAAATTGTTTTCTGTTTTGCTATAATATTTTCTACCTTCAAAATTTTCTTGGACTCCTTTCCTTTTCTACCAATGATCGCTATAAAGAGAGCTTGGAAGCAAAGGTACAAAGACTCGTCTCTCTAGTGTCCTCACTTTCTTCCTTGTCAAGATTTGAATATGTCCCTTTTCTGTTTTCTGGAAGGGGAGCTAGTGCTTTATACAGATGGTCTGTCGGGCAGACAGATGGTCCAAACCTCTCTAATGGTATGTTCTAGAGGGAGCATGTCTATAAGCTGACAGCTCAGGATGGAATGGCACTTAGCACAGCCATGAAGAGTTGCTAGAAAGGCTGTTCTGTGACCATCCCACTTCTTTAATTTGGAGTTCTTGGAGATTTGAGGGACACGTTTTCTGCTGTAAGTAGATGACAGTTTCTCTTTCTCTCAAGCCAAGGGATGACTGTTCCACAGCAATAAATTTAGAAGTTTGCCAGGTACTCTCATAGGATGTCAGTTTTTCTTGACTTAGAAACTGGATCCAAGGTAAGAATCCAGGAGAAGCAAAAGGGAGACTCTTTGAAGGTGGTCAGCTCTAATTCTGACCATGTCACCTACTTGAAGAAGCCACAGAGGTTTTTACCCATCAAGAGGGAGCCATTCAATCAAATTGATTCTTTAGTCATTACTGTCCGTGGGGGTGGGAAGTGCTGAGTCACCTGTCAGGCTTCTGTTTAAATAACATCTTGACTCTGTCCCCTGATGAGAACAGAGCTATGAGATTCAGAAACAGAAAAAGGGATAATTTCCTCTTCCTGTCTGGGGCTGAATACGGTTCCAGAAAAACCTACCATCCTCGATATCTATTGCGTTGGCCAAAAAGTTGGTTTGGGTTTTTCCATAACATCTTATGGAAGAACTGGAATGAAATTTTTGGTCAACCCAGTATTCACTTACCTGTACCAGCTCCCAAAATGGTTAGTGATTTCAGAGTCCAGAATATAAGGAAATATTTCCCTATTTCTGTCATCTTTTCCCCTTGCCCTCTTACCAAGTAGAGGCCACAGAAGATGCAGAAAAGTCGGTGTCAGGCAGCAGCTCCTGTCTGACATTTATTCAGACTACAACCTCACCTGCTAGCTTGCTAGGACTTCCTGATTGCTTGCTTCCTTCTCTGGCGTTTTATACCTTTAGTGTCATCCTCTACTCCAAGTTTTCCAACATCTGTCTCAGGTCCACCTTCTTTGGTGATATCTTTGATTGCTTTCAAATCTGCACCCTTTGTTCTAATCTCAGTCCCAGACACGTACATGGTTTTAAGTCATCAAGGGCTTCAGATTAGAGGCGTTGTCTGTGCTAGCTCCTGCCTTGTAATAGCACTTTAGTCCTCAACTCTCCTGTCTTCTTGCTAGGAGTGAGAAGCAGGAACTGCCTTTCATAATAACTCCAAGTCTTCTCAACCTGCAACCCTAGTTATATACTGACAGCTATCCCATTTCTCTGTTATTTGATGTAAACATCTTTAAACAAGGACAGTGTTTCTATCTGTAAAATCTGGAGCATGTTAACAGCTAGCATTTATTTAGCATTTACTATGTGTCTGGAACTTTATGTTCATTATCAAAAATTTGAAACCCTGAAAAAAAAATATGAGGTAGGTATTATAGAAATGTTAAAGATGGAGGGCTTCCCTGGTGGTGCAGTGGTTGAGAATGTGCCTGCCAGTGCAGGGGACACAGGTTCGAGCCCTGGTCTGGGAAGATCCCACATGCCGCGGAGCAACTGGGCCTGTGAGCCACAACTATGAG
This sequence comes from Grampus griseus, assembly GCF_964374135.1. NCBI lineage: Eukaryota > Metazoa > Chordata > Mammalia > Artiodactyla > Delphinidae > Grampus > Grampus griseus. The sequence continues at coordinate 92,587,689 of NC_139002.1, read as the reverse complement.
CCTGCGCGTCTGGAACTTGTGCTCCGCAACAAGAGAGGCTGCGATAGTGAGAGGCCCGCACGCCGCAATGAAGAGTGAACCCCGCTAGCTGCAACTAGCAAAAGCCCTCGCGCAGAAACGAAGACCCAACACAGCCAAAAATAAATATACATTAAAAAAAAAAAAAGATGGAGACACTTAACCTCAAAGAGGTTAAATAAATGGCCAAGATCACATAGCAGAGGCCTAGCTGAATCAAATAGCTATGTTTAGAAATATGGTATTCTGCCTTCTAAGTTATTTAAATAATATGTAGTACTTTCCCTCACAGGGGAATACCTGCGATTTTGTTTGGATATGTAAGAAAAAGCTTTGTAGACTTTAAAGCTCTATGCGAATGTTAATTGTTGCTGCATTCTGTCATAAGATATTTATGGATGACACTGCATATATTTATGTAGCTCAGTATAACAAATAGCTGATTAAGGGGCAATCATTTCTCAATTTTAAAGCAGAAATTTTGTGGATGCTTATGAAATAGAGCTCCAAAAAGATGTGTGCAGCAGTCTGGTTGGTGTGTCTGGTGAAATACAGTAGAACCTGGCTAAATTACGCTAATGAGTTGGAGACCCATTACAAATTATCACATTTACCCAATTAATGAAGGAGTAACATAGAGAGAAAGACTACTAAGGAAGCAAAGCTGATATGAAGAGAAGACAAAACTGCAAGTAAGCATAAAAGATGTGAGTAACACACACCACCCACACAAGCACGTGTGCACACATTCACACACACACACACACACACACACACACACATCCCTCTACAGTAGGTGAAGTTGCTAACTTTATCATGAAATATACAAATATTTATACAAAATGGATTTATGTGTGCATAGGGTTTGCTCAGTTTCTCTGTCTCTCAAGAGAAAGGAATCAGTGGAAGTTCATTGCTTTATGGTTCCAAGAGAACTATTTAATGTTTTTACCTAATCAGAATGTGATGTTACAATTGGGACATTGTTAGATTGTAATGCTACATCTAATTAAATTTTATTGTATGCTTTGAGGGATGTCCTACCATCCTGAGCGCTTCTGTAGGTATTATGACCTTGGAGTCTTGTCAGTTACAGTACTTTTATCTACTAAGTTTTTCTTAGAAGTCATCCTTCCTATATTCTCAGGGCCCTTGCTTCCCAAATTCTCTCAATCAACCTATTTTGTGGACAAAAGTAAAAGGCAAGTTATCTACCAAATCCCTTGTGATTCTAAAATCTCATCCTTTTAGAGCTCAGATAACAATACACAATTTAAATAATTAAGTATATATTTTTTACAGCATTTTACCAGTTTCATAGAGGGCTTAGGAGAATTCATAATTGGAAACCAGGCACTTGCTAGTTACATATCTCATTTATTTCAGCCAGTTAGTGAACATTTATTCTATGTCAGCAGCAGAGGTAAACTTAGATTTTGTTCAATTCTTAGTATAAATATATGCAAGTAATATTACTGTTATGTTTAATTTACAGATGAGGAAACTGAGGCTTAGAGAGCTTAAGTATCTTGCAAGTGATAATGCAGCTAGTAGTTGTCAGAGCTGGGATTTAAGAAAACACAGATTCTGTTTCAAAGGAAATCATACTCTACCAAACATACGGTCACATTCACAGCAAGTTTATGCTAAAATTGTGGCTTCCGAGCCCAGACCACCATAATTAACATGATGACCTACTCTCATCGCCTGCTTTTTTAAAAAAAATTATTTCTACTTTTAAACTCATTACTGGGCTCTGATCAGATGTTCAACATAATATTTTTGCTTTAGTTGTAGTTTTGTGTCTTCAGAATTCCTTTGCACTTTACTCTGTACCTAATGACTTTGCTGGTTATATTTAAAATGGACAGTTTTGTGCATATAGTCTAACAAAAATGTATTTGTTGCCTTCTTGGTTGCAAAGGACCATACTTGTCATTGATACTTTGTAGTGAAAAGAAAAATATGGCCGCAGATTCCCTGTATCCTGGTATGTCCATGCCAAATAACTCCCAGAAAGAAGTGGAATCTATTTTCTCACTCCATGAAACTGAATGGCCTTGTGACTTGCTTTGCTCAAATGTGGGAGAAATGACATTACATAATAGGATAGGCCTTAGGAAGCCTGTAGCTTCATTTTCCTCCCTTGGAGAACTGTTCTGAGACCATCATGAAAGGTAGCCCATCTAGCCTAGTGGAGGTCACACAGAGGAAAGCTGACCCGCCCCTCTCCCTCCTTTTTTCCTCCTATCATGTCATCGAAAGCCAGCTCCAGCTGCCGGACATGTGAATAAGGCCACCTTGGGCCTTCCAGTTCAGCCTCTTCTCTAGCTAAACATAGCTGCATGAGTGAATTAAGGTGAAAGGAGCAAAGTCACTGCTCATCGTATATGGAGAATGGTTAGACAGAAGAAATCTTTAAGTCTCTGTGTCTTAGGAGGATTTATCACACAGCCGTAGTTAACTGGAAAATGGAACAGGCTTACCTATTACACGTGCATTATTTATTCCCTAAGATTTAAATTGGGGGTAAGAATGGATTTGTGAGTTTCCTAAGTTGTTTTCCTGAAAAAGAGTAACCTGGTACGGTGAAGACAGAGCTGCTTATATAGAAATTCTAGACTTTGATAATTAGCTGCTTGACATTCATTCAGCTTCACTTTTAATGTTGTTTTTATGTATTCAACAAATAAACATTTAGAACCTACTATGTGCCAGACCCTGAACTCGGTAGAAGTAACGTCATTTTCATTATGAGCAGCTTCAATAAAGAAAGGAAATGAATTTCTCCCAAATATCTAGGGTATTGTTTTACACACACACTGTCTCTTTCTCTCTCTCTCTCTCTCTCTCTCTCTCTCTCTCTCTCTCTCTCTCTCTCTCTCACACACACACACACACACACACACACACACACACAAACACACACACAGAGTTGCTCATTCATACTCACACTTGATGGATTCCTTTTTCCTGCTTAGATCTTTATTTGAAGGAAGGAAAAAATTACCATCTTTGGACCATATTATAAAATAGTAATTTGTTTGTACATTTTATTTACATATGATCATATTTAATGTTCAGTAACCCTTGGAGAAAGGTGTTATTTTTCTATTTTACAGGTGGGGATACTGAGGATTAAGAGACTAAGTGATGGGTTCAACATCATGCGATAGATGGAGAACTCAGAATTCATACATGGATTGTCTGACTTTCACTCCCAGGACCTTCTCATTGCACTATACATCCTACCTGTAAACAGGATTAGGAGGCCAGCCCCACGCTTCTATTTCATTTTTCATCTCCTTTTGTTTTTCTTTTCCATTTTTTCCTTTTGGCCCTCTGTCATTCCCTTTTAACCTTAGCACTTCCCTTAATTGATCCCTTGTTGGAATTCTCCTCAACTCTATTGCAAGAACAGAAAGAAAATTGTTCTGTAGATATTGAAAACCACTTGTCTCACAGGGAACATCCTGCTTGCTTCAGAACGTCCATTGGTGGCTTGAGTCCTGATTTGCTTTTATGGTCCAATTGATTCAGAATTAAGGTGTCAGGAAAGTAAGTCTGGGGAGAAGAAATTTTCTCATCAGTGCCTCATGAGTTATTTCTTGGGAGATATGCAGGGTTTTCTTTGTGCAGCATCTTCTTGGAACATGTGAAAAAAGATATGGTGAACCAAAGGTTACATGTTAAATCTTACTTTCTGTTAATCCTGAGGTGTAGCTTACTGCCAGATCTAAGGGGTGAGGGATGGAAGTTAAGTTAGACTCCTTGCCCCGTACCAACAACATGTCCCAATTTTATTTTCTTCCTTCTATTACTAGACTCAGTTTTTTTCTCCTCTAAAATCTTGTTACCTTACTTGATTTTGTACTCAAGCTTATGTAACCAATGTCTTTTTCCATTAAAAAGTTTGGTAAATGCAGACCAGCTGGTAAACACTCACTGGTACCTGTAACCCAGAAGATAACTTAGGGCTTATCTTCAACTTTATAGCAGTCCTGGTTCAATGGCTATTCTGCTGGATGACCGAGGAGATACTGTATAAAGGTTTTACTCATTATTGCTACTTTTTTCTCTTCAAAACCACCATGTGCTATAGCTATTGGCCTGCCTACTTTTATAAATATTCCATAGCGTTAAGGTTTACAAAATTCTCTCTTATCTATAAAATTTGTTTTTGCTCTGCTCATAACACACTCTGCTCTGGGGTTTTTCTTAGCTCTTCTATGCTTTATTTCACACTGAAGTTACACGTGCTCATAACATATACTCAGAGAACAAAGGAAAAGGTAATATACAATTCAGACTCATACTGTTAAATTTGTTTCTTTCCACTAATGGGTTTCTTCTAGGCCTTTGTTAATTTATTTTCAGATCAGTCATCCAAGTCAGGGTTGATATTGTGAGGTTTGCTTAGCACGATGTTGAAGCAAAAAAGTAATATGCTGAGCTGAAAAGAGTCCTTGACTTGAAATAAAAGTGTAAGTTCTTCCGTTTCATAGCTCTACAACCAAGGGTGCGTCATATGCACTTTCTGAAATCAGCTTCATTCCTTCATTGAATAGGGATCATACCTGACTCAAAAGCATTTTCTTCAATGCAGAAGATTCTGCATATATAAGGTAATATAATTGTTAGGTAGCATTTTGAAGATAGATTGACTCTTTCAGATTGTATAGTATAGGAATCTAGTGGCTCATTTCATAGCAAGAAAGAGGCAGCTAAGAGAGAGAACAATGTCCAAGAGTATCTTGAATTTAAATCACCACTTTAAAAAATGTTCTTATTTTTATGAAATTAGCCTTTTTTTAAATGTTGATACCCAGTGTAGAAAAAAATGTAAATAAGTGGATACTGTCATTGTTGGTAGCAGTATATATTGCTATAACACTTTTAGAAAGCAATTTGACTTTATGTATTGTAGGTCATAGAACTGTTCATTTGCCTAGGTCCCTTTCTGGAAATCTATCCTAAGGAAATATGAAAAATGTGGTATGCACAAATATGCTCATAAATTGTTCATAATGTAAAAAATATCATAAACCCACATGCCAAACAAAAAGATATGGGTAAAATAATTATGCATGGATATAAGGCAGCTATTAAAATTTGCAACCTGGAAGAGTTTGTATAATAACAACTATATAAGGAAAATATACATGCATATGTAAATTTGAAAGACTGAATAACAGTGTACTGAGATACTAATAGTGGTTGCATTATGAGGGGTTTTTTTCTTCCCCACTTTCCTAAGTGGTTTTACTTCTGAAGACAGAAGATGTTTGGACCAGCGAAGGTAACTCTTGGCTGCAATAACAGTAATCTGACTCCAGAAGCCTAAATTAATGGGAGTTCAAATTTCTCACTTAACAGGAAGTCCAGAAGTTGTAGACCATGGTTCTGTGACTTAATATTATCAGGGCCAGGGATTCTGTTGGCATTTATCATTTGGTTGCCGGATGACTGCTAAAGTTCTCATCCTCTAGTTTACATTCAAGGCAGAAAGAATGAAGAAGGGGGAGGATACGTATCAGCTACATCAATCTCTTTTTTAGCTGGAAGAAAAATAAGGCCCTCAAATTAAGTCTCTGATGGAGAATGAAGAGCAGATGGCCATCCCTACCGGGAATGTAGGCTGGGGAAGAGCATGTGAGAGGTAGAAAGGAAAAAGAAGGTTGAAAATAACTTCTGGGTGGCCCATAAGCCATGTTTTCCACAGTGGTCAGCTATGGCTCAGAGACCCAGATGGTCCCAGTATAAAGATTTCCATAGGCCTCATCTCCAGAGGAAGTCCCAGTTCTCTGTGTGTGTTTCTGTCTCAGCCACCTTACCTTCTAGTGAGCACTGATTTTCTTCTTCCATTCTGCCTCTGTCTTCCACCTCAGTCTGTAAGACCAACACAAAGAAGATGGAAGAGCTGAAAAGGGAGGAGAGTTTGAGACTCCATCCCTCATCCAGGATGCTTGACTCTGCTCAGAACATGGAGATTCCCTGAGAACATTTTAGCAGTAAATAAAGCTGACATGAGTCTCAGTTCCCATGCAGCTCCAATGTTGAGTTTCTCTAGTCATGCATATCAAGTAGTCTTGAAAACAGGAGAGAGAGCTGTTTCTTTCCCATCTTTGCCCCTGAGAAGACTGGATGTTTATGACCCATTTAGTATTTCAGCATTATCATAATAAATGAATTAACTAGCACCCCCACCCCCCATTAGATAGCATCTTTGGTCTAGAGATAAAGTCTTTTAGACTGCACTTTTTTATGTGTAGGGTGCTGTTCTCCAGGTAGGTGCCATTTGATTTCTGATGGAAATTTTACACAGTTGTTTTAATGATGAGAAAGGAAAAATTAAAAAATGGGAAGGAGATCATAAATTAGACCTCTAAAATATATCTCGAATCAGTTGCTTTCTCATTCATCACTGGCCCCAGGTTGGCTTACATCATCATTGGCTAACACCACGTCAATAATGTTTCTTCCCCCTTTCACTCTTATTTCCTATAATCAGTTCTCTATAGAGTGAACAGAAAGACTTTTTCAGAAATATCTATCACTTGCTTCAACAGAACAAAATTAAAAAACACCAATCAATCAATTTAAAGCATCTCTTTGCATTTAGAATAAATTGGGGCCCTTACCTATGGTCCTCAAGTGTGTATTCAGCATACAGTTGGTCATCCCTCACTATCCTTGGGGGATTGTTTCTAGGACACACCCCTCTGTACCAAAATCCTTGGATGCTTGAGTCCCTTATATAAAATGGCATAGTGTTCGCCTAACCTATGCACATTGTCTCATATACTTTAAATCATTGCTATATAACCTATAATACATAATGCAATACAAATGCTATATAAACAGTTGTAAATACAATGTAAATACTATGTAAATAGTTGCCAGTGCACAGCAAATTCAAGTTCTGCTTTTTGAAACTTTGAAATTTTTAAAAAATATTTTTGATCCACAGTTGGTTGAATTTGCATATGTGGAGCCTGTGGATAGGGCGGGCCAGCTGTATACAGTTGACTCAGAAACAACACAGGGGTTAGAGGCACCAACCCTTGCATAGTTGAAAATCCACATATAACTTTATAGTTGGCCCTGTGTATCCGCCGATTCACCCAGCCACGGATTGCGTAGCTCTATAGCATACGTTTAGTGAAAAAATTCTCATATAAGGGGATCCACACAGTTCAAATCTTGTTGTTCAAAGGTCAACTGTATATTAAATAAATGAATGATGAGGTAATGGGAAAAAGTAGATCTGGGTGACTAAAGATTCTGTAAAACTTTGGTGCTAAGGTTGGAAAAGGTGAGTTGGAGCCAGAATTTAAAAGGCCTTGAGTGCTATGTTAATTGATTTGAAATGTACTTGTTTTTCTCCACTTCATCTCCTGCCATTTTCTCTTTCCTCTCAGAGCTCTAGCCTTGTTAGTATTCTGAGAGTCCTTCCAGGCATTTATCTTGATACTCTTCATTGTTTCTTTGTCAGTGTTAGATCTCAACTTAACACCTTCTCAGAGAAGCTTTCCCTACCTAGCTAGGACGCCCCATGCAGCTGCCATCTCAGTATTATCTTCCATCTCAGCTCTTCGTTGGGTTGTTTTTGATAATTTGTGTTATTTTATTTATCCCCCAATTGTCCTACATTTGGTCTGTCTATACCATTAGAATGTAAGATCTATGAGATCAGGAATCTTCTTCACCTAGTGTCTAGTCAGGCTGAACTATAATAGATTTACTATAAATATCCATTTAATCATTTAATAAATAAGTTATGTTGATATGAAGACCAAATAATAAAATGAATCTAAGCAGCAGGTACAGTGCCTGCTAATGTTATTTGCTTGACAATTGTTGATCTCTTTCTCTTTTTTATCCAATTCCCCTACTTTGTCTCGTAAGGCTGTGAGCTCCTCTAAGGCAGATGCCATATTATAATTATCTTTCATCCCCAGGACCTTCATACTCTCTGGAACAAAGAAGTCAGGGGATTTTGTTTAAAAAAATGAAGAAGAATAAATGATGGAATGAATGAAGAGGCTTTTAACAAATAGATAGGCATTTGATTAGGGCAAAAGACATTCTAAGGGAATAAGGGTTTGGATTGTCAACAGAGTTCTAGAGGTGAGTTTACAAAAGGCTTGTAGGATCTATGAAGATACGAATTGTATCTATCTTTTCTTCCCCTGAATTCCTATGGAATCCCTGGTGCAGAGGGCAGTTCCTGGAACGTGTGTGTGTGTGTGTGTGTGTGTGTGTGTGTGTGTGTGTGTGTGTGTGTGTGTGTGTGTGTGTGTGTGAGAGAGAGAGAGAGAGAGAGAGAGAGAGAGAGAGAGAGAGAGAGATGGAAAGAGACTGAACGTGTGATTGGAAAGAAAGACAGCAAAAGTTTGGGGATTATATTGGACAAGGTAAATGATAGTTTCAAAGGGCCTAGACTGTACACCTAATTAGTTTGAGACCTTGTCAGCAATGGGTGACCTTTGAACATTGTTATTATACTGGCAGAAATGAGTTAACTCAGGATGCTGGAGTAGGGTTGGGGGCAAGAATTTGTGTCAGGTCTCATAAAATCCAGTCTCTAATGATGTCCACTTCTGGAAGCTCAGCTAGTGCTTACAAGTTGTCCTACAATGTTGCGTTTTGGAATAGTGTCTTTTCTGTTGAAAGATTGAAAAAGATTGAGTATATTAGGTCAGTATGGAGAGACTAACCTAAAATATTTGCAGATGGCATAGTGCCTTTCATTTAGTCATGTAGCGGATTTATTGGATTACAAAACTAAAATCTGTTCTAGGAAATCTGCCCGTGTTTCTTCCCCCTTCTTAAATGCCAGATATTGAAACTTCATTTCAGGAGGTTGAAAGTACTGGTTTTAGGGACTCTTGAAGGATGAGCGGTTCAGCTCGTGGGAAACATTGGTATAGGTCATTTGAAGATATGCTGTGGTCTGCAAAGAGAGATGATATGGAGATGTAGAATTTGAACCTGAATGGAACTGGCTTTGCTTTTGGAAGTAGAGGTTAGTGTTGTAAAATAGGCTGTCTATGAAGATTATCCCCACTTATAAGATTCTGCCCAACATCAGGCAGTGGAAGCTGGTGGCTCATTTCTATAAAAGGTTCTCTGCTTTTTCTGGCCAAGTTCAGAGAAATTACTGCCACTGTGAGACTTGGACAAGCAATGATTTGTTGGTTCACCAGTTTCTCCATGGGTGGACCTATCTCTACATAAATGAGATCTGACAATACAATTTTGGGATTAGTTGCATGAGAGACCAAAAAGTAGTAAGAATGCATGTGTTTTTAGTTAGGGGGTGGGAGTGAATGCTTAAAAAAATGGGTAGTGTTACTTAAAGTGTGTTTCAGCCTTACCTTCAGGGGTAAATGCCAGGGTCTGTTAAGGAGACAAGGATTCCCAAGGCCTCAAACTAAGTTCTGGACCTCTATCCTCTTCAACATTAATTTTCTTTCCTGGTCTTCCTTAGTCTTACCAGAAATTCCAGTTTTGTCCTGAATGCCTACCGAAAACAACAGGAAAAACAGGGAGGCTAAATTAATTATAACAAATATCGGGACAAATAACATGGTTCTACTGCTCTTGGCTTCTTTTAATGGGGATATGTCCACTTTACAGAGTTGCCATGAAATGCATCTATTATATTTTCAAAAAGCAAGACATTACTATATATTCAGACAAGGAAGTGTCCCTAGGTCTTCTAACTTTGAGAAACAGTTCATGCTATTTTTCTTTTACAAAGACATATAAACTTAATATTTGAAGAAGTTAAAAAGGCTTGTATTAAACAACTATGTTTAATTTTATTTAATTCAGTGTTTTTTAAACCTATTCGACTATGGAACACTGTTTTTATGAAACATCTGTTAACATTTAGCAAATTACTAGTGCTCTATGAAACCCATCTGGGAAATGATGACCTACATAATAATTGCCTTATGAATGGAAATATATTTATTGGCACATAGCCATGTGACTATCATGCGAACATGTGAGGATAAAACATTATCTTATAGCGTAAATTTCTGAGGAACATAAGGTTTAGATGCTTAGTCAGTTTAAATAATATACATAGAGCAGCTGGTTGAATACTTGACTCTTAGTAGATACTTAATAAATGTTAACCACTATTAAATCAGAAAATTCATGTTGAGAAACCAATACCCTGTTACGCTAGTATAGATCAACTAGTTCTCTTTTGTAATGAAATGTAAGGCCTGCCAGGGTCTAATAATTTTTGTCAAAGCCTGAGAGGGCTGGGCTCCTGAATCTGTATCTATCAATTCTCTTTAATATATACTGAAGTTTCCCATAGTAACAGTAGTGGTATCTCCATAGAATATTACTGGAATTACATGCTAATACCATTCTAATATTAATGATCTCTTGCATGTGTAGCACACCTTATACAATAATAGCAACTTAGAATGATAAAATTATCTTTAGTCCTGCAACATTGTTAGTACTTTTGATGATTTTGACTGTAATAATGGGCAGTATCAATATCCTATCTAAGTGGAAATCCAGTAGCAGGGACCTTGTGTACTTTTTTTTTTTTTTTTTGCGGTACGCAGGCCTCTCACTGTTGTGGCCTCTCCCATTGCGGAGCACAGGCTCCGGATGCGCAGGCTCAGCGGCCATGGCTCACGGGCCCAGCCGCTCCACGGCATGTGGGATCTTCCCGGACCGGGGCACGAACCCGTGTCCCGTGCATCGGCAGGCGGACCCCCAACCACTGCACCGCCAGGGAAGCTCGACCTTGTGTACTTTTTATTTCCACCAAGTCTCTTGTGTGTTGGCGGCCTCCCTAGCAGATGGGGCCAGGCTCTCCATGGCAGAGGAAGACTAAGAGGATTTACTGGTTTCTTAAATGCAGGGTAACTGGGAACTGCATTCAGATACTGCTTTTTCCCTAACACCTCAGCCTGAAAACAAAACAAAACAAAAAGCAGGCAAGAATAGAAAGAGTATTCTTAGCTGAGCCAGCATGATATGCATGCTGTATTACCAGCTGCTCGCAGAGCTGCAGCTGAGCAGATCTGCAGACTTCAAGCTGCCCCACATCCTCCTCTTAATACTGATGGGAGAAAATTCCTGCATATTTTCTAAGCAGGAAGTCTCACTTACCCAAGCTGAGTCTAAGACAAGTATGCTCTCCTTCCCAGTCTCCAAAGAGTGGAAGCTATTAGGACACAAATGGTAGGAATATCCTTAGGCATGTCAGAATAGTAATGAATTCTTCTGTTTGTAGCATTTGCTTGCATAGACGACTTCCCTGTGCATTGTATTATCTGGGGCTGAGACAACCCTATGAAGATGATCTTGCAGATACAAAAGTCAGGCTCAGGGAAACAAAGTGACTTGACCAAAGAGTTGACCATTTATCATCTGGCTCAAAGTCTCAGATAAGCCAATGGAAGGCAATGAATAAGGCTTTCAAACTATATTGTTTACAAAAACAAAATATCTAGGAAGCCTATTAAACAGATTTCCAGGCCTATATCCCCTTGCTCCCACCCCTACTAACGATGAAGTTTCTGCAGTTTGGGGGGTAATATGTTATCAAATAATGCGGAGGCTTATGAAGTATCTTATGTCAGTGCTTTCCAAATTTTAATATGTTTACAAATAATTCAGAGGTCTGGAGATGGGCCTGAAAATGTGCGTTTCTCAGAAGATCCCTGGTGATGGTGCCTACTGTTGATGAGCAGAAAGTAAAAGGCTATAGGTTTCACAACAAAGAATTTCGTAAACTTCCATGTTTCATATTCTAGTGTTTTCTGAAAGTTTACATTATTTTCCCCTTCTAAGATGTTGGCCCATTATTTGGGGACATAGGGATGTCTTACTGGGGCACTGAGAGGACATGATAATGTGATATCCTGTGGAATCCCTCCTCATCCTTACACACTGCCCATCCTCTCTATGCATCTCTTAGAAAGCAATTGAGATATATACTTGATATCCCACTGTTGTTATTAATTTGCAGTCTCAAGGAGTTTCAGACAGAGGTGAGCAATTTCCTATGGGTTAGAATGTGCTTTGGGCAATATTAATAAAGATAGTCTGACTTGATCATACTATTTCCCTCTCTTCTGCCATTGGAAAAAAAATGATGCCAGGCCTGATTTTGATCTCATTATAGTGGTTTTAGATTTTGATGAAGCAAAAATGTTGAATTTTACAGCTCCTCCAGAGCGTGGGTCATGAGGGTGGTATTACAGGGAAGTTTCATGTGTGTGTGTGTGTGTGTGTGTGTGTGTGTGCACGTGCGTGCATGTTATTGTGTTTTATTTATTTTCACCCTACCTCTTATCTTTTTATTTACTTTTCCTCTACTTCTCCCACTTTCAGAATTATAAAATAGCTCTAAATCACTTCATTTTTTTAAACACTGATACCAACATTCTTTCAGTGATTACAATCAAGTCATTTCTGTAGTGTAAGAGCAACAAGGTCCCTTCTCCTGCTCAGGAAAACATTGATTTAATTCTTCTCTCTTAGACTTGTCGACTTTTATTCTTGCTCACTCCTAGACTTTGACCAACTCATTCACACTAAAGTGTAAATGACTGATGTAGGCCATTGTATCACCTCACCGGGAAAACTTGTATTTTTATATAGAATGCTGTATAAGCTTATGTATTATGCTATATAAGCTTATGTATATAAGCTTAAGTATTTTTATATAGAATGCTATATGAGCTTATGCTCAAGTTTTCAGTGCCTAATATGGCATGTATGGTGTGATAAAATTGGCAAAGCAGTTTGCCCCTTTTTGAGTAAAGCAGGAATCTTGAAATCATGCTATAGATAGTGATTTAGTTAATTCACCTTGGTTTTTGTTTTGATTTTGAAATTATTATTTATTGTCTCCTTTATTTTCATCTTAAAATTTTCCAGGCTCCAAAAATAGCAAGTTATAGCCATTTATGCATAATGCACTACTTCAGCCTAACTTTTCCCACTGGTTACCACCCTTTCTGGGACATTGTCAACGGCCCCTTTGGGGGAAATGAGTCCAGTTTTGCATTGTTCTTCTAGGTTTCATACTCCTGGATCCAACCACTAGATGTCTCTGTAATTACATGCTAGACCAAATCAGAGAGCATGGCCCACCATAGAAGCAAAGGTGGGCCTTAAAGGCTTATCCCCAAATTCTAAATACCTGTTTTCATTAAAGTGGAATGATCTTAAATACACATAAGGTAGCACCACTAATCAATTAGTTATTTGGTTACCTGCATGTGTTTACATGGCTTAGTATGAACAGAACTAGGTTCATCAATTCTCAAGAGAAACTGTAGATAGGTAGTAAAAACCTATGCTTCAACTGTGTGTGTGTGAGTATTCATGTGCCCCTACACACACACAGTCTCAGAAACCTTGCTTTTTGCAGGGAGGTGGAGAGACAAAATAACCAATTTTAGAGCCTTGTAGTCATATATTTGTATAAGAACATTTGGATTCTCAGTTTACCTTTCAAAATGAAGCAGATGATGACAAAGGGTGAAATTGTCCTGAGATCTCTAATACAGCTGCCCATTGAATTTTACCTTTGTTGGTGGACCAGTCAGGCTCAGAAAGAACCTCCTTCCTTCCTTCTTTCTTTCTTCCCTCCCTTCTTTCCTCCCTCCCTCCTTTCCTTTCTTCCTTCCTTCCTTTCTCCCTTCCTCCCTCCCTTTCTTCTTTCCCTCCATCTCTCCTTCCTTCCTCTTTCTCTCACTCTTTTTCTTTTAAAATTAACTTTATTTGAGGAAGTGTCCAAGTTTATTAGGGTATTGATACTTTTCCCGTCGTAAATTATATTGGAAATTGTAAGGAACGTGAGATTTTATCTTGGTCATTTTTTTTCAACCATAGTGCTTAAAAAGTGCCTCACATAGTATTGCTAGATCCCCAGTAAATGTTGTTGAATGATGAATGGATGAAGAAGATGATCTGTTTATGCGGTAGAAATGTGCAAATGCAGGTTAGCTATACATAATATGAAAGCTATACAATGATACAATAATATGAAATATACGTAAGTAAATGTACAATATATAATAAATATATAAGTAAATATTTTAATCTTTGAAAAAAGAATATGATTTTGTTTTTAAGTTTATCAAGTAATTCAAGTTTGTCTGGCAGTACCTGCTGTGAACCGTTGAAAGGTGGGCCACAACAACTTAGTAAAGTTAAAAAAATCTTATGTATGAATGTACCTATTGGAGTGTATTCCTCATGTGAATTCTGTACATCATTCCTGTAGTGTGGGAAAAAAAATAAGGTGAGAACAAGTAGTACTTAAATGCCCTTAATGACCTACTCTCAAGAGTAAATGATTTATGTACAAATATAGGGGCACTCAAAGTGTTTGAAAACAATGTCTTTTCACATTAGGGTAACACATCTCCATTATAATCATGTCCTTTCTGGTTATTTATGAGCAGGTTCTTTTCTCCAAAAGACCATAAAAAGAATTGAACCTTGTTCCTGTCTAGCATAAATGGTTACAGATTCCACATGAAGGGAGGGGGATCAAACATCTGTTTATCTACAGAGCCTTTTATATTGGCAGTTCCCTGTGCATTTGGTCAGTAGCTTGTATGTCACCATGATCTCCTTTGAATCCCTGAAATATAGCCATTTCCTGAGGGCAAGTACAGTAGTTGTCTAGGAGCTGGCAAGCAGCAATCTGAGTTCATTCTTTAGCTATCTGGAAGTGACCAAAATTTCTTAAAAAGTCCATTATTTTACTTACTTTCCTTCCTACTATGAAGGAAGAAACAAAGGAGAAGTATGGTATTTTTAATTCTGGAGGTAAAAATGACTGTAATAGCTTACAATTACCAATCACTTACTATGAGTTGTAAATTACAAGGTATTGCATTTTTTGAAAAATAGCTAGCATTTATTTAGTGCCAGCTGCTGGTCTTTGAGGTTTGCAATCATTATATCATTTAATCTTCAAAATCAACCCTACTACTGCTGTCAGACACTGAGGCACATAAAGGTGAAGGAACTTGTTAGTAAGTGTAGAAATTGGACGTCAACTTGGACAGTGTAGTTCCAGAGGCTGTAAGGTGTGCCCTGCACAACAATTGCTTCCTTACGTCCAGTGCAAAAGTTGTGCTGTGTATTGCTGGGGTGGTTACTTTAACTGCTATGATTGATCCTCTCCAACTGCTTACTGCACATCACCATCATCTGCCCAGCGTAGCCAGAATGCCATTGCCTTGCTTTGATGCCATTTCTCTCCTCCCATCTCACCTCACCAGGGCCTTGTTCACTTTAAAGGTAAGTTGGATTGCAAACACCAGGCAGCTAGGGAATACGAGTTTTCTCCATACACCACTGCAGTTGCTTTGATATTCTGTACAGGGTGTCTTTCATAGTTGGCCTTGCTTATTCACTGCTCTGGCTATGTTCTTGCTATCTTCCTTGGGACCAAAGGTGATGCCCCAAGCTTGGCCACTAAGGTAACAGATTGTGTAGTTGGCATTCACTTAGCCATTGATCCCATAAAGTATGAGAGGTCCACAGGAGTTTCTAGACTCAACTACAAGTTGTGGCTATGCCAGCCTTCTTTACCAAACCTACCGCGTTCCCGATTTCCCATTCCGTGATGGCGCTTGTTCCATTGGCACATTTCTTCTCTTGCTTTTGAATTTTAATCACAACTACTCAATCCTATCAAGTGTTCATGATTTAAACTACCCCAGGATATGTCATACTTCAGTCCCATTCCTCCAAGGACACTCACCGTACTCTTTATAGATGGTTCCCCTTCTCCCCAGATGCTTTTTTACCAAGGATAGAAGTAGCCTTTTGCTAAGTCACAGGCATCTCAACTTGAGACCTTTTGGGGACTATTTAATTACATCTGCCTCCTCAACTAGACTACAAGCTAGTGTACTCAATGTCTGTCAATATCTGGTATAAAATAGATAACTGAATATTTGTGGAAGGAAAGAAGAAAGGAAGAGATGAAGGGAAAGGAAAGGAAAAGAAGAACTCACACTTGCATTGCTCCTAGGGTATATGGTTATAGTCTTTTCCAGGAGAGAATGTAATCAGCAAGGGTGAGAACCCACCTAACCCTTGCATACCTTCGAACCCTTGCATACCTTGCATACCTCTCCTAACCCTCTCATAGAGCTTACTATGAGAAGGCATTTCCATGGAAAGGTAATCCAAAATGATGCTTGTCATAATAATAATAATAATAATAATGATGATAACAATAACAACAACTCTACTTCACTAGGCATTTATTTCATTATTGTTAGACAGAACTCAAATGCAGCAAATAATACCATCATCTACTTAGTTGTTCAAGTAAGAGTATGAGAATTAACCTTGATTTCTCTTTTTCTCACCTCCCACAATCCAAACCATTAGCTGGTTCTCAGAGTTGACATCAGAAACACAAAGTAGAAACATGCTTAAAATTTTTCTGATGGCTTCTACCAGACTTGCAATTAAAACCAAACTCTCGACAACTGCCTACAAAGACCTTAGTAGTCAGATCTTTGGCTACCCTTCTGCTCTCCTTTCTCACTGCATTCTTCCCTTTTCACTTATTCCAATCTCACTGGGCTTCCTACTGTTCTTAAAGCATGTCAGTGTTGTCATTGTCTTGGGTCTTCATGTTAGCCATTGTCCTTCCTGTCACTCAGTTTCAGCTTAAAGGTCTCCCCTTCAGGGAACCCTAATTCAGCTTTCTAATCAACGTGAGCAAACATGTCATGCTCTATCACGTAATTCTAATTCTCTCTAAAGCATATATCACTGTGGGATGTTCATTGTCATTGTTTATTTGTTGACTTGTTTATTGTCAGTCTGATGACAGAATATAATTGCTTTTTGGGTTTTTTTTTTAACATCTTTATTGGAGTATAGTTGCTTTACAATGTTGTATTAGTTTCTGCTGTATAACAAAGTGAATCAGCTGTACGTATACATATATCCCCATATCCCCTCCCTCTTGCGTCTCCCTCCCACCCTCCTTATCCCACCCCTCTAGGTAGGCACAAAGCACTGAGCTGGTATCCCTGTACTATGTGGCTGCTTCCCACTAGCTATGTATTTTACATTTGGTAGTGTATATATGTCCATGCCACTCTCTCACTTACCATTCTGCTTCCCCGTGTCCTTAAGTCCATTCTCTACATCTGTTTCTTTATTCCTGTCCTGCCCCTAGGTTCTTCAGAACCATTTTTTTTTTTAGATTCCATATATATGTGTTAGCATACGGTATTTGTCTTTCTCTTTCTGACTTACTTCACTCTGTATAACAGACTCTATGTCCATCCACCTCACTACAAATAATTCAATTTTGTTTCTTTTTATGGCTGAGTAATATTCCATTGTATATATGTGCCACATCTTCTTTAGCCATTCATCTGCCAAAAGATTGCTTCCATGTCCTGGCTATTGTAAATAGTGCTGCAATGAATATTGTGGTACATGACTCTTTTTTTTTTTTTTTAATGTACCTCCATGAATCTCAGAGATTTAGTCTTCAAAACAAGTCTTATTTAATGATAATTTATTTTCCTCTTTTTAAAAATTTATTTATTTATTTTTGGCTATGTTGGGTCTCTGTTGCAGGGCATGGGCTTCTCATTGTCGTGGCTTCTCCTATTGCGGAGCACGGGCTCTAGGCATGCAGGCTTCAGTAGTTGTGGAACGTGGGCTCAGTAGTTGTGGCTTGCGGGCTCTAGAGCTCAGGCTCAGTAGTTCTGGCGATGGGCTTAGTTGCTCCGCGGCATGTGGGATCTTCCTGGGCCAGGGCTCAAACCCGTGTCCCTTGCATTGGCAAGCAGATTCTTAACCACTGCACCACCAGGGAAACCTCGTACATGACTCTTTGAATTATGGTTTTCTCAAGGTATATGCCCAGGTAGTGGGATTGCTGGGTCATATGGTAGTTCTATTTTCAGTTTTTCAGGGAACCTCCATACTGTTCTCCATAGTGGCTGTACCAATTTACATTCCAACCCACAGTGTAGGAGGGTTCTCTTTTCTCCATACCCTCTCCAGCTTTTATTGTTTGTAGATTTTTTGATGATGGTCATTCTGACCAGTATGAGGCGATATCACATTGTAGTTTTGATTTGCATTTCTCTGATGATTAGTGATGTTGAGCATTCTTTCATGTGCTTGTTGGGAATCTGTATATCTTCTTTGGAGAAATGTCTATTTAGGTCTTCTGCCCATTTTTGGATTAGGTTGTTTGTTTTTTTCACATTGAGCTGCACGAGCTGCTTTTATATTTTGGAGATTAATCCTTTGTCAGTTGCTTCATTTCCAAATACTTTCTCCCATTCTGAAGGTTGTCTTTTTGTCTTGCTATGGTTTCCTTTGCTGTGCGAAAGCTTTTAAATTTCATTAGGCTCCATTTGTATATTTTTGTTTTTATTTCCATTTCTCTAGGAGGTGGGTCAAAAAGGATCTTGCTGTGATTTATGTCATAGTGTTCTGCCTAGGTTTTCCTCTGAGAGTTTTATAGTGTCTGGCCTTACATTTAGGCCTTTAATCCATTTTGAGTTTATTTTTGTGTATCGTGTTAGGGAGTGTTCTAATTTCATTCTTTTACATGTAGCTGTCCAGTTTTCCCAGCACCACTTACTGAATAGGCTGTCTTTTCTCCATTGTATATTCTTGCCTCCTTTATCAAAGATAAGGTGACCATATGTGCATGGGTTTATCTCTGGGCTTTCTATCCTGTTCCATTGATCCATATTTCTGTTTTTTGTGCCAGTACCATACTGCCTTGAATACTGTAGCTTTGTACTATACTCTGAAGTCAGGGAGCCTGATTCCTCCAGCTCCATTTTTCGTTCTCAAGATTGCTTTGGTTATTCGGGGTCTTTTGTGCTTCCATACAAGTTGTGAAATTTTTTGTTCTAGTTCTGTGAAAAATGCCATTGGTAGTTTGCTAGGGATTGCATTGAATCTGTAGATTGCTTTGGGTAGTATAGTCATTTTCACAATGTTGATTCTTCCAATCCAAGAACATGGTATATCTCTCCATCTGTTGGTATCATCTTTAATTTCTTTCATCAGTGTCTTAGAGTTTTCTGCATATAGGTCTTTCATCTACTTAGGTAAGTTTATTCCTAGGTATTCATTTTGTTGCAGTGGTACACGGGAGTGTTCCCTTAATTTCTCTTTCAGATTTTCAATCATTAGTGCATAGGAATGCAAGATATTTCTGTGCATTAATTTTGTATCTTGCCGCTTTACCAAATTCATTGATTAGCTTTAGTAGTTTTCTGGTAGCATCGTTAGGATTCTCTATGTATAGTATCATGTCATCTGCAAACAGTGACAGTTTTACTTCTTTTCTGATTTGGATTCCTTTTATTTCTTTTTCTTCTCTGATTGCTGTGGCTAAAACTTCGAAAACTATGTTGAATAATAGTGGTGAGAGTGGGCAACTTTGTCTTGTTCCTGATCTTAGTGGAAATGGTTTCAGTTTTTCACCAGTGAGAATGATGTTGGCTTGTCATATATGGCCTTTATTATGTTGAGGTAAGTTCCCTCTATGCCTACTTTCTGGGGTGGGTTTATCATAAATGGGTGTTGCATTTTGTCAAAAGCTTTTTTTGTATCTACTGATATGATCATATGGTTTTTCTCCTTCAGTTTGTTAATATGGTATATCACATCAACTGATTTGCATATATTAAAGAATCCTTGCATTCCTGGGATAAACTCCACTTGATCATGGTGTATGACCTTTTAATGTGCTGTTGGATTCTGTTCGCTAATATTTTGTTGAGGATTTTTGCATCTATGTTCATCAGTGATGTTGGCCTATAATGTTCATTTTCTTGTGACATCTTTGTCTGGTTTTGGTATCAGGGTGATGGCGGTCTCGTAGAATGAGTTTGGGAGTGTTCTTCCCTCTGCTATATTTTGGAAGAGTTTGAGAAGGATAGGTGTTAGCTCTTCTCTCAGTGTTTGATAGAATATGCCTGTGAAGCCATCTGGTCCTGGGCTTTAGTTTGTCGGAAGATTTTTTTTCGGTACGGGGCTTCTCACCGTTGTGGCCTCTCCCGTTGCGGAGCACAGGCTCCAGACGCGCAGGCTCAGTGGCCATGGCTCATGGGCACAGCCACTCTGCGACATGTGGGATCTTCCCAAACCGGGGCATGAACCTGTGTCCCCTGCATTGGCAGGCAGACTCTCAACCACTGCACCACCAGGGAAGCTGTGTTGGAAGATTTTTAATCATAGTTTCAATTTCAGTGCTTGTGATTGGTCTGTTTATATTTTCTATTTCTTCCTGGTTCAGTCTCTGAAGTGTGTGCTTTTCTAAGAATTTGTCCATTTCTTCCAGGTTGTCCATTTTATTGGCATAGAGTTGCTTGTAGTAATCTCTCCTGATCCTTTGTATTTCTGCAGTGTCAGTTGTTACTTCTCCTTTTTCATTTCCAATTCTGTTGATTTGAGTCTATTCCCTTTTTTTCTTGATGAGTCTGGCTAATGGTTTATCAATTTTGTTTATCTTCTCGGAGAACCAGCTTTTAGTTTTATTGATCTTTGCTATCATTTCCTTCATTTCTTTCTCATTTATTTCTGATCTGATCTTTATGATTTCTTTCCTTCTGCTAACTTTGGGGTTTCTTTGTTCTTCTTTCTCTAATTGCTTTAGGTGTAAGGTTAGGATTTTTATTTGAGATTTTTCTTGTTTCTTGAGGTAGGATTGTATTGCTCTAAACTTCCCTCTTAGAACCGTTTTTGCTGCATCCCATAGGTTTTGGGCCATCGTGTCTCCATTGTCATTTGTTTCTAGGTATTTTTGTTTTCCTCTTTGATTTTTTCAGTGATCTCTTGATTATTTAGTAGTGTAATGTTTAGCCTCCATGTGTTTGTGTATTTTACAGTTTTTTTCCTGTGATTGATATGTAGTCTGACAGTGCTGAGGTCAGAAAAGATACTTGATATGATTTAAATTTTCTTAAATTTACCAAGGCTTGATTTTTGACCCAGGATATGATCTATCCTGGAGAATGTTCCATGAGCACTTGAGAAGAAAGTGTATTCTGTTGTTTTTGGATGGAACGTCCTATAAATATCAGTTAAGTCCATCTTGTTTAATGTGTGATTTAAACCTTGTGTTTCCTCATTTATTTTCATTTTGGATAATCTGTCCATTGGTGAAAGTGGGGTGTTAGAATCCCCTACTGTGATTGTGTTACTGTCGATTTTCCCTTTTATGGCTCTTGTCATTTGCCTTATGTATTGAGGTGCTCCTATGTTGGGTGCATAAATATTTGTAATTGTTATATCTTCCTCTTGGATTGATCCCTTGATCATTATGTAGTGTCCTTCTTTGTCTCTTGTAATAGCCTTATTCTAAAGTCTATTTTGTCTGATATGAGAATTGCTGCTCCAGCTTTCTTTTGATTTCCATTTGCATGGAATATCTTTTTCCATCCCCTCACTTGCAGTCTGTATGTGTCCCTAGGTCTGAAGTGGGTCTCTTGTAGACAGCATATATACAGGACTTACTTTTGTATCCACTCACCCAGTCTACATCTTTTGGTTGGAGCATTTAATCCATTTACATTTAAGGTAATTATTGATATCTATGTGCCTATTGCTGTTTTCTTAATTGTTTTGGTTTTGTTATTGGAGGTGTATTCCTTCTCTTGTGTTTCCTGCCTAGAGAAGTTCCTTTAGCATTTGTAGTAAAGCTGGTTTGGTGGTTTTGAATTCTCTTAGCTGTTGTTTGTCTGCAAAGGTTTTAATTTGTCCATCAAATCTGAATGAGATCCTTGCTGCATAGAGTAGTCTTGGTTGTAGGTTTTTCCCTTTTATCACTTTAAATATGTCTTGCCACTCCCTTCTGGCTTGCAGAATATCTGCTGAAAGATCAGCTATTAAACTTATATGTTATAAGTTTATATGTTATTATATATACGTTATTATATGTTATATGTTATTTGTTGTTTTCCCTTGCTGCTTTTAAGATGTTTTCTTTGTACTTAATTTTTGATAGTTTGATTAATATGTGTCATGGAGTTTCTCCTTGGATTTATCCCATATGGGACAGTCTGTGCTTCCTGGACTTGATTAACTATTTCCTTTCCCATTTTAGGGAAGTTTTCAACTATATTCTCTTCAAATATTTTCTCAGTCCCTTTCTTTTTCTCTTCTTCTTCTGGGTCCCCTATAATTCAAATGTTGGTACATTTAATGTTGTCTAAGAGGTCTCTCAGACTGTGCTCAATTCTTTTCATTCTTTTTTCTTTATTCTGCTCTACTGTATTTATTTCCGCTATTTTATCTTTCAGGTCACTTATCCGTTCTTCTGCCTCAGTTATTCTGCTATTGATTCCTTCTAGAGAATTTTTAATTTCATTTATTGTGTTGTTCATCATTGTTTGTTTGCTCTTTAGTTCTTCTAGGTCCTTGTTAAATGTTTCTTGTATTTTCTCCATTCTATTTCCAAGATTTTGGATCATCTTTAGTTTTGTTACTCTGAATTCTTTTTCAGGTAGACTGCCTATTTCCTCTTCATTTGTTTGGTCTGGTGGGTTTTTACCTTGCTCCTTCATCTGCTGTGTATTTCTCTGTCTTCTCATTTTGCTTAACTTACTGTGTTTGGGGTCTCCTCTCGCAGGCTGCATGTTCGTAGTTCCCATTGTTTTTGGTGTCTGCCCCCAGTGGCTAAGGTTGGTTTAGTGGGTGTGTAAGCTTCCTGGTGGAGGGGATGGGTGCCTATGTTGTGGTGGATAAGGCTGGATCTTGTCTTTCTGGTGGGCAGGTCCATGCCGGTGGTGTGTTTTGGGGTGTCTGTGAACTTATTATGATTTTAGGTAGCCTCTCTCTTAAAGGGTGGGGTTGTGTTCCTGTCTTGCTACTTGTTTGGCATGGGGTTTCCAGCACTGGAGCTTGTTCGTCATTGAGTGGAGCTGGGCGTTAGCACTGAGATGGGGATCTCTGGGAATTCTCTCGCCCGCTGATATTACGTGGGCCTGAGAGGTCTCTGGTGATCCAGTGTCCTGATGCAGCTCTCCCACCTCAGAGGCTCAGGCCTGACACCTGGCTGGAGCATCAAGACCTGTTCAGCCAAATGGCTCAGAAGAAAAGGGAGGAAAAATAAAGATCTGTGAATAAAATAAAATAAAATAATTAAAATAATTTTTTTTTAAAAAAATTAAAATTAAATAATTAAGAAACTTAAAACAAAAAAGGAAGAGAGCAACCAAACCAATAAACAAATCCACCAATGATAACAAGTGCTAAATCTATACTAAGATAAACATAAAAGTCCGAAACTAGTCAGTCGCATACAGCAAACCCCAAGTCTACAGTTGCTGCCAAAGTCCACCTCCTCAATTTGGGATGATTCGTTGTCTATTCATGTATTCCACAGATGCAGGTACATCAAGTTGATTGTGGAGATTTAACCCGCTGCTCCTGAGGCTGCTGGGAGAACTTTCCCTTTCTCTTCTTTGTTCGCACAGCTCCTGGGGTTCAGCTTTGGATTTGGCCCCGCCTCTGCGTGTAGGTCTCCTGAGGGCATCTGTTCCCCGTCCAGACAGGACGGGGTTAAAGGAGCAGCTGATTACGGGGCTCTGGCTCACTCAGGCCAGGGGGAGGGAGGGGTACGGATGCGGGGCGAGCCCGCGGCGGCAGAGGCCAGCGTGAGGTTGCAACAGCTTGATGCTCGCCGTGTGTTCTCCCGGGGAAGATGTCCCTGGATCACGGGACCCTGGCAGTGGCGGGCTGCACAGGCTCCCCGGAAGGGAGGTGTGGAGAGTGACCTGTGCTCGCACACAGGCTTCTTGGTGGTGGCAGCAGCAGCCTTAGCGGCTCATGCCCGTCTCTGGTGTCCGTGCTGATAGCCACGGCTAGCGCCTGTCTCTGGAGCTTGTTTAGGCAGTGCTCTGAATCCCCTCTCTTCGCGTACCCCAAAACAATGGTCTCTTGGTTCTTAGGCAGTTCCAGACTTTTTCCCGGACTCCCTCCCTGCTAGCTGTGGCGCACTAGCCCCCTTCAGGCTGTGTTCACGCCGCCAACCCCAGTCCTCTCCCTGGGATGCGATCTCCAAAGCCCGAGCCTCAGCTCCCAGCCCCGCCCGCCCCGGCGGGTGAGCAGACAAGCCTCTCGGGCTGGTGAGTGCCGGTCGGCCCTGATCCTCTGTGCGGGAATCTCTCCGCTTTGCCCTCCGCACCTCTGTGGCTGTGCTCTCCTCCGCGGCTCCGAAGCTATCCCCTCCGCCACCCGCAGTCTCCGCCCGCGAAGGGGCTTCCTCGTGTGTGGAAACTTTTCCTCCTTCATGGCTCCCTCCCACTGGTTCAGGGCCCGTCCCTATTCTTTTGTCTCTGTTTATTCTTTTTTCTTTTGCCCTACCCAGGTACGTGGGGAGTTTCTTGCCTTTTGGGAAGTCTGAGGTCTTCTGCCAGCGTTCAGTAGGTGTTCTGTAGGAGTTGTTCCACATATAAATATATTTTTGGTGTATTTGTGGAGAGGAAGGTGATCTCCACGTCTTACTCCTCCGCCATCTTGAAGCTCTTCCTCTAATTTCTATAAAAGAAGGAATCCCATATCTTCGATTCATTGCTGTGTTCCCATGTTCTAAAAGAGTGCCAGGCAAAGAGTAGGTATTCAAAAAACAAACCATCAACAACAAAAAAAAGTAAAAGAAAATCTCTACTGATTGAACACATTAATGAACTCTAGGAACTCCAAGAAACCTCCTGCCACCAAAACTCAAAATAGAATTTGCAGTTTCAAACGGAGGTTGCAGAGATGTGCAGTAGATAATTTCCAAAGGTGAAATTATCAATTCCTTCCCTTCCTATATAACTATATCACTTTTCAATCAAAAGATAAAATTTATTTCCCTTTTCCTCCTTTTCATGCTGGCCCTATAGTTTCCTTTGACCAAACAAATGCAGTAGAATTGATGTTCTGGGACTTTCATGCTCAGTCTTAAGACTGGGAGCTTCCACTACTCTCTTGGGCTAGACCATCAGTTGGTTAGACACTGTGCGGAGAGAGGCTTAGGATGGTGACAGGCCATCATGGATATTCCAGCCCTAGTGAAGCTCCCAGCTGACTCTAGTAGGAGTAACTCCAATCAATGTAATGTGAAGCAAAGAACTTCCTGGATGCGCTCTGCCAGAATTCCTGACGCAGAGAACCGTGGGAAATTATTGTTGTTTTAAACCACTCCATTTCTGTGTGGTCTGTTTTGTAACAATAGATAACTGAACCTTATAGCCGATATAAAAACATAAAGCAGAAAGGGGTTAGGAACACAAACAGCAAGGCTACTTCTTTGAGAGGAATATAACTCTTGCCTAGTCACAGTGTCTTTGCAAACAGTGTGGGCTGCACAGGCAGTCAAAGGAAACACAAACATGGGCTGTCAGCTTGCTGCCATGGCCCCCCAAAATAACATGATACTGGGGACCATTTGCATGGTGATGTTTCGGCACAGAACTGAGGTGGCAGAATGAATTCCAGGTGTGGACAGTGTCAGCTCCACAAAACAGCAAACAAGTATTAGCTTCAGTGTTCAGTTTGAGTTCAGAATGCCGACTCAGGATGCAGCCTGAGAAGTCACCAGGGACATGAGGCATCATCAAAGGCTACATTTTATGTCAGGCACCAAAGAGCAAGAAGCAGAAAAAGGGGTCAACATGGTTAAGAGATGGGGATCAGGGAAGAAGCCACGAGCGGGTTCTGACTGCACTCTGTGATAGTTACGTCCTTATTGAGTGATTCCTGTAACTGTCCTGAAGGAACCATCTGGAGTTTGGCCCTTGCTGTGCAAGGTACACATTTCCCCTGAAGTGGACCCGGTTTCCCAAATTATGGAGCCACAAATATATCAGGTATAGTTTCAAACAATCTTCAGTTTTAGAATAGTATTTTCAATTCAGAAGCTTTTTAAAAAATGTGATTGCCGGGCTTCCCTGGTGGCACAGTGGTTGAGAGTCCGTCTGCCGATGCAGGGGACACGGGTTCGTGCCCCGGTCCGGGAAGATCTCACATGCCGTGGAGCAGCTGGGCCCGTGAGCCATGGCCGCCGAGCCTGCGCGTCCGGAGCCTGTGCTCCGCAACGGGAGAGGCCACAACAGTGAGAGGCCCGCGTACTGCAAAAAAAAAAAAAAAAAAATGTGATTGCCTTCTTTGAAGGCTTGAAAAGCTGGAGAAAGGAAGGAAATTGAGCTCTACCTAAAGACAACCTCTCCTTTACCCACCTCCCCATTCAGGGAACAGCTGCTTGAAATCCAGTTACCATTCTTTCTACATTGACCTTCTTGACATGAGTATATCACCCCTCCTAGTAGCTCAGCTCCCCCATTTATAAAACTGGAGTCAAAATCCCTTCATCATAATGCTAGAATGTAAATTAAATGATTAGTTATTTGTTAAACAGTTTGAAAATGCTATGCATTGTTATTATTTCAAGGGTAATTTACTTCTTCTGATTCATTCATAATTATTTCATCAAAGCATTGTTCAGTGAGAGCTGTTTGATGTGTAAAATGCCTTATGGGCATTCCCTATAAGACTTTTGTTGTCAAAATTATATGGAGACCTTGCCAACTGGAACTCATTTACACCCAAAAGGTTTACAATAGTGAAGGTCTCAAATCACCCCCTTATGGGTCAGAGCCTGTTGGAAAATGAACAAATCCCAGAGCAGTGATTCATCTCTGAATTTGTCTATAATGGTTTCCTACCAGAAAATCAAATATGGACCAAAGCCAGGCCCAGGTAGCAACTGGGAGCCTGATCAAATTTGGTTTTGGCCTTTCCCCTGATCATTACACCATTCTGAGAACTCCGGCTTCTGCAGTTTCAGTTGCCAACTCAATCTTTCTGCAATTTACATATAGCTGTAGGTCATATTGGAAGGTTGATCTGCTACACTGAGTCCCTTAATGAAATTAATCATGATGGCCCCTGAATCCATTTGTCAAAGTTTTAAAAGTACTCCTTAGAGCAAAGGGACTGGAATAGTTAATCCCTGGTAGGCATGAGTCACAGCCTGAAACTGCCAACGATAAGAAATATCCTTGAAGTCAAGCCTTCTATTTAAAAAAAAAAAAATCATGAAAAAGTTGATTTTTCTCTATACTCTATATTCTTATTTATTTCAGTATAAAATTAATGTTTAAATTATTCACTGTTTAGATTACATAATTTCTTCCCATTCCCACCCTCAGTTACTGGTTTTAGAATATCCATCATTTTTAGCTACTGTCTTTATAAATCTTCAAACATGCTTCAGGAGTATCAACACCCCAGATCTAAAACCCAAATCGGTAACTTCTCTCAACTCCCCTGCTTGATTTTGCTTCTGGATTCCCCATGTTGGTACACGATCATTGCTCTAAACAAGCCACAGAATAACTGGGAATCATCCCAAACTCTGTCCTTATCCTCGTGCCAAATTTAGTCACTCAGTGCCACTGATGCACTGATTTTTACCTTATTTTAAATCAATTCCTTAATTTTTTTTTTTTTTTACCATCCTGTGTTACTTAAGGTACTTTCACTTCTAAGAAAGAGAAACTAAACCCAAAGTGTGCTAAACATTAATGGAAACTTAGTGGCTCAAATAAATGAAAAATCTGGAAGCGGTAAGGGTTTCAATGGAGGTATGTTAAAGTAGCTTAATGATATTGTCAAAAACCAGCTTCTTTACGTCTATACTTTCCCTGTCCATGGCATTATTTTGTTTTCAGTCGGTCTTCCCTCTTAATTAAGATGGTCTGCTTCAGCATCTAGGGCTATGAGGTTCCATATTTTCATCCTGCAGGAAGGACACCACTTCTCATAGCTCTCTGAATAAAATAAAAGTTTTCTTACCTCCCAAAAAAACCTTCCAGCAAACAACTTCTTTTGTGGCTCGACTTGTATCACATGACTATTCCCAAACCAGTCACTGTGGCTGAGGGATAAGATTTTCTGATTGGCTTAAGTTAATCAGATCTACCTGGAACTGACATTGGCATGAATCATATATGACTGGCTAATAATGGACATGGCAATCTCACTGTCCCCCACCACTTTTTTTGAAATATGATTACCATAAAGCATGGGGAGTGGCAGTTGGGTGGCAAAGTGTATGCTGACTCAATGCATGCATCAAGGCATCATCAATGCCTTATTTTGAGCATTTGTTATCTGCATGGAATACCTGAGAGTCTGGGAAGTTATTTTGCTACCCATCATCCATTTCCCTTTTTCTTAGCTGAACTTTCTGCCTCTGTGTCTTTCTCAAACCATCTATCCTCCGTGCTATCCCCAGAATAATCTTTCCAAGACATCATTCTTTTTACATGACGTCTACAGTTAAAACCATTAGGTGAACCCCCTCATTCACAAAGAGTGACTTTTAAGATGTGCTTTATGGGTTCAACCAGAAGACTTTTATTTTATCTGTTCTAATATTTTAGATATGACTTTGTTTGAAGGGAAAAGGTTAAGGATAAAGTTTAAAAACCAGTGATCCACAGAATAAAGTTCAAGCTTGAACTTCCGTGATCTGGGCTTTTACTCCCTCTCTAACGTAGCTCCCCACCACACCCTCTCCATATTTTATACGTCACTACCAGCTAGTTACCTATGGGTCTCCAAGTAATCCATTCCCTCTACCTAGAATTCCTTTCCTCCACCAAACCTGACTAATCTGCCTAAAATCTGTATGTTCTTTCTTTAAAATCCATCTTGGCCATTAATACCTGAAGCCCAAACAGTGCTGGTCAGACTTGCCGGTTATCATCACCCTGTATTGTTAATATTAATAGGTATTATTATTTTTATAATATTTTCACCCCT
Organism: Grampus griseus; assembly: GCF_964374135.1. NCBI lineage: Eukaryota > Metazoa > Chordata > Mammalia > Artiodactyla > Delphinidae > Grampus > Grampus griseus. The sequence goes on along the minus strand of NC_139002.1, from coordinate 92,558,835 downwards.
AGCATTTAGTATGTCTCCTGGCATCTAAAAACTTCTAAGTTGAAATAAATAGAAATGAATAGAATTCCAGTGGTGAAACTTGCCCCACAGCATGGTGTAGCCAACACAGGCTTTTGAATCACTCACTCATGGGCTTTCATTCCAGAGTTACGACCTGCTCAGTGGGTCACTGCTGACAAATCATTTATTTTCTTTGAGACTTAGTTGTTGTTTTTCTGTTTATTTGTTCTGGGCTTTGGTTTTCATTTGTAAAAAGGGGAAAGTACTTGAGAAAGTTGGTGTGAGTATAAATTAAAATAATAGTATGGATTTTTTTTTTTTACATTGAGTAGAATATTGGTTAAAGTGAGTTAGCTGTGATTAACAGAAAACAGAAATTATTATATCATAATGAGATGACCAGGGGTGGAGTAGTTCTCGGTTTGGTAATTCAGTGGAGATATGGCATCATTCTAGACTCACGTCTTTCTGTCCTTTTTGCTCTGCCATTTTGAGCATTTTGACTTTGACCTAAAATGCGTACATTCACAGCTGCAGGTTGGCTGCAATGAACCCAGGCATCACCTCCCCGCATAGCTATTTACTCACAGGCACCTCTTTTGAAAAATGAGGAAACTTTTAAAAGATGTGTCCCAGGCAAATCTCTCTCCCCACAAGTCTCATGGATAATAACTGTGCCACAAGGCCATTCCTAAAACAATCACTGGCAAGAATGATTATCACTGCTGGATTGTCATAGCTGGTTCGGGTCAATCAGGATTTGCTGTGGAGCTCTGAAGAGCCTCCTCTGGAGACAATGGCTATCAGTTACCTGAACAAAATCAGAATCTGATTAGTGGGGAAGAAGCAGGTTAATAACAATAGGGTAGATGGCTCTACACATGACCTCTTTCTTCAACGTTTTGGTTATTTCTCTAATCACTCACGTCTAGGGAAGAGAGTAATCCACCTTCTCATAAAGGCAGTTTTCTTCTTTTCACTGACTTTAATCACTGTTGACTTCATTAACTGCCCTTAAGTATCCCTGTGAAGTCATATAATTTGGAATATTTATTTCGTGAATAACATGAAACTCAAGACACAAAGAGGAACAAGAATCTCCTGCATAGTGGGCCAGTTTTCAGTCTCACTCTGCTTCTGCCTTACACCCTTGAGCTCCTTCCTGCTTAATTAAAACTGCAGGAAGGGCTTCCCTGGTGGCACAGTGGTTAAGAGTCCGCCTGCGATGCAGGGGACGTGGGTTCGTGCCCTGGTCCGGGAGGATCCCACATGCCGCGGAGCGGCTGGGCCCGTGAGCCATGGCCGCTGAGCCTGCGCGTCCGGAGCCTGTGCTCCGCAACGGGAGAGGCCACAACAGTGAGAGTCCCGCGTACCACAAAAAAAACCAAAACCAAAAACAACAAAACTGCAGGAGGACATCACTGCGAGTCAGTTCAGCTTCCCGGATAGGCCATGATGCTGATTCCACATTCATAATTGATAACATTCTCCTCAGTGTTAAGAATGGAGACTTGGCTGATGAAGGATTTTCTGTGGATTATTGCAGGTGTCTGAATTGCTGAAACAATGGACAGCCGTGCAGTGTCTTTTTGATCTACATAAACATGGGATGTGGAAGAAGAAAAGAAGCATTTTTCTTTCCCCTTCAGAAATCTCACTTGACATTTTGCAAGGGACATTTATTGGAATGTCAGTTTGATAAAACTGTTTGCAGGAGTCACCCAGCATTTGCTCCTGAGCTATAACAATTGTTAAGAGCCATAATTACTCTGGGCAGGTTTAAAGAAAAAAAAAATATTATCAGAAGGTTTGGACAAAATACCTCCAAGAAAGTAGCTATATTTCTTCTGGCTTCCTGTTGAATTACAGTCTCTCTGATACACTCCCACTGAATCTGAACTCTGGGTTAATAGCAAAGTTACCAACAGTTGTCATGGCAGATGGTAATGTAGTAGTATGCATCAGAGAGACAAATAGTATAGGCTGCAGAGGTGTCTTCAATATAGAGGATATAAAGCCTGGGGGTGGGATTTTATATCTGGATAATATTATATTACATAGTGATAATAATAATGATGGTTAATAATGGCAAACACTTGTATTGAACTCACTGTGAACTACATACTGTTCTAAGAGCTTTATATCTAGGAGCTCATTAATTCCAATTTTATGGTACAGGGCATTTTTTTTCTTTTAAAAAGATTTTATTAAAGATCTTTATTTAGTTATATTTTATTTTTGGCTCCGTTGGGTCTTCGTTGCTGCACGCAGGCTTTCTCTAGTTGCGGCGAGTGGGGGCTACTCTTCTTTGTGGTGCATGGGCTTCTCATTGCGGTAGCTTCTCTTGTTGTGGAGCACGGGCTTTAGGCACGCGAGCTTCAGTAGCTGTGGCATGTGGGCTCAGCAGTGTGGCTCGCCCTGTCATCCTGTGTGTATCAGCTGGGGCATGGCAGGCGGCTCTGGCTTCCCACCCTTCTTCAGAGATGGGGGTAGTAGGCAGTACGTCATCTTTGGGTAACAAGGAATGTCATTATCTCCATTTTGCTTATGAGTAAACTGAGGCACAGAGAGGTAAAGAAACTTGCCCAAAGTCATGTTGGAATTTTAACCCTGAAATATTCCTAAACTTCACTATAGCTATTATATGTTATTATCTCCCGATACATCCCACACATTCAAGCACTTTATAATATGACTGTGAAGATGCCTGTACTTGTTTCCTTATCTACTGAATAGTTGTAGCAAAAAGGCTAATGTTTACTTGGAGCTCACCCTGTGCTGGGGACTGTTAGGGGTTTGTTCATGTCTTAGTTAATCCTCATAGCGACCCTGTCAGGCAGGTGTAATTATTAAGCCTTTAGAGAATCTCTTACTCTAGGAAACTAAGGAAGAAGAGTGTTAAATAACTCGTAATTAACGAGGCCAAGGTTAAAAACCAAGAAACGGGAGCCTGGATTTGAATGCTGCCTATCTCGCTGAATAATTATAAAATAACATCATATATAATATATAGACATTTCTGGTAAGCCAAAATAATCAACTAAATTAAAAAGTGTATACATTTTTATTTTTGGAAAGCAGATATACTATTAGCAAAATGATTTGTTCTTTCCTTTGCTAATTATATTAGCAAAATGATTTGTCCTTTCCTTTGTGTGTTCCTTCATTTATTGAAAGCCATTCCTTTATATGATTTTTCATGTGCAGCATCTTTACTGGATACTGTTTGTGTAAAGAAAAATGATGTAGCCTTTTCTCTCTAAAGCTTCAGAGTTGAGAGGAAAAAACAGTCATGGAATCACACAACTTACAACATAGTGGCCACTGAGAGCACCGACGTCTATTATCCCCTCAGACGTCTTTCAGGAGAACCTCTTTGCATCACTTTTCTCCTCTGTTTGTGACATGGTGAGGAGGTGATGGCTGCATTGCCCCTAGATCTCTTTGGAGAAATGATGTAGACATTCATAAGAGGATTCCTGTGGAGCACTTGGAAGCTTTTAAGAAAAGTTGCTTCATTACTATTTCAAGGTTCTATTATCCCAAAATGCCACCTCAAAAACTATCAAAGGCTGATCTTCAGAAATTCAGTCCTGCTCTGTACACAAAGCAGGATGCTCCCTGAGAGGAAAAAACAGTTCTTCTGCAGCATCAAAGGCTTACAGTATTGCAGACCTCCCACATCTTTTGTTTGAAGTTGAATCCCTGTCAGGTTCAAAGGTGCTGTGTTAGTTTATTTTCTTTCTTGGTGAGTGAAGGAAAGACTCATTTAGACCACTTTAAGATAGAGGGGGTTTTACAAGGGTACAAAAGGACAGGAGCAGCGGTAGAGTACGACAGCTGGGAATGTAGCATCTGAAGCCCTAAGACTTGGGTTTGAATCCTGACTGTAATACACAGTAGCCTTGAAATTTTCACAAGTTACTTTACCTCTTTGTGTCTCAATTTTCACATGCGTTAAATGGGAAAAATAGCAGTACTGAGCTCATGGAGAGTTTGTAATGGATACGTGAGCTAGTGTATCTAAAGTGCTAGGTGGGATCCTAGCACAAAGTGCTCAAGAAGGGGTGGCTTTTATTATGTCATCAGGAACTGAAGCCCTTGGCATTAGTTAATCTCTGGCTCTCTCTCACCCTCATGACATTTCTGATTTTCCCTGTGTATTTCTGCTTAGTCATATGTCTAGTGTCTCATCATTGTCATATAGATGTGGCCCCTCCCAATCTCAACTCTGTCTCCTGCATCCTTCCATTGCCAGCTTCCATGGCCAGTTGCACCAATCTCTCCTTGTTCCTTCATCCGAATTTCTGAGAGAGAGAATCTCCTGGCTTAAGGAAGGGCATTTCGCTTTGGGCATAGCAAGCATTGTGGATCTGGTATCTATGCTTGGTCCACTTGGCTGTGTCATGGGTTGGTGTCTTAGTCCGTTTGGGCTGCTCTGATAAAATATCACAGACTGTGAGCCTTGTTATATAAGACACATTTATTTCTCACTGTTCTGGAGGCTGGAAGTCTAAGATCAGGGTGTCAGCGTGGTTGGGTTCTGGTGAAGGCCCTCTCCTAGGTTGCAGACTGCTAACTTCTTCCTGTGTCTTCACGTGGTGGAAGAGTGTAGGGAGTTCTGTGGGGCTGCTTTTATAAAAACACTAATCCCATTCATGAGGGCTCCATCCTCAGGACTTAAGCATCTCCCGAAGGCCCTGCCTTCTAATACCGTCATGTTGGGAGTTAGGATTTTAACATATGAATTTGGGTTGGGGAATAAATATTTAGACCATAGTAGTAGGAGTTATTGAGCCCTGCTTGTTCATCAGGGGTTCTGTGGGTCAGTGTGCCTCAGAAGGGGACATTCTGAGGCATGACCTGCCTAATGCGAGTAGAATCAAGTGGAAGAGTGGATTATAGGGCCAGGAAGTATGTGCCTATTGATATCCTACAGTTAATTGTTGTTCCACCTGTACATTCCTTATTTCTTCATTACAATTCCTCAACTCTGCCTTTAGGCCAGGACTGGTTCATCTTTGGACCTCCTAAACCAGGCATAACACTGGATATACTGAGTGTTTAAACACTTATTATATGTTTACTAAATATTTGATAAGTGAGTTAATGAATAATTATCAGGTATTTTCTCTCTTTTCATCTGTGAAGATAATGTTTAAAATTAACGTACTACCTATAACTAAATTTTTCCAGCAATTTAATTCTAGACTCTATATTATGACCTTAATGTATGCTATACAGTTAAACTTTCTCAGTGACCCCATAAGGTAAAATTTACTGTTTCCGTTTAACATATGAGAAAACTGAGCCCTAGAAAGTAATCTAGCTGGACCCGTATAGGAATCAAGCAGTAAAGTGGGCCTTTAAATCCATGTTTGTTGTATTTTAGAGCTTTTTTACCGTATATTATCATATGATTGTGGTAGTTCATATTGTTGATCTTTGGCCTACTCCTCTAGCCATCAAGATCTCTGAGTATTTATTTTAACATTCCCTTTGTTATCTACTTCCCCATCTTTTGTCATGGACGAATTTACAAGGTACACATTCTGTTTAATATCACAGGGCCAAATATAGAACCCAATGACTCAAGCGTGGAGCCCTGCCTAAAGATTAGTGCCAAAATAATTAATCAGTCTTCTCTGGGTGCAGTGTTCAGATAGTTACCGATCCACTTAATGGTACTGTCAGTCAGCTCACAGATCTTCACCTGGACCTGAAGCAGGTCATGAAAGATTTTGTAATGAATTCACACTTATACACAAATCCCATTTCCCTACAGCCATCTTCCAGGCAGTACTTGTCTCTATAGAGCATGTGTTCCTCATCACCCTGGTTTAAGTGAAGGCTCAATTGGTATTTCCTACCAATGTCTGATTTCACAAGGAGAGCAATAATAGGAAAGCTTCTTTTCTTAATAAAGCAAGTTCTCATCTTGGACATTTGCATTCTCTCACTGCCTCTGAGCACAGCATTTATTCATTGACAGTGCCAGCTCTGTTGGAGAAAGAGCAGAAGGAAGGGCCTAACTGGAAATTCATGCCCCATCTTTGAAGGCATACACATCTGGTTCTTCTGTTTCACTGTTTGAAAAGTGCCAGACTCATTGGACCCAGATGCTAATGCCACACAGTAGCAAGTCAAGACTAAGAGGACAGTGTTCTGACTTTGATTTCTGAGATCTTTCTGATTTACTACAGTGGTGGAGAACATGAATGCCAGGGTTCTAAAACAATATGATTGGTCAGGTGGTATTTGGAGGAGGGCATTTTCTTCCATTTAAGTATTTCTTACCTTTAGAAAGATTATGAATTGGGTTAATATGTGGAGACAGAATAATGACAAATTTTAGAGACTATAAAGATTGAATGATCATAAGTTAAATCATAGATGGTTTATCAGTAGGTCGTAACATTTTTAAAGTCATGATAATATCACAGAAATCTTGAGAACTTAATACAGGCAATAACTCTCTCCCCAGAAATTTCCCATTAATAAACACCCCCCCCCAACACACACACAGTAATATATCTCATATCAAAGTGTTCAAGAGCCAGTGGTGCTACTCTTGGAAACCAGGTCAAGGGCCCTTAGGTCAAATACTATTTAAGAAAAATGTAAAGCTGAATTCCTCCTGAAGTTAGGGGGATTAAATAAATTATAGAACTGCGTAATAAAAAATAGATATCATAGAACTCTTAGTTGATTTGATTTGAGTCTCTGGAAATCACTGTTCATGTTCAAAACAGCTACAAAATGTGTGTGTATGTGTGTGTTTTCAGATTTTGTTGCTCAACAATAGGTCTGAAAGATTAGCATGTTTCCCCACATTTTTGAAGAAGTTAATACATGTGTCTCAGAGGAGCACAGATCAGATTCCAGATATGCCTGTGTAAATCTGGTAATTCTGTGGATAGGTGCATTCTTTAACTTGGCAGCATTAGATTTTTTTAACATCTTTACTGGGGTATAATTGCTTTACAATGGTGTGTTAGTTTCTGCTTTATAACAAAGTGAATCAGTTATACATATACACATGTTCCCACATCTCTTCCCTCTTGCATCTTCCTCCCTCCCTCCCTCCCTATCCCACCCCTCCAGGCGGTCACAAAGCATCGAGCTGATCTCCCTGTGCTATGCGGCTGCTTCCCACTAGCTATCTGCCTTACGTTTTGTAGTGTATATATGTCCATGTCTCTCTCTCGCTTTGTCACAACTCACCCTTCCCCCTCCCCATATCCTCAAGTCCGTTCTCCAGTAGGTCTGTGTCTTTATTCCTGTCTTAAGAAAAAAAAAAAAAAAAAGGCAGCATTAGATTTTCAACGTAGGTTAAAACAGGGATGAAGCTGAGATTAAGTAGAGAGGAGCATTTAAACTAGCCAGGTAATTTTCTAGTAGAGTGTAAGTAAGAGCTGTGATCTAGCAAATACATATGGTTCTTCTTGAGAAAATAAACAGTAGATAGAGGTGCCACAGCAATGGAAAGGGAATGGCAGGGATTAAGCTATATTAATGTATACAATGTATATAAAATGGGCATTAGGGCACTCTCTTCTGGGCAAATAAAAACTTATTTTGTTGGGGTGGGGAAAATGGGTGAAGGTAGTCAAAAGGTAAAAACATCCAGTTATAAATAGGTATGTTCTGGGGATGTAATATACAGCAAGGTGACTATAGTTAAAATATTGTATATTTTAAGTTGCTAAGAGAATGTATATAAATCTTAAACGTTCTCATTATAAGAAAGAAAATGTGCAACTATGTGAGGTGATTGTTAGCTAAACTTATTGTGGCAAATAATTTCATAATACTTACACATATCAAATCATGCTGTACATCTTGGACTAATACAGTGTTACATGGCAATTATATCTCAATAAAACTGCAAACAAAAAAGGAAAAAAATCTAGTACTGACTTGTGTAAGTATATTTGGTTTTTGATATTTGGTTTTGATGATTGGAGAATGAGGAAGCTGGATGTTGGCAAAACTTAAACAGTGGATTCCATTTGGATAAAGCTGGAAGCCTCTTAGGGCTGAGTTTATTAATTTCAAACCCTAGTCCGGAAGACCTGTGCTAATCTGCTGACTTGCAGACCTGCATCATTGCCAGTGACAACCAAGGAAGTAAGCTTAGACGTAGGCCCAAATCTCGTGTACCGTGTTTTAGTAAGAAACGTGCTGTTTCAAGAATCACTGGATCTAATCAGAGGCAGAGGATACATTATCATACCCCGCATTCAGGCACCTCTCTGCTTCTGAGTCTAGGCTTATAAAGCGAAGGAGCTGTTGTTTACAATCAGCAGTTGACTTTTGCTTAGGTCAGCTAGTTTAAACTCATGCTGTTGGTTGACTCTGATTATTAGACCATTTTTCTTAGCCACTACCGGAATCGTTCCTAATATCCTACAGCCATAACTTACTGTTTTCCTTTTATATCCTGGCTATGGGAACTCAGGTTGTCACTGAGTATTCCCCGTGATTGTTGACATCGCAAAAGTAGTCAATAGTATTGGCGGCTTTTCCTCACAACTTCCTAGATAATTGTGCTATTTTAATTAGAGTGTGGATAGGCCTGTGAATGAGCTGCTAGACTTTTACTCAGTAAGGAGCATCTATTTCTATTTTAATCCACTACTGGTATTCTCTGAGGAAATGCCAAAATGCTTTCCATCTGGAATTAGGACTCCTTTAGTTTCACTGAGGAAATCTGTGCTCCTGGAAAACTCTTTAGTTCCGCTCTTTACTCAGTTGCCATGCTGCAAGAGATGGAAAACATCAAAAACTAAAACATCTCAAATGACACCAGGGGTAGGTAGAGCACTTTAATTAATTTTGATACGTTCCCACAAATAGTATGTTAAAATCTTATAAGAGCACTATGAAGTAGTGGGGTAGGTATTATTCTCACTCTTCAAAATAAGAAAGCCATTTAGACACATCATGGTTATGACTGTAACGTTAGTGAAGTCACTTGACATGTTAATGTCAAAGCCAGATGTGCTGACTTCCAACCCATACCCTGTCCATCAGACACGCTGTCCTCTAACCCTGAGAATCTAAAGAGAAAGTACAAGAAACATTAGGTGACAGCAAGTACAGGAAGCAACACTTACCTTGCCTTGTTTGGACTCAGAGCTACTGGTCTATGTTACATAAATAGGAAAGCAGTTTAGTGATGGGAGAAAGTTGGGGAGTTGAAGTCAGAAAGTTTGAAAGTTCCATTTTTGGCTCTGCCACCCAAACTTTGGGATTTTGTCCACTTACCCTTTCAGTATCAGTTTCTTCACTGTACAGTTAAGATTAATAATAGCGTTTTGGGGATAATTCAGTGTTCTGCTAACAGACCAGTTTATTGGAATTCACTGTCAAGGAAGGTTCCTAATAGCAGCTTAGATTCCAGACAAAAAGGGAGCAGATTAGCAAAGGGAAAATTATTTGCCCAAATCATTCCATTTATTCTTCTCCTCCTCCAGGGCTCTGGATCACAGAGTAGACATACTCGTAAATCAGAGAAATGAGAATAGCAGCTTTATATAAAAATTTCAGAAGATGTCAGGACTGGGGAATAAAATGGAGCCCGCTGTCCCTCCCCAAACCTAAACTTTGCGGCCCAGGTGATCAAAATCAGCCACACAGGGGCATGCAGAGAAGCTGGAAGAGAGAGAGCAGAGACCTGGTGGGGTTGCTGGTAACACCTGCTGAACCGAGGCTCAGACAAACCAAAGAAAAATAACTCTCCTTGCCCCTGATTTACAGAGCACAAGAGAGAACTCAGGAACACTGTCTTTGTCTTTCACTCCTCCTCTGATCCTAGTAGGTTAAGCTAATGTAATGAAAGTTCTCGTTGAAACATATCCTATAGGTTATGCGGTTTAAAAACCTTCATAAAATCACAGAATATCAGAGTTGCAAGAGAATTTAGATATCATCCAATCCAGTGATTTTCTTGCTCAATTAGATGTGGAACTATTCACATCCCATGAAAATCTAATGTCTAAAATGAGTTAAAATGCTGCTACTCTTCCTCAACCAGAGGAGAAACTCAGAGCTTTTACCTATCTCCACTGGGGACCTACGGTACCTTCAGAACATGCTTTGAAAACCATAGATCTAATCAAACAGCTCATTTCACATTTAGAGGCCAAAACCATAAACCATAAAATGATTTTTCCCAAGTCGCATAGTGAATTAGCGGTTAAACTTGAACAGGGACTTAATTCTCCTTACTCCCAATTCCAAACCCTTTCTAACTTAAAACACAATGCCCGTTTGCTCAGTTATTCTGGAATTCCTCTTAACTCATTATGAAGAGGCAAACCTAGGATCTTCTGCCCATTCATTCCCTGGACTACCCATCTTTGTTATCTGCTGATAGCATCCATCCATAACTACCTGCTACTCAGGAAGTGTCTACCCACACAGGGTTTATGGTAGGGAATCTAAGGGAAGAATCAGAGCGTGGGAAATAAACTTCTGCTTTAAACGCCTTAAATGCTTCTAGACCCCGATCCTTCTGAAATTAAGTCCCACTATTTATTTATCGGTATCTTGTTTTCCTGTGAGCATCTTTTGCATTGAAAACAAGGCAGAAGAGTCATTTCCAGCAGATGCACTGTATGTGAAAAGAAGATTGTGTCTAAATAGGCTACTTTTTCAAGTTTTAATTGGCCTAATTACTTCGTGTTTGTAAAGTGCTTTGAAGAGGAAAGGTGTTATATTAGTGTTGCTTGTTATTATTTTAGTTCTCTTAGCAGCATTTGCTGGTTTCTTAAATTGCCTCTCTTGAGGTGACCTAATAATCAAATTGCCAGAGAAGATTTCTTCTTTTTAATTTTTTCTTCATCTTTTTTCTTTTTTTTAGAGCACCATTATTCAAACGTAAGGAAAGTTGGGAGACTAATGATGTATAGTGCAATCTTCTCTTTTGTCTAAATCAGCTTCCCTAGTATTTTTCTAGAGCTGATGATGAATTGGACCTTTACCCTCTGCCTCTCTCCCAGAGTCTATCTTCGTAAGTGTTAAAGCTAGCTTTTCTAGAGGACATATCTGACAGTAAAATGTTCTACTGTGAGCCTCTCTCTCTAAGGACCAGGACTCCTGGGAGACTTGAAGAAAGAACTCAGGCCCTTGGTCTCAGGGATGAGAAGGAAAATGAGCCACTCTTACCTCTCCAGCCCTTCCCACACACCTTCCCTGAGCAGCAGATGTAGGGAAAGAGGAAAAAGCTGCAAGAGGATATCAGAACTTATTGACACTGTTTGTGAAGACACATGCTGAAGCAGTATTTCCTCTCTTGTGACATCAAACTTTACTTTTTTTCCACCTATAAAACAGAGTTTTTTTTCCCTCACCTATGATACAGTAAAAGAAATGGCTTAATTTTTTGTCCTGCTAAGGCGACAGACATGGTGCAAACCAGGAAAGCCCTGGCTCGTGCCTGTTACAACTCTAGTCATCCAGCCAAGGTTTCCCTGGCACAACCTGGCACATCCTGGGGGCCCCTCATGCCAGCCTGTGCCCCCTCCAGCCCCAGCTGGCCTGCCAAAGCCACCTGGCATACACAGTCTACATAGGGGATGTTCCTACACAAGACCAGCCCTTCAAGACCAGGAGACGTAACAGTTTCACATAATTCATAGAAACAGAGAAAAATCAAACAAAATGAAGAGACATAGGAATTTGTTCCAAACAAAAGAATAAGGTAAAACCTCAGGAAAAAAAACACTTAATGAAACAGAGATAAGTCATTTACCTGGTAAAGAGTTCAAAGCAACAGTCATGAAGATGATTACTTCTCAGGAAAAGAATGGAGGAATACAATCAGAATGTTAATGAAGAATTAGAAAATATAAAAAAGAATGACTGAGAGCTGAAGAATTCAATAACTAAAATGAAAAATGCACTATAGGGAATCAGTAGCAGTTTAGATGATACAGAAGAATGCGTAAGCACCCTGGAGGACAGAATAGTGGAAACCATCCAATCAGAACAGTAAAAGTAAAAAGAATTAAAGAAAATGAGGACAGCTTAAGAGACATCTGAGACAACATCAAGTATACTAACATTTGCATTATAGAGGTCTGAAATGGAGAAGAGAGAAAGGGGCAGAAAATTTATTTGAAGAAATAATGGCTGGAAACTTCCCTTACCCGGGGAAGGAAATAAATATCCAGGTCCAGGAAGCACAGAGTCCCAAAGACACTACCAAAAAAAAATTTTTTTTTAATTACAGGCCAATATCCCTGAGTAACATAGGTGCAAAAATCCTCAAAAAGATATATGCAAACTGAATTCAACAGTACATTAAAAGAATCATATAACATGATGTATTGGGATCTATCCTAGAGATTCAAGGATGTGTCAATATTTGCAAATCAATCAACGTGATACAACACATTAACGCAATGAAGGACATAAATCATATGATCATCTCAATAGTTGCAGAAAAAGTATTTGACAAAATCCAACATCCATTTTTGATAAAAATTCTTAACAAAGGGTATAGAAGGAACATATCTCAATGTAATAAAGATCATATACAACAGATGCACTGCTAACAACATATCCAATGGTGAAAAGCTGAAAACTTTTTCTCTAAGATCAAGAACAAGACAAGGATGCCCACTGTCATCATTTTATTCAAAATAGTATTGGAAGTCCTAACCACAGCAATCAGACAAGAAAAATAAATAAAAAACATACAAATTGGAAGAGAAGTAAAACTGTCATTATTTGCAGGTGATATCATACTATATATAGAAAACCCTAAAAACTCTGCCAAAGAGCTATTTAAATAAATAAATGAATTCAATAAAGTTGCAGGATACAAAATTAATATACAGAAATCTGTTGCATTTCTATACACTAATGAACTATCAGAAAGAAAAATTAAGAAAACAATATCATTTAAAATTGCATCAAAAATAACAAAATACCTAGGAATAAATTTAACCAAGGTGGTAAAAAACCTATACTTTGAAAAGTATAAGACATTGATGAAAGATATTGAAAATGACACATGGATTGGAGGAATTAATAATTAAAATGTCCATACTACCCAAGACAATCTATAGATTCAGTGCAATCTCTATCAAAATATCCATGACATTTTTCATAGGACTAGAACAATAGTCCTAAAATTTGTATGGAACTACAAAAGACTCCAAATAGCCAAAGCAATTTTGAGAAAGAAGAGCAAAGATCCCTGATTTCAAACTATACTATAAAGCTGTAGTAATCAAAATGGTATGATATTGGCACAAAAACAAACACAAAGATCAGTGGAACAGCATAGAGAGCCATGAAATAAACTCATGCTTTTATGGTCAATTATCTTTGACAGAGGAGTCAAGAACATACAATGGGACAAAGACAGTCTTTTCAGTAAAGAGTTTTGAGAAAACTGAACAGCTACATGTAAAAGAATGAAACTGGACCATTTTCTCACACCATATACAAAAATTAACTCAAAATGGATTAAAGACTTGTATGTAAGACCTGGAACCATAAAACTAGAAGAAAACATAAGTCATATGCTCTTTGACATTGGTCTTAGCAATATTTTTTTGGATCTGTCTCCTCAGACAAGGGAAACAAAAGCAAAAATAAACCAATGGGACTACATCTATCTAAAAAGCTTTTACACAGTGAAGGAAACGTCCATGAACAAACATAAAAAACAGAACAGACTCATAGAGAACAGACTAGTGGTTGCCAGAGGGGAGGGTGGTAGGCTGCTGAGCAAAATAGGTGATGGGGATTTGGAGGTACAGACTTCAGTTATAAAATAAAGAAGTCATGGGGGATGTAATGTACAATATAGGGAATATAGTCAAAAATTCTGTAATAACTTTGTATGGTGACAGATGGTAACTAGACTCATATTGGTGATCATTTTGTAATACATGAAAATACCGAATCAGTATGTGGTATGCCTGAAACTAATATAATATTGTACATCAGCTATACTTCAATATAAAAGAAATATTTTAATTTTTGAAAAAGCATTTTTGATTGCTAAATTAGATGACAGAGTAGCTTGTTTGTGGGGTGGGAGGAGCAGTCTTGCTTAATTTTTCCCCTAAACACAGCATAGTCTGTTCAAGCTCAGAACCATGAGAAGTAACACCATTATCAATAGCTAATATTGATTGAGAGTTTTCTATATTCCAAGCAATGTACTAGGCATTATTCATAGTTTCACAACAAAGTTAGGCTGTTTTTACAAAGGAGAAAGGAGCTTTTGTAGGTAGTTTGTATAGATCTGTAAAGACTCTCTTGTCTCTTTGAGAGTTAGTTCTATTTTGAGAATTAGTTTTCTGAACCGCCATGCCATCTCCAGGACTTTTCTCTCTGCATCTCTGTTGAATTTCCTGTCTTCAGGAAGTTTAGGGCTCCTAGTAGAGTGACTGCATTCGTAAAGCTAAACAGCACATGCTTTTCCTCTCTCAGGCTGACTCAGGAAGGCCAGGTAGCCTTAGGTTGTTTTCCAATAAGGGTAAGTGGCTCATGCCTTTTGTTGATTTGTAAGCAAGTTGCACGGGACATTTAACAGTTTAATGAAAAGAGGGTAAACTGTGCTGCTTTTATTCAATTTTTCCCAATTAAATACCATCCATTTTAGGGTGGCAGATAATTTTAATAAAGCACTACATTTCAAGTTATACATAGTATTTCGTGGAAAAGTTTCATGCATATTAGGTTTTAAAAATGGAAACTTGTTTTCACATGGATTTGATTTTAAGTCCAAGTTTTCTCCCTTTTTCATTTCTAAAATTATGTTCCTTGTTTCAAGTGGATCTCCATGTCTTTTTATCTCCCACCTTTTTTGTCAAATAGGGTAACAATCAAGTGTTTGTGATCTATAAACAAAAGCAGAGACATTTTCAATGGAGAAATTATCCAGTTAAAGATCTGTTTTGGCACACACAGTTGGTAACTGGTACATATTCTGTACTTCCTATATGAGCCACATGTCTTTTTAAAATTTTTTTGGAGGATTGACCAGTGGGTTCACATGGCTCTCAGGCAGGACCATCTGTTAAAACGTTTCCACCAGCCATTTACTTAACCGATTTTAGGTAATCATTATCTAGATCCATTATTTCTTTAGAAGTTAAAAAATGATGATTATTCTAATTCTATCAATCATTTAGCATTGATTAGCTGGTATTTTTCCATAAAGAGGAACTATCTCCAGGAAATGGTATAGGAAAAGGTATTTGAGAACTGAAAGGGACTGAGAGATTTATATTTCTGCATGTTTTACTAATAAGGAAACTGAGTGGTAAGATGGTTTCAGAAGAAATGTGATGACTTGCTCAAAGCCACACAGATGTCTGTCCTCACACCAGAACAGGGATCTAGTACATCGATGAAGAGTAAGAGGCTTCTCCTAGATTAGATCTGGCTTCTCCAGCTCCATTGTTTATAGGCGCCCGGCGGGTGCAAAATGAATGAATCAGGGCTATATGATACAGTGAGTGTAGGGGGCTTGTGGCCAGTAAATGGCTCTTGTGAAAGCATTTAAGTTCTCAAACTTTAAAACACTGTGCTGGGCAAAAATACACACGATTGAGTACACATTCTGAGTAGATGTTTAGACTATTTTCTCATAGTGCAAATGCACGTCTCTCTCTCACTTGGATGACAGAGAAATGAAAACCCAAGGATTGATGGCAAAGAAACACATAAAGGCAGCAATATGGCCCAGTAAGTCAGTCACCATATACAGGAATATTCAGTTCATTTTTTTCTCGGTTTCTAAAGTTACTAAAGACACAGTCATATCTACTAAAATCAACTTTCATTGACTTGCATATTAAAAATATTATGAGGGCTTCCCTGGTGGCGCAGTGGTTGAGAGTCCGCCTGCCGATGCAGGGGACACGGGTTCGTGCCCCAGTCCGGGAGGATCCCACATGCCGTGGAGCAGCTGGGCCCGTGAGCCATGGCTGTTGAGCCTGCGCGTCCGGAGCCTGTGATCCGCAACGGGAGAGGCCACGGCAGTGGGAGGCCCGCGTACCGCAAAAACGACAACAACAACAACAACAACAACAACAATAAAATATTATGAGAAAGGTGCTACTTATATAATCCATAAGAAAACTGGTGCAGTCTTGAATGCTTTCCATCCTTATGGCTACTGTTCTGGAGTGCTTTTGTTTCTTGGCATAGAATCCCTCAATTTCAGCATTCTATTCACACCCATATTAGAGCCCAATAGTTAAAAACTTAGACTGAAATTAAACAGAACTGTCACCACTTAGCTTTTCAACCTTGGAAAATTAATTTACCAACTCTTAAGTTTCCTATTCTTCAGTTGTAAAAGGGACTCCCAAGAGTAAATGCCTCATAATGTTATTTTAGGGATTAAATGTGATAATTTCATGAGGATTAAGTGAAATAATGCATGTAATGTCCTTAACATTTTGCCCATCACGAAAGGAAGCACATAACACACATTTCCTATTTTATGTATCATTTCTTTATGTATAAACTTTTTCAAGAGTTGGATAGTTTGTTACTTGGTCAGGGTTAATTTTTGCAGTTAGGGTTAATTTTTGCTGTTATCTGACAAGTGTAAACCACACTTTAATTGATACCAGAGACATTTTGCCAACTTCAAAAAAAAAAGTAATGACTCAGCAGTTGCATTAATTGGAAAAGCAGTGTGAATTCCCCACAGTGCAGGGGTTGCCCCCATATGTCTCCTAGGAAGGAAGTGTGGATGAGCCCCAGGAATCTGTGGTCCAAAGAGAGGGCAGGAGCATCTGCTGTGCTCACTAGGTGACTCTGGGTCCTGAACGAGGTGTTCTGACATTTGCTGATTGATTGATTTTAGGAAACCACTGCTGTCTAAAAATACCTTTACCATACTGTGATTATAGGAGTGTTCTTTTCCCTTCTATAAACTATCTTTCTTACAATTGTTTTTTTTTTTTTACATGCCACACAAAAATTAACATTTGAAGTTACCAGTCATTCACAGAGTATAATTAGGATGCTTTATCTCAGATTTCTCAACCTTAACATTTATGGTAAAGATGAAGAATGTTGCATTAAATACCTTTAAATCTAGGTACTGCTGTACAAAATGCCTGAGTTATTTTCTTTGATTGAGAGCGTGTGTGTGTGTGTGTGTGTGTGTGTGTGTGTGTGTGTGTGTGTTTATGTGTACAGTAAAGGTTGGGGAGTGAAAAAGAGAAATACTTTGTAGTTTGGTGGGAGACATGCTTGATAAGGTCCTAGCAACACCAAGTAATCTGAGTTTGCTGGACTTTACCAGCCTGAGAGAAGCATCACTTAGGAGGTGGATCCTATGCGGAGTGATAGGAAGGACACACAGTTCCTTCAAACTGTAAACTGCTTAAATACAGGGCCCTGTCTTAGTCCATTCAGGCTGCTATAACAAAATACCATAGATTAAGTGGCTTATAAATAGCAAAACTTATTTCTCACAGTTCTGGAGGCTAGAAGTCCAAGATCAAGGCATCTCCAAAATTCGGTGTCAGGTGAGATCCTACTTCCTCATAGACAGGCATCTTCTCATGGCTGTAACCTCATGTGGCAGAAGGGAGAGAGAGCTTTGTAAAGGCACTGATCTCATTTATGAAGGCTCCACTCTCGTGACCTAAGCATGTCCAAAAGGCCCCACCTCCTAATACTATCACACTGAGCATTAGGTTTCAACATACACGTTTTGCAGGGACACAAACATTCAACCTATAGCAGGCCTCTATTTTATTCTTCTTTAATACTTATCTTGATACTTAGCACATACACAACCCTAAAGCAGAGTTTGGGGAAATGTACTGGAAATAAATATTGTGTGTATTTCCTAGAGCCAAGCCAGGAGAGAAAAATACCTAAATCAAATGACGCAAGAGACAAAATTCTACCCTTTCTAGAGAAGGAATTTTTTCCATGTTAAGAGTTCGCATCTGTCATTACATTTTTTCCCCTCTGATTTATATCTAAAATTTTACCTTTTCTAATTCTAATTCCACTTTTCTCTTTGGTATTTATACCATCAAAATTTATAGACTATTTAGTATGTGCTCACTTAGACAAGCAATACCTACATAGCTTCTTTAATTTTCCCAAATAAGTCTGTCTTTCTGCCAACGTCATCGTTTTTGCTGATCCTCTGTGGACCATGGCCAACTTTACAAGTCATTGTAAAAGCTGCCAGAATGGAGCTTAGGATTCCTGATCTGGGACAGCTGTCCAGTGAATGAGATGCAGTATTTCTGATTGTATCTGTAAAGCAGCAGTTAGAGCATTGTATGCTTAGTTTTCCTTGTATATTTACATATTTATTTCCTTTTGTATTTACATATTTATCTTCCCTGAAGGATCAAGATTCATTTTTACTTTCTCCGTCTTGCACTGCCTGAAGCAAAGTAGGTGCTAATTAAATACTCACTAAGGGAATAGAGTAATATAAAGTATCACTGTCTCCTCTACCCTCTGCCTCAAAGTTACTTTAATAGAAATGATTTGATTTGGTCCTAAGTGACATCGTTTCTTCCTTTTCCTTGTTTCCATCCTTGTCTATGATTTAAAATATATCAAAAATTGGGGCATGTAATGATGATATAAAGTACCCCTCTAGGGTAAGGTAACTTCTCTTTTATATCCTTTAAATTTATTCTCCTTTCCTATTAAATATTTAACTTATTTAGGTGTCACTCGGTTTGCATATGGTGCTTGTTTTTTACTTTTCCAACAGCCTGGAAGATTCTGGAGAAATTGATAATATAAGTTAGGGAGAGTCAATAGTAATAATTTATTTATATTTTTGTACCCTTTATTTAGTATTTGGTTTTCTTTGCTATGACACAGAAAAGAAACTTTTCGGACAATGTTTAAATAGGAAAATTAAATGAGAATATTCACTCTAGTTATTTGTGCATGTTATATCATTATTTTGTAAATATACCACATATAGGAAACATGCGTTCTGAAATTTTTATCAAGACTTCCAGCAATGACAGAATATTTTAAATGACACCTTCCTGGATTTGGACCCCTGAAAAAATTAATTAAACATTTATTCAATTATGAATTTACTTTGTTTGAAAACATCATTAATTTTTCCAAAGAGCTCCAGTCATGTTTTCCATTTATCATTTAATATTTTAGGTGATAATAAGGCAAATATTGGTGGATAGTGTTACTGCTGGAGATTTTGAGATTGGAGATTTAAATATTTCATGATAAAATGGTGGTGTGTTCTAAGCCCATTCTGACTAAGGAAGTATAATATGTTTTCTATATTATTATCTGAATGGATATTCAGCAGTGACAACATTAGAACATCCTCCTAGTATTTCAGACAATAGAGAATCTGCCAGCTTTATATTTGTTTTTTTAATAATGGTCACTTACTTGTATGTTACATTGCTTGTATGTCTTTTGCTTCTAACTGGTGGTCTAAGACATTATAAGAATCAATGTCTAATTTAAGTGTGAAAAGCACATGCATTTTTCTCTCTAGTACAGTTCTCCAGCTGGTGTCTGGACTAAGAAAATAGCTGTCACCACTGCTATTAAAACCATACCCCTGTCACTGTGGTGACATGGGTCCTGATTTAGTTGCACATGAATCATGGGAAGAAGGAATATGTATATAGCAATTGTAGCACAATGTTCCTGTGAGCTACTTATACACATCCCTTATGTTATCAGAGACACCTTCCGTGCTCCCTGGACTAACTCTGGAGAGACTTGGGCCATCTCTACCAATTCGATAATTAGTCACATTTGAAAGGCATTTGATCTGGGCCATAGCTTGTTAGAAAGCAACCATGACCTTTATAGATCTCCACTCCATTTCGAACAATTAATAAGAAGCTCTCGCCTTAGGTATGAGCTCTTTGCTTGGGGAAATTCAGGGACCTTGTCAGAAAGGAATGGAAGATGATTAGATGCCAAGGAAGGAGAGGAAGGTTGGTATCAATCAATCAGCAGCCTAAGTGAATGACAGGGGTGGGTTCCCTTTAACTTTCTAGTTGTCAGATATTTAAATAAATGACTGTGCCACTGTTGTCATCACCAAAACACGTCTTCTGATACCTCTGGCGATTTGCCTCTCCACTGTGTTCCGTTTATCATGTTCAGTCTCCATCAGGGATCTCTTATTCTGTTGCAGGATTATTGCCAATGAGCATATGTGTGCGATGTGATTGTGTCCATGCATGCGTGTGTGTGGTTATTGCTTTGGTTTTTAAATGACAAGTTCCACAATAGGAACAGAGCATGAATGCTTCTAACTTCTCTCTTGAAAGTTTCAGCTTAATGTGAACTGAATAGATGATGAAGAGGGCAAGAATGCAATCAACAGTGAGTGACAGTGATGCTGTTCTCAAGGGAGAGGAGCAGCGGAGAAGACAAAAATCAACCCTAGTGCTATGTGTTAATTTCCATGTTGTAGAAATACAATAATATGTCCTGGTAACAGCGCCGTCAGGAAAGAGCCAAGTTTTGGTCAGCATCCCAAGCTGGCCAATTTGGTCTTAATCAGTTGTTTGTCACTGCCTGGCACGACAGCTTGCATAGTTATTATAACTCTGTTTCCTTTTGCAGGGACCTATTGTCATGCCTTTGTTGCCATAGCAGGACACCTGAATTTCATAAAAGGAGGTTCTTTGTCCTGTGCTTTAAGCCTGTGAGTATAGTGTGGTTATAGAATGTGGCATTTCCACTTAAAAATAAACACATATACATGTATACATACCTGTCAGTATTTGAACTCAGTAGCCAATTTTTCTTTCCTCCTCTACCTCCTTTGTTAGGCTTTCGTCATAGGCTCAGACAATTGAGAAATATAAATGTAGGTATGGTGTTTTATTATCACCTATCTCCTGTCTTTAACTTGTGAAACATTGCTGAACTGAATTTAAGTTACGCTTAAATAATTTTCCACGTATTTAATTTCTTTGGAGTGATTTTTTGCGAAATTTAAATAGATTAAGCTTTTTTTAGTCTAGCCTTCAAGACCCTTAACTATCTGGCTTAGGTAGACTTTCTAATCACATTTTTCAGTACTTCTCTTCAGATGATCAGGTAGCCTATCTATATTTCTACTACCTAGGTGAGAAGGCTTTGATGTCAGTGTCTTGAGTTTGAACCGTCACTTGAACATGTATTACCTTTGTGACTTCAGGTAAATAACCTATTGTAAATTCTTTGAGACCTAGGTTCTTCATCTTTAAAATGGTGTAATAATACTTACATCATGGTGCTGTTGTAAAAAATGAAATAAAGCAGCGTACTTCAGATCTGTAGCTTAGTATCAGACTCATGATATTTGGCCAATGAACCACTATCAAAGTCTTATATTTCCCTTCTGAGCTTTTGTTCTTGATATTTATTCTTTCTGGAGTCATTCTTCTTCATTTTTTATGTCAAAGTTCTACTCTCATATCATGTTGGGAATTCCACCTGCTCTAGGAAGCATACTGTTTCTTATCCTTTGATTTCTTAAAACACATTGATGCCTATCCTTTTAGCCACAGATAGAATTTTTCAAATGTATTTACTTAGATTAGAAGTTCACCGAGGGCAAAGAGCAAGCCTTGCACATTTCTGTGTCCTTTCTATCCCGTAACATAATGCTGGTACTGAGTAGACATTCAATAAATGTTTGCTGAAAGGAATGCTTTTATCATCAGATGTAACAAGGATTAACTTGTGGATATATGGGTGTAGGTGGATTCTGATCAACCATACACATCGAAATCCTTAATGTGTAATTGACCCTGAATTCTCATATTCTCTCCCCCAAAACTTCCCATTTGGGTTGACTGTCATTTGGCCGATAATATTTGTTGACTGTCATTTGGCCGATAATCATTGTTTGAAGACAGATAACCAATGAAATGCATCATTTTATGGGTGAATAATGAGGTGAACTATGTTCTTTGAAGTTTGGTTAGTCCTCCATCCTTTTTTTATCTCATAGGTCCTATCGCTCACACCTTTATTACATTGCAATTTTGTGTCCCTGTCTATCCCACTAGATTTTTTAGGACAAAGGCCATGGCATTCCCATTATATGTCTTTAATATGGTGCCTATTACATAGCAAGTTCTCAGTAATCTCTGTTAGATGATTGGATGAATGAATAAATGAAGCAGTTCTGATAATGCAGAGAAAGTCTCAGGATATGATCAACATGAAATGGATTAGAGAAAGCAATAACATTGCTTTAGAGAAAAATGAGATGGATCAAATGGGTTATATTTTTTCTTCCAGTTCTATTGAGATATAATTGACATAGAGCATTGTGTAAGTTTAAGGTATATGGCATAATGATTTGATTTACATGCATCATGAAATGATTATTGCAGTAGGTTTAGTGGACACCCATCATCTCATATAGGTATGAAATTAAATAGAAAAAAATTTATTTTGGTGAGAACTCTTAGGATTTACTCTTGTAACAGAGTTCATGTGTAACATACAGCAGTGTTAATTATATTTACCATTTTGGACATTACAAATGGGTTATATTTTCACCAGAACTACAGTGGTGCCAAATGTTTTCAGTTCTGTGTGACATATATGAAAAGCACTCAAGAAATATTTATTGAAAAACCAGGAAAGTAGGATGTAAAGAAATGAATGAACAAGTGAAAAAATAAACTAAGGTCCAGAGAAGTTAAGTAACCTGTCCAAACTGCACAGCTAATGAAAGCCTAAGCAATGTTTCAAAAGCAGTTGTCTTCCCAGTTAAACATTAGTTATTACTCCCTCCTCACTGTTTCCATAGCCCTTCATATATCCAGTGATTAGCTTATTGCATTGCTACTACTTGCTCAATTTTGTGCATTTCCCCAACTAGACTGGAAACTCTGTGAGAGCCAGAACCTGGCTTTAGTCACCATGTATACCTAACCTGCAGAAGAGTAAATGGCGCTAGATAGTCACTGGATAAATAACAAACAGGCAGAAACTTCCTCCTTTTATCTTGTCAAAGAGTAACTGTCCATCAGAATCTTCTGCAATGAGGGTTATAGCCTATAATATACAGCAGCCACCGGCCACCTCTGGCTATTGAGCGCTTGAAACGGGACTAGTGTGAATAAGGAACTGAATTTTGAATGTTGTTTAATTTAAAAAGCCACGCGCGGCTACTGGCTATCTTATTAAAAGCATAATCTTATACAATATATGCTTTTTGCTGCATCAGATTGTCTTCACAAAGATACCGAATTTCCCTTTCTTTTATTACCACATCATCAACACATGGCAGAACTTGCTCCACTTCTTCTAAACCATTTCTACCTTTACCGTATCACAATATTTGTCTTTTCTCTTTATTCCCAGATTGGTGCCCAGTTGTCTCAAACTCTAAAGTACTTTTTTATTCTGATATTGAGCCCTTTAGAAGAAGTGTTTTTCATAATTGCCTCCTGTTTCTTTTCCTTCCTTTTATGTTTTCCTGAAGTCTTGTTCTTCTCCTTGTATCCATAAGATTCCCAACAGTCCTATGCCTGAAATTGGGAGTGGGGGCATGGGAAGATGACCAAAAAGAGTTGTCCTCAAACACTGTGTTACTGATTAGACAGAAAATAATGAAAGGGGTACAAATTGTTTAGATTTATCAGAGGGTAGGGGGGAAGAAAGCATCTGGTGAGTACTTATATCAGACAATGAACAAATGAGTATTTACTAAACATCAGTTACTGAGTTCAACTAATTATGGACACTTTTAAATTTAACGCTTATAGCATCTTTTTATGAGATTTATTCCTACCAGCATTTTACTTTCACTGAATCTAACGCTCAGCTAACAGTCTCAAGTTATCCAGAGTGCAAATGTCTGTCCAAAGATTTGAAGCAATAGCTGCCTGACTCATTTTTTAACCTAAGAAACTTTTGTAATCCTTGCTTGAGATTTTGTTCACAATTGACATTGAGTGTATAGTGAATACTGGGTTCTTCTTTGCTTCCTCCCTCTCCTCCAGAATTTTACCTTTTGGTTAGTTTGTAAGTGCTTGTAAGTTAGTGTTTGTAGGTGCTCACTAACTTGTAAGTTAGTGTTTGTAAGTGCTCTGTTTTCCTTCCAGACCCTTCTGAATCAAATCTTTATTATTTGTCAGCAAAAACTCTTCCTTTTCCCTTTCTGTAGCATATTCTAACTCCATTAAAAAGGAACATTGTTATCCTGTGCAGTGTGCATCAAATAACAAATCATTGGTTGATGCAAAAAATTAGTCATTAAGAATCAGCCATCTGCTTCTCTAACCTCCTTAAAGCACCATATCAATTTGGCAGATACCATTGAATTTTTAAGGAAAAAATCCTTAGTGTGAAAAAGTGACATTAAAGGTTTATATCCTCTTCTTGTGGCCCAATAAACGATATTAATGGCAAAGCATGCAAAGGATTAATAGGTCCTCCCTGCAAGAGGCTCAGTTATAGCAATCCTGAGGAATTCTGCAGGCTAAAATATGAGCCCTACGGTGCCTCCGCAGGAATAAAATATTTGTTTTTTCTTCTCCTTGAAGGAGAACCTGTCACTCTGAAGGCAGTTTTCCTCTTTGATCCTTTGTACTGTAATTTCATACACTCCTTGCCATGCACCTTCCCTTGTAGAGAGTGTGTTCTTCTCTGAACCTTTAGTCTTAACAAACCATTTTTCTTCACCAGCCAGTCCCACAAAAATTGAACATACTTCTAAGGGGGTTAGCATTTTCTTTTCCTCTTGTGTGTTCAAGATATGGTCAGGAGCATTTTGGGAGAATGGTGAAAAAAATTGAGGCAATATTTGAATAAAGAAGTTTCTTAAGTAAGTGCCATCAAACCTTAAACTTAGTCTCTGGGAGGAATGTCAGGCCTCGCTGGCCCAGCTCTCCTGCTTTGTGAGTAAAGAGACTGAGGCCTAACCTCATAAGCACACACAACTAGTGATGGCAGTTTGAAGTTGCAAATTTCAGATGCTTTATTCAGTTCTTTCTAGAATGTTCTAGATCATCTATTTTGTATCTTATTTTCTAAGAAAGTGGACTTTATCCAGAGGCCTTTATTTAGACCTTTGGCTAGACAAAGGTAGGTTTGACTATAGTCAACAAGCCTTATAAGATAAATAGGCAAAGTGAAGGGTAGTTGATTCTTTTTGGAGAGGGCCCAATAAAGCTCTCCTATACAACTTCCCTATAGAACTCTCATGATATCCTAAACATTACCCATAGAAATTCAATCATGTAAAGCCTGAGAAGTTAGTATTTACCTAGTAGAATTAGGCCTCTGTGTTGCTATTATTACTATAAATATAGTTATTGCCTTCATTAATGTTCTTATTGGCAAATTATTTAATATCTTTCAGTCTCAGTTTTCTTGTTTTCAAAATGAGCACAATAATAGCAACCATGGAGAATTTATGTAAAGATTAAACTGGGGAGCTCACTTATATAAAATGTCTAGCACAAATCTAACATGTAGTGATCACCTCACCCTCTCCCAACAAAGTGAAGCCCTTACTGTTTTCATTCCTAGAAATGTATAGACTTATCTACTAGGACTGTAATGAAATATTGAGATGCATTTCCATCCTTAAAAAGATTCAACTCACTAAATACATTCCAGTGAAGATATATCAACTCTATCTGGAGAAGGAGCTCAGGAACAGCCCAGAGATAACCTGTAGACTCTGTAGACTTGAGAGACTATGTTAGAGGACTTCCACTTTGGTCATGTACTTGTAGTTGGGACTACATTCACAAACTCTAAGGCAGAGCAATGTGAGTAAACATAGAAACAAAAAATTGGTGCAAAATACCACTTGGTTGGCTTTGGGCTCTTAGACCAATGGCTCTTAACGAAGTGCAAGGCTGCACCTAGGGAAATTTGGAAAAGTGTGGGAACATCTGCAGTTGTCTTTTGGCATTTAGTGCCTAAAGCTAGGAATTCCAAAGGTCCTATATGACATGAGGCAATCCCACACACTGAAGAATTATCCAGCTTCAAATGTCAGCAGTGAATCCCCATGGAACATAATATGGTGATGGTGAATTGAAGGAGAAATGAGGCTGATGGGACAACCAAGTAGGGCTGGGATCAGAGATCCCTTTCTAAGATTTGTAAATAAATGAAAACTTAGAATAAAGAGAGAATGAGCTATAATATATATAGAAATATATAATAATAATTTGTATGCCAATACCACACTGTTTTAATTACTGTAGCTTTGTAGTATTGTCTGAAGTCTGGGAGGGTTATGCCTCCTGCTTTGTTCTTTTTCCTGTAGTTTTTAATCTGTACTGGTTTGGACTTCTACTCTACCATGCACATATCACCACCTTCTGTATCCAAACAGAGATAAAAGTTTATTCAATTTTAGCAAAAACTCGTCCTAGTCTTATAAGAATAAAAAATACAAAATTTGAGATTATTACAAATGGATTATTTAAGAAATTAGAACTTACAAATAGCACAATTTAGTTTTTATCCACATTTTCTTTGTTTTGTTTGTTTTTAATTTTAAGCCTTAATTTTTTTTTTTTTTTTTTTTAATTGGGGTATAGTTGTTTTTGTCCACATTTATATATGTTCCAAAGCAGCTTTGCACAGTGGTTGATTCTGGGCTCTGGAACGTGACAGCCTTAGTTTGTATCCAGCCTCACTATTTGTTTCCATGATCCTGACAATTTATTTACTCTTACTGTGATTTAGTTGTTTTAGTTTAAAAAATATTATTTATATCTTCATAGGGTTAGTAAGAGAATTAAATACATTAATACATATGAAGTGCTTATAATACCTCCTGGCATAAATTTGAGCATTCAGTACATGTTAACCATTGTTGTTATTAGTGAGTATTGTAAGTAAGCAAACTATTAAGAGAATTTGAAGAACACCTGCCAGATTGCAAAGATGAGATTATGGAGGCAATAACCCTAAGAGAAAACAGAAGAAGATCCAACATAAAAGGATCATGGATTTAGACATCATCCAGTCACAAAATTACCGTTTGAAGTTCATGTTTAAATTCAGCATTGAAAATTATTGACTGTGGTCAAGAATTTATTCTAATGTCTACCTTTATTTCTTTTGCTCCAATTTAACACAGAACTGGGATATACCTATTTCCAAATGTGGCATCATAACTTCCTTCTTGGAATTTTTTACACCCTTGCTCTTCTCTCATTTTCTCTTCCCTTTTCCCAGCCATTATTACCTTACTCCCTTCATCACGATCTCTGTATGATCTTACCTTAGTTATAAACTAGGATCTAGACTGTTTCTGAAAGTGAAGAAACAAAGAAAATGTAAATATTCTTTATTCCTTGAAGCTCAAAAAACTGTTGTACTTTCTAGTGCCTTTGACTAGAAGACTGGTATTTAGTGTGTGAGTGTACAGGTTGGAGGGCACAGGGAATGGAAGATAAGGGATGGACTTTGGGGGGAGACGCACATTGGGACAGAATGGAAACATTTTGATTCCACAGGACCAGAGACCAATCATATTCTCGTTTCACCTTTTCATGTGAAATTGGGAAGTTAGTTGTAATCCCTTGCTCTTAATATTTTACTGTCTGTAAAGTGAGTTTTAATAATGACTCTTTTTGGGGGGACACTTTTCCCAGAAAGTGAACTGGTATTGGTATACCTCTCTGTAATTTAAGGCACTAATGTTTTCTTACATATTATTATTATTTAATTACTTAATTATGGTGCACTAAATGAGACTAAATTATAGTGATGGTCCAATCATAATCTGTGTTGCCTCAGCTGATATTTAATTGTCTGGCTGGCATATTAATTCTTATGTAATCCAGATGTTTCTAGGACTCATTATTCGCTGTGTATGAATGAGGTCACACAGCATTTCTACCCACATTTTGATGGCTTATGGCTCGAATCTACTGGGACTCAACTCAGTTTCTGCCAAAGCACCTGCTTCAACCCAAGGAGTTTTTCTTGGTGTCCACAGGAGGTGTTTACATGTGCTTAAGGCTAAGTTCTCAGTTCTCTGCTCTTTCTCTCGGGCTCAGAGACATTCCGTTATCTGCTGCTTTGTCAGGAGAATGCTGTCCTAGCCAGGATTCCATGTCCTGGGCACTAGGAGATGTGAACTTCCCACGGAACCAAATGACACTACATTGCCTTCAGTCCTGCTTGGAACCTAGCCTCCGTTCTCAGCAGAAATGGAGAGAACACCTCCAAAGAGGTCAGTATGAGTACCAAAGGCTTCTGCAACTGGGAGCCAAATGCTGTGATATCATCTCCATTTTTCTCTCTTTTCTCCACTAAGCAACTGGACACACACTTTCCTTTTGACAGTGTCCTTACTCTTGTGCAAACCATTTATGCTAATGAAAAGTTACAGTTCTCTTTGGCTGGTGGCAATCCAAGAACAATAAGAATAAAATAGCAGCAGCAGTGACAACGTTAGAGGTGGTGATATCAATAGGAAAAATACCCGTCACAATAACAGCCAGTAGTGTCTATTGCTGAAGTTGGACTTGGCGTCCTCCTAAGCTTTGCATCATTATCTCATTCAGTTCTCAAAACCCATCTTTGAGGCTGGTGTTGTTTTTACAAGAACCAGATCATCTTCCTTTCTCACCACTTTACTTCTGATGAGCTGATTAGAGAACATAGCTTGGCTCATCAGCTGGGCTGCATTCTTCAGACGTCCCGTATGAATTAGAAAGACGTGTGCCCAGTGCTTGGCATAGCCAGCTGGCTTCAGACCTTCCCCAAGACATCATCAGGGAGGACACGGACTCTCTGCAGCCCTCTTTGCAGGAAGGCAGATCTGAAGAGGGAGAGAGGAAGGAGTTCACGGGGCATGCTCAGTTCCTTCTCCTAAATTCACCAATTAGTTAAGTCCTCTCCTTCCCAAGAGTGGAATGAATGAGGGCGTGGAGAGAAACTGGCAGAGTCTCTTGTGTAGATTTCCCTCCTGGAAGGGGACTGCAAATTTCTTCTCTGTTGTGGAAAAGTATGTCAAGTGGAGTAAGTGTCCACAACCCCACTCTACAGAAGCCACTATTATGATATCCATTTTACAGATAAGGAAACAAAGACTTTGAAAGAGAAACCAACCTCTAAGCTCACATGGATAAAAAGTGAAAAGATTGAGATTTTGAACCCAGACCACCCTGACCCCAGCATCTATGCTCTTAACATTTCCTTTACTGTTTCAACATGTATTAGATGAAGGGGGCAGATGAATGAAAGAATTTTGCCTGACTTCCAGATTACAAAAATTACTATTTTTGCAAGTATAATTGGGTTAAAAACATCATAATTAACACAAATGTAGACTAATTGGTGAGGAGTAAATGTATTCAGGGAAAGGGATATTATGGAGTTCACTGGCATATGCTAGAAACACTAATATTTTACTATTGAAAACAGGCCCTGTTGCTGTTGTAAATGTGTGATGCAGTATTTCCTGAATACAGAATGCGGTGGGTACTCCGTGGGAGCGTAAAGTATAAATGTGGCAGTCTCATTTGCACAGATTTTGGCAAGTCCTCAATATTTCCCTTCAAGTTCATTGCCTCTAACTGCAAAGCGTAACAACCCATAAGGTATCTATGTAAACTGTGCTGAAGCTCTTCTTAGGCATTTTTATGTTTTTAAATTTAGCTTTGTTACAGGTTGCACAATTGTGATCACCCTGGAAACAGTGGTGGTCTGTTCCTGGAAAGAGAGGAGATCTGAAAGAAAGGGCCAGGTTGCTACTCTTCACCCCTCCACCACACACACGCACGCATGCACGCACCTCCCTCTTTCTTCATTGAGACATTGTACGGATCATTCATTCTTCAAAGTCACCCATTCTCTAAAGATACTTTTGCAAAGTTCATTCATAGCGTTATTCAAAGCTTACTTTTGTCTCTAACCTCAAAGTAAGAAGGCATCTCTCTTGTCATGAACCCTAAGGCATCCCGACATCCATGGAGGCCCATTTTGGCAACTCTTTTTGCTTCTTCTCAGAGATGGCTCCTGTAGGTGATTCGAGTGACCCTCATTTTGACGTACAGGTTTGGCTAATGGAAAACTCTATCTGAAAAACATTTGAAGGTTTTTGCCGTTCTTCTTGATAAACTCCTAAATGTCAAAGTTAGGTTGCTTATGTCTCTTAAGGAGTCACTCCTTTAAGTGACTTTGCAGTCATGTGTCTCCATTATTTAAAATCATACCAGAAGAAATTCTACTGGGGCAATTTAAAAGCATAACAGTAATATAGGTACATTGTCATAATGACCTATGCCAGAGGGTTTTTCTGATAAAATCCTTTATTACTTTCTCAAGGCTACCATAAAAAATACAAACTCAGTGGCTTAAAAGAATAGAAATTTATTCTTTTACAGTTTTGAAGACTAGAAGTCTGAAATCAAGGTGTCAGCAGGGTCTTTCTCTCTCTGAAGACTCCTAGGAAGAATCCTTCCTTGCCTTTCCCTGACCCCCTGGTGGCTCCAGGCAATCTCTGGCATTCCTTGGCTTGTGGCTGCATCATTCCAATCTCTGCATCCATCGTCTAATGGCCTTGTTCCCTGTGTGTGTCTTCACAGAGTCTTCTTATAAAGACACCAGTCATTGGATTTAGGGTTCACCCTAATCCATTATAACTTCCGTTTAACTAACTATATTTGCAAAGAGTCTATTTCCAAATAAGGTCATGTCCTAGGGTTCCAGGTGAACATGAATTTGGGGAGGACACTATTCAACCTAGTACATGTCCTAAGCGAAGCAAGTATGAAACAAGTCTTGCTTGTTTGGCTGTTTGGCTGCTCACCAGTGGTACCCCTCTGCAAAGGAAAGCTGCTAAGATATTGAACTTATAGAGCCCAGGGGAAGACTGCTTCTGTGGAATGGCTGTGAGAGTAAGCTCAGATTGAACACTTGCAGAAGAATGGACGAGGCAGACACAAAAAGGAGAAAACATCTTGACAAGAAAATTTACTGCATGGCTTACGCTGTATGTGCAGAACAGAGACATAAAGTGTCGTAAGTCCCTTTGTATGTCTTTCTACTAATGAATTAGGGCCATAGATGAAACTGCCTCATCATGAATTCTATAGTAAGTATATTGTAGTGCCCACACTTGTTTTGTATTTTCCCCTCTCAAATGGTTTTCTCCTACTTCTCTGTTTCTATAGTTCCATTGGGTACTTAATAACACTGCCTCATATTGAAGCTATTTATAACATTTATTTTTCCCTTTTATCCTATTTACTAGCTAGGTGATCTGTAACAAGTTATTTATAAATAATAATGATACTTGCCTCATAGGATTCCTGTGATAACTTAATGAAATAATCAATAAAATATTATTTTAGTGTTTACTAAAGTTATTCCCATGCTTAAAATCACAATGCTTAAAAATTAGTAAGCACTAAAGAATATTATATTAATTTTTAGAGACCTGAATGACTTATAAAAAGTCCTATTTGAGAACATGTAAAATGTTTCTCAATGCTTGATGTTTGGCAGATAGCCAATAAGTATGTGAATATGAGTTTACGTTCCTCTTTTCTGAACTTTTTTGACAGGAGCTTGAGGGAAAGAGAACATTTATCACATGTAAGACTTGTATAGTGCTTTAGGCTTTAGAAGTCATCAATAAATATGTACAGAATGCACAAATAAATGGAAATTATAGCATTGGAAGTGGTAGGGAGAATCGCTGAGCCATCGTTTACTCAGTGGCTCTCAAACTTGGACATCATCTGTGTCCCCATCACTTCATGCCATGCCTGGCACATATGAAGTGCTCAACAAATATTTTTAGAAATTAGTCATTTTATTAAAATTTCCTGAGGTGCTTGTTTATTGCAGATTGCCAGCATCTACCTCAGATTTACTAACTATGAAACATTGAAGGAAGGGCTGGGGCAAAGAGAAATGTCATGTTAAACAAATATTGTGTGCCTTACTCTTGAACCCTGAAGTTCTACAGTCACTAATTTAAGTCACTTTCCAAGTGCCTTGGACATGGTTATAGAACAAATGATGTTTTTTTATCTTGTTTAATCTTTCACAAAATCGATGCTATTATTTAAAGGCCCAAGGTACATTGTGTGTGTGTGTGTGTGTGTGTGTGTGTGTGTGTGTGTGTGTGTGTAAGCAGATCTCAGCTGTACATACTGTTGTTCTGGAACATGCTAATGTTTTTCCTTAAAGAAGTTATGTTTATTTATTCACTCATTCAATTAATGTAAGTAGCTGCTGTATGCCAGCTACTTTGCTAGGAATACAATGATGCAGAAGACAAGCTTGGTCCTTGCCCACATGGAACTATGGTGTAGTGGGGGGGGTATTCATCAAACAGATAATTACTCAGATTGCTGTATATTTTTATGGTATCAAGTGCTATGAAGGGAAGCCATGCAAGCCCTGGGATTTGTAGACAGAAGACTTAACTTGAAGTGGAGATGATCAGGTAAACTTTTTCCAAGGATATGTCAATGACTTTGATGCCTGTGGAATGAGTAGGAGTTAGCCATAGGAAGAAAGGGAGAAATGTATTCTAGCTAGAGGATTAGCAAATGCAAAGGTTCTGGAACAGGAAGGATTTTGGAATTTTCAGGAAACTTAAAGAAGGCCAATGTGTCTTAAGCAAAGTCCTCCAGAAAGAGACCCACAGGAGGTGTGGATGATGAAAAGTGGGTGGGTACCAGATTGCACAGGAACTTGTAGACCTTTTCATGTGAAGCGTTTATGATCATGCCTCTCTTCTCACAATGACTCACTGGAAACATCCCCAGAGCACTAAGCCAGTGATTTGAAAGCTGAGGTCTAATTCTCTCTCCTAAAAGATTCACCCCTTTTAGTGCTCTGTGGACCCACTAACTCTCTACATGAAGGAGATGAGAGCAGATCAGGTTATCTCAAACCACCAGAACATTTGGTCGCTATTCCACAGATCCTCTGCAAACAAAATAATTAACTGCAACAGTGTTGTAATGCAGTTTTATACATATATCAATTTTCTGAATTGATATGTATATAATTGTATCAATTATACATTGATAATTGTATCAATTATCCAATGCAAATTTTGGTTAGACATAACTTAGAACAGGACAAAAACAGGACAGAAAATCTTCTTGTTATCTTGGTAAATAGTATGTATTGTGCACTCTTAGTACAATTTCTTCCTTGGAGAGTTTTCTCTCATTAACATAATACAGCATATTGTAGTTTAAGTATGTGAATTTTTGAGTGTGCTCCAAATGAATAAAATATTCATGTCCAGGGTTAACCCAATCAAAGATATTCACATCGTTCAGTGCTAATTGTGAAAGGCTGGAGAAGCAGACTTCTAATTAGGGGAGCCCTGGTCATACGTTTGCTGCAGCCTGTCCATAATCTATCACAGGCCAGCAGTATGGGCCATACGTTCATTTTATCACAGGCAATTATAGACAAGGTAGGATCACCTCTTTTTAAAATTTTCCTTTGTGACTATTCGCTGCCAGTTCTAGTTGAAAGGCTGGTTGCAGCTCAGATAGCAAAGTCAGGACATCTTATCTGTGGTGCATTTTCATCCTTACTTGAGAGATTTCTCTTGATCCTTGTTTTTTACCCTCAGACACCCACGTGCCCCTATGCTATCCCTTGCGTACCTTTTCCAGCCACAGTATTGCCCATGCCCTAAATCTCATCGAAATTCAGTTGCTTTGTATCTTATTTGTTCCAGATGGTTTTACCTCTTTCCTAATGAGATAGCCGTGATTTGAACGATGGAGTCTTAGAACCAGCATCAGAGGCTCTGGGTGCAACTCTAGCCCCAGCCTTTAACTCTTGGAACCTGATGTTTTCTTATTCGTGAATTAGAGTCATAAAAATATCTACATCACAGCATTTTGTGGGACTTAGGTACATGTAAAAGTATTTTGCAAGATGCAAAATTCTGTGTAGATATTTGATATCTCCAGAACCCTGAGCCAGCCATTTGAAGGCTGAGGTCTGTCTGCCCTAAATGATTCATCCCTCTTAACTGAGTGTATGTTGGTATGGATTAAACCAGTCTTTACTGATAAATTAATTAACTAATAGATAATTCCCTCATGTATTATTCAGATTTGTAATTGTCTTTCTCAAAGGGTAGCCAAAATACCATTGCTTCAGAATCACCTAGGTACTGGATGAGATGCAAATTCTAGTCCTACTACATATAAATTTCTAGGGGTTGGGCCTGATGATCTGAATTTTAACAGATACTTCATTAAGATACTTTGTATCTATTGATGCTGCACACCAACTTTTGAGAACTGTTGCCTTTCGTGTTGGTTTTTCAGGCACAGCAGCACTTGTTGGCTGGTATTAGTAGGGAAAGGTGGCCTTTAGTATTGGAGAGGTCCTGCAGTGGAGACTTGTTGATGTGGATGGTCTGGGTTTGTGTTAATTCTGTGATTAAAGGGTGACTAAAGCAGATGATGCTGAGTGTTCTTCTCTTAATAGGGTATTCTGCTTCAAAGATGATAGTAGGATCTGTGCTGAAAGTGTGATATTTCTACAGAGCCGTGGGCCAACTTCACTATTTTTCAGCTTCTTAGAGACATATCTTGGAGGAAAGGAAGGAGTCCAGGGCTAGAGGGGCAGTTCCTAGAATACCAGGAACTATAATATGCTGTATTATTCTTCTATCTGTTGCTCCGCCATTATCAACATATGGCTTCCACTGCATGGCCCAAGATGGTTGCTTGAGCCCCAGCCA
Source organism: Grampus griseus (assembly GCF_964374135.1). Lineage (NCBI taxonomy): Eukaryota > Metazoa > Chordata > Mammalia > Artiodactyla > Delphinidae > Grampus > Grampus griseus. The sequence continues at coordinate 92,524,139 of NC_139002.1, read as the reverse complement.
TCAGTTTGGGTTTTTTCTAGAAAAAAAGAAGGTAATGAAATATATGTGCCAGTGGCACTTGCTAAAATTGAATACCACCTCCCTTTATATCACATTGCCTAAAACTTATTCATATGAATATACTTATCTACAAGGGAGGCTGGGAAATGTAGACTTCATTACAAACAGCCATGTGCTCTGCAAAGGAAGAATGGGGGATGGACACTGAGAGATGATCAGCAATGACTGTCACAGCATCCGTGATCTCAGGCTGTCTCTATTATCACAAAGAAAATATACCAAGTCAAATCCCTGATCTAATAGGATAGTTTATTTTGATAACTTATGTAGAAGTAAGGGAGGAATCACAATCCCTGGATCCTGGGCTCAGCCCTAAATTTGGGACCCTGGAGATGGGGATGTGGTTGGAGAATCAGAAGATGGTTCAAAACTGAAGGCAGCTTCTAGAGATTCTATAATCCCTAGTGGCAAAATTCATCACCCCGTGCCATTTTGTTGATTCATATTCTCCTCTAATTTTTGTTTTATGTTATAGTATGACCATCTACCTTTAGTCTTTGTGGTCTCACAACTTACATTTGCGGGTTTTCTCTCTGTGATTCTTTTCTACTCTTAAACATACTAATACTAATAAATTAATGTTATTGCACCTCATAGTTATACTACAGTGAGAGAATCCAGTTGTCTCAACTAATTATTGTTGGTGTCCCTTTTAGAGAGTTGTTTTTTTGTTTGTTTTTACCATGTCATTCTATCCATTCCTGACCAGATTATAGATTGGCTGTGTAAAAGTCATTTTGGTCCAAATTACCTGTGAAGAGAGAGGCAGGATCTTATATTTAAACCTGTGCTTTCCAAATCTGACTACACATCAAAATTACTTGTTAAATTAATCCTTAAATGTATACTTTGGGTGCACAACCAGATTTAGGAACTGTGATATGGTTATTGATATTTACAGGACCATTTAAGGTCACTTCCTTCATCAAGAAATTTCTGGTAAGGACCTTCCTGGGTCCTTAGGTGTGGTATCATTTTTAATGGCTTAGGATCTTTGTATGATTGGCTGCACTGGTTTCCTGACTTATCTCTCACCGCTGATCACCTGAAATGTTTTGTAATCCCTTGATGTCTTTTTTAGTTCACCAACCATCTTTCTGTCTATTTGCTTAATACAGCTCATTCATCAAGACACTGTTCAAGCATAACCATCTCTTGTAGCTCTTCTTAGAGACATGGGTTCAGTGACCCCTTCTGCTTTCCTGGGGTATTTTATGTCATAGTTTTAGCATGGCTCTTGCCACACTCTACCATGATTATTTGCTGTATGTATGTATGTGTATATATATATATATATATCCCAGTTCATTATTGACAACTTGAAGGTAGATCATTTAAGTGGTCTTTTTTTTTTTTTTTTTTTTTAGCGGTACGCGGGCCTTTCACTGCCGTGGCCTCTCCCGTTGCGGAGCACAGGCTCCGGACGCGCAGGCCCAGCGGCCATGGCTCACGGGCCCAGCCGCTCTGCGGCATGTGGGATCTTCCCGGACCGGGGCACGAACCCGTGTCCCCTGCATCGGCAGGCAGACTCTCAACCACTGCGCCACCAGGGAAGCCCCTAAGTGGTCTTTAAATAGGAACACATTAGTATGTGTATGTTTATGCATAGAACTAAATTATCTCGCCTTAGTGGATATATTGTCCTAGGTGTCAGACGAATGACTCAACTTTTCAGTATGTCTTGCCTAAGACTCATTACTTTACCCCAGTACTATTGCCACACCCACCAGAAATAATCAAAACTCTTAATCTACCTCCCATTTCTTTGTCTGTTATTCATTTCTTCCCTCTCAGTGTCTAGTAAAAAACCTGGGGTGCAGGAAGGACTGAACAAATATTTGCTGAATGGATGGGTAAGAATATATGATTTTCAAATGCCTAACAAAAATCTTAAAACAGTGTTTAAAGTACGTGTTATACAAGTCTGTAAAAATAAATCTATTTTAATTCACTCTCTACTCCCTTAAGCTGATATCTTTTGATGCCTTTCAGAGAAAATTTGATGCATTTCTCTGTCAGGTTATAGAATAAGAAGCTTTTAAAAAAGATATCAAAGAGAAAGGGATTGTGAGAATGGAGCAAAGGTGTCATATCATGCACTGTGATTGGAATAGTGATGTATGGAGATCAACCTGGCATACCTCATTCCAGAAAAACTGGTTGGCGACTTTACTGAAATACACTTTTCTTGGCCAACAAAGAGGTTTAGACCTTCAGCCATTGCAATTGCTGACTGTAACCATGTGGGTAGGGTGGTGTCTGGGAAACTTTCCAGAAAGTTTTAAAGGGTTTTTAACCAGAGAATCACCTGTCATATTTACTCTAGAGTGATTAAGGTAATATATGACTACAGTCAACCAGTTTCTTGGATATTTCCATTCTGATTTTTGTTAGGCACCTACATTCATCAAGTACAAAGTAGAAATTAATTTCCATCTCTTTTCCAAAGTTACCCTGTGTTAAAAAAAATTTTTTTGAATGATCTAAACAATGATTTAGTCTCCCACCATTTATGTCTCATCTTACTTTCTGCCTTGACTTCCCTATCACTATCCAGCAGCCTTTTAAACAGACACTAAATTCTACTGATCTCCTTTGAAAATCTCTATTTCAAACATCAGTCTCTAAACCTACTGCCACTGATTTAGTTCAGATGCTCCTTATTTCACATAACAAGCCTCCTAACTGAATCCTCTGTCTCAAATCTCCTCCATTCTAGTCTTTCCTGCCTGCACCTGCCCTCAGAAGTGCCTCCCTAAAGTATCGTGATGATTATATTATCCACCTGCCTAAAAATATGTTGTACCATTGCCGACTAGATATCGTCTAGTTTTCTACAGGGGGAAAAATCCTCTCATCAGTCAATAAAGACATTTAGCCCCAGCAGCCTGTTTTGCATATGGTCATAAAATCTTTATATACTTGTGGAAAAACAACAGATTAGCCTAATGCTACTGTAAAGTAGTACAATATGGACACAGAATTTGTAGGAAATGAAGCAATTCTCTATAGAATTGCATGCTATTGGATTGTTAATTTTAAAACAAGTATTATTGCATGAAGCTCTGTTGTGCTGGTCATTTTCCTTCTCTACAAAAGAATACAGTTAAAGAAGTAAAGAACCACAGCATTTTGATACACTAGGGTGATTTCTATTGCTTCCCTAGAAACTTTGTCAGGACCATGGAAAATCCATTCTAGTGGTCTGTACAATACGTGTTCAGACCTTGAGTAAGGAAATGGGGAGATTAGTCAGTCTGTGAGGAACAGCATGCTGTAGGTGGAAAAGAAAGTGAACAATAAATTGAAATCATGAAAAGTTAAGCTATAGAATTGGTGGAAACTTAAGACTAGAGAAATAACTCCAGTACATGGTGAGCACAATAATTAGGTATTTGACTGTAGGAATAAAACTGATGATCAAATTAAAATGGTATCTCAGTAAACATTTTAAAACATTTATTTATTTATTTAAATAATAAAAATCAATCATGAACAGAGAAAGGACACAAAGTCTGTAATTCAGACAATAGAATTGTACTAATGTTGATGCCTTAGTTTTGATAAATATATCATAGTTATATACGTTCAGAGCATAAGGGGAAGCTGTGTGAGGGGTGATGTGAATGCTGTATACTGTTTTTGCAATTCACCTGTTAAGTCTAAACTTACTTCAAAATAAAAAGTTAGAAAGTAAATAAATCTTGAAAAAACACCATGACATCTTCAATCTCTGTGTACCATCTTGAGGTTACCAGTGTGTTCTGGCCTGGAGTACTACCTGTATTTATTGTCCCACTTCCTTCTTTTTTCCCTTGAAACATTTAATTAATTACAAAATAATAGGCCACAAAGTTGAGAGAAGAGTACGTTTTTTTGCTGTATATGTTTTTTTTTTTAGAGTTAAAAAAGTCTAAGGGAGGATGCCATAATATCAGTTTCTTGAAAGTTCAGTGTGATATTATGCACATTTCTAAAGAGAATCGTATAGGCTTCCAACCTAAGAGACAAAACAGCACATTGGAACACAAAATTTTCAATCAAGTGACCTAGATTGTGTGAATAGGGACATGTCTCATTACATTATAACTTAAAAGGATTGGAAAATCATATAAAACCATTTACTCTAATGGTTTCTAAAAGCTGATGTAAGAACTGGTGCTGGTCTCTGACAAAGATTTATTGGTCATCAGAGACATTATCTTCTCTATTAGATGTTTGCTTTTTATCTGATTAATTTTTCTTCTAAGTATCCTTTCTTCAACTTTCTTTCCTATTATTCTCTTGTTTACTTAATAGCTTCCTAATATTTAGGATTAAATTTCTTTTTTTCTTAATGCATGCCAGACTATAAAATGTTCCTCTCAATAACATTTAGCTGTATCCCACAGGTTTAATAGGTATGTTTTATTAATCATTGAGTCCTAAATATTCTCATTATTATTGTTTTTATTTTTTCCTTGACCAATGAATTATTTATGCCAATATTTCTGAAATTCCAAACATTTTTCTAGTTAGTTATTTCTACTTATTAGTGTAATTGTACTGTGGAGAGAAATCTTTGTAGTCTATATTGTACCAAGCTTTCGAAATTTATTGAAACATATTTCGTGGCCCAGTAGGTTGGAAAATACCATAAATGAACACATCTGCTTGAAAACAATGTGTTTCTACAGTTATTGGGTGCAGAATTTATAAAATCCATTATAGCAAATGTGATTATTATGTTCCTTAAATTTGATAACATTATTATTATTTTTTTTAACCAGCTTGAACTTTCAATTACTGAGAGAGGGATAAGAGAATCTCCAAATTGACAACAAATGTGATTATTTTTCCTTTTAGTTCTCTGAGAGTATATGTGTATAATTCATGGGCATTCTTATATATATATGAATATGCATATATGCATATATGTATGTGATTAGATTCATACAAGATATAATTTGATATCTTTCTGGACAGTTATATATACTAACCATTTTTAGTTTTAGTAATGCTTTTTGCCTTAAAAATCTATTTGATTGAACATACAACTATACAAGTTTGTTTTTTGATATTAAAATGCATATGAATCAGTTTAATTATAATACCAATAGATAAATACTAGCATTTCATGTAATATGGCTAGGAGTTTTTCAGTCAACCAACAATGGAATCATTCAACAAAGATTGTGTCACCTGAGCACTTAGTATGTGTGTAGAATATACAAATTTTATCACATCACTATTTTTTTAATTTTTGAATTTAATTTATTTTTTATACAGCAGGTTCTAATTAGTCATCCATTTTATACACATCAGTGTATACATGTCGATCCCAATCGCCCAATTCAGCACACCCCCACCACCACCCCTCCGCTGCTTTCCCCACTTAGTGTCCATAGGTTTGTTCTCTACATCTGTGTCTCAATTTCTGCCCTGCAAGCAAGTTCATCTGTACCATTTTTCTAGGTTCCATATATATGCGTTAATATACGATATTTGTTTTTCTTTTTCTGACTTACTTTACTCTGTATGACAGTCTCTAGATCCATCCACGTCTCAACAAATGACCCAGTTTTGTTCCTTATATGACTGAGGAATATTCCATTGTATATATGTACCACATCTTCTTTATCCATTCGTCTATCAATGGGCATTTAGGTTTCTTCCATGACCTGGCTATTGTAAATAGTGCTGCAATGAACATTGGGGTGTATGTGTCTTTTTCAATTATGGTTTTCTCTGGGTATATGCCCAGTAGTGGGATTGCTGGGTCGTATGGTAGTTTTATTTGTAGTTTTTTTTGTTTTTTTTTTTGGCGGTACGCAGGCCTCTCACTGTTGTGGACTCTCCCGTTGCAGAGCACAGGCTCCGGATGTGCAGGCTCAGTGGCCATGGCTCACGGGCCTAGCCGCTCCGTGGCATGTGGGATCTTCCCAGACCAGGGCACGAACGTGCGTCCCCTGCATCAGCAGGCAGACTCTCAACCACTGTGCCACCAGGGAAGCCGTATTTATAGATTTTTAAGGAACCACCATAGTGTTCTCCATAGTGGCGGTATCAATTTACATTCCCACCGACAGTGCAAGAGTGTTCCCTTTTCTCCACACCCTCTCCAGCATTTGTTGTTTGTAGATTTTCTGATGATGCCCATTCTAACTGGTGTGAGGTGATACCTCATTGTAGTTTTGATTTGCATTTCTCTAATAATTAGTGATATCGAGCAGCTTTTCATGTGCTTCCTGGCCATCGCTATGTCTTCTTTGGAGAAGTGTCTATTTAGGTCTTCTGCCCATTTTTGGATTGGGTTGTTTGCTTTTTAAATATTGAGCTGCATGAGCTGTGTATATATTTTGGAGATTAATCCTTTGTCCATTGATTCATTTGCAAATATTTTCTCCCAATCTGAGAGTTGTGTTTTCGTCTTGTTTATGGTTTCCTTTGCTGTGCAAAAGCTTTGAAGTTTCATTAGGTCCCGTTTGTTTATTTTTGTTTTTATTTCCATTACTCTAGGAGGTGGATCAAAAAAGATCTTGCTGTGATTTATGTCAAAGAGTGTTCTTCCTATGTTTTCCTCTAAGAGTTTTACAGTGTCTGGTCTTGCATTTAGGTGTCTAATCCATTTTGAGTTTATTTTTGTGTATGGTGTTAGGGAGTATTCTAATTTCATTCTTTTACATGTAGCTGTCCAGTTTTGCCAGCACCACTTATTGAAGAGACTGTCTTTTCTCCATTGTATATCCTTGGCTCCTTTGTCATAGATTAGTTGACCATAGGTGCATGGGTTTACCTCTGGGCTTTCTATCTTGTTCTGTTGATCCATGTTTCTGTTTTTGTGGCAGTACCATACTGTCTTGATTACTGTAGCTTTGTAGTATAGTCTGAAGTCAGGGAGTCTGATTCCTCCAGCTGCGTTTTTTTCCCTCAGGACTGCTTTGGCTATTCAGTGTCTTTTGTGTCTCCATACAAATTTTAAGATTTTTTTTTTTAGTTGTTTAAAAAATGCCATTGATAATTTGATAAGGATTGCATTGAATCTGTAGATTGCTTTGGGTAGTATAGTCATTTTCACAATATTGATTCTTCCAGTCCAAGAACACGGTATATCTCTCCATCTGTTGATATCATCCCTAATTTCTTTCGTCAGTGTCTTATAGTTTTCTGCATACAGGTTTTTTGTCTACTTAGGTAGGTTTCTTCCTAAGTAATTTATTCTTTTTGTTGCAGTGGTAAATGGGAGTGTTTCCTTAATTTTTCTTTCAGATTTTTCATCATTAGTGTATAGGAATGCAAGAGATTTCTGTGCATTAATTTTGTATCCTGCAGCTTTACCAAATTCATTGATTAGCTCTAGTAGTTTTCTGGTGGCATCCTTAGGATTCTCTATGTAAAGTATCATGTCATCTTCAAACAGTGACAGTTTTACTTCTTCTTTTCCAATTTGTATTCCTTTTCTTTCTTTTTCTTCTCTGATTGCTGTGGCTAGGACTTCCAAAACTATGTTGAATAATAGTGGTGAGAGTGGACATCCTTGTCTTGTTCCTGATGTTAGAGGAAATGCTTTCAGTTTTTCACCATCGAGAATGATGTTTGCTGTGGGTTTGTCATATATAGCCTTTATTATGTTGAGGTAGCTTCCCTCTATGCCCACTTTCTGGAGAGTTTTTACCATAAATTGGTGTTGAATTTTGTCAAAAGCTTTTTCTGCATCTATTGAGGTGATCATATGGTTTTTATTCTTCAATTTGTTAGTATGGTGTATCACATTGATTGATTTGCGTATATTGAAGAATCCTTGCATTCCTGGGATAAATCCCACTTGATCATAGTGTATGATCCTTTTAATGTATTGTTGGATTCTGTTTGCTAGTATTGTGTTGAGGATTTTTGCATCTATATTCATCAGTGATATTGGTCTGTAATTTTCTTTTTTTGTAATAACTTTGTCTTCTTTAGGTATCATGGTGATGGTGGCCTCATAGAATGAATTTGGGAGTGTTCCTTCCTCTGCAATTTTTTGGAAGAGTTTGAGAAGCATGGGTGTTAACTCTTCTCTAAATGTTTGATAGAATTCACCTGTGAAACCATCTGGTCCTGGACTTTTGTTTGTTGGAAAATTTTTAATCACAATTTCAATTTCATTACTTATTATTGGTCTGTTCATATTTTCTATTTCTTCCTGGTTCTGCCTTGGAAGGTTATACCTTTCTAAGAATTTGTCCATTTCTTCCAGGTTGTCCATTTTATTGGCATAGAGTTGCTTGTAGTAGTCTCTTAGGATGCTTTGTATTTCTGTGGTGTCTGTTGTAACTTCTCCTTTTTCATTTCTAATTTTCTGATTTGAGTCCTCTCATTTTTGTTGATGAGTCTGGCTAATGGTTTCTCAATTTTGTTTATCTTCTCAAAGAACCAGCTTTTAGTTTTATTGATCTTTGCTATTGTTTTCTTTGTTTCTATTTCATTGACTTCTGCTCTGATCTTTATGATTTCTTTCCTTCTGCTAACTTTGGGATTTGTTTGTTCTTCTTTCTCTAGTTCCTTTAGGTGTAAGGTTAGATGTTTATTTGATATTTGTCTTGTTTCTTGAGGTAGGCTTGTATAGCTATAAACTTCCCTCTTAGATCTCCTTTTGTATAGCCTTAAACTTCCCTCTTAGAACTGCTTTTGCTGCATCCCATAGGTTTGGGATCATCATGTTTTCATTGTCATTTGTCTCTAGGTATTTTTTGATTTCCTCTTTGATTTCTTCAGTGATCTCTTGGTTATTTAGTAATGTATTGTTTAGCCCCCATGTGTTTGGGTTCTTTACGGTTTTTTTCTCTGTAATTCATTTCTAATCTCATAGTATTGTGGTCAAAAAAGATGCTTGATATGATTTCAATTTTCTTAAATTTACTGAGGCTTGATTTGTGAGCCAAGATGTGATCTATCCTGTAGAATATTCCGTGAGCACTTGAGAAGCAAGTGTAATCTGCTGTTTTTGGATTGAATAACCTATAAATATCAACTAAATCTATCTGGTTTGTTGTGTCATTTAAAGCTTCTGTTTCCTTATTTATTTTCACTTTGGATGATCTGTTCATTGGTGTAAGTGAGGTGTTAAAGTCCTCCACTATTATTGTGTAACTGTCGATTTCCTCTTTTATAGCTGTTAGCAGTTGCCTTATGTATTGAGGTGCTCCTACGTTGGGTGCATATATATTTATAATTGTTATATCTTCTTCTTGGATTGATTCCTTGATCATTATGTAGTGTCCTTCCTTGTCTCTTGTAACATTCTTTATTTTAAAGTCTATTTTATCTGATATGAGTATTGCTTCTCCAGCTTTATTTTGATTTCCATTTGCTTGGAATATCTCTTTCCATCCCCTCACTTTCAGTCTGTATGTGTCCATAGGTCTGAAGTGGGTTTCTTGTAGGCAGCACACATATGGGTCTTGTTTTTGTATCCATTCAGCAAGCCCATGTCTTTTGGTTGGAGCATTTAATCCATTCACATTTAAGGTAATTATCAATATGTATGTTCCTATGACCATTTTCTTAATTGTTTTGGGTTTGTTTTTGTAGGTCCTTTACTTCTCTTTTGTTTCCCACTTAGAGAACTTCCTTTAGCATTTGTTCTAGAGCTGGTTTGGTGGTGCTGAATTCTCTTAACTTTTGCATGTCTGTAAAGCTTTTGATTTCTCCATCGAGTCTGAATGAGATCTTTGCTGGGTAGAGTAATCTTGGTTGTAGTTTCTTCCCTTTCATCGCTTTAAGTATGTCATGGCACTCCCTTCTGGTTTGTAGAGTTTCTGCTGAGAGATCAGCTGTTAACCTTATGGGAGTTCCCTTGTATGTTATTTGTCATTTTTCCCTTGCTGCTTTCATAATTTGTCTGTGTCTTTAATTTTTGCCAATTTGATTACTATGTGTCTTGGTGTGTTTCTCCTTGGGTTTATCCTGTATGGGACTTGCTGAGCTTCCTGGACTTTGGTGGATATTTCCTTTCCCATGTTAGGGAAGTTTTCAACTATAATCTCTTCAAATATTTTCTCGGGTCCTTTTTCTCTCTCTTCTCCTCTGGGGCCCCTATAATGCAAATGTTTTTGCATTTAATGTTGTCCCAGAGGTCTCTTAGGCTGTCTTCATTTCTTTTCATTCTTTTTTCTTTATTCTTTTCTGCAGCAGTGAATTCCACCATTCTGTCTTCCAGGTCACTTCTCCATTCTTCTGCCTGAGTTATTCTGCTATTGATTCCTTCTAGTGTAGTTTTCATTTCAGTTATTGTATTGTTCATCTCTGTTTGTTTGTTTGTTTGTTTTTTGCGGTACGCAGGCCTCTCACTGTTTTGGCCTCTCCTATTGTGGAGCACAGCCTCTGGACGCGCAGGCTCAGCGGCCATGGCTCATGGGCCCAGCCACTCCACGGCATGTGGGATCTTCCCAGACCGGGGCACGAACCTGTGTCCGCTGCATCAGCAGGCAGACTCTCAACCACTGCGCCACCAGGGAAGCCCCGTTTGTTTGTTTTTTAATTCTTCTAGGTCTTTGTTAAACATTTCTTGCATCTTCTTGATCTTTGCCTCCATTCTTTTCCCGAGGTCCTGTATCATCTTCAGTATCATTATTCTGAATTCTTTTTCTGGAAGTTTGCCTATCTCCACTTCATTTAGTTGTTTCTCTGGGCTTTTATCTTGTTCCTTCATCGTGCATAGCTCTCTGCCTTTTCATCTTGTCTATCTTTCTGTGAATGTGGTTTTTATTTCAGAGGCTGCACGATTGTAGTTCTTGCTTCTGCTGTCTGCCCTCTGGTGGATGAGGCTATCTAAGGGGTTTGTGCAAGTTTCCTCCATATCACTATTAAGTTAAGATACTGTAGAAGATTAACACACAGGAGATTTGCTTGGTATAATATCTTCCCACCCACGATAGTGCATTGAGAAATAATAAACTTATTGTTACATTTTAGCTTTAAGAATTCTAACAAGATAAGAGCTACTATTTTTTCTTTACTTGTCAATTGTCAGTTGTATCACTTGTTCTATTATTAAGCTTACCCGTGTATATTCTACTATTGTATTCTACTGTTGTATTCTATTATTAAGCTTATGTGTATATATTCTACTATTGTATGTATTAATTAAGTCAGATGAGAAAAGTATTGATATAATACCTATTTTTTACTCTACCACTCACATGAATGAATGAAACAGATAAGATATAAATATATCAAAATCAAAGACTGGCATACCTTATATTATGCTTAAGTGGGTATTATTCTGAAAAATATTTACTATCTCCTAATGAAACATTCATAGACAAGTTAGTATACTTTAGTTTGATTTTAAATGTTTCAAGTATATATCACAGTGTCTTCATGGTTATATCACAAAATAGATCATGTTCCTCTTATGTCCAGAGAACAGCTTTACATTTAACGATAAACATTTATGGGGCTTTCACTTCCAATTATGTATGTAAATGGTGCCAACACAAACAACTAAAGCCTATAATGAGTAGATAAAGCCTAAATCCTAGGGCAGAGTCAAAAAGCACAAAAGCCTGACCTACTTTCTATTCCCCTCCAACCACATCACAAATTTTGTTTTGTTTATATTTTCCTGGCATCTCTTTTCCATCTTTTTCCTTATTATGTCTTGTGTCACTTGTAAACAACAGAGTTGGATTTTTTTTTCCTCGTCTGGCTGTCTGTCTTTTATCTGGATACTGAGTCAATTTACATTTGTCACGATTTCTTAAACATCTGGATTTATTTGTACCATCAAATTCTCTACCCTCCATTTGTCCTGTTTTGTGAATGTATTTTTCTTTTTTCTCTCCTTTGTTTCTTTCAACTGTTTTATTTTGTGTTGCATTGGTTTTCGATTGTTATCATTCTATATTTTCATACCTATGGGTTTTGATACTATGATCGATTTTTTTAATGATCACCTTAGGAATTTTAAATTATGTGCATATCAACTGTGAAGCAGTTTAATATCTTTACTATCCATCTAAACAATAAAAGACCTTATAGTATTTTAACTCAGACCAACTAATTATGACAGTTATAACCATTTATTTTAGTTCTACCATTATGTTTTATAAGTCCACAATACTCACATGTTTGTTTTATATGGTTATAGTTTGTTAGTTTTACTTACATTTATACAAGGTTATTTACTGTTTATTTCTTCATCGAAATCTCAGATATTTCATATAGCATCACTTCCTTTCTACTTGAAGTTCATTATTAATGAATTGACTGATTCAAAAATATTACTGAATGCTTATTACATCCCCCAGAGTATAGCTGTCGTAATTGTAGCATCTGAAAAATATAGATAAAAATCTTTGTCCATTCTTTTTAATTTTTTTTAGTGATAATCTCTTTGTGGCAAAGCAGATATTATTGTCTGAAAATGTCTTATTTTTCTCAGCTTTATTTTTAAAAGATATTTTTGAAGGGTCTGCAATCCTAGCTCCACTTTGGTTTTCTTTCAGCCTATTATTGAAAGTATCATTGCATTTTTCCTTGGTTTTGATTGTTTCTGAAAAGTCAGCTGTTTATATAATTATTATACCTCTAAGATACTGGCTTTAATCTCTAAACATTCTTAAAGTCATCTGATTATCCTTGGTAATCTGCAGCTTCACCATAATGGGTTTGCATGTATCTTTTCTGTTTGGAATTTGTTAGACATTCTGTGGATTGTTGTTTTTCATTAGCTATAAAAAATTGCCAGTGATTACCTATTTAATATCGTATTTATCCCATATCATATCTTTCATATTTAACAGTTTTTCTATTCTGTACTGATTATGGAATATACCTTTACACTTTTCATTTTTACTACTTCTTTCATCAGTACTCTGTGTGTGTGTGTGTGTGTGTGTGTGTGTGTGTATAGAGAGAGAGAGAGATTATTTTAGGAAGTTCCATTTGCTACCTTTCTAAATATGCATATTTATTTTATAAGCATATGTGTGTGTATATATGTTATATATCTATATCTATCTATATCTATCTATCTATCTATATATATATATAGAGAGAGAGAGAGAGAGAGAGTTCTGTTGGAATCCCTACAGAAGTAGATGCAAGACTCTGTCACCTGTCTCATAATCCTTGCTATGATCCGAATGTTTGTGTCTGTAAAATTCATATGTTGAAATCCTTACCCACAAGGTGATGTATTAGGAGGTGGATCCTTTGGAAGGTGACTAGGTCATGAGTGCGCAGCCCTTATAAATGGGATTAGAGCCCTTATGAAAGAGATCCAAGAGAGCTCACTAGCCCCTCTACCATGTGAGGGCACAGTGACAAATCGTGGACTATGAACCAGCAAGAGAGCCCTCACTGGAATGTGACTGTGTTGGTGTCTTGATTTCAGACTTTCCAGTTTCCCCAACTGTGAGAAATAGATTTGTTTTCTATAAGCTTCCCAGTCTGTAGTATTTTATTAGAGCAGCCAAAATGGCCTAAGACACTCCCCTTGAGGTTGTGACTCTGAGGCTCAAATTAAATGGAGTTGGCACATTTCCTCCAAATGTAACCCAATTTAAGAGTTTTATTTTTTATGTGCTGGTTCTTTTTTTCATGTAACCTTTGTCCTGTTTAAATTTCTGCCAGTTTATGGATGTATTTTAATAGCTACTTTTTTATAATTTACCCAGTAGTTGTTGATGTTAATGTCCCTTTGTATATTTAAGATACCTATCCAAGTAAAGGATTAAAGACATGGAAGAATTTTCCCAGCTTACCTGTAAGTTTCCACATTCTTCACTTTCTCAAGCCATTGAATCTATTTTATGTGTAGCTGCAGCTCCAACTGAAGAAAAGTTTCTGTCTACATGTCACTTTTTTCTGCCAGTATGAGAAGGAATATCAAATGAGACATAGAAGAGGGAGAATTTTCCCTGTAATTAATCAATAAACAAAATATAAACCAATTTGTACTCCAGAAAAATTGATTCATCTTTCTCAGGTAGCTGAACTATGCAGTTCTTCTCTCTTTTAATTACTAAGAGATGTCAGCTTACAATGCAAAATACCTAGTCTGTTCTATGAAATGGAGCCCAATTGAAAATGCTTCCTCTGTTCACAAGGATCCAGTATAAAGGCTTTATTTTTTAATTGCCTACCTTAACACTATGCTTCCTCAACCCCAAATTACCCCTTGTCAGCCCTGTCCCTCAGTTAACATCCATCATTAAAATTTCCCAACGTACAACAGTCTTATCTTACCTCCTGGGCAAGTGTCACTCAAGACCAATAGTTTTGTGTATGTGTGTGTGTGTGGGTGTGTGTGTGTGTGGGTGTGGGTGTGTGTGAATCTCTAAATGATGAACCATGGAGCATTGTGGGGTGACTGGTTTTACCTTGCACTTCACTCACTGTTGGAAGGAAGGAAACCCAGCTGGTTTTAGACAGCAAGACTAAGGAGAGAACTAAGTTTCATACTGAGTATAATTAGGAGGACATAGATCTTATTTAATTATTTTGATGAGTATTCAAATTCCTGCTTAGCATTTATTTTGCCCTTTGAATTCTTTATTTATTAAGCTTAGTTTTGTAACTCTACGTGTATGTACCAGGCCAGAGACTCAGAGTTAGGAACGTCAGGAAACAATTCCAAAAGAAAGTGCCCATGCATCTTATTAAATTTTGAGGTAGACTTGAACGTCAAAAGCAATGAACAATGGCCTTATGTGGACTTAAGTCTAATGAAAGGACCTTTAACCACTCTTCAATAGTGTAGCTATTTTATTTATTTTAACCTTATTCTATATGATTTATACAAAATGCTTATTTATGCCCAATGTTAAAGCACTTCTGAGGAAATCAAAGGCAATCAGTCTTCTTCAACTGCTAACTTCCTGATAATTACCAGTACCACTGGACACCATTATGTTGGCTTAAGAAATTGTAACTCTGAATTTTATTTCTACCACTCACTCTGTGATTGTACTAACAGTACATGGGAATACAGAGCTCTACAGGAAGGATTGGTAACCATGGTGATGGGAGGGTACTTTCTGCAGTAACTCCACTGTACAAAATAATTTATGCATGAATGTAAAATCACAGATGTTTTGAACCATATGCAGGCTATATATAACTACAGTGCAAGTGACAAGTTACTAGGGAGTCACTAATCCAAAAGAGGTGAGCCCCAGTCAGATAATAATTCTTTCTTCTCCTCATTGTTCTAGTGGAAACCTCCTAGGTACAGGGTCCCACCACTTTGGGGAATGAAGTTCAAGTGTATGTGTTAATGTGTGTGTGTGAGTGTGCGAGTGTGTGTGTGTTTATACAAGACAGTGGGGTATACAGAAGGAAATGTACAGAAAGGAACACACTGAAAAAATAATAGGGAAAAGAAAGCGAAGGCAACATGATAAAAAACAATCTTCCTGTTAACCTTTCTTTCTTATATTATCTCTATTCCTAAGAGTTTTGGTGTACAGAAATATTGACTTTTAGGAGTATAACTGAGTTTTTTACTTTAATTTAGGAAAATAAATATTTCTAATTTAATTTTTTTTGCTATTTATTTTAACATCTTTATTGGAGTATAATTGCTTTACAATGGTGTGTTAGTTTCTGCTTTATAACAAAGTGAATCAGTTATACATATACATATGTTCCCATATCTCTTCCCTCTTGCGTCTCCCTCCCTGCCACCCTCCCTATCCCACTCCTCTAGGTGGTCACAAACCACCTAGCTGATCTCCCTATGCTATGTGGCTACTTCCCACTAGCTATCTATTTTATGTTTGGTAGTGTATATATGTCCATGCCACTCTCTCACGTTGTCACAGCTTACCCTTCCCCCTCCCCACATTCTCAAGTCCATGCTCTAGTAGGTCTGTGTCTTTATTCCTGTCTTAACCCTAGTTTCTTCATGACCTTTTTTTTGTTTTTTTCTTAAATTCCATATATATGTTAGCATACGGTATTTATTTTTCTCTTTCTGATTTACTTCACTCTGTATGACAGTCTCTAGGTCCATCCACCTCACTACAAATAACTCAATTTCATTTCTTTTTATGGCTGAGTAATATTGCATTGTATATATGTGCCACATCTTCTTTATCCATTCATCTGTTGATGGACACTTAGGTTGCTTCCATGTCCTGGCTATTGTAAATAGAGCTGCAATGAACATTTTGGTACATGACTCTTTGAATTATGGTTTTCTCTGGGTATATGCCCAGTAGTGGGATTGCTGGGTCGTATGGTAGTTCTATTTGTAGTTTTTAAGGAAACTCCATACTGTTCTCCATAGTGGCTGTATCAATTTACATTCCCACCAATAGTGCAAGAGTGTTCCCTTTTCTCCACACCCTCTCCAGCACTTATTGCTTCTAGATTTTTTGATGATGGCCATTCTGCCTGGTGTGAGATGATATCTCACTGTAGTTTTGATCTGCATTTCTCTAATGATTAATGATGTTGAGCATTCTTTCATGTGTTTGTTGGCAATCTGTATATCTTCTTTGGAGAAATGTCTATTTAGGTCTTCTGCCCATTTGTGGATTAGGTTGTTTGTTTTTTTTGTTATTGAGCTGCACGAGCTGCTTGTAAATTTTGGAGATTAATCCTTTGTCAGTTGCTTCATTTGCAAATATTTACTCCCATTCTGAGGGTTGTCTTTTCATCTTGCTTACGCTTTCCTTTGCTGTGTAAAAGCTTTTAAGTTTCATTAGGTCCCATTTGTTTATTTTTATTTCCATTTCTTTAGGAGGTGGGTCAAAAAGGATCTTGCTGTGATTTATGTCATTGAGTGTTCTGCCTATGTTTTCCTCTAAGAGTTTGATAGTGTCTGGCCTTACACTTACGCCTTTAATCCATTTTGTGTTTATTTTTGTGTATGGTGTTAGGGACTGTTCTAATTTCATACTTTTACATGTACCTGTCCAGTTTTCCCAGCACCACTTATTGAAGAGGCTTTCTTTTCTCCACTGTATATTCTTGCCTCCTTTATCAAAGATAAAGTGACCATATGTGTGTGGGTTTAACTCTGGGCTTTCTATCCTGTTCCATTGATCTATCTTTCTGTTTTTGTGCCAGTACCATACTGTCTTGATTATTGTAGCTTTGTAGTATAGTCTGAAGTCAGGGAGCCTAATTCCTCCAGCTCCATTTTTCATTCTCAAGATTGCTTTGGCTGTTCGAGGTCTTTTGTGTTTCCATACAAGTTGTGAAATTTTTTGTTCTACTTCTGTGAAAAATGCCATTAGTAGTTTGATAGGGATTGCATTGAATCTGTAGATTGCTTTGGGTAGTAGAGTCATTTTCACAATGTTGATTCTTCCAATCCAAGAACATGGTATATCTCTCCATCTATTTGTATCATCTTTAATTTCTTTCATTAGTGTCTTATAATTTTCTGCATACAGGTCTTTTGTCTCCTTAGGTAAGTTTATTCCTAGATATTTTATTCTTTTTGTTGCAATGATAAATGGGACTGTTTCCTTAATTTCTCTTTCAGATTTTTCATCATTAGTGTATAGGAATGCCAGAGATTTCTGTGCATTAATTTTGTATCCTGCTACTTTACCAAATTCATTGATTAGTTCTAGTAGTTTTCTGGTAGCATCTGTAGGATTCTCTATGTATAGTATCATGTCATCTGCAAACAGTGACAGCTTTACTTCTTCTTTTCCGACCTGGATTCCTTTTATTTCCTTTTCTTCTCTGATTGCTGTGGCTAAAACTTCCAAAACTATGTTGAATAAGAGAGGTGAGAGTGGGAAACCTTGTCTTGTTCCTGATCTTAGTGGAAATGGTTTCAGTTTTTCACCATTGAGGATGACGTTGGCTGTGGGTTTGTCATATATGGCCTTTATTATGTTGAGGAAAGTTCCCTCTATGCCTACATTCTGCAGGGCTTTTATCATCAGTGGGTGTTGAGTTTTGTCAGAAGCTTTCTATGCATCTGTTGAGATGATCATATGGTTTTTCTCCTTCAGTTTGTTAACATGGGGTATCACGTTGATTGATTTGCATATATTGAAGAATCATTGCATTCCTGGAATAAACCTTACTTGATCATGGTGTATGATCCGTTTAATTTGCTGTTGGATTCTGTTTGCTAGTATTTTGTTGAGGATTTTTGCATCTATGTTCATCAGTGATATTGGCCTGTAGTTTTCTTTCTTTGTGACATCTTTGTCTGGTTTTGGTATCAGGGTGATAGTGGCCTCGTAGAATGAATTTGGGAGTGTTCCTCCCTCTGGTATATTTTGGAAGAGTTTGAGAAGGATAGGTGTTAGCTCTTCTCTAAATGTTTGACAGAATTCATCTGTGAAGCCATCTGGTCCTGGACTTTGGTTTGTTGGAAGATTTTTAATCACAGTTTCCATTTCAGTGCTTGTGATTGGTCTGTTGATATTTCCTATTTCTTCCTGGTTCAGTCTCGGCAGGTTATGCATTTCTAAGAATTTGTCCGTTTCTTCCAGTTTGTCCATTTTATTGACATAGAGTTGATTGTAGTAATCTCTCATGATCCTTTGTATTTCTGCAGTGTCAGTTGTTACTTCTCCTTTTTCATTTCTAATTCAATTGATATGAGTCTTCTCACTTTTTTCTTCATGAGTCTGGCTGATGGTTTATCAATTTTGTTTATCTTCTCTAGAACGAGCTTTTAGTTTTATTGATCTTTGTTATTGTTTCCTTCATTTCTTTTTCATTTCTTTCTGATCTGATCTTTATGATTTCTTTCCTTCTACTAACTTTGGGGTTTTTTTGTTCTTCTATCTCTAATTGCTTTAGGTGCAAAGTTTGGTTGTCTATTTGAGATGTTTCCTGTTTCTTAAGGTAGGATTATATTGCTATAATCTTCCCTCTTAGAACTGCTTTTGCTGCAACCCATAGGTTTTGGCTCGTTGTGTTTTCATTGTCATTTGTTTCTAGGTATATTTTGATTTCCTCTTTGATTTCTTCAGTGATCACTTCATTATTAAGTAGTGTATTGTTTAACTCCATGTGTTTGTATTTTTCACAGATCTTTTCCTATAATTGATATCTGGTCTCATAGCATTGTGGTAGAAAAGGTACTTGATATGATTTCCATTTTCTTACATTTACCTAGGTTTGATTTGTGACCCAAGATATGATCTATCCTGGACAATGTTCCCTGAGCACTTGAGAAAAATGTGTATTCTGTTGTTTTTGAATGGAATGTCCTATAAATATCAATTAAGTCCATCTTGTTTAATATATCATTTAAAGCTTGTGTTTCCATATTCATTTTCATTTTGGATCATCTGTCCATTGGTGAAAGTGGGGTGTTAAAGTCCCCTGCTATGATTGTGTTGCTGTCGATTTCCCCTTTTATGGCTGTTAGTATTTGCTTCAGTGTATTGAGGTGCTCCTATGTTGGGTGCATAAATATTTACAATTGTTATATCTTCTTCTTGTATCGATCCCTTGATCATTATGTAGTGTCCTTCTTTGTCTCTTGTGATAGTCTACATTTTAAAGTCTATTTTGTCTGATGTTTGAATTGCTACTCCAGCTTTCTTCTGATTTCTATTCGCATGGAATATATTTTTCCATCCCCTCACTTTCAGTCTGCATGTTTCCCTAGGTCTGAAGACGGTCTCTTGTAGACAGTATATATATGAGTCTTGTTTCTGTATACATTCAGCCAGTCTGTGTCTCTGGTGGGAGCATTTAATCCATTTACATTTAAGGTAATTATTGATATTATGTTCCTATGACCATTTTCTTAATTGTTTTGGGTTTGTTATAGTAGGTCTTTGCCTTCTTTTGTTTTTCTTGCCTAGAGAAGTTCCTTTAGCATTTGTTGTAAAGCTGGTTTGGTGGTGCTGAACTCTCAGCTTTTGCTTGTCTGTAAAGGTTTTAATTTCCTCCATCAAATCTGAATGTGATCCTTGCTGGTTAGAGTAATCTTGGTTGTAGGTTGTTCTCCTTCATCACTTTAAATATGTCCTGCCAGTCCCTTCTGGCTTGCAGAGTTTCTGCTGAAAGATCAGCTATTAACCTCATGGGGATTCCCTTGTGTGTTTTTTGTTGTTTTTCCTTTGCTGCTTTTAGTATGTTTCCTTTGTATTTAATTTTTGATAGTTTGATTAATATGTGTCTTGGCATGTTTCTCCTTGGATTTATCCTGTATGGGGCTCTCTGTGCTTCCTGGACTTGATTAACTATTTCCTTTCCCATATTAGGGAAGTTTTCAACTATAATCTCTTCAAATATTTTCTCAGTCCCTTTCTTTTTCTCTTCTTCTTCTGGGACCCCTGTAATTTGAATGTTGGTGCTTTTAATGTTGTCCCAGAGGTCTCTGAAACTCTCCTCAGTTCTTTCCATTCTCTTTTCTTTATTCTGCTCTGCAGTAGTTATTTCCACTGTTTTATCTTCCAGGTCACTTATCCGTTCTTCTGCCTCAGTTATTCTGCTATTGATCCCATCTAGAGTATTTTTAGTTTCATTTATTGTGTTGTTCATCATTGCTTGTTTCCTCTTTAGTTCTTCTAGGTCCTTGTTAAATGTTTCTTGCATTTTCTCTATTCTATTTCCAAGATCTTGGATCATCTTTACTATCATTATTCTGAATTTTTTTTCAGGTAGACTGCCTATTTCCTCTTCATTTGTTAGGTCTAGTGAGTTTTTACCTTGTTCCTTCATCTGCTGTGTGTTTTTCTGTCTTTTCATTTTGCTTAACTAACTGTGTTTGGGGTCTCCTTTTCGCAGGCTGCAGGTTCATAGTTCCCGTTGTTTCTGGTGTCTGTCCCCAGTGGCTCAGGTTGGTTCAGTGGGTTGTGTGTGCTTCCTGGTGGAGGGGACTAGTGCCTGTGTTATGGTGGATGAGGCTGGATTTTGTCTTTCTGGTGGGCAGGTCCACGTCTGGTGGCGTGTTTTAGGGTGTCTGTGGCCTTATTATGATTTTAGGCAGCCTCTCTGCTAATGGATGGGGCTGTGTTCCTGTCTTGCTAGTTGTTTGGCATAGGGTGTCCAGCACTGTAGCTTGCTGGTCATTGAGTGAAGCTGGATCTTGGGCTTGAGATGGAGTTCTCTGGGAGATTTTCGCCATTTGATATTATGTGGAACTGGGAGGTCTCTTGTGGACCAGTGTCCTGAACTTGGCTCTCCCACCTCAGTGGCACAGCCCTGATGCCTGGCTGGAGCACCAAGAGCCTTTCATCCACAGGACTCAGAAGAAAAGGGAGATAAAATAAGAAAGAGGAGGAGGAGGAGGGGGAGGAGGGGGAGGAGGAGGAGGGGGAGGAGGAGGAGGAGGAGGAGGGAGGATAAAAAAATAAAGTAAGATAAAATAAAATAAAGTTATTAAAATAAAAATAATTATTAAGAAAAAATGTTAAAAAGTAAAAAAAACAAAACAAACAAAAGAAGACAGAAGGATAGAACCCTTGGACAAATGGTGAAAGCAACTTGTACAGACAAAATCTCGCACAAAAGCATACACATACACACTCACCAAAAGAAGAAAAGGGGAAAAAATAATATATCTTGCTCTCAAAGTCCACCTCCTCGATTTGAGATGATTCCTTGTCTCTTCAGGTATTCCACAGATGCAGGTACGTCCAAGACTGCCGTGGCTTCGGCCTCCATGGCCCCTCCAGGGCAGGCAGCCCACTGATACTTAAATCATGCAGGAAATCAATTTAATAGGCCAACTAAAAAAATTCTAAAAATATTAGAAGAGACAAACTTTTCACTATTTTCAGATGTTATCATTGTCTTCCTAAAAATTTCAAGCAAATGAACCTGGAGGAGACTTCCCTGATGGTCCAGTGGTAAAGAATCCACCTTACAATCTCTAATTTAGTTTTTAAACTAGAAATTTGTGCCTTGGTTATTGGGAATAGCTCTTAGGCTAGTTGTGTTTGCAACTCAGTGAAATCATTTATCTTCATAATAACAATTTAAAAGGTTAAATTGTGTTTAGTATAATTTGAAATCCAAGGAAATGTTTTATACGTGTTTGAAATATTTGTATCTAAATTTTCTGTTCTTTTTTGATCGGAGGTCTTAAAGGGATAAATCCTTAGTTACCCCCAAACTTGTGCTTAGTTACCCCACATGCACTTTTATCAGAGCTGGCTCCACAAGTTACATAGTCTTAAGAAATAAATAGTTCTGTAAATTCTGCTTTTCACCTGTAAAAATAAATGCTGCTTTTAGGACAGGTTTTCTAAAAGAGAAGCCCTTAGAAATCACAAAATTAATGCAATACTTTGTGGAATAGAGCTATTTTCAGTACCACTGGCCTTTTAGTCTTCAGAGGCGAAAGAAAGGAAAGTAAAATGGAAGGAAACCAATTTGCATTGAAAAGCTTCTCATGCCTCAGGGCACTTTGGGCCCAGGATTGCCTCTTTCTTCATTGCCCAGTTCTTTATATCTTAGAAGAATGTGGCAACTGCCTCTTTTAGATTAAAGTCTTCCTGGACTTTTGTTCCTTACCCCACCTCTTTGCTTACTGCTTTTTGTCTTGCAGCCCTACTTTCATTTTAATATAAATTGCCTACTGGTAATTAAATACCTTTCTTCAGATCCAAGGGAGACTCCCGTCAGGCAATTGTTTTTCCCTCCTTGATGCCCTTCTTCTGGTGGAGGCACTAACGTGCAATTAAACATTAGCAGAGAGCCTTAATATTAACCCAACTAACATTTAATAGAAGGAGTTACTCCACAGTTCAAGAGGACAGTCGCCTCTTGACATATCCAGTTTTGCCTTGACTGTGGGTAGGGTGCTCTCAAATGATGAAAAGCTGTAAAGGTGCTTCTATGGTAAAGCCACTGAGTGGCAGGAGAGACAACAGACCTGGACTGTAATAGATGGTGGGCTCCCAGCAGGCCACACGGGAGCATAAGACACCACAGTCGGTCAAAAATGTCAGGGCTTTCCAGATGGCTCTGACAACTGCCAATCTCAATATTGTGTATTGGAAGAAATCAACTAACCTTTGCACTCTAAGTTGGGAAATTCTGCTTTCTGACACTTAGTCCTGAGAGTTCCGTTCAGTTTGTCCTTTTGAATGATGCTAGACCCTGCCATGGAAAAGAGATAGATTTGAAAATGCTGAGCAACAAGCTTACTTATCTACCTCCTCTTCATGTCCCTCTTGAGAAATATGACAAGGTGATGGTCGTGCTACCCATGGAACTGCTAATGTAAACACAGAAGCGTTCTGTCTTCACTAAGGCTCAGGCTGTTTATTACATAATTCAAATATTTGGTCTTGAGAAAGATAACCTCTTGTTAGTGGTCAAGGCGACTGGAAGCTCCCTTTGTGTGTGTGTGGTTGGCTTTGTATCTTTTGCTGTCAGTTTAACTGTGGACCTTAGCCTAGTGCTGGATACACAACAATTGTTAATAAATATTGGTTGGAAGAATGAAAGGAAGAAAAGGAGGAGAACCTAATGGGCTATTAATTGAAGAGAACATCATTTTGCATATACTTTTCCAGAAACCCTCATGGCCCGTAAATTGTGGAGGTGAGCAAATACTTCATTCTCCTGGGTAACTGCAGATATCACATGAACATATTTTGAACTGTGGCCCCCTAGACAAATCTGCGATTTGAGAGAACAGTTCAGAATTCAGAAAATTGGAGTAGTAGATTTAACCCATTTTACTAATTGAAGTCCCACCTTCCATAATATTTTTTCATTGAAAATTAATTGCTTCTGTTCTTCCTTTTATCTCCATTATCCCTTAAGACCAGTGATATGTCTATCTCTCTCTCTCTCTATCTAAATATCTATCTATGCTTATCTATTAGAAAAATGTAAATTATAGACTGTATAAGAAGAATACTTAAATCACTCATAATCCCACTACTTAAACAATATTTTAATTAATTTGCTTATAATATGTGTATGACTTTTTCTGTGTATATGTATGTGGATGTTGTATACGATATACATATATTTAAATATTTTTAAATGTACAATTAGCATTTTTTACATTGCTAATAATACTTTACAAATATTCATTAGAGTATAGGTAATCTGCTCTTTTATGGATATAGTAATTTATGTTCCCATTATTGTGGGTCATTTTAAGTATACCCAATTTTGAGCCATTATCAAATTATATGATCATTATTCCTATTGGAGATAATTATTTCCCAGGGCCAGCGTTTACAGTCTGGTCATTAGTTCTAGAGAATCTATTTTTGCAGAACTGAGACCTGTGTGTCACCTACTTTAGTTAACCTATCAGCCCCACGTGTAGACATTTGTGCAATTTGTAAGGCTACAAGACATTGCACACCTGTTATTCCTTTCTTCTACCAGAAAGCCTCAATTTGTGCAGAGAAGCCAGGATGGCAAAGTGACATATTCTAAGCAAATTCACTCGCCTGTGGCCAAAGAGGAAGACCTGAAAGAAGAATGCAATGGGTGTTTATATTATAATTCTCCTGGGAATGCAGTCCTTTTTTAGAGTTTACAATTTTTATTTGCTTTCTCTACAGAGTAAATTTCTTGGAGGAGAAAATTTTACACAAATAAAATGAGTGCTAATCTTATTGTTAGATTTCTGTGTCATCTGATATAGTTTAGAATATTACATTAAAATAAAATTTCAAATTGTAGATTAATTCCTCAATCTGACATGCAAAAGACTTCACAGTCTGATCCAAACTTTCCTATTCAACATCATCTCTTAAAAGGTCTGTCCAAACCCCATACTAAATTTCCTAATGGTCTTGAAATCACCTTGCTCATCTGGAGGTATTTTTATTTATTATTCTCTCTGCCTAGGATGTTTCTTCCCTCTCAAATGATAAATTTGTAAGATACCATAGACATGCAGGCAAAACTAATTACTCCCTCTCCTCTGCCATCATAGCTATTCATTTCAAACTTGTGTAGAATTGTGGTGTATCAGTTTGACTGTCTTTCTGCCCTCCTGATTTGGGCAGTTAGGAGCCACAGGCAGTAACCGTGTCATCCTAATAGTTATATCATGATAGATGTATATGAAGCATGTCTCTCAGATGTTTGTTGTATGAATATGAATAGATGGGTGAAACTGAATATTGGCCATAAGATTCAGCATAGTACGTGATTCTCCTGATGGTTTATATACCTTAGCCTTATATCTTAGCCTTGAACTGCACTCTTCTACATTCCCAAGTACCCCATTCTATATCTAGTCACAATAGTTCAGTCTAAAGATGGTGTGTCTATCAAATGTATATCTCCTCCATTCCCAAACAGAACCACCACTGGTGATAGGAATTTGTGTATGTCATATATTCCTCATTTCACTGGCATTAGGATTTTTCTTATTTTCTTCTATTTAATTATGAAAAGGTTCTAATATATAGAATGATAGTAGATATAAATACCCCATCACCTCCTAGCAATTTTTGCTATTTCACTGTTTTTTCTTCACTAATTGCTTTCTTGGACTATTTTAAAGTAAACTACATATATCAAACTGTTTTCATCCTAAGTATTTCCATTTAAATCTCTCAAAATAAAAACATTTTCCTAAGTAATTGCAATAATATTATCCCAAAACAAAAATTAATAATAATTTCTCAAAATCATCTAATGCCCTGTCCATATTCAATTCCCTCTAGGTATCTTCACAATGTATTTTAGTGCTGGTTTGTTTGAACTAGGATCCAAAAAATGTCTACACGTTGCATTTAGTTATGTCCTGTCTTCATTAATCTGGAACAGTCTTCCTTTTTTCCTTTCTTCTTGAGATTAATTGTCTTCCATCTTCTAACACAATAGATAACACAATAGAAGGGAGCATGAGACTAAAATAGCAATCCCAAACTTAGGTATATAAGCTGTTGGCTCCAAGGAATCCCATTAATTAAGGAGGGCCATACAGATGGTTCAGAGCAGTTCAGATTCAAAGTCTGGAAGGCTCAAGGAAGTCATCAAGATTACATAGATAAACAAGGGATCCAGTTGATGCTATTAACATTCTGCCTTCACTACTTCAGAT
The DNA here is from genome assembly GCF_964374135.1 of Grampus griseus. Classification (NCBI taxonomy): domain Eukaryota; kingdom Metazoa; phylum Chordata; class Mammalia; order Artiodactyla; family Delphinidae; genus Grampus; species Grampus griseus. Next base: position 92,498,143 of record NC_139002.1, on the reverse strand, counting down.
GAAAAATGCTGGGGTTATAAGATTGGACTACAGGCAAAAAGAGGTTAATGCCATCATGTTGAATATGGCTTCTAATTGACATAGTGAGCAAAATATTGTACATGTTACACATGTACAGTATTTTATCTAACTGATATTGTGATCAAAAATAAGTACATACACATGTTCATTTTTCAGTTATTTTTTAAACTAATAGATACACAGTTTGCTATTATCCAACACTCAAAAACAATGTTTTACCAAATATTGAGCAATAGTATAATAAATGAGTATCAAGTAGAACTATGTTTACACATTTAATGAAGTACTATTTATTTGTTTGAACTAAGATCCGAATCCATGATCCTGATAAATGCCTGCTACTGCTTGTACATTTTCATTGATCCTATAAGTTTGTGTCCTGAGTTTTGTAAAAGGAGTTTAGACTGTCATTATTTTTATATTTCTACACTTTGGAACCTTGCACAGTGAAAAGATCATGGGCATTTGGATCCCTGGATTCAAGTCCTAGATTGCAACCTGACAAGAAATAACATTATTTTGATATAGCTATATAGATGCAACCATATAAAAATGCAAAATCTTTGTTTTCTAACTAATAATGCAAAGCACAGAAAACCCTGACCCTTTCTATATCCTTAATCCTCACCAAAATTAGGAAGGATATCAGTTTTCTAAACTAAGGATTTCTTAATGATTTCATATTTTCATAAAAGAATGTACTACATTTAGATGTATATACAAATATATTTTAAGAAATATGTTTGTGTATGTGTATGTAATATGTACAATTAAATTAATTTCATTCCTTTTAAAAAATATGAGTCCAAAGAAATTTTAGTATAACAGATGTATGTATGCTACTAAAACTGCTGCAAAATTGGTAAAATATTTAATTGGGGATTTACTGTGCAGTGTGGATCACAGCCCAAGAGGTGATATTATGGTCCAAATAGACTTCAGTCACTCCAGATGTCTTCTGTGTATCCCCCACGCAAGATGGTTGGCCCAGAGAAAAGAACTTAAAACTTTCGAAATATTTGTTAAATGGATAATGAGTTAGCATAATCATAACTCCACAAAAAGGAAAAGGTACTTTTTCCTCTAGATTTTTTAAAATAAAAGAACAGAATAGGGCTTCCCTAGTGGCGCAGTGGTTGAGAGTCCGCCTGCCGATGCAGGGGACACGGGTTCGTGCCCCGGTCCGGGAAGATCCCACATGCCGCGGAGCGGCTGGGCCCCTGAGCCATGGCCGCTGAGCCTGCGCGTCCGGAGCCTGTGCTCCGCAACGGCAGAGGCCACAACAGTGAGAGGCCCATGTACCGCAAAAAAAACAAAACAAAACAAAAAAACAGAATAAGCCTTATTACTAAATAGCTAAATCTGTTTAACAATTAAACTCATTTGAGATATAGGCCATTAAGTTACAGTTAGTTTTTCAGAGAATGAAAAATTTACTTAGAGTGATTTGTGATTCTCTCTGGAATATATTAGATATAAATATATTGGATTTGTAAGTGTGTGAGTCCATGACTTCTTTTTAGGTGCCCTCTTGCAAACAAACCACATGTATTTTTCACTCCAGTCTATTTGACTACCTGTCGTATTCTCCAACCCTACACTAGCCCAAATTTACCTTAGGGCTGGATGTTACGTACAGTGGGTACCTGAGATGGGGTTACACTCAGAAATGGGTAAGAATAACATTTCTCCAACTTCACAGTAATTTTTTTATGAACTTTAAAGTTTAATAGTTTGTAGTTTGGGTAATATTAAAAGGCTTAGTTGTCAAAAGTAGCCCTGTCAAACAGGATACACCAAACAATCCTGTTTCTGAAATAGCTTGCTGAATTAAGAAGACTGATTCAAAATGCATGTGTTAACAATATATGACATGGAATATGTTATGAATCTCACTAACTTTTAGTTTTTTTCATAGTTCAGAGGGCAAAATTATACTCAAATAGTCACTGCCTCAGATGTTTGTAGTGGGGATTAAATAGCACAACATTTACAGCAGGAGGTCAATACATGTTATTCTTCTTTTCATTTACTGTTATTTGTTACCTCTCCTTTTGCACAAACCAAATACAGCAGTTCCAACCTGTCCCAGTCAGGCATGCAAACTCTGATCAGTTTCTCTCTCTGTTTTCTTAGAACTCAGTATGGCAGGAGTTAACTACATCTGGCTTGGGCAGCAAGGTCTTTGAAAGAGCTTGAGTATATAGGAGCTCAGCAAAATTCTGATATGTCCTTGGTGTGTTTTTTCTCATAAATATAACTGTTTATGCTTTATTAGTTTAGAAAAATCTCTTTGAAGAGGATTCAGTTTCAGTAATCTGTAATGACAGGAATTATCCTGATTTGATAATCTGATGATTTGGAAGGCAGGGGATAGTACGTTTTCTTTCCTTTTGGTTGGGTTGTCTTTTCTCAACTAACCTCAAGATTAGTATCACACTATTGAGATGCAGGGTGAATTTCCACATATCAAAAACATGGATTTTACTTCCAGCATACAAAACCTGCCTTTCGCTCGCTCTGTTTTTCAATAGAACCAATACCTGGTTTCTCCGTGTCTTTAGACATAATAATATAAGGAACTCTCTGGCTTCATAATATAAGGAAAATCAGAATCCCCATATTTGAAGATTTTGGAAAGTTTTATTTTGTGCCTAAATCTATCTTCCTGTAGGTCTAAGAAAGAGTTTCCAAAATAGCATAGCAGCTGAATCAAATGTCATAAATTGTTTTGGACATTTTATCAGCAACCATTCCCAAGAGTGATTGTTAATATGACATGATCCCTGCCCAGATTTAAGGGCCTGGAATAAGATGATGGTGGCAGGTAAGATAAATTTAATATATCAAAGAGGCTGAGAAACTTTTGAGAAACTATATATAGTGAAAATAGGTTTTATTTTAAGTTTTATTTGTTTTTTTAGCTGGCAGGGAAATATTCATCTTTCTTGGCAAGGCAAGTTCCATCAGGACCAAGAACAAGCACAAGCATTTTAGTAAATGAGTAGTAAAGCTGACATTCTTTGCTCTATCTAATAGAAGCTAATAGAGGAAGGGACAGCAGCGGGCAGATTGCCCCCCCAAATTTTGTTCTTTTCTGTTATAATTGAAACAACGTGGAGTTATCTAGGCAGTCTTACTAAAAATTATACCAGATGAAGTTTTTATATGTACATTCAAAGAAGTGTTTCCTATTTTAATACATGTAGTAAATCTATAGAGATGCTTTTCCTTCTTAGTGACTTGCATTGAGGAATGACTGACTGTGGGAAAAAAAAAAACTGTTTGTTGAATAATTCAGAACGTGTTTTCTATACGTTTACATCTCTATTGAGAGTTGAAATCTTCATCGCTCTCACTGAAAGTTTCACAAGAGCTTCCTAATTAGTCTCCTTGCACCTAGTGCTTCTCCCTTTGCAAATCCATCCTCCATAATATTTGCAGAGTAGACCATCAAAAATGCAAATGGGATTATGTCACTCTCCCACTTTGAAATTTTCTCTGAGTGTTCATCATTTCTAGGAAGGCATCTAATCCCCTTATGCCAGCATCTCACCACTTGTGACTCAGAAGTTTCCTTCCTCTTCAACCTCATCATCTACCACTCTCTTCTCATATCAACAGTGTGTCAACAATTCCCAAGACTAATCTGTTTAACGATCTACCATGAATCCTGCCCCCATCCTGTCACCTCCAGCTCATGTTCCCCATCCCCTATCCACACCCTATTTTAAATATCTTGATAAATTAACTTTGATCTCGGTTGTTACTTCTAACATCTTTTCATACCCACTCACTCCCACACCAGGTTGAGCTTAATGTTCTTATCCTATACTTCTGCAACGCTCTGTGTAAAACTCTAAGCTCCTACATTTTACTAAAATTATCTCTTTTTTCTTATGAATTTTCCTTTCACCAGAGTTCAAATTCTATAAGGAAAAGAGTTTACTTATCATCTTGTATTCAGTGCTTAGATTTTTGCTTAGCATATAATTGGTGCTCAACTAATATTTCTTAAACAAAAATGACCTAAAGTTCTGTAGGAGGGGATGTTTTACATTCAAGTGACTTCTTTGGAGAAAAATGTGTGTGGAAATAGAGAATAAGAAGACATCCTTTTAAAAATAGTCAAATTCCCTGCTAAGAAAGCTCAGGCTTAACAGGTCTGCCTGCATATGGTTTCTTACAATAGATATTTAGAATGCAGAAAAAAAAAAATGCCTCCAGAAACAGATGATAGAAAAAGGATGGCTTATAAAGCCTAAAAGTGCTGTGGAGCTTTATCACCCAGCAGCCAAATATAAAACAGTCTCTAAGAGTCCCTTCCTTCTTCTCATTCTTTGGTCCCCACAAGGAATTTTGGATGGACTACCTCTGCTCTAAGGTAGAGGGGATTTTCCATATGTTTCACTGGCATGGCCATTCATGACTGTTGGCAGACCAACACTGGATAACGATTCATCACAATATAAAGTGTTCAGAGCCTCAGCTGAAAATATCATTCCCAAGGTGTTATTTAGAACCTTGGGCTCATTCAGTTTAGAGAAAACACCATCACCTAACTTAGTCTGGTGGAGAAAGACTCGGTTATTCTGGTTCTTGATCTCTTGTCCCTTGGTAAGGATTTGTTAAAAAGAGATGCTGAATGTCTGGTCATTTTATGAGATTTTTCTCCAAGCAGGTGTTCTGTTAAACTCTTATGAGGGTGAAAAGGATGGTACAAAGGGGAGCTGAGGGAAAGGAAAGTTTAGAAAGACCTGAAAGGCAAACAGAATGGACTTTGTTCCGGATAGAGTGACAGAAAGTATAATGGGTGAATCTCCTTCTGTTTGGTTGGCAGTTTATTGGAGTGTAGGATCGTCTGCCTGATTCCGGCTTTCAAATCTCTGGAGCAAAGGGGAAGAAACTTGCCATGACTGGTGCTTAGATATCTACTATGATTGAAAGCCTGGGATCCGAGTACCCTGAGCAATTTCCACCAGAAATAGATGAACCGCTAACTCAACATGAGGATTTGGTTCCTCACATTGAAAACCATTTCCCAAGCACTTTGGCAAATGACTTGGCACATTTTGGCTGCAAACTAAGGGAAAAGAATAGCTGTTGGTCCCGAAATCTGGTTTGCATAAGAATCTGAATGTCCTCCTGGGATCATTTTCTTCCGGGGCTGATAACCTTCTGAAAGAGGGATCATGAATCATTAAGGCAAATGTGAAACTGGTAGCCTGGATAACTGGGAATCCATATGGCAGGGAGGCCTTTGGATGCTCTCTGTGGCCAGTATTGCCAACATTCAGGGATCAAATATGAGCCAGGCTGCTGAGAGGAGAGCCTCGGTCAGAGTTCCAGGGCCTATACCTAGTGTTTAAAGAAAACAGTCTAAAAAAGGGCAACATGTTTACACTATGGAAACGTACACGTATACACAATTGTCTACCATGGCTTCTATCATTCATTTCACATGTGAAGAATTTAAAACTCAGAATTGTTAAATAAATTATAATGCAGAGCTAAGATGTAAGTTTATTTGTATCTGATTGAAAACTCATAGTCTTTCCACTATGTATAGCTGTATAGCTTCCCAAATATTTCTTGGCTGCCTATATCAGAATCGTCTTGGAACTTGCTTTAAAAAATACAGCTTATTTGACTCACTCCTTTGCCTTGTCCAAGATTCTAATTTAGCAGGTCTTAGGTGAAGGTCCTGGGATTGGTATTTTTTAAATTATATCTCAGGAAATAGGATTTACATCCAGGTTTGGATACCCCATGTCACATCACACAGTGAGGATAAGGGAGTGGAAGTGGAGACGTGCAAAGCCATGACTCTGTTACCCCATATGTGATATGTGACTATGGACTGACCTAGAGACTTGTTTCCTAGTCAGCAAAAGCCTCGCCATCCAGTGCATTATTCATCTAAAGGCATCATCATCCCTGTGTCTTTGGATTACTCAAGAAGCACTATAGTAAGGTGGAAAGAACACAGACTCATAAGCACAGATTCAAATTCCGACTCTAGCTCTTAGCAGATTATTATTTTTTTAAGTATTAAGTTGAGGAACTCACATGAGTTTCTCAATTTCTATTAGCCTCATCCCTTAAATGGGCATAACGCATTGTATTGGTTTGCTAGGGATGCCATAACAAAGAACCACAGTCTGGGTGGTTTAAACAACAGAAATTATTTTCTCACTATTCTGGAGGCTGAAAGTCCAAAACCAAAGTGTCAGCAGGATTGGCTTATTTGGAAGCCTCTCTCCTGGCCTTGTAGGTGGTGGTCTTCCTCCTGTGTCCTCACATGGCCTTCCCTCTGTATCTTGTTCTAATCGCCTTATTAGGACACCAGTTATTTTGGATTAGGACCCACCCTAATAACCTCATTTTAATTTAATTACTTCTTTAAGATCCTGTCTCCAAACACAGTCACATTCTGAAGTACTGGGTGGTTAGTACTTCAATATTTGAATTTTGGAGGGACCCAATTCAGAACATGATTCCATAGTCAACTTAATTTGAGTGGTTATTTAATTAATTAATTAATTAATTTTTTGCGGTATGTGGGCTTCTCACTGTTGTGGCCTCTCCCGTTGCGGAGCACAGGCTCCAGACGCACAGGCTCAGCGGCCATGGCTCACAGGCCCAGCCGCTCCGCGGCATGTGGAATCCTCCCGGACCGGGGCACGAACCCGTGTCCCCTGCACCGGCAGGCGGACTGCCAACCACTGCGCCACCAGGGAAGCCCTGAGTGGTTATTTTAAAGAGTGAATTAAATAGCACACATTAACATGGCTTGTAAGATACAGAAGTTAAATTTTATTTAAAATTTTAAAATTCTCTGTTAGATTATTACATTAAGGATATTTCAGATTACACTAGTAATGCACAAACATCAAAATGATATGGTTCTGGTTTAATTTAAATTATTATCCCCTTTTATCAAAACAGATTATCTTTCTATATATTCTTTTCTTTGTCTAGAATTAAGGTTAGTTTCCAACCAAACATAAATGGGTAAAGTAGACTAGAGGAATAAGTAATTTGATGTGGTAGCCTAATTTTGTGAATGTATACACACACATACACATCTCCTAATACACACATATACACACATCTTCATATGGTTTACCAAGAAGATAAATAGCTTAACATTTCTAGCAGCAATTATGAAGGCATCAGTGCTAAACAGGAAGGAAAAAAAAATAATAGCTTTACTGAGTGCTTATTTTATGCCAGGTATTATTATCATAAGCATTTAATATATAACATTATCTAATTGAATCTTACTTCAAACTTTATTGGTACTATTTTTGTACTTATTTTAAATTGGAAAAAGAAATAAAGATCCATCAGAGAAATTAAATATTAACTATTTCCTATTTCCTGAGGTCACATGAGTAGTGGTGGAGCTGAAAGTCAAATTTAGTTTTGCCTGACTCCTGAGCCTAAGTTTTATCAGCCAAAGACATCATCCTTCACCAGATGTCCCATCATGCAGCTATATTGGGTATTAAATCATTCATTTTTTCTATTTGAAATTAGGCCCACTGAGAATGCTGCTGTCCTATGTCTAAGGTAATACAAATTGTGTGATAGCAGATTTTCTCCAGTAATACTCCAGAAACTGAATGTGCAGGACAAGAACATGTGAGGAAAACTCAAAGATCAGATCTGCTCTTTTGAACATGATTATATAACAGGCTTATAAAATGTGATTTCACATTTATCTGGTTTTTAGAACAAGAAAGTAATACACTAGTGAACATAACACACACACACACACACACACACACACACACCCCATATCGTTACAATTTTAAATGTCAAAAATATTAAAATTTTTGAGGAGACCAAGCTAGTTATATTTTAGGTACCAGCCATGTCCAAAGGTTTGGATTTAAACTCTTAGCGAGGGACTTCCCTGGTGGTGCAGTGGTTAAGAATCCGCCTGCCAATACAAGGGACATGGGTTCGAGCCCTGGTCTGGGAAGATCCCACATGCTGTGGAGCAACTAAGCCCATGTGCCACAACTACTGAGCCTGCCCTCTAGAGCCCGTGAGCCACAAATACTGAGCCTGCGTGCTGCAGCTACTGAAGCCCACATGCCTACAGCCTGTGCTTCTCAACAAGATAAGCCACTACAATGAGAAACCTGCGCACCACAATGAAGAGTAACCCCTGCTTGCCGCAACTAGAGAAAGCCCGTGCACAACAACGAAAACCCATCGCAGCAAAAATAAATAAAGAAAAAAAGAAAAAAAAAACTCTTAGTGAATTTTTATTTGGGGATTTTATTTCACCAGGTAATTTCTTCTCATGTCTAGATGAGAGAAACTCAGGAGAGGAAAACAAGCTTGTTTTTGACTCAGACATATTATTCAGAGTGTTCCTTAAAAACAGAGCCTAATTTATTATTTTGAACAATCTGAAGTGAAAACAAGCAATAATTTTGTTCTGGGCTCTTCTCCCTCTGGTAACTGGCTTATATCATAAAGTTTTATTTCACCTGAATTTTCTTATTGCATTTGGCGCTCAATCATAGTCTCTAGTGTATTCTCTCTTTTATATACATGCTTTTCTCCTTTTTCCGCTGCTCTGCTTTTAGTGTGTCATTGTAATTCAGCTTTTTTCTTTTTTTTGGTTTTGCCTTAAGATTCTTTTCTTTTTCTTTTTTTTTTTTTTTTGCGGTACGCAGGCCTCTCATTGCTATGGCCTCTCCCGTTGCGGAGCACAGGCTCTGGACGCACGGGCTCAGCGGCCATGGCTCACGGGCCCAGCCGCTCCGCGGCATGTGGGATCTTCCCGGACCAGGGCACGAACCCGTGTCCCCTGCATCAGCAGGCGGACTCTCGACCACTGTGCCACCAGGGAAGCCCTCGCCTTAAGAATCTTAAACTAAATTTACTTCTAGGGAATAATAACTAAGTTGTCGAATGCTTACCATGTGTCAGAATAGGATCAGAAGGGGAACTCTCTACACATGGGCTTATCTGCAGAGTAATGAACCTCTCATGAAACCAGGTTGAATTTTACGGGATCATGCTTTATGAAAGTGCAAACTCCATCTCTCGAGCTGCCTGATCCTTTTCTTAAGAGGTATCTATTGGAATGGAACTCCTATTTTCAAGGTGGAGGTGCCTGCATGTGATTTATATAACTCCTTATGGGACTTGGCATGAGATCACATTATAAATATTTGGTTTCTGTGTTTTCTGTCATTCCTAAGGCTAATGTAGAAGTGATCACAACTTGTTAACTAAAACTCGTGTCAGTCAGAAGCCAGACAACCCATTTGGTGGTAGACAGCCCTTGGACAGCCAAAGTAAAATAGCAATGTTGTTGGGGGTTAGGGAGTGAACAAAAAGACATAAATTCAACCATAACATTGAAAAATTACTCTTCAAGAAACACCAATCAACAAATAACCAAGAAAAAAATAAAGGAAAAAACAAAGAGTCAATTCACTTCCCTCTTTTTCTTTATTCGTGATGTCTATGAACCAAGAATGCTTTTGGGGATATTAAATTCATTAAACAAGGAGGACATTAGACTGAGGTGACTCTAATGCCTTGGTAGCCTAGGTAAGTCAACTGAAGCGTAAGCCAAAATCAGTTCCTATAAATGCACTTATATCTGAGAAAAAGAAATTTAAACAACCAATCACGAAGAGCCACTAGACTTTCCCAGATAAGGCAACCCCTAAACTATACCCAGTAAAATAATTCCCTCGCCTTGCTTCAGCGACTGCACTGTGAAAGCCTTTCCCCACCTCCTATGGGTGGAGCATTTCAGCCTCCTTTGGCTTGGTGCTTCCCAATTCAAATCCATGTTTGCTCAGATGAACTCTTGAAAATGCTAATGTACCTCTCAGTTTATCTTTTAACAGACAGAAGCCTGATTTGAATCAGAAATTAGAAAGACATCTTTAATTCATGCCAGGGATTGCTAGGAAGGTAAACTGATTCAGTTGGCGTATTTGGAATTAGAAAATTTAGGATGGAGTTGAGAATTAGCGTGTAGAGATTCAGATATTGGGCACCAGGTTCCTTTAAGATGTGTTCAATGGGGTTGTTTATCTGAAGCTCTCAGAATGGATATTTTGCTTTCAAGAGCTTGATGATAAATATTTTGAAGAGAAACCTAACTAAAGGTAAAGAAATGAACCACCTCATCCCTTGAGCCTCCACCATACCCTCTGGTTCTATGAGAAAATGTCACCGCTCTACTTGAAGATGGCCCAGGATTGAGATTATGACCGAATGAACTGAGGAAAATGTCTGCACCTCTTGTGGGCGCCTGCAGACTCAGGTAAGGAGGAGGCCCATTTACACCTAGCTGCTCTGAGGCAGTGAGAGGGAGAAAAAGAACAATATTGGCCCTTAGAAAGGAGAAATGACATGGGGACAGCTAGAGAAACAATGGGAATCCTTTCTGTTTACTTTTATTACCAGCGGGCTACCAAGCAGAGATGTTAAATCATGGTGGATGGGACTCAGAGAGATCCAAGGAGAGCATCCACTTCCCTGCCTGTGATAGGATGAGTGAGTAATGGCGCTCAAAGATTTCCAAGTCCTAACCCCTGGGATCTGTAAATGTTACCTTATATGGCAAAAGCGATCTTGCAGATATGATCTTGAGGTGGGGAGATTATATTGCAGAAGAGAAGGCCCTGTGATGGAAGCAGAGGGAAGTAGGATCAGAGGGAAAAGATGCTACACTGTTGGCCGTGAAGATGGAGGAAGGAGCTGTGAGCCAAGGAATGTTAGGGATGCGTCTCTAGAAGCTGGAAAAAGCAAGGAAATGAATTCCCCCCTAGAACCTTCCATGGGGGCGTGCCTGCTGACACTTTGACTTTAGTTCAGTGAAACTGATTTCAGACTTCAGACCCCCAGAAGTTCAAGTCAATAAATTTGTGTTGTGTTAAGTTACTAAGTTTGTAGTAACTTGTTACAGCAGCAGCAGAAAAAAATTGATATATCACCTGTAAAGAAGATTAAATAGGAAGCCGCCCCCTTAGTGAGTCTGAGTGATTCTGCAGTACTGACTAGCCTGATGATAGGTAGGCAGAGACTTTCTAAGTACCTTCAGAGAGAGAGAAGAGAGATTTTCAGTGACTTTTAGAATTCTCCACCCAAATAAATTTGTGCTGAAGCTATTTATATGCTTGGCCCTCAGTCTATTGCCTTTCTTTCTTTTCTTTTGCTAAAAAACAAAACAAAGCAAAAAAAACCCCTTTTCTTTTAACATTTATAAGTCAAGAAAGTGTTTCTTTAGCTATATATGAAGCACAAAGCTTGAGAAAATGCTGCTGTTCATTAAAAAAGAGATGTGGGGCTTCCCTGGTGGCACAGTGGTTGAGAGGCCGCCTGCCGATGCAGGGGACACAGGTTCGTGCCCCGGTCCGGGAAGATCCCACATGCTGCAGAGCAGCTGGGCCCCTGAGCCATGGCCGCTGAGCCTGCGCGTCCGGAGCCTGTGCTCTGCAACGGGAGAGGCCACAACAGTGAGAAGCCCATGTACCGCAAAAAAAAAAAAAAAAAAAAAAAAAAAAAAGATAAAAGATGTGATTTGTGAGCAAGCAAACTTAAAATGTGTGAGAGACCCGTAATGAAAAAGTTGTGAGATCTTGAGCTCACAAGGAGTGGACTGCCTCCTGGACCTTCCCCAGTGATACTGGCATTTTGATATGAATGAAGGATCTTTTTGTCCATTTATTAAACATTTTAAGCGAAAGTTAAGCTTTATTTTAGATTCACCTTCATTTCCTTATTTTTTATAAAAACTGGTAATGTGAGAAGTATAAAGTTTATATATGTATATGGATGGATGGATGTTAATATACCATGAATACTATCAATTATTAATTTATTTGTCTGAGTGAGTTTTCATTGAAAGATATTTTCCCTAGTTTTTTTTCTGATTATAATTATAGCATCTTCTCTCTAGGAACTCAGATTGGATATGGACCAGAACACAGGAATTATTATAATCAGTTGGCATTAAAATAAAATTATGCTCATAGAACTGTATTCAAGAATCACTACAGCTATACCATTTTTCCTAATGACACTAAAAATATGTTTAGTCAGTAACTTTAGTTATAGACTTAAGAATTCAAAGCAGAATTCAGAGGTAGGATTGGAATGGTATTAATCGTACAATGTAGCTACACATTATAATTCATGTACAATGTTTACCTATGCGATCACCAGTAGAACTTGAAATCAGTCTTTTTTTAATAGTCCACATATAAACATAACTTGGATCATTGCTAAGTTAGCTTTTTGCTGTTAACAAAGAATTAGAGTGACTGGAATTATCTGGTAGTGTATTTAGAAGAAAATTTTATGCAAGATGCTCAAACTTAAGACAATGTGCATGGGAAAATTATGTGAAGATCTATGCTTTTTACTAGTTGTGGTAATGTACCTAGAGTCAAGGCTGACTATAGAAGCTTATATATTTTCAAAAAAAGAGGGTACAGAAAGTTGGTATGTATTTTCTCTAACTTCTATCAAAAGATGAAGTTGATGGCATGGGTTATGGTCTGGATTTGACGTATTTTTCTCTTGTAACGTTAATGAAAATGGAGACAGTGTACAAAGTGAAGCCAAGATGCCTCTTTCCAAACATGATCCAGTGACCTGGAGAAACACTCTGCTATGGTGACATCACCATATTCATGAAACAAATATCTATTCATGCCTGGTGGATGTGATAACTGTCAAGCCATCTTCCTGTTTTAAAGCCAGGGCTGTGTTTCCTGGAACACTTCCTGGTAATTACACCATGCAAAATTTTAACACAGACTCTTTTGATTTAGACTCAAACCACTTATATCATGTAGTAGTGTCATAATTTATTTTTTTTTAATTTATTTATTTTTGGCTGCATTGGGTCTTCGTTGCTGCACGTGGGCTTTTTCTAGTTGCGGTGAGTGGGGACTACTCTTCGTTGCGGTGTGCAGGCTTCTCATTGCGGTGGCTTCTCGTTGTGGAGCACGGGCTCTAGGCGTGCGGTCTTCAGTAGTTGTGTTGTGTGGGCTCTAGAGCACAGGCTCAGTAGTTGGGGCGCACGGGCCTAGTTTCTCTGCAGCATGTGGGATCTTCCCGGACCAGGGCTCGAACCCGTGTTCCCTGCATTGGCAGGCAGATTCTTAACCACTGCACCACCAGGGAAGACCCATAATTTTACTTTTAATATCAACTCATTTAATACTGCTGGTGCTTAATATTGGGGTAGTTTCCATTGCAGGAGATGAATAAATAAGTATTTACATTTATCTTGTTAAGATGTTTATCATTAGGAATAAATAAGATTTATGCATGCAGAATAGAAAATAATGATGCAAAACAAAGAAGCCTCCACGTAAGTTCCCCTTACTTCCTCCTTGTTTGCTCCCGAACCACTCCCTCTCTGGACTTCAGCAATATGGGCTTTATTTCTTTTGCTCAAATTCTCTTTGCTTGTTCCACTTAGACGTTCTTTGTTTAAGCTTTTCCTCTTGGTGGATACTTTTCTCCACGTCTTGCCAATTCATTTAATTAACTCTTTCTCTTTGTTCAATGTCAGCTTAAACATCACTTCTTTAGTGAATTTTTTCATGATCTCCCTTCCTCTGCACGTCTTCTCTCTTAAAAGCATGTAACTATATTGTAACTCATATTTCAGTTTTCCATTAGGTGTTTGTGGGATTGAAAAGAAAAACTTAATGTCTGTTTTCTTCAAAAGATTATAAAATCCATGAAAGCAGAGGCTGAGTGTACGTATTTCATACCCGTTTGATTCCAAGCCCCTTGCAAATTCCTTAGCTAACAGTAGGTAAATCGTAGATATGGGTGGAATGATTGAAGCCCAGTAGTGTTTTGGGGAATCTGAAAGTGGAAGCTCAGTGCTAGTAGGCTTTGAGACGGCCCAGGAGGATGAAGAGGAGATACTTAGATAAAGCATGATTTTGGTTTTTTAAGGCTTTAGAAGAGGCATAGGTGAGAAGATTCTCAAAGTGGCGAAGTGTTTAAATACACTTTTGGAGCCAGAAAGCCTCAGTTTGAATTTCATCTGAGCCAATTACTGGTAAGCCTTGGGCACTTTATTTTCTTTCTCTAAGATCTGTTTTCTTTTTAATCTCTGAAATCGATATAATAATGACTTGCTTCATGGGTTGTTACAAAGCAGTATTTTCCAAGTTTCAATCATTTGCATTCTATCCTTATGATTTTTGAATATCTGTGATTTTTTTCTTTAATTTTGCTTTTGCTCCCCACTTTTTTTTAAAGTTAATTTCCTTTAGAACTAGAATATCTGTAAAATCATGGTTTTGTTCTGCTAGCTATAGTTTTTCTTTTTATATATTAAATATAGACTTAGCTATTTGAAATATTCGTAATATATCTGCAAATCACCCATAATTATCCTGTGTGCTAACAGCAGAATATAAAAGAAACACCAAAACAAGGATGTTAGGAAAGTAGGGAATACACATTAGATACCCAAATCCAATCACTCTGCCCTCCCAGAGTCAAGTCTTTTATGAGACTTTGCCCTTCTCTGAGCATAGGTCAAAGGTGAAACAATGAGACAAGAAAACAGAAATGTTGGTTCCTTTACTTAAATAGAATTTTCAAAGAAAATATCATGTATTATTTATAATTCTTAAAAAGCCTGTTTATTATGTTCAAGTTCACATTTAGTCATAATCTTATATTTCCACTTGGTCATTAACTATACTACACTATCACCACTACTAGCGAAACTGTACCTAAGAATTAATAATTTCATCTATATCATAAACATTAGATAGGTATTAGTTTTGCCACTAATTTAAATGGAGAAAGTTAAGTTCAGAGAGGTTTATGTAACTTGCATTGATTTATTACTCTTAGAATGGCTGACAACTAACTTAATGCTATCTTATGCTTCCCTTCTTTGATTAACCTAAAATTGCAATTCTTAAAATATGGGGGGTGGGCTTCCCTGGTAACGCAGTGGTTGAGTGTCCGCCTGCCAATGCAGGGGACACGGGTTCGTGCCCCGGTCTGGGAAGATCCCACATGCCGCGGAGCGGCTGGGCCTGTGAGCCATGGCCGCTGAGCCTGCGCGTCCAGAGCCTGTGCTCCGCAACGGAAGAGGCCACAACAGTGAGAGGCCCATGTACCGCAAAAAAAAAAAAAAAATATGGGGGAAAATGAGTGCTGTTATCAAATGCTTTTTGGAAAGTCCGGGTTAAACACAGTAAACACATCACTTTACTTCAGGACCTCTCAGAGGTATTAATATGCTAGCTTGCATTCACCTATCTATGGAATCACTCTGGCCGAACTGCTTTTCAGTGTAGTGATTTGCAAAATGTATTTGGAGAAAATGCTGACCTGATGACTTCTGTTTTGTGTTATCTAATAATCATCAAGTATATTATTTTAGTAACATAAATCTTCCAAAAGAATATATGGAAAATTGGCATGGTCTGGGTCTGCTTGGCTAAATTGTTGAAAACTCAACAGTAGTGGATTGGCTATTGTGAATGCAGTATTTAGACAAGACCAGCATAGTTTTCAACAATTACATCACATCACATAATTTAGAAATGTGAACTATCTTAATTGAAGATGTGCAATATCTCCCTTCCTGATCCCATCTCTAGGGAATCAAGGTTGGAGGATGGAGGATTAAAATCATGCCAGAAACAATACTAAAAGTCCATGTTCCAAAATGTGGAAGAGTTTATATAAGCCTGAGATTTAAGAGCAGCTAGTTAGAACCACCTAACAGTGCAACAATTGTGCATCTTTTCTAAAATGATAAATTGGGCCCCCATAGCTATTTAAATACTTGAATGTAGATAGTATATGTCCTCCAATTTGATTTATATTAATTAGGATGCATGTTCAAGTCCTGTATTACAATAGTGCTTTTGTAAAAGTTTGTTAGTTTAAGAGGTTTGGAATGCATTCTGGAATCTTCTTTTTTTTTTTTAAGCATGTCTCCCCTCTTTCATAGGTTGAACCATATGAAATTGACAATATTTAGCCATATTTAACCTAAAAAAAAACTATTTCATGGTTCAATCTAATGGAAAGCATTTGGAAGGAACATATGTGACATTTCTGTCTTTAAGAACCACTATTCACCTGAAAAAAAAGCCAACAACCACATTATTTTGGAAGGACAAAAATACATCATTAGTGTCACTGAATCTTGCAATGTCTATGTCTGAGAATGCCCTCTTGATATATACAAAACTTTGGAAGAATTAACAATATGAATGGTGTCTTTGAGTCACTATTTACGTAGATTCTGATCACTTTTAGGACAATATATATTTAAATTGTGCAGATGGGAAATTCTTAAGTTTGTATCTTACAAAGCAAATGACACAACTATCTATATATTCACCTTTTTCAGCTTTGTTTCACAGAGTACATTTTCGGAGATATAATTTAGACCCACATTTTTGCTTATAATGGCTCTGTGAAGGATAAGGTGCAATTTATTTTCTGCCTCTTTCTTCTTATTCCCAAATTATTAGTCAGAAAGACAGATAATTACAAGGTGAAGATGAACAGCCTAATTCTTATCCCTGAATCCCACCCCCCAGCTTCTCTCTCTCTCTCTCTCTCTCTCCTCCTCTCAATATGGCTCTCTCTTTGTATTATTCATGTTTCTTGGGTGAGTTCAGCCATCACAGAACAAATACTAATTCTGTGTTGCTTGCTGCCTTCACCACCATATTTTGCACAGAAGTTCCTCTTAAGTGGGCACCTTTTCCCTGCCCCATAATGAAGGAATATTGGAGCCTCTAAAGGTAACAGCCTTTAAATTTTGTGTGCTCTCTCTGCATTCATGTCTAACCTGAGAAGAGTAAAATAAATGGGTGTCAACAGGGAAAAGAAGGTCAAGCTTGCAAAACTCTAAGGACTCAGAAGAGAGAAATTTACTATTGCTCTTTTGAAAGTAACACTCTATCTTCTTTCCTATTCAGTTCATGTCATCTTAATCTTCAAAGTTCTGTGCTTTTCTGAGATGCAGTTAGTCGGGAGAGCAGAAGCGTATTAAATCTCTTGTAGACACAGTAGTTCTGATTTTTTTAAATACAGAACACCTCATCTGGTCTCTTCATTCCAGAAAGAGGGAACCACTTTCTGTTTCAGGGTCTGAGATCATTGATTACATTGAATTTTGGCTATCTTTCATGGAATTGGGATATTTTAAGAGTGTGTTATGATGGGAAAATAAAGGATTCACCCACAAGCAGAAACAGCTAATGGTGCAACCTCTCCAAACCCTGATGGAATTTCTACGTCACTTCTGAAAAATCTCTCAAAACCTTAGTTAAGAAGTAGTGGGGGGCTTCCCTGGTGGCGCAGTGGTTGAGAGTCCGCCTGCTGATGCAGGGGACGCGGGTTCGTGCCCCGTTCCGGGAAGATCCCACTTGCCGCGGAGCGGCTGGGCCCGTGAGCCATGGCCGCTGAGCCTGCGCGTCCGGAGCCTGTGCTCCAAAACGGGAGAGGCCACAACGGTGAGAGGCCTGCGTACCAAAAAAAAAAAAAAAAAAAAGTAGTAGTAGGAAACAACTCACAAGCTTGGAGTTCAGGAGAGGTGTCAGTTACAGCCTTGGTTCTACCGTAAGGAAAGATTCTCTAGAGATCTATATGGAACAATGAAGATGTGATACTGACATACAATGATCAACTGGATGGCAGATGCCATGGCCATGTCACCCGACAATTCAGTGAGCTATTCTTATCCCCTTGCAAAGATCTTCGTTTCACTTGAATTTATTTTCCTCATCTGTTAAACAGTTGGAACCACTGGTTGGAAAATATATCAGTGCTATAGAAACTTTCTCTTTTATTTATTTATTTTTAAAATTTTTATTGGCGTATAGTTGATTTACAATGTGAAACTTTCTTTTAATTGTTTTAATTGCACATAAAATCTCCTTATATGAAAAAGATTAAAAAGCTGGGGGGCCCTCTCTAAAATGAGGGTAAGAGACTTGAACTTTCACTGCTCACCACCCCTACTCCCACTCCTACTCTAGGACACTAGCTGCCTGAGGCTACTCCATGCAGCACAATTTAAAGACCACTCTTTTCAAACTGTTTATGTGGCCCCCTGCATTTTCACAATCCTGTGACGTCATTTGTGAAATCAGAGAATCTGTTGCTTCCTGTGCTTGATATTTTTGCAGTAATCTATTGGAATGGATTAATTTCACCCATGAAGAAATATCTTTGAAATAGTCTGAGTACTTGGAAATTTTGTATTTTACTAAAAGCATTAGACCCTTAAAATTTGAAAATTTAACATTTGTAGGCTTCCCTACTTTTGAGGCACACGCTTGAGTGGTGTTTGTACTATAGAGACTTGGGAGGGCCATAGATGTACTGTGTGCACAGAGCATAGCATCCAGTCACTCTTCTACTATAGCTCTAGCTCTTTAAAGGTCATCTTAAATGCCCAAATATATTAAGCAAGTCAGCATTGTTCAGTAAGTAAATTGGAAGTAGGGTGTTAAGGTAGGGAGAATGGAATTTGCATAATCTATTAATTATGAACAACTGAGTATCAGTGTTCCTCTGCTGTAACTCAAGTCTTTCAGTCCGAGTTTCCTCAGATGGGCCCTGCGATGTCTTATGTATGACCATGCTATGTAGTGGGTAGGATGTAAGTGATCCTTCCCTGTAGATACAGGTGGCATTCTTTCCATTAATTGTGGGCATGTGTACTTTTCAAAATAATTAATATCAAACTTTTTTTGGTCCTCCTCTGGTGTGACAACTTTATAATCCTGAAGGTGAGGACAGAATTATCGGTGTTTTGGGTATTTACACACACGATGGCATTAGTGTCTGGCATTAGTTATAAACTCAGTATTTTAAATTTGAGAGTACATGATTAAGAATTTAGCATGAACTTTTTCGACTATTATTCCATATTTCCCCTTCTCAAATTTTTCAGTCAGGTTTCCAGTCTGTACTTCAACTGTCAATCAATATGATATGAAAAATAGTCTAAACGTATTCAGCAAGTTTAGAATGCTATGTCAAGCAAAGTTAAATAAGATTCTTTACAGTAGAACTTTGAAGAGACTTTCTTAAAGCTAAGGTATGCTGTCAAATTCTAAGAGGGAAGTGTGTTTGTAGCATTTTGCAAACTTTTTGACTATAGAGTACTGCTTTTCTTCTAGGATATCTTATGACATATTTGTATTCTGAAAAACACACTTGTAATGTATTGGCCTAATTATTTTTGAGGAAGATGCATTTTAGGACATCACCATTTCTTAATTTATCCCATCCTAATTTCACTGAAGTAGAAACAGAAAATGGAATCAGGGAGAGGTCTGTTTTTTATCTTTTTTTTTTTTTTTTTTTTTTTTATCTTTTTTTTACTGGAGGAGTGAAAGGTAGAAGGAATCATCTTAGCAGGAATTCACAGTGAGAAAATCCTTTCCATGTTTGTTTAATCATTGTGTCTTCTAGGGGAAACGTCTCTGTGCAGGGCTTCTGACTGCAAGTGCAGAATGACTAGAATCGATTTAATTTTTCATTGGAAGGGTCAGCAGTCTGTTTTAAGGAACACCAATATTCTACATCTCATCAAATATTAACGACCAACTGCAATTCCTCTCTTTAATGTGCTTTGTTTTGGTGGTTGGCCAAGCCAGGCAGATGAAAACTCACTTGGGGCCTAATACAGAATATAATTAGCTCTGCAGTTTTGGTGGTAAACATGGTAATAAATTAAGAGTGTATAATGAATATGCATGGAAGTACCCAGAATCCTCAGAACACTTTGTCACCCCTCTGCATTCTCTAAGAAAATGTGTATGGACTGTGGCCATCAGAGTGACTTTAAGTTCTTTCACATTTTTTTATTAAATATGTGAATTTAAATGTTTATTTTAAGTAGTCCATTTTACAGATGCCTTTTGGAAATACCTGACTACTCCAGAGTCCGTCAGGCAGCTCTTTTTATTTTTTTAACCTGGAGTGCAAATTCCTCTGTGACTCTGCTTCTGTAGTTTCTGGTGCAGAGACTCTGAATGAGGTCAGCAAAATCTGCAGGGGTCAGATTATGTAGGAATTTATAAGCAGTGATAAAGAATTTGGAATTGAAAAAAATTGCAATGGCAAGGCCATGGGTTGTTTGAAGGAGGGAAGTGGTTCTATTGGGTTTGATTCTTATAGTATCATTCTATTTTCTGTATAGAAAATGTGGTGTGGGGAAGTAAAAGATGAAACCAGGAAACTAGGTAAGAGGCAATTGCAGTAACTGTCAATTACTAGGCATTACTAATTGTTTATTTCCCCACCTAACTTTGATCACCATAATGCCATAAAAACAAGGTTTCTATTTTACTAATTTCAGCATATCCAGCAACTAGTATATCATAGAGACTAGAACAGAATAAATTAATTTTAAATTTCTTTTTTAAAAAATACAGTAAAAGATATA
Source organism: Grampus griseus (assembly GCF_964374135.1). Classification (NCBI taxonomy): domain Eukaryota; kingdom Metazoa; phylum Chordata; class Mammalia; order Artiodactyla; family Delphinidae; genus Grampus; species Grampus griseus. The sequence goes on along the minus strand of NC_139002.1, from coordinate 92,477,661 downwards.
CATAGACAAAGATAATTATTCCCCACCCCTCCTACCTATTTTCCTCCATTTTCACCTTCCTGAGTCAGAGATTAGTTTGTGCTATGCACTGTTTTAAATCTAAGGGTAGAGTAATTAATAAAACAACCAACTTCCTTCTTGGATTCCCAAGATTTAGTGATAAAAAAGAAGAGCTAGAACCTAGTACAACTCTCAGTTCAGCCCTGTTTCCACAAAAACTGAGCTCCTTTCTTTAGAATCTTCACCATAATTTTTGCCCAATAGTTTGTTTTGTTGGAAAAATTATATTTCTGGGTCAAGGGGAAGACACAAACCATCTGGGGTTCATAGTCAGTAGTGATTCTTCATTTAACTTTCTGCAGAACTTTCAGCGCAACAGTTAATTCTATTTAAATTACACCCCTCCCTGACTTCACTTGTTCTTGATTTCTCAAATACCTATTTTAATTTGCAATTGAACATGTTCAAATAACCACCTATTTATTTTGGATTAAATAGCCAGTATTTATTGGGCAATTTTTATTCAACGTTGTTTAATGTGGAAACATGGAAATTTAAGATATGCTGCAGGCCTTTCACTGAGGAGATAAAACTAAAATTGTGTTCACGTTTATACTACAGACTTCTTTGAATACAGCCAATAGTCAATAAATGTGTTTGTTTTCTTTGTTTTGGTTAAAAAATATCAATGGAAGTTGCTGGAAGTTGAGAAGAAAGGAAACTCATTGGTGAGAGGAGGGGTCAAAATAGAAAAGCTTCACAGAAAGGCTTCCCAAGGTGAATTGGTCCTGGAAGGATCCTGAAAGGTTAGAAGTATGTGGACATATTCTCTGGACAGAAGAGAACTTTGTGAGCTAAGGATCGGTGGGAGAATGAATAATGATTTTATCAAAGCTGGAACCAAAGGCATTTGTTGCACATTAGATGAACATGTTTTTTTTTCCTCATTTAATGAAAAGCTCTGGAAACGGGAATATCAATTAAACATACTAAAAATTGAGAAGTCACCTATGTGCTCTGACTAGTGGAAATGGACATATTTTATTTTACTACAGAGTGAAGTACAGGCCCCTAAAAATTTATTTTCTAATTGGTTTTGGATAATAGTTGACTCTTATTTCCCCTAGGTACAACATTATAAACTGGAACTTCTTTCCTGGGACATCTGTTCATGCCATATAAACACCATAATCCATCACAATACATGAAAAATAATATGCAGTTTTATTAACATTTATGATGTAAGTAAACATAAGGCAGTATTCAAACTTCATTGTAAATATTCCCTTTGGAAGGGTTTGTTTCTTTTCTGGGCTAGACCAGAAAAGCTTTTTTGCAACATAAGACTCAGCATGTTTGTTGAAGACTCTTCACTTCCTGATTAACTGATCTATAGGAAGAAAAGGTGTTGTTCATTGCTCTAAGTATATTTGAATTATATTTAAAATTCATCTCATTTTCCTTGAAAGTCTTATTATTTCTGCATGTATGTAGGGCCAAAAAATATTGCAACAGTAATTTTGCTGACAGAGGAAATTTTTCAAGTGCTACTTTTTTTTTTCTCTTTAATCATCCCACGTTCTTCCATTTCAGTAAGAATCAGTTGAATTACAGCTCACCCCTCAGTTATCAGGTGTCTTGATGCAGAGATGTTGGTAGTCGTTAGGCACAAGCACACATACATTTGGTTCATCAATGGTATCATGGGTTGAACTTGGATCCCCAAACGATATGTCCGAATTCCAACCTCTGGTATCTGTCAATGTGACCTTATCAAGAAAAATGGTCTTTAGAGATATAATTAAGTGAAGGATCTTGTGATGAGATCATCTTGGATTAATTGAGTGGACCCTAAAGCCAATGACAAGTGTCATAAGAAGAAGAGACATACATAGAGGGAAAAGGCCACGTGAAGACACACAAGAGATGAGAGTTATGCTGCCACAGGTCAAGGAATGCCTGGAGACACCGGAAGCTGGAGGAGGCAAGGAAGTGTCCTCTCCTAATGCTTTCAGAGGAAATTCAGCCTTGCTGACCCTTTGATTTGGACTTCTCGTCTCCAGAACTATGAGAGAATAAATTTCTGTTATTTTAAGGCACCAAATCTGCGGTAATTTGTTATGGCAGCCTAGGAAACTAATACAATGGGGAGAGACTACTTACTTATAATACAATAAACTGTAAAAAAGTTTTTGAGCCAAGCTTTTTTTTTTTTTTTTTTTTTTTTTGTGGTACGCGAGCCTCTTACTGTTGTGGCCTCTCCCGTTGCGGAGCACAGGCTCCGGACATGCAGATCCAGCGGCCATGGCTCATGGGCCCAGCCACTGCCCGGCATGTGGGATCTTCCCGAACCGGGGCACGAACCCCTGTCCCCTGCATCGGCAGGCGGACTCTCAACCACTGCGCCACCAGGGAAGTCATGAACCAAGCTTTTAATTGAAGGTCATTTGTAATTAGTCCCAGGGAGAGGTTAGAAAGACTGTGTAGGGAGCAGAGGACTGAATGATTCCTGGGGAGAACACCTTTGAGTATCTAAATTTGGTATATTTAGTGCCTCCACATGGCTAATGACCTAATAGCAGAATAGACCTCATCTGAAGTAAAATATTCTATGAAAGTAATAACAGAGTGTGTAGATGTGTAATAAAAGCTATTAATTTAAAGTAGTGTTGTCATTCATAGAGCCTGGGGTCAGTAATAATGGAGTTAGCCATGCTAGTATTAATACTACCATCGTAATGGTGATGGTTATGCTAAGTAGTTATAGAGACAGTAATAATGGATATCATTCATTGAGATTCAAGAGTGGTCATTTAACCTTACTAGTCTCAGTTTCTCCTCTGAAAAATAAGAAGAGGATACAAAGCTTCAATGCTGCTTCTATTTAAAAATTCTTTGGGGATGTACCTCTTTCAAGAAAACCAAGCATTGGTGTGCATGAAAAAGTTAGATCAAGATGATTGTCCAGGCTTCCCTGGTGGCACAGTGGTTGAGAGTCCGCCTGCCGATGCAGGGGACATGGGTTCGTGCCCCGGTCCTGGAGGATTCCACATGCCGCGGAGTGGCTGGGCCCGTGAGCCGTGGCCGCTGAGCCTGCGTATCCGGAGCCTGTGCTCCGCAACGGGAGAGGCCACAACAGTGAGAGGCCCGCGTACCGCAAAAAAAAAAAAAAAAAAAAGTTGATTTTCCAAGTCCAAGATAATAAAAATGTAACACCATATCAATTCTGAACTCTCAACAACCAGATTATCAACATGTCTTTTATTCCGGGAAGTTTTAAATCAAAACTTGTATTACCTGGTCAAAGCAAAAGGCAATGGGGCTATATTTCTCTGCAAAATATCTATGCTAAGAAGATATAGATTATGGCCCAAATCTTCATCTGAGGTATGTTTTATCTGGAAACTATGCAACAGGCTTTCTATAAAGTAAATTTTATTTTTCCACTGGAACAATATTACAATTGGGACTTATATTCTAAAAGGCATTGTTCTTGCTACTGTTCTTTTAAACACAGCATGATAAATCTCTTTATTTTTATCTTTAACCTCTGCATTCCTTTTATCTAAGTGGCTTGCCAATGTTGTCTGTAGTAAAGATGGTGTGATAGTAATGGTGGTAATAATAGTAGTGAAGTCATAATAAAAATGAGATTAATATTTTCCAGTTCCTGGGTTAAGCAGTTGACAAGAATAATGTTACTAAATATTCACCACTATTCTGTGAAGTAGATGTGCTACTATTATTCCTATTTTATAGATGAGGCCACTCATTCAAGTTAATACAACTAACCAATGTTGGATCGAAGGATTGAAATTTTATTTTGTTATTTAAAAGTTCATATTCTCAAGAGTTCAGAGATATACTCATACAGTAAAATAATTTGATTTTCAAGAAAGGCAACAAATTAATGCAATGAGTAAAGAAAATTTTTTCCAGCAACTTATGCTAGACCACCTGAATATTTAAAAGGGGGAAAAATAATCAACCCCTACCTAACTTCATATACAGACAGTAATTTTAAATGAATCATAGACTTAACATGAAAGTTAAAACCGTAAAGATTCTAGAAGACAACACAGAAGATAATCTTTATAACCTTCAGAAAGGCAAAGCATTTATAATCAGGATATGAAAGGTACAATCACAAGAGGAAAAAATAAAAAAATTTACTTTATAAAAATTAAAATGTTCTGCTTACCAAAAGGCAGTGTTAAGAAAATGAACAGCCTAATCAGACTGGAAGAAAATATTTTCAATACATATTTTTATAAAAGATTATATCCAGGGAGTTCCCTGGTGGTCTAATGGTTAGGATTTGGCACTTTCCTGCCATGGCCCAGGTTCAATTCCTGGTCAGGGAATTGAGATCCTGTAAGCTGTGCAGAGTGGCCAAAAAAAAAAAAAATCATATTGAGAATATATTTTTAAAACCTCATGCAAATCAATAATAAAGAAAATACAACCCAACTTTAAAAATAAACATGCAAAAACTTGAATAAACATTTTATGAAAAAGGAGATACAGCCATTAAACTCATGAAAATGTGCTCTGCATCATTAGTCATTAGAGCAATACTAATTGAAAGCACAAAGAAATGCCATTCTGCACTCACTAGAAGAAGTAAAATAAAAAACACTGGCAACATCCAATTCTGGCAAGAATGTGGAAAATTGTAACACTTATAAATTGCAAATGGACATGAAAAATGTACACCAACTTTGTTAGCTCTTTGGGGAAGTCTTATATTCATACATCTACCCCAGTAGTTCTCAAAGTGTGATCTGAGGACCCAGAGTACATATTGTATGATTTTATTGTGTGAAATTCAATGTGAGGCAGAACTAATCTATGCTGCTAGAAATCAGAGAGTGGGTGCCTCTGCATTTGCGGAGATTTGATTTCAAAGAGGCAAGAGGGGATTTTCTGGCATTTATCTAAGGTAAGATAAAAAGGAATATATTTATATGTATATACTGTGGGCTTTTGTAAATTCTGTATGTGGTGCTTCTTCTTAAGTTAGATAACTGAGAATTGATGCGATTTTTAACACGGGATACTTTTAAGAAAAGTGCTTAATAAATGAAAATGCCAATTCAGGCTGATAAGAATGAAAGGAGGCACGATCCTGGACCTCATGGCATTTACATTATTCTGAGAAAAATAGTAATCATTAAAAGACTATAATTTGGGGATGGTTGTGAAAGAAACATCGGGTTCTGGGAGAGTGCAGAGCCTCACACAGAAAGTGGACAGAAGGAAAGATGTCCTTTTATCCTTCCTAATTCAAATGAGTTTCTGATGACCAGATATGACCCGTGGTGTGCTGGATAGCCTGCCTCTCATTTTTGAGCTATTTTTAACATTCAAAAGTATTTACTGCATATTTTAAATTCTCTTCCAAAGAGCCAGGTCATTCTCAGTTCACCAAAGAGAGCTGTCATTTTCTCTGGTATTTGTGCTAATTCTTTAGTAACACCTTCACCTAATATATTTTTACTATCACACTTTCCCACCTAGCCTGCCTTCAATCCTTGTTGCAAGGTAACACCAGCACCTTCATTTACAGGTAAAGCTGCTGCTTTTACCTCTTTTACAGATCTTTTCTCTGTCTACCTTGCCATTTATTTCTTCTCCGGGAAAGTGCTTCTATTCTAAGACAGCCAGTGAAACCAGAGTGATTAATGGTGAGGTAGACCCAATCGAATCTTCAGAGTCACTGGCTTACTTTTATTTCTTCTGGAAAACTCGACCATAATGAGTAAGTGCACCAAGTATAGACTTGCAAAAGTCCCCGAATTGAAATAGAGTGTAGATTCCATTCCAAAGTATTAGCTAACATTTACTGAGTGAACACTATCTATAGGGGACTCTCCTTAAAAACTTTTATAATTTTCTCATTTAATCCCCACAACAATACTGTGAACTCATCTTTACTGTCATCTTTATTGTCTAAAGGAGGAAACCGAGACTTATAGACAGGAAGTAACTTTTCTTAGGCTTCATTACTAATAACTAGTTGGGGAGGATTTGGTCCTGAGTCTCTGAGTTTGTTTGGATAAATGCTCTTAAGACGAAACTGCTCTAGCCCACTGCTTCCTTATCTAAGTGAACCCTCTCTTTTACAAATTCTCTTTTTATAAATTTACAAAATTTTTATCAAATTTTACAAGTTCAAGCAAGAGGCCTAACGTAAAGTCCCCTAACAAGAATTAGTGCAGAAGTGACGCTAGAACCCAAATCCGACTTCCATTTGAGATCTTCTTATTTGTGACCAAGGACTTGGAAATTCAGAGTAGGTCTTATGCCCCATATATTCTCTTGTTAATCATTTACCCAATTTGTGCAAAAATGACACAAAAAGAAAAAATAACTGAATATATAGGATTTAATTTGTGAATTCCTCTAGCCTTGTGATTTGATCAAGAATAGGGCCTTTTCTTTATGTAAAATCTATGTAAAAGTGAAAATTTACAAAACTCAGAATCCCTGTTTTGCCTCTAATAGTTTATCTATGTAGGATTGGGAAAACTAGTCGGTCTTTTTGTCCTCAGTTTTCCGTTTCTGTAAAATAAAGATGAGCAAAAATTACTCCATAGGATTATTAATTACGATAATTATTATTAATTATGATAATTAAATAGAATAATGTAGCCCATAAAAGGTGTTAGTTACATTTAAATTACCTTTCCCTTCTAAACTTCTCCTTTCTATTTAACAAGTATTTAGGGAATGTTTCATGAGGTTATGGTGCCATTCTATTTTATATTTAGTCTTCCATCGGAATTTTTTATCATAAGCTTCAGGCTTTTTCTCATTTAAAACTCATTTGTTTGAACTTCATTGAGATTCAAGTCCAGAAGTTACCTTTTTGGGAATATTACTCAATAAATAGGAAATGTCATGCATCGTTAGATGCCCTCTGATGCTGTCTGTGAAATTCTGAGTTATATATTTTGTACTCAAAATTTCTGTAGGGAAGAGAGGTGAGTATACTGTAGTTAAAATGGCCATCGCTCCAGGAGCAGAGTGCACTATGTGGCTCAAATTGTTACGAACATTTGTGGTTTAAAAAGATAACTTGCGTGTGATTTTTTATTTGCTATGGTGGAAGGATGGAGAGAGAGTGTTTTGATAAGAGTTTAGTTCATGGCAGTATTTTACCATCTTAACCCCTAATCTCTTTGATATTGAACTAGGCAAAAGGAGCTCAAAAAGGAATTCTTGTTAGATGGAAGAAACTGCTTTTTACTCTTTGGTTTCTAGCTTCTAAAATATTCTGGTGCATTGATGCAAGAAATTGCAAAACAATCTTTGCATTTCATTTGGGTTCTTTGCTGGTATAGTCAGTCATGGGCAATTATTATTAAGAGTTTTATGAGAGGGATGTCTTCAGGGATATAGCTGATATATGCAGTACTTGTCCCAAAGGGAAGAAATTTATTGAATAATGATCTGTGCTATCTTGTGAATTCTTCTAATCTCATGATTTATTCAAGAATATGGCTATGTCTTTATGTAGAATCTTGGTAAGAGTAAAGACTTATAAAGACCCAAGTGAGAATCTGTCTTCTGCATCTAATATTTTGTCTGTGTAAGGTCGAGCAAGATCAATGAAATAGAGACAAATGAAATGATTTCTGTTTGTTTCCTCTGTTTGATAACTTTGTGAATCAAATATTTGCATAAAGTAGATAGATACCTTTGCTATTTCAAAACATTATCTCATTTTAAACATATTAATCTACCAGAATTTTGATACCAGCCACAATTTTTTCAGTATTTGCTATGTGTCACACACTCTTTTAATTGTATGTTATTTGCTTTTATTCTCGTAACAAGCTTCGGAGGCGGTATTGCTGTCTCAATTTTACAGATGAAGAATCTGAGTCTAAGAAATTTGATGTTAAGCAATGTGACTGAGGCCATTAGCTAGTTTTTAAAGGAGTTGGAATTCAAATCCATATCCATCTTTTTATACAAACGTTACTTGTTTTTCCTACTTTATATTCTGAGTGCTTAGTACAATGCCAAGCACTTAGATGGTACTCAGTTCAGTTTCATTTGCCCTTTAAGATTTAATTTTAATTCTGTATGAGATTTGCTTCTGATAGTCGACATTCTTCTTTTCATACTGCATGTACTCATATTCTTTCTCTTTTTTTTGTGTCTCAGTTTCCTTTCTCCATTCCATACCTCCGTGCCTCTTTATATAGTATGGCTATTGTATGGGATTATTTTAAAGATTCAACAAAGTGGTGTTTGTCAATGGTCTACCCTGGGGCCCACCATAAAGGCTATGATCAATAAGTGCTAGAAACCTTCTTTCTCTCTTTGAGTTGGGCCCAATACCTTCTTGGGCAGTCCTACAGCTCTGAATACCTGGACCAGCCATGGTGAGGCCACAGGAAAGGAGACATGTGATGGGATGAGTAGAATAATCCCCACCTCCCTTAAATTAATAGGACCTTTACATTTCTTTCCCCTATTAATGATCCCTTTATTCAGTCTTTTGATACCTGCATATTAGTAAGAGTGAATCAAACCTGAAGGATAGAGAAGCAGTGCCGAAATTCCCAACAGTGCCAAACACGCACACTTGCTTGTTGATCCATTGGCAAAAAGAACTTACTTCTTTCTGCTATATTTAGTATTTTGGTCATAGGTCCTGGAGCCTGATATTTTTTTTTCCACTGAAAGTCCTTGAGGAAAGTGAGTTTGGGGGAAGAGATTATTTTAGATATACTTATTTGAAATAATTTGTGTCCTTAAAACCTGTGCAATGAAATAATATTTCTATTTGGTTAAATTGACACATATTGTGATATACTAGATTATTTTATATAAAAGAACAAAAGCTACAATTCACAATGAAGAATCTTTTAGAGTAAACCTTTTAAAACTGATTAATTTCCCTCCTTTCTATTAATTTTGAGTTTTGTGCTTTGGGTTTGCTTCAGAAAAGGCTACGTGTCAAATTATTGTTCAGTCATGTTTCTGTGAGATACGGGGCTCAGTGGCAAAGCCTGTGGAATGCCAGATAGGAAAATATAGTCACTTGGGTATAAGGAATAGACTAAATTCACTCCATAAATAAATAGATCTAAACGTTCATTTTGGTATGCCTGGCCATTCATTTCTATTGTTAGAGTATCTGCAATAAGCTAGACACTATGTGAGACTGCAATTATGAATGCCGTGTCTCCTCTCCTCCAGGGATCATGATTTAGTGATTGAGACATGCTCATGCAACGTATAATAAAATACAATACCAAAAAGAAGTTTGGAGAAGGGAAACAAAGTTCAGTGGGAGGACAGAAGAGAGGGATAGTAATACATCTGAGGGAACCTTCCTTCCCTTATATATTCCTTCATCTGTTAAACAGTCAGTTAATGAAGACCTAATATGAATCAAACACTGTTGTAAGCACAGGTTATGGGGATAAAGTGGGGAATACACAACAGGTACTCAATATGTACTCGTTGAATGCATGAGTGAATAAATAAACAAGTAAATACAAAATTTCTGCCCTTATGAATCTTGCATCTATGGAGGAGTCAATAAATAAAAATAAAACAATTTCAGGAGGAGGTAAATGTTATGAAGAAACATAAAATTTACTAAGAAATTAGAAAATAAAGGTGGGGGTAGTAATTTTACATCTTAACACAGTTTTATAGAGTCAGAAGTTTTCAACCCAAACTTAAAAGTTGGGTAAAATTTTGGCAGGTAGAAAGGAAGGTTGAATTTCTTTCTCCTAAGTGCTACTCATATACCCTCTGTACTTTTACTGCTCTGAGGTTTTTAGTTTATTGGTGTGCCTTTATCAATGAAAGGGAGTCCATTAGGGTAGAAACCATGTTTGATGTATCTTTATATCCCAAGCACTGTGCTTAATATGACTTAAGTTCTAATAAATGTTTGTGGAATTGATCACTCCACATGTAAGTAATGGAGTAAAATACTGAGACGGTTGAGGATGTATTTGGAGATTTTAAATAGATTGATGTAACTGGTTTGTAGGTATTTGAAGGTGATACTAGGTGGCTGACTATATTATACTGAAGGTAGTTAGATTGGGTCCAGAGAGAAGACAGGCAGCCTGAAACTTAGGCTGAAGAGTTTGAATTTGAGTGGGGAATCATTGAGTAAGATACTTGAAGGAAGAAACTTCTAGTTTTATAATTGTACTCAATGAGTACCAGAGCATCTAACACATGTCAGGCACTGACACATCAAGTGCTGAATTAGTCAGTCATCAATTTTATAAGATTTACCAGTTGTTTGAAAGTGAGGAGTAAAGGAGAAGCAAAAGTCTAAAATAGATCAAACTTTTCAACTGGAAATAAATGAGAGAATGATAAAGGATGAAGTGCATTTCAACTGTTGTCAGAGAGGATGTTGTAAAATCTCCCTGACATCAGCAGTTCAGAGTAGTAGGAATTTGAAGAACTGGTCAGGGTCCCTAGGTGCTTCCTTCCATTGTTATCCCTTCTCCCCCGTAAGGCAACTTCCCAGTTGGCACCTCTAGACTCTGTCTTTACGCCTTAAATTATTTGTGAATAAAAGGTGAAAGGAGAAATTCCAGATGAGGGGAAGAAGCAGGGGATCAAATGTGAGGTGCTCTAAAACATCAACCCTCTGAGAGAATTATAGTTGAAATACAAAGGTGAGAGTGTCCAACTAATAATAATGAACTTTTTCCCCAGAAATATTGTTCTCTCTTGCTTATTTTCATAGATTGACAAATCAACCAACATGTCTAATTGGCATTTGCAACCAACTGCATGATGCCAACCGAAGAAAAGCAGATTAATGTTGATCTGTAGAAACAAATTAGGCTGCAGAATACAACATGTAAATAGCTGTCTTATTTATTTCTCATTCTGCGAGGAGTGGTTTTAATTTGCCTGCAAAAGCATTGTGGACCAAAAGCCCTTTTAGTTCACTTGCTTGAATGCCAGTAATAGGGTAAAGCTGTTAAAAACAGCCAGCTAGTACACAGACATTTAAAGAGAAGGGGGCCTTTTGAACATTTCCACAATCCAGAGTTATGGTTAGAATATCTATTATTGCTGGTCATGTACTCCAGCATAAATTTCATAAACAGTTGTCCAGTTTTGAAACTTGAAGCAGATGAAATTTACCTGAATAATAATTCTTAGGATATGGAAATATAGAGAGGAGAATGCTCTGTCATTCTTAAAGCTTTATTATTGATCTTTTAATAATTTTACTGATGTTCTAATTCATTCTAGATTAAAGCAATATAAGACTCTACTATATGTTTAAGGGAGAAGAAGATCTAGGCCTCTTAAGTATTCTGCTCAAAAATTTATTTTGACCAATACTTAAGAAGCAGTAGAAGTCACACTGAGAATCATCACTTATAAAGCATTTAGAAAAACATTTTTTTTCTTTCAATATAAAGGAACATTCTCATTTGCTTAGCTGGCCTTTTCCTTTCAAAATGGTGGGAGTTTTTAAAATAAATTTTTATTTATTTGTTTATCTATCTATCTGTTTATTTATTTTTGGCTGTGTTGGGTTTTCATTGCTGCGCACAGGCTTTCTCTAGTTGTGATGAGAGGGGTCTATTCTTTGTTGCAGTGAGCGTGCTTCTCTTCTCATTGCCGTGGCTTCTCTTGTTGCGGAGCACAGGCTCTAGGTGTGCAGGCTTCAGTAGTTGTGGCATGCGGGCTCAGTAGTTGTGGTGCACGGGCTTTAGAGCGCAGGCTCAGTAGTTGTGGCGCACCGGCTTAGTTGCTCCGTGGCATGTGGGATCTCCCCAGACCAGGGCTCAAACCCCTGTCCCCTGCATTGGCAGGCAGATTCTTAACCACTGCGCCACCAGGGAAGTCCCTCAAAATGGTGCGTTTTAATTTGCAGTTCTTAGCACTAGTTTGTTCTTTCAAAGATGATTTCCCCATCACAAAAAGAATAAGACATCAACATTGTTTCATTAAGCAAATCTGAGTTTACCTTCAGTTTACTTTCTCCTGAATTAAGAAACTTTTATAAGAGAAACTCTTGCCTGGTTGAAATCAAATAGTTTCATAAATTGTCCCTGTGGAAATAGCACTGAAATTCTCAGGGCTACACTGAGGTTTACTTTCCCTTCTTTCCTTTCACTGTCATTTTCTGCTCCATCAAAATGTTGCCATGTCCCCACCCGATAAAAAACACAGAAATCTAGTCACTTTACGAGTACGAAATCATTTTTTTTCCATTTTACTTCTACTTCATATTAAACAAAAGAAAAGAACATCTTAGAATTCCATTATCTGGAATTTATCTAGAAAATGGAGCAAACTTTAAGAATACTCCTTATGACTTGTAATGATACACTAATGTTCTAATCTATTTCTAGAGTAAGGCTACCTAAGACTCTTAAGACTGAGTATACTATAGAATTAAGGGCTCATGTGTATGATTGCGTCGATGAACCAAAACTTGGACCCGCCTGACCCTTTGGTGGGAGTTGGCTGGTTGGTCTAACAGTGAAGAGGCTGAGACTGGACTCACATATGTTTCCTAGACATCGTGATTTATTTCCTACAGTTATAGGCAATGCTATGAGGCTCACAGGAAGAACGTTGAGTTATTTAACTGCTAAGAAGCAGAGTTGGGATTTTATATTCATGCTGCCTTATATATTAGAAGAATCTCTAGTTGGGCTTGACAAAATATTTCGAGGGTTATATGCAGCAATGGGCAAATCCCAAGTAGCTAACAGAACTCTGGATTAAAGACCAAACCATCAGGCACTGGGAGAATTGACAAAAATTAGAAGTTTTATTTTTAAAAGGAAGGCTAATGTTAATCCTTGTGGGATAAAACAACCAATGAAATAACTTCTAATAGAATTTTACTAGAAGTGCCGTACATTTTTATAAAGGGAAATGTCGTAAGTGAAAGAAAATTCAGTATATTGTAGTCTGAAACATAGAAACAGCCCATGCTGTACTTAGAGATGAAGCGCTTGTGAGTTTCTATGCTTGTGGCAGTTTTCTTTCCTGAATAATGTTTTTGTTTGATCAGTTGATATCACACAACTTAGAGAGTTAGAGAAGCAAAGGTAAGCACGCTAGAGCCTTAACACCTTACACGTTGCAGATTTGGTTTTGTGATGGTGGTAGCTGGGCGTTTATGAAGAAAGTTATTTATAAAAAGAACTCCTGCTAAAGTACCATATATATATATAATTTAAGTTTGAAGTACTTATAAATTGTTTATGAAGGTCCTCTGCCCATTTTTCAATCAGTTTTTTTTTTTTTTTTTGATGTTGAGTTGTATGAGCTCTTTGTATATTTTGGGTATTAACCTCTTATCAGATAAATCATTGCAAATATCTTCTCCCATGCAGTAGATTTCCTTTACATTTTGTTGATAGTTTTATTTGCTGTGCAAAAGCTTTTTAGTTTGATGTAGTCCCATTTGTTTATTTTTGCTTTTGTTTCCCTTGCCTGAGGAGACATATCCAAAAAAGTATTACTAAGAACAGTGTCAAAGAGCGCACTGCCTGTGTTTTATTCCAGTGAATTTTATGGTTTCAGATCTTATAATTAAGTCTTTAATCCATTTTGAGTTTATTTTTATATATGGTGTGAGAAAATCGGTAAAGTACTATATTATTTAAGTTTTCAGTACTTATAAATTGCCATTAACTCTAGCTCATGTTTATTATAATATTCTGCACACTTGTTAACTGCTAAAATTACTAGTCATCAAGATTAAAGAGGCAAACTGGATAACCAATAACTTGAGTTTTAAATCCAAGTGCCTCATTTCAGATCACTCTTTCAATTGAGTAAGTATTTATTAAGCAGCAACTGTGTGCAAGACACTGTTTCGAAGTCCAAGGGTTATGGTAGTGAGTAAGACAGACAAGGTCTTGGTTTGCGTGGATTTTACATTTCAGTGGGAGGTAGTGAAAAACAAACTATTACATGTAAGTACAAGAGGTGATATATACTTTGACAAAAAATGAAGCAGAGATTGTCATGGGAACGGGGACAATCTTAGACAGAGTGGTGGTCAGGAAAGGTCTCTTTTAGGAATTATTTTTAGTAGATAACTGAAGAGTGAAGGCTCTGCTAATTCATATGACGCTGGTGAGTAAATTTCCAAGGATACCTCTTCCTTTGTGGGACCCAGCTCCGTTCTGGGATTGATTTCTCAGTGCCCCATATTTGGGCTGGATTTTATACTGTACCACTGCTAAGCCATCTGCCTTCGTGCAGTGGTCAGATTTCCCAACTATACGTGGCAGCCCTGGAAGCAAAGGAGAGAAGCATGAGAAAGCGCCAGGGGAAGCTTTTCAGGCAGAGAGTAAAAACACCTGTAGAAAATATCTTGAGTTGGGAATAAAATTGGTATATTTAAGAAATAACAAGAAATCTAGTATGTCTGGAGCAGAGTAATTGAAGAGAAGAGAGGGGTTATTTAATCTCAGTAAACTTCAGGATAATCTGATTTCAAAGAAGAATGCTTGGACTGATTTTCATTCATCTTTTCATGCATTAATTTATAAATATTCATTACATTTAGAAAGATAGATAGATAGGTAATGTTTCTTCATTTGCAAGTGGTAGAAACCAAGTTTGACCTCATTAATCAAATACCTTTGAGTAAATTGTCAATGGAAAGAAACTTTAGAAGGGATATTATTTGTTCACAGAATCAAGGGGAGGTTGAAGAATCAGCTGTAAGCAAGTAAAAAACAAGACAATGCTGGAGAAGAAGGGAGAAAGAACTACAGGAAGAAATGGTCTCTTAACAGAAATACTTTGTTCAGGGCTCAGGGCCTGAGTCTAAAATGGATGAAATCCAATTATTTTTACATTTTTGTTTATTCTTTTTCTTTTGCTCATGATTTTGAGACAGTAATATTCAGTAGATCCAGGTTGGAGCCTGAGATTATTCCTTTAGCAAGTGCAGGGTTAAGCTCCTGACTGCAATCCCAACAGACTTTACCCAAGGAGGGACCATGCTGTCATTCAGAGGGAGAATGGATGTTGACTAACCAAGTACCAGAAATATTTAATATAATATTGTCAAACAGAGCACTAAGCATATAAGATACACTCATGAATAATTCATTTTCTGCCAAGAAAAGTCTGTTGATGAGTTCAGGGACATAACTAAGTATGCTTTGTTATTAATATCCATTTGGAAAAGAGATTGCAAGGAATGAGGAGCAGGGAGACTGACACCAGGGCAGTAAAATGAATATAAAGATAAGGAGACATATTTGAAAAAAATCAAAATCTGGTGACTGATTGGAAGTGAACAATAAGGGAAATGGAGTCGGAGAATTTTGGAGGCAGAGTTATATTCTGCAATTGGGTGACTGGGTGACATTAACCAAAACTGGTACTAATGGAAGCAACAGATTGCAACAAGAAGAGAGAATAAGCATAGTCCTCCTTGACATATAAATTCAATGTGCATCTGGGTTTCCACATGGATATGACAATTAGGAAGCTAGAATTTTGGTCTGGAGCTCAGGAGGGACATCTTAGCTGAGGATATAGATTTGAGACTCTTCAGAGTATGAATTAAATGGAAAGAAATACAGCTGTTAAGGGAGAGGGCAGAGTTGCAGAGTCAATTAGAGAGAATAGCAAATATAACTTAGAAAGTTAGCATATTTTCTATCATGAGTTACCAGTGTGTAACTTTTTTTTTTCAATTTATATCACCAAAATGTATTCATTCAATTAATTTTTAACATCTTTATTGGAGTATAATTGTACAATATTGTGTTAGTTTCTGCTGTATAACAAAGTGAATCAGCTATACGTATACATACATCCCCATAACCCCTCCCTCTTGCGTCTCCCTCCCACCCTCCCTATCCCACCCCTCTAGGTGGTCACAAAGCCCCAAGCAGATCTCCCTGTGCTGTGCGGCTGCTTCCCACTAGCTATCTATTTTATATTTGGTAGTGTATATATGTCCATGCCACTCTCTCACTTTGTCCCAGCTTACCCTTCCCCCTCCCCGTGTCCTCAAGTCCATTCTCTACGTCTGCGTCTTTATTTCTGACCTTCCCCTAGGTTCTTCAGAACCATTTTTTTTTTTTTTTTTTTTTTAGTTTCCATGTATATGTGTTAGCATACCATATTTGTTTTTCTCTTCCTGACTAACTTCACGCTCTGTGACAGACTCTAGGTCCATCCACCTAACTACAAATAACTCAGTTTCATTTCTTTTTATGGCTGTGTAATACTCCATTGTATATATGTGCTGCATCTTCTTTCTCCATTCACCTGTCAATGGACACTTAGGTTGCTTCCAGGTCCTGGCTATTGTAAACAGTGCTGCAATGAACTTTGTGATACATGACTCTTTTGGAATTATGGTTTTCTTAGGGTATATGTCCAGTGGGATTGCTGGGTGGTATGGTAGTTCTATTTTTAGATTTTAAGGAACCTCCATACTGTTCTCCATAGTGGCTGTATCAATTTACATTCCCACCAACAATGCAGGAACGTTCCCTTTTCTCCACACCCTCTCCAGCATTTATTGTTCGTAGATTTTTTGATGATGGCCATTCTGACTGGTGTGAAGTGATACCTCACTGTAGTTTTGATTTGCATTTCTCTAATGATTAGTGATGTTGAGCATCATTTCATGTGTTTGTTGACAATCTGTATATCTTCTTTGGAGAAATGTCTATTTAGGTCTTCTGCCCATTTTTGGATTGGGTTGTTTGTTTTTCTGATATCTAGCTGCATGAGCTGCTTGTATGTTTTGAAGATTAATCCTTTGTCCATTGCATCGTTTGCAAATATTTTTTTCCCATTCTGAGGGTTGTCTTTTTGTCTTGTTTATGGTTTCCTTAGTTGTGCCAAAGCTTTTAAGTTTCATTAGGTGCCATTTGTTTATTTTTGTTTTTATTTCCATTTCTCTAAGAGTTGGGTCAAAAAGGATCTTGCTGTGATTTGTGTCATAGAGTGTTCTGCCTACGTTTTCCTCAGAGAGTTTTATAGTGTCTGGCCTTACATTTAGGTCTTTAATCCATTTTGAGTGTATTTTTGTGTATGATGTTAGGGAGTGTTCTACTTTCATTCTTTTACATGTAGCTGTCCAGTTTTCCTAGCACCATTTATTAAAGAGGCTGCCTTTTCTCCATTCTATTTTCTTGCCTCCTTTATCAAAGATAAGGTGACCATATGTGCGTGGGTTTATCTCTGGGCTTTCTATCCTGTTCCATTGATCTATATTTCTGTTTTCGTGTCAGTGCCATACTGTCTTGATTACTGTAGCTTTGTAGTATAGTCTGAAGTCAGGGAGTCTGATTCCTCCAGCTCTGTTTTTCTTCTCAAGATTGCTTTGGCTATCCGGGATCCTTTGTGTTTCCATACAAATAGTGAAATTTTTTGTTCTAGTTCTCTGAAAAATGCCATTGGTAGTTTGATAGGGATTTCATTAAATCTGTAGATTGCTTTGGGTAGTATAGTCATTTTCACAATGTTGATTCTTCCAGTGCAAGAACATGGTATTTCTCTCCATCTGTTTGTATCATCTTTAATTTCTTTCATCAGTGTCTTATAGTTTTCTGCATATAGGTCTTTGTCTCCTTAGGTAGGTTTATTCCTAGGTATTTTATTCATTTTGTTGCAGTGGTAAATGGGAGTGTTTCCTTAATTTCTCTTTCAAATTTTTCATCATTAGTGTATAGGAATGCAAGAGATTTCTGTGCATTAATTTTATATCTTGCTACTTTACCAAATTCATGGATTAACTCTAGTAGTTTTTTGGTAGCATCTTTAGGATTCTCTATGTATAGTATCATGTCATCTGAAAACAGTGACAGTTTTACTTCTTCTTTTCTGATTTAGATTCCTTTTATTTCTTTCTTGTCTCTGGTTGCTGTGGCTAAAACTTCCAAAACTATGTTGAATAATAGTGGTGAGAGTGGGCAGACTTATCTTGCTCCTGATCTTAGTGGAAAAGGTTTCAGTTTTTCCCCATTGAGAACAATGTTGGCTGTGGGTGTGTCATATATTGCCTTTATTACATTGAGGTAATTTCCCTCTGTGCCTGCTTTCTGGAGGGAGTTTATCATAAATGGGTGTTGAATTTTGTCAAAAGCTTTTTCTGGATCTATTGAGATGATCATATGGTTTTTCTTCTTCAATGTGTTAATATGGTGTATCACATTGATTGATTTACATATATTCAAGAATCCTTGCATTCCTGGGATGAACCCCACTTGATCATGGTGTATGATCCTTTCAATGTGCTGTTGGATTCTGTTTGCTAGTATTTTGTTGAGGATTTTTGCATCTATGTTCATCAGTGATAGTGGTCTCTATTTTTGTGTGTGTGTGACATGTTTGTCTGGTTTTTGTATCAGGGTGATGGTGACCTTGTAGAATGAGTTTGGGAGTGTTCCTCCCTCTGCTATATTTTGGAAGAGTTTGAGAAGGATAGGTGTTAGCTCTTCTCTAAGTGTTTGATAGAATTCGTCTGTGAAGCCATCTGGTCCGGGGCTTTTGTTTGTTGGGAAATTTTTAATCACAGTCTCAATTTCAGTGCTTGTGATTGGTCTGTTTATATTTTCTCTTTCTTCCTGGTTCAGTCTCTGAAGTGTGTGCTTTTCTAAGAATTTGTCCATTTCTTCTACGTTTTCCATTTTATTGGCATATAGTTGCTTGTAGTAATGTCTTATGATCCTTTGTGTTTCTTCAGTGTCAGTTGTTACTTCTTTTTCATTTCTAATTCTGTTGAATTGAGTCTTCTCCCTTTTTTCTTGATGAGTCTGTCTAATGGTTTATCAATTTTGTTTATTTTCTCAAAGAACCAGCTTTTAGTTTTATTGATCTTTGCTATTGTCTCCTTCATTTCTTTTTCATTATTTCTGATCTGATCTTTATGATTTCTTTCCTTCTGCTAACTTTGGGTTGTTTTTTGTTCCTCTTTCTCTCTTTGCTTTAGGTGTAAGGTTAAGTTGTTTATTTGAGGTTTTTCTTGTTTCTTGAGGTAGGACTGTGTTTCTATAAACTTCCCTCTTAGAAACGCTTTTGCTGCATCCCATAGGTTTTGGGCCGTTGTGTTTTCATTGTCACTTGTTTCTAGGTATTTTTTGATTTCTTCAGTGATCTCTTGATTATTTAGTAGCATATTGTTTAGCCTCCATGTGTTTGTACTTTTTACAGTTTTTTTTTTTCCTGTAATTGATTTTTAACCTCATAGTGTTGTGGTCGGAAAAGATGCTTGATATGATTTCAGTTTTCTTAAATATTCCAAGGCTTGATTTGTGACCCAAGATGTGACCTATTCTGGGGAATGCTCCGTGTGCACTTGAGAAGAAATTGTAGTCTTCCTCTTTGGGGTGGAATGTCCTATAAATATCAATTAAGTCTATCTGGTCTATTGTGTCACTTAAAGCTTTTGTTTCCTTATTTATTTTCTGTCTGGGTGATCTGTCTATTTGTGTAAGTGGGTTGTTAAAGTCCCCTACTATTTTTGTGTTACTGTTGATTTCCCCTTTTATGGCTGCTGGCGTTTGCCTTATGTATTGAGGTGCTCCTATGTTGGGTGCATAAATATTTAAAATTATTATGTTTTCTTCTTGGATTGATCCTTTGATCATTATATAATGTCCTTCCTTATCTCTTGTAACAGTCTTTATTTTAAAGTCTATCTTATCTGATATGAGTATTGCTACTCTGACTTTCTTGTGATTTCCATTTGCATGGAATACTTTTTTCCATCCCCTCACTTTCAGTCTGTTATGTGTCGCTAGGTCTGAACTGAGTCTCTTGTAGACAGCATATATATGGGTCTTGTTTTTGTATCCATTCAGCCACTCTGTGTCTTTTGGTTGGAGCATTTAAACCATTTACATTTAAGGTAGTTATTGATATGTACGTTCCTATTACCATTTTCTTAATTGTTTTGGGTTTGTTATTGTAACTCTTTTCTTTCTCTTGTGTTTCCTGCCTAGAGAAGTTCCTTTAGCATTTGTTGTAAAGCTGGTTTGGTGGTGCTGAATTCTCTTAACTTTTGCTTGTCTGTAAAGGTTTTAATTTCTCGGTTGAATCTGAATGAGATCCTTGCTGAGTAGAGTAATCTTGGTTGTAGGTTTTTCCCTTTCATCACTTTAAATATGTCCTGCCACTCCCTTCTGGCTTGCAGAGTTTCTACTGAAAGATCAGCTGTTCACCTTGTGGGGAGTCCCTTGTATGTTATTGGTTGCCTTTCCCTTGCTGCTTTTAATATTGTTTCTTTGTATTTAATTTTTGATAGTTTGATTAATATGTGTCTTGGCATGTTTCCCCTTGGATTTATCCTGTATGGGACTCTCTGCACTTCCTGGACTTGAGTGACTATTTCCTTTCCCATATTAGGGAAGTTTTCAACTATAATCTCTTCAAATATTTTCTCAGTTCCTTTCTGTTTGTCTTCTTCTTCTGGGAGCCCTGTATTTTTAATGTTGGTGCGTTTGATGTTGTTCCAGAGGTCTCTGAGACTGTCCTCAGTTTTTTTCATTCTTTTCTCTTTATTCTGGTCTGCGGTAGTTATATCCAATATTTTATCTTCCAGATCACTTATCCGTTCTTCTGCCTCAATTATTCTGCTGTTGATTCCTTGTAGAGAATTTTAAGTTTCATTTATTGTGTTGTTTATCATTGTTTGTTTGCTCTTTAGTTCTTCTAGGTCCTTGTTAAATATTTCTTGTATTTTCTCCATTCTATTTTCAAGATTCTGGATCATCCTTACTATCATTACTCTGAATTCTTTTTCAGGTAGACTGCCTGTTTCCTCTTCATTTGTTTGGTCTGGTGGGTTTTTACCTTGCTCCTTCATCTGCTGTGTATTTCTCTGTCTTGTCATTTTGCTTAGCTTACTGCATTTGGGGTCTCCTTTTTGCAAGCTGTAGGTTCGTAGTTTCCACTGTTTTTGGTGTCTGCCCCCAGACACCAAAGTGGGTAAGGTTGGTTCAGTGCATTGTGTAGGCTTCCTGGTGGAGGGGACTACAGCCTGTGTTCTGGTGGTTGCAGCTGGATCTTGTCTTTCTGGTGGGCAGGACCACGTCTGGTGGTGTGTTTTGGGGTGTCTGTGAATTTAGTATGATTTTAGGCAACCTCTCTGCTAATGGGTGTGTTTGTGTTCCTGTCTTGCTAGTTGTTTGGCATAGGGTGTCCAGCACTGGAGCCTGCCGGTCGCTGCATGGAGCTGGTTCTTAGCGTTGAGTTGGGGATCTCTGGGAGTCCTTGCCAACTGATATTATATGGGGCTGGGAGGTCTCTGGTGGTCCAGTGTCCTGAACTCAGCTCTCCCACCTCAGAGGCTCAGGCCTGACACCTGGCCCGAGTACCAAGACTGTGTCAGCCAGATGGCTCAGAAGAAAAGGGAGAAAAAAAAAGCAAGGCAGAAGAATAAATAAATAAATAAAATTATTTTTAAGAAACTATATATTATTAAAAAAATAAAATTGTCATAAAAAAATAAAAGAAGAGAGCAACCAAACCAATAAACAAATCCACCCATCATAGCAAACACTAAAAACTAAACTAAAATAAACATAAAAATCAGAAACTAGTCAGTCGCACACAGCAAACTGCAAGTCTACAGTTGCTCCCAAAGTCCACCACCTCAAGTTTGGGATGATTCGTTGTCTATTCATGTATTCCCCAGATGCAGGTACATCAGGTTGATTGTGGAGATTTAACCCGCTGCTCCTGAGGCTGCCGGGAGAGATTTCCCTTTCTCTTCTTTGTTCTCACAGCTCCTGGGGTTCAGCCTTGGATTCGGCCCCGCCTCTGAGTGTAGGTCGCCCTCTGGCATCTGTTCTTTGCCCAGACAGGAGGGGGTTAATGGAGCCACTGATTAAGGGGCTCTGCTCACTCAGGCCAGGGGGGAGAGAGGGGTATGGATGTGGGGCGAGCCTGCGGCGGCAGAGGCCAGCATAACATTGCAACAGTCTGAGGCGCGCCGTGTGTTCTCCCAGGGGAGTTGTCCCTGGATCACAGGACCCTGGCAGTTGCAGGCTGCACAGGCTCCCAGGAGGGGGGGTGTGGAGAGTGACCTGTGCTCGCACACAGGATTCTTGGTGGCGGCAGCAGCAGCCTTAGCGTTTCATGCCTGTCTCTGGGATCCACGCTGATATCAGCAGCTTGTGCCCATCTTTGGACCTCATTTAGGTGGTTTTCTGAATCCCTTCTCCTTGCACACCCCGAAAAAATACTCTCTTGCCTCTTAGGCAGTTCCAGACCTTTTCCAGATTCCCTCCCGGCTAGCTGTGGCGCACTAGCCCCTTCAGGCTGTGTTCACGCTGACAACCCCAGTCCTCTCCCTGGGATCCAACCTCCGAAGCTAGAGCCTCAGCTCCCAGCCCTGCCCGCCCCGGCGGGTGAGCAGACAAGCCTATCAGGCTGGTGAGTGCCGGTCGGCCCTGATCCTCTGTGCGGGAATCTCTCTGCTTTGCCCTCTGCACCCCTATTGCTGTGCTCTCCTCCGTGGCTCCGAAGCTTCCCCTTGCGCCCATTCCCCGTCTCCACCTGTAAAGGGGCTTCATAGTATGTGGAAACCTTTCCTCCTTCCCGGCTCCCTCCCACTGGTGCAAGTCCTACCCCTATCCTTTTGTCTTTGTTTATTCTTTTTTCTTTTACCTTACCCAGGTACGTGGGGAGTTTCTTGCCTTTTGGGAGGTCTGAGGTCTTCTGCCAGCATTCAGTAGGTGTTCTGTAGGAGTTGTTCCACATGTAGATGTATTTCTGTTGTATCTGTGGGGAGGAAGGTGATCTCCGTGGCTTACTCTTCTGCCATCTTGAAGGTCCTCCCAGTGTGCGTCTTGAAGAAAATATTTCCCTAAACGCCTGGAAGTTAAACAGGCCAATGACATTTACACAATAAAGAGAATAATGTTTGCTTCTGTTGTGCATGGAACACACACTAGTCTTCAGTTGTATACGGTGGGGCATAGTATTCAAAGCACATTCAGGATTGGACACAAACCTCAGTTCACATCTTACTTACACTTTTTTATGTGGATAAATCACTTGAAACTTAAGGGACTCAGTTTTCCCAACTTTAAAGTGAGCATAAAATATCCAAATCACCAAATAATTCAGAAGATTATGTGAGAAATTCACATTCACGAAATGAAGGCCCAGCTTGAGTGTGAGAAGTACTTAGAAACATCTGACATCTGACAACTGGGTAAAGGGAACTATGACAGAGAGCTGTTTATGTCATGACTGAGAGATTCCTTATGAAAAAACTCCAGTGAGGGGCCTGCTGGTGGTTAGGAATTGCCCATGCTCCAAAAGACTCCTGGGAGCAGTGCTGCAGATGGCAATATGCAGGAGAACCACGGGGCCACCCATAGGAAAGGACTGACTCATGTCACCTGACATGGGATGGGAAGATGGGCAGACTTAGTAAAGAACTGCTGTCAGCAGAGGGAATTGCTGGTCTGGGTGTAGTGTGGTGGCTTTGCCTTCATTATATCCTTAACCCACTCTAGCTATAAACACACATTCGTACGTACATACATATATGTGGCCTAAGGAGAGAGGGTTCAAAGTGAAATTCACAAGAGCTATTCTACTAATGCTTTAGACAGTGAGGCCTGGACACATCTCAAAGAAAGTGGTGGGAAGGGAAGAGCTCCCCCTGCAGGCAGGGACTGTATTGACTCCTGCTATTCCTGAAAGGAAAGGGGCTACCTTCATGCTGCCTGGGGGGATTGTAATACCCTGAAGGGCAGGAGAAAGAGAACTGAAGGATCCAGGGTGGCCATTGGAGGAGTTATAGCACTCTGCACAGCAGCAGTGGTGGTACCAGCAGGAATCTGTTTGCTTCTGGTCACATAGGAGACATCCCTGGGCCCCCCAGAAACACACACACAGAGCCACCCGTCAAACGCCAGGACATGAGACCCATGAGGGATGAAATGTGAAAAATAAGACCTTATGAATACTATTACACCCACTGAATGAATTTTTATAAACATAAAGCTCTTAGCTCAGGCCCTGATATATAGTAAGTAATTTGGGATAGAAGCCGATTTACTATGATGAATCCACTTTTCCTGTATTGGGAAGGTTTATTTGTACATTTGGGTTTCTGCCCAACTTAATTCATTGATGAAAGGAACAACAAATGATAAAGGATGAAGCAAGAAAATCACATATGGTGACACTAGTATATCAAAGGGAGGTAGAAAGGGTTTCACCATTGGTTTGCAGGGCTGCGGCAGTCCCGTCAGGAAGCTTCTAGCTACTCCTCCAAGGCTCAGGCTATGTATGTCCAGAGACAGTGGCACACCAACTACACTGTAATTGACAAATCAAGGAAGATTAGCCTTAACTTTTCTCAATTAAAATAATAATTATGATACCCAAACCATGAAGAAGGCAGGTCGCCTTCTCCCCAGAATGTGCTAACATATAAAGAAAGAGAATGGGATTTAATGAGGTCTACTGCATTTGACCCAATTAAATCCTCAATCTCCTGTCTCTCAGCCTCAACTTGGCCTCTGCAGCTCGTAAATAGTTACCAGGATTTGCTCATTGACAAGGCCACAGTAGGAAATGGGTTTCTTGCCCTCACTGCATATTATGATTGACAGCATAATCTGCAAGAATGTTGTGGTGTCAGGAATGCCATGATATATGTGAGATTTCTATACTGCCTACCAGACTTCTCTTAATTGTGATAAAGTACCAGGAGTTATAGTTAATGAGATGCTAAACTGTGCAGGATGGAATTGGCTCTTTTACTTAATATTTAGAATAGAAATTTATTAGAGTGCACTGCAACTTGAAAAGGTTAGAATTGTTTTGTGAAACTTTTGTTTCAGGTATGTGGGTGTATGTTGTGTATGTGCACATGTGCACATACATGTTAGGTCATCATGTAAAATCTATATTTTACTGTGTTATCATGATCAAAAAAACAATTGAAAAATACTGTTGCATCTGATCTGTATCACTCATTCTTAACATTTATGTATAAAGCTTTTCAAAAATCTAAGCAAAATTATGAAAGTGCTTCTGAGAAAATGCACATATTCAAAATTTTGCATAAAATTTCATTTAGTGTCTGGACCCCTTAATAAATATCCATAACACAGGCTCTTTTTTTTTGTAATGGACACTTAGTGAGGTTATTCCCTTTGCATGAAAAAGGTCAAGGAGGTAATGAAACATCTCTTTAATACACACACATATGCACACACACAGACACACACACACACACGCACATGCATCCCAAAACAAAGGATAAGAATCCCATAAGTGAAATGTAATTTAGGGGGATAATTGTTATTACCTCTGTTTTATAGGAGAGTAAATTAATGACTATACAATGCCTAGAACATAGCAGTTATTCAGTAAATACTATAAATTAAATGAAATCTTCAACCTACTTATTTTAGACACATAAATCAAAATTACTTAGCAACTTCTAGTGAAGTTAGCCATAATTATGGCAAAAAATGTAATATAATACAGTTGAGTTTTCAGTGAATAGGGAATAAGTTATTTCTTCTGTAGAGAATCCGCTCACAAAAGTAACTGTATGCTTTGTAAGAAGCATAGTGTTTTGCATTCCTCCATTTCTTCCCTCACTTTTATACATTATTTTACAAGAGATTTTTTTAAAAATTTTTAATATTTATTTTATTTTCCTTATTTATTTTTTTTTGGCTGCATTGGGTCTTAGTTGTGGCACGCGGGCTTCTCTCTAGTTGCGGCATGTGGGTTTTCTCTCTCTAGTTATGGTGCGTGGGCTCCAGAACACATGGGTTCTGTAGTTTGCAGCATGCAGGCTCTCTAGTTGAGGCACTCGAGCTCAGTAGTTGTGGCACGTGGGCTTAGTTGCTCCACGGCATGTGGGATCTTAGTTCCCTGACCAAGGATGGAACCCTGCATTGGAAGGCGGATACGTTACCACTGGACCACCAGGGAAGTCCCTTACCCATTATTTTAAAAGGGAATGTAAAACACTCTTCTTAGGCAAAAGTGATTTCTTCTGAGGAATGCTTCGGCATGGTACACACGATGTTTTTCAAATCTTATAACCAGGCATGACACGATCTTGGCTTTACTTATATAACACATTGTGTTATGGTTTTTATATGGTTTTCACTCAAAAATAACTTAAGACATCACCATTAACAGAATTTCACCTGAGCCAAAAATGATCTTGGCAAAGTCTTTAAAATTATTCACTGTGTGTGTGCTTTCAAATAGAGAAATCGAACTTCTGAATTAAATTCATATTACAGGTGTAAAATTTCAAGATATTATTAAAATGCCTCTCTAAGGAAAAAATGCACAGCCTGATGAATGGAAGATTCAAGAAAAGGTAGATTGAAGGACGTAAAAACTTCCTCCTTTCTGAATGTGTTCTTCAAACTTCATTTTTATTTTTCCCACATCCCTGACTGCACTGATAAAATATCTGTTCACTGAATCTCTCCACCCCGTCGACATTTGGCTTTATGACAACTTTGGGTCTTGCACCAGAACACCAGTGCTTATTGTCTGGAAGACCTTTCGGAAGGCACCAACATTTATTGAGTCTGTGTGGTGCTGTTGTAGAGCTTTACAGACAGCATGTCCTTTAATCCTTACAGAAATTCTCTGAAGTTTTATCACCCTTCTGATGCTCATGGCTCTAAAAATTGTTTTACTGTGGTTTCAACTCACCTTCCTCCTAAAAGAGTATTTCTGACATTAGCATGAAGACATCTTCCCTGGGGACGCTGAAATTTGAAGGTGGAGTCCTTGGGTCTGCATTGTAAACAAACTCCCCAGGTAATTCTGGTAAAGGTGGTCCACAGACCACAGTTTAAGAAACTCTATTTTAATGTTGGTAGATATCTCTTTGTTTGGTATCAAAATGATGGCTGTGTTGGATTTGGTTTTTTTCTTTTTCTTTCATTTTCTTTTTTTAATGTTGTGGGTGGTTCAGAGCTTAAATTAAACTGATTAAAATGAAGTGATCCCCTTACATAGAATATAATTTAAAAATAGAATATCTGTCCTGAAATTTGCCTTTAGATGAGACTCCAAAATTTTTATTTTTATCAGCTCATTAGAAAGCCAAACTTCCTTTAGATCTTTCCTTTTCCTTTGAGTCATTCACCAGGTTCTAACGCTAGAAATTCCTCCAGATGTAGTCTGCTTCACTCCTGCCAATATAAGCAGGGCTATACGGAAAACTCAGTGATTTCTGACAATTTTAGTTAGATATATTACTGGCTGGCTGCATAGGGAATGGGTGAGTAACATACAGCAAATCCATTTGCCTTTCAGTGGATATTGTAACATATTTCAGATTTGGAAGAGATGAACTGGCATTCCCAGAAAAAGTACGCTTTTCCCTTCACTTAGCGTTGATCACAATACACAGTGGCAAGTGCAGTGTGGTATGGCACGATGGCTTCATCTCATTTCCCTTTTTTTCCCATAACATCGTAGCATATTCTTTAGATCAAAAACCTGTTATCGATTTATTTTATCCCATCATGTCATCGTGGAAATGGTTGGAGAAGAGCAGTCTGCAGGGCTTTATAGTTTGTAGGTTTCTCAGTTCGTTGGCTACAAGGATTATAGTGACATGACTTTCATCAACACTGACAGATCTTGGGCTGTGTAGATAGAAGGATGATGCTCAGATCACAGAAGGAAACGGCTCAAAGAAAATAAGAGATGAAGTAGCTGTTTTTGAGTAGAAGAACAGTTTCCATACTCAGAAAGTCATTAAGGTAGTATTTTTATTGCAGCATAACTTGACATATACTGAGACTCATGTTTTCTTTATTTCACGATTCTACTTCTCTTCTTCCTTTCAGGTATTATGATCAGATGGTACTTGTGTTCAAACCCTCTTTGAAGTTAGGCAGGGCCATGTGACTTGCTTTGGCATGTGAGCAAAAAAATTGTGTGTGTTGGGCATATTTTTTACCTGTCATTGCCAAGGAGGAAGCTTTTTTAATTTATTAAGCTGTAGTTGATTTACAATATTGTGTTAAATTTGGGTGTACAGCTCCAGATTCTTTTCCATTATAGATTATTAGGAGATACTGAATATAGTTCCATGTGCTATACAGTAAATCCTTGTTGTTTATCTTTTTTATATATAGTGGTATGTATCTTTTAATCCCATACTCCTCATGTATCCCTCTCCCTCCCCTTTCCCCTTTGGTATGCACAAATGTGTTTTCTATGTCTGTGAGTCTGTTTCTGTTTTGTAAATAAGTTGATTTGTATTTTTTTTTGTTTCCACATATAAATCATATCATATACTATTCGTCTTTTTCTGCTTGACTTACTTCCCTTAGTACGATAATCTCTAGGTCCATCCATGTTGCTGCAAATGGCAATATTTCATTCTTTTTTATGGCTGAGTAATATTCATATATATGTGTATGTATATATATATATACCACTTCTTCTTTATCCACTCTTCTGTCAATGGACATTTAGGTTGCTTCCATGTCTTGGCAATTGTAAACAGTGCTGCAATGAACATTGGGGTACATGTATCTTTTTGAATTAGAGTGTTCATCTTTTCAGGATCTATGCCCAGGAGTGGGATTGCTGGATCATATGGTAACTCTAGTTTTCGTTTTTTAAGGAACCTCTAGACCATTTTCCATAGTGGCTGCACCAATTTACATTCCCATCAACAGTGTAGGAGGGTTCCAAGGAGGAAGCTTTAAATACAAAATCAGTGCGAAGCTCTGCTGTGCCTCTTTCTACCTGCCCCAACGATTGTGGAAATAAGTATTCAAGTGGAACCTTCTGAATCTCTTCACTGAGTAGGTATGATGATCAGAACCTCCTTCAACTCACACTGGATATAGAACCAATTAAAAAAATACATCTTTATGTGTTGAGTGACTGAGATTTGGCAGAGGGTGGTTATACTGCAGCATAATCAGACCTATGATGATTGACACCCATATGTTCTTCGTAAGCATTATAATAATTGGCATTTGGTGTTGCATTGAGCAGAATACATTTGGAGACCTCTAAGGATTAACTGTATGACTTTTAGATTAGTGAAGGTTTTGGAGCCTGCACCACAGGAGGAGCTACTGAAGTATTGAGAGATATTTAGCTTGGAGAAAAGGCTTATGGGAATCTTGGTAAGTGATTTAAACTCATAATGTCCCATCAGATTAAGAAAAAAATAGTATATTAAAATGTGTTTCCTATATTTGCTTAGGGCAGACCTAGACAAATTAGTAGTGTTTATAAAAATATAAACTCAAAGTAAGGGCAAATAATTTTTCTAACAATTACAGATGTCAGAAATCACAATAGAGCATCTTGTGATATCTTGAGCTTCTCATCAGAGGTATAATTAGGGAAATATTGTATGATCGTGACTCATAGAAATGGTTTAAAATAAAGGTTAGGTGTGTGGGCTCTGGAATGCCTGGGTAAAATCGCAGGCTGAACCACTTACTAGGTGAATGATCTTGGGCAAATTACTTAACCTTTCTATGCTTCACTTTCCTCCTGTGTAAAGTGGAATTAATGATGACCATAGGGATATCTGCCTTAGTCTCACGGTGGGGATTATATGAATGAAATCAAGTGAAATATTGAGAACAGTGCCTGGTACTAGGTAAATCATTAAGAGCTGTTAGTGATTATTATTATAATGTTTCAAAGGGAATTTGTAGATTTTAGATTGGTTAAGAGATAGAATTAGATAAACTCTATAATTTCGTTGAATCCAAGAAACTGTTTTTGGCCCTTGAATAAATATGTCATACAGTAGTTGTAGAAACTAGTTTCTTATACGTCTCTCATGTTGGACAATCAGTCTAAAAAATGTTGCCATGTGCCTTAGAATTGTGTCAAACTGGAAGGATCATTTTCAGTAAAACAGAATTCACCTGGACTTTTGTTACTGTGGTAGGCAGATTCCTAAGATGACTCCCCAAGATTTTCTACCCTAATCCTAGGGTCTCTGAACCTGTCTTCTTTTCCCATTGTTACTCTGCTATTGTATTGTTAAATTCATAGCAAAAGGGATTTTGCATGTGTAATTAAAGTTACTGATCAGTTGACCTTAAGATAGGGAGATGATCAGGGTTGGGTATAACCTAATTATAGGAGCCCTTTTAAGGCAGAGAGTTTTCTTTGGCTAATTGCAAAAGGGAAAGGCAGAGTTTCAAAATATGAGGAAGATGCTGCATGAGGGGTCTTGCTGTTTGTTGTGATGTTGTGAAGGACCTGAGAGAACTCCCACAGCAAGGAACTGTGCACAGTCTCTGGGATATGAGAGTTGCTTAACAGATGGGGAAAGAGGACCTCATTCCTGCTAACACAGAGAACTGAATTCTGCCAACATCCTAATGTGTTTGGAAATGTTTTTCCTAGAGCTTCAGATTTGAGCATATCGGCCAATACTTCGAATGTGAGACTTTGAGGAGAGAACCAAGTTTAGCCATGCTGGACTTCTGACGTAAGGAAAATGTGGGATAGTGAATGAATTTTGTTTAAGCCACTAAATTTGCCTTGATTTGTTATGAGGCAATAAAAAATCCAATACAGTTAATAAAAAGGGATAGGGTTGTTGAACTGATTTGGGAAGAGAGCCATTTTTCATACAACAAAAGTTAACCGTACCCCTTGGTTTGGCAAAAGTGTACACAGCTGATGAAAAGGTTTAGTGTAACACACTGTAGAGGTCTAATTAGACAGAAATGGAAATCACCATTCTATTGAAAAGATTTTTCACAGAATCAAGAGTGATTCGCCACCTGAAAAGACCTTGACCTCTTTTTTTTTTTTTACATCTTTATTGGAGTATAATTGCTTTACAATGGTGTGTTAGTTTCTGCTTTATAACAAAGTGAATCAGCTATACATATACATGTGTTCCCATATCTCTTCCCTCTTGCATCTCCCTCCCTCCCACCCTCCCTATCCCACCCCTCTAGGTGGTCACAAAGCACCAAGCTGATCTCCCTGTGCTATGCGGCTGCTTCCCACTAGCTATCTGTTTTACGTTTGGTAGTGTATATATGTCCATGCCTCTCTCTCGCTTTGTCACAGCTTACCCTTCCACCTCCCCATATCCTCAAGTCCATTCTCTACTAGGTCTGTGTCTTTTTTTTTTTTTTAACATCTTTATTGGGGTATAATTGCTTTACAATGGTGTGTTAGTTTCTGCTTTATAACAAAGTGAATCAGTTATACATATACATATGTTCCCATATCTCTTCCCTCTTGCGTCTCCCTCCCTCCCACCCTCCCTATCCCACCCCTCTAGGTGGTCACAAAGCACCAAGCTGATCTCCCTGTGCTATGCGGCTGCTTCCCACTAGCTATCTACCTTACATTTGGTAGTGTATATATGTCCCTGCCACTCTCTCACTTTGTCACAGCTTACCCTTCCCCCTCCCCATATCCTCAAGTACATTCTCTAGTAGGTCTGTGTCTTTATTCCTGTCTTACCCCTAGGTTCTTCATGACATATTTTTTTTCTTAAATTCCATATATATGTGTTAGCATACAGCATTTGTCTCTCTTTCTGACTTACTTCACTCAGTATGACAGACTCTAGGTCTATCCACCTCATTACAAATAGCTCAATTTCGTTTCTTTTTATGGCTGAGTAATATTCCATTGTATATATGTGCCACATCTTCTTTGTCCATTCATCCGATGATGGACACTTAGGTTGTTTCCATCTCTGGGCTATTGTAAATAGAGCTGCAATGAACATTTTGGTACGTGACTCTTTTTGAATTATGGTTTTCTCAGGGTATATGCCCAGTAGCGAGATTGCTGGGTCATATGGTAGTTCTATTTGTAGTTTTTTAAGGAACCTCCATACTGTTCTCCATAGTGGCTGTACCAATTCACATTCCCACCAGCAGTGCAAGAGTGTTCCCTTTTCTCCCCACCCTCTCCAGCATTTATTGTTTCTAGATTTTTTGATGATGACCATTCTGACTGGTGTGAGATGATATCTCATTGTAGTTTTGATTTGCATTTCTCTAATGATTAATGTTGAGCATTCTTTCATGTGTTTGTTGGCAGTCTGTATATCTTCTTTGGAGAAAAACAGAAATATAGATCAATGGAACAGGATAGAAAGCCCAGAGATAAACCCACGCTCATATGGTCACCTTATCTTTGATAAAGGAAGCAGGAATGTACAGTGGAGAAAGGACAGCCTCTTCAATAAGTGGTGCTGGGAAAACTGGACAGGTACATGTAAAAGTATGAGATTAGATCACTCCCTAACACCATACACAAAAATAAGCTCAAAATGGATTAAAGACCTAAATGTAGGGCCAGAAACTGTCAAACTCTTGGAGGAAAACATAGGCAGAACACTCTATGACATAAATCACAGCAAGATCCTTTTTGACCCACCTCCTAGAGAAATGGAAATAGAAACAAAAATAAACAAATGAGACCTAATGAAACTTCAGAGCTTTTGCACAGCAAAGGAAACCATAAACAAGACCAAAAGACAACCCTCAGAATGGGAGAAAATATTTGCAAATGAAGCAACTGACAAAGGATTAATCTCCAAAATTTATAAGCAGCTCATGCAGCTCAATAACAAAAAAGCAAAGACCTTGACCTTTTGACTGTGTTCTGCTGAACCACTTTCCACAAAGACTTGTTCTGTCATTGAAGGCTTGCTTTCTTTTATGTCTTTCATACGTAGAACACTTTCCCCTAAATTGTACTAAGGTTCCTTGTAAATCTAGTTTGATGAAGCTTTCATATGAAACACGTATTATTTAAAACAAAACCACTATTTAAGGCTATAAGGATGCACAATTTTTTTTTAGAATGTTAGCCAGAAATAGCTATGTAAAGTGGATTGTCTGTGCTCTCAGTTGACGTCTAGTAAATGTGATAAATGAAAAGATAGACTGACTACTATCGTCAGAATTACATACTGTTTTACATACTTATAAATCTTGGAAGATGAAAGTTTCAAATTAAAATTTAGTTGGAAAAATAAAAAGAATAAAATTTAGTTGGCATTGATGGTATGTAGGCTGTATTTAAATTCATTCGGCTTGTGTTAAAATATGGACTGTGCCAGTAAAATATGGTTGCCTCGTTCTGGGAAGACCAGTTTCTTTCAACCAAGAAGACCCCTTAAAATCTAACTACATGAATGCCTAATTTGATAGATCTGAAAAGTAACACAAGTATGAACTGATTTGTCAAAAGTTACTCCATGGCAGATTTAAATTTAAAATTTTAATTTCTTTTAAATTTAGTGTTATTTCTATGGCAGCATTTTGAGTCTTTTTGACCCAGATGTTCTGGTGACACAACTTAGTTAAAAATATGTTCTCTCCTCATTCAGTGACAATGATGTGCCTGGTTTATAGATAAAGTCATTTGGCGTCATGTGGCATTAGGCTCTCACTGAAGTCCTTTATGTGCTGCTAGCCATGTATTTGGGATAAATTCATAGAAATTGACTTATTTCAAAATACTAGTGTTTTGTTTAAGGCTTTCGTTGGGTGAGGGCCTCATTTGTCTTCCGGCAAGATTGTATCAATTTACAGTTTGTGCGAGTCCTAGTCACTTAAAATTTAGCAAAGCAATTTTGCGTTCTTCATGTTTTTCCGATGTCGATAAAAAAACCTCACTGTTTATTGTGTTGCTTAGTCTTATTTCCCCCTATATCCTTTGTGTTTGACAACTGATGGGTCCTTAATAATATTTGCAGAATGGTAATAATAACAACACAAATAAAATAAAAATGAATGGATTATTATAAGGAAAAAAAATCTGGAAGAATATGGGCAGAGCCATTGATGAAGATTCAGTTGGGTGTGGAACGTGACTGTGAGTAGAGCAGCTGGGGATGTAGAAGGAGTGTGATATTTTAAATTTCTTCTTAGACCATTTCTGTATTGGTTTCTTCTTTTTTTTTTTTTTTTTTTTTTTTTTTTTCAGTGAGCTCATTTGAAAAGTTACCCTTTGGAAATATTATGACCATGAAATAGAAGGAAAAGTAAGTCCCATATACTATATGGAGGACTTGTTAACATGCATAATCTTCTTTTAATTTCCACTAACCATTTGAAATAGATAATATTCTTCTCATTTTGAAGATGAGAAAGCAGTGGCTTAACAAGTTTAAATGCCTTGTTCCAAGACAAATAGCTGTGCAGCAAGGAAACTGCAAGTGAACTCAGGTTTGCCTGATCTAGACTAATTTGCAGTGGATCTGGGAGTTTGATACAGAAACCTATGTTCTTTCCCCTGTGCTAAGCTGTCTATCAGGAGGGTGGTGAGCTGACTTCTGAGATCAAGATGTCTGTGTACAGAAAAGGGAACTGTTGGCTCCTTTGCAGAATCCCAGTTCTAAAGTTAATGAGTTCGAGTGTCTGGGAGAACGGGCTTCCCACAAGGTCACACCACGGGAGTCAGTGATTTCTGACTGCATATCCAGTGCAGTTCCTTGCCAGTTCTCTTGGAAGCAGGCTTGTGGTTTCATTTCCTACTGACAAGGACAAATTCCAGAATCTGATTTCAAGTGAATGAATGAGGAAAAAAAAGAGTGCTGGTGAATTCTCATATACAGCGGCTGCCGCCTTTCAAAAGTAACTGTCTGCTTTCTTTTCTGAATAGCAGTAGCTTTGCTTCTTACAATAAATGGCAGAGATACAGTGATGGAGATTTAGCAAAGTTTAGTTCTGATGAGAAGGTAAGGGAATAGAAAACAATACTCTAAATATAGGGAGTCCTTCAAGATGAACCAGCATGTAAAATCCATAATTCACAGTCCAATGGAACTGAAGTTTCAAGAAATGAGACTCGAAATCCTTAGAATAAACTGTTTGATTTCTGTAGATAATGTATCAAAATAGAGGTAATAAAAAGAAATTGCACAAATTATCCTAAAAGCCTGCTTTGTAAAATATTGAAATATTTGAATCAGTTACTATTGCATTGGACAATAAAAAAGAATACATTGACTCTCATAATTGGAAAGTCCAAAAGTAGGGTGGGCTCCATGTCTAATTGGTTTAATCAGCCATACCCTAGCATTTCTGTCTGTTTTCTCTGTCATTCAGAGATCCTTCATCATTCAATGACTATCTGCCCTCATGGTTGAAGAATTTCTGTTAGCTACAGTATGTGATATAGATTTCTAGACTGTCTTATGTCACATATACATTCCTGAGCTGATTACTTTTGCCAGGGACATTCCCCTGGAGCTGGACGTGAGGTCCATTGCCCCTGAAAATCCTAGGCTCTAAAATGTACAGAAGTTCCATAATAAAATCCCAAGGTGTTATTTAAGGGAAAAGAAGAAATACTTTCTAGGTAGGCATTAAAAAAATGATAGTTCAAAATAAGTATATTAAATGAATGTTGTATCTTAGTGGTACAGTTTACAAAGAAGGTCCAGCTCCATGAAATACCTATTTGTTGAGCTCTTAAGTGGGTGTAGAGACACGGTATGTAAATGTGTGTAGAGAAATTTTCTCTAAATATTATAATTACTTTCTAAGGTATGTTTGTTTCCTCCTTTCAGCTA
Organism: Grampus griseus; assembly: GCF_964374135.1. Lineage (NCBI taxonomy): Eukaryota > Metazoa > Chordata > Mammalia > Artiodactyla > Delphinidae > Grampus > Grampus griseus. Next base: position 92,442,137 of record NC_139002.1, on the reverse strand, counting down.
TCTCTTTCCGTTTAACAAATTAACTCAACACTAAGTGGTTTAAACCAGCAATAGACATTCATTATCTCCCATGTCTGTGGGTAAGGAATTAAGGGCAGCTTAGATAGGTAGTTCTGGCTGGGGGCTTTCTCATGAAGTTGGATAGGATTGCATTCATCTGAAGTCTTGACTGGGGTTGGAGGACCTATTTGCATAATGGCTCAGGCACATGGCTGGCTGGACTAGAATTGAAGAATCCACGTCTATGGTGGCTTACTCACATGGCTTATGAGTTGGTTTTGGTGGTTGACAGGCACCTCAGTTCCTCTCCAAGAGTTATTCCCTGGAGCTACTTAAGTGGCCTCAGGACATGGCAGCTGACTTTCTTCAAAGTAAGCAATTCAAGCAGGCAAAAGGGAAACTTCAAAGTATTTTATGACCAAACCTCCAAAATACCCCAGAAGCACTTTTGTAATGTCCTAGTCAACCCTATTTACTGTTGAAGGGTTCTACTCAAGGCCATGAGCCAGGAAATGAGGATCATTGGGGGCCATCATAAAGACTGACAACCAAATGTAAATATTGCTGTCCCCAAATTAGAGATAAAAACGACAGGCTCAGGTGCTCCAAGATCACAGATAATTTCAGTGCACAATGTTCTCACCACTAAACTAACGGAGCCAGCACCATTTGCTCCAAAGCTCATTCTTCTCCTATTAGAAATTCTCATTTCATCTTCCACAAAACTAAGATATGTGGAACGACCATAATTGGCCTTAGTTTACACATGATGAATTCCTATTGGTAAGCCTTCATTTGGTAAAATGAGTTGCCCAAGATCATTCATATTTTGGCAAACTGTAGACGCAGGTGACCATCAGGACATATACACCAAGTATTAATAGTTTAAAAATGTTTTTGAGGTGAGTGTTCCAGTAAAGTTAAAATTCAGCTAGTTTTATACTATAGCTGGGATCTTGTCTTTTATCATAGTTTTTATACAAATAGCTCAAAAGTGCCTCTCAAGCTTAATTGCAATCCTGGGTCTCTTTATAATGGTACCAAAGAGCAGTGTATTATACAGTCTGTTATTTTTTAAAATTGCCATTATTATCTCGACCTAGAGGTGTAATTATAAACTTTATTGTGTGTGTGTGTGTGTGTATATATATATATATATGTGTGTGTATATATAGTTATATAACTATATATATAGAGTTATGTAATCCTCTCTCTCTACATATGTATATATGTGTGTGTGTGTATATATATGTATATATGTACATACACAACTAGTGCTGTTCCTAGAACATATTAAGTATTCAATAAATATATTATTATAATCATTATTTTACTATTACCTTAGAGTCTAAATTTAACTGTATATTTAATATATGCAATGAAACTAAATTTTAAACATTCAAGCAAGGAAGGGTTTAGAAATCTGGCTCTAGAGTTGGTAGGATAAATTCAGAATTAACCCTATATCTTTTCTTCTCTTTATTGTATGTTTTAAACATTTACTCCTCCTTTCCCTGCTCCTACCCACAACCAATTCCCAAGAATCTTGGGCTTCAAAGAAGGAAATAATATTTATTAAGGCATTAATGTCCCATAGACCCATCTCCCTAAAAATATTCATATAGTTGAAAGACAATCAAGGAAAGAAAACTCCTTTATATAAAGAAAATAGAGAATGTGACAGTTTCTGGCTAATAATGGCATTGTAAGAAAAAGAATCACAGCAGTTATTCAGAGGTGGGAGACTCTCCCTTGTACTTAACAGACCACTGAACAATTAATCAAATTTTTAGGCATATGGTAAGAACAGTTTGGATTACAGAATGAATCTCAAATACACCATTTCCTAAACCAAATGATTTGTATTCTTTAACTGTACAGATCTTCCTTGACTCATGATGGGGTTATGTCCCAGTAAACCCACTGTAAGTTGAAAATATCGTAAGTCAAAAATACATTTTTACACCTAACGTACCAACCATCATAGCTTAGTCTAGCCTACCTTAAACATGCTCAGAACACTTATATCAGCCTCCCCTGGGGCAGAATCATCTAACACGAACCTATTTTATAGTAAAGTGTTGAATATCTCATGCAATTTACTGAATACTCTAATGAAAGTGAAAAACAGAATGGTTGTCTGGATATAGTGTATTGGTTGTTTACCTTTATAATCACATGGTGACTGGGAACTGTGGCTCACTGGCACTGCCCAACATCACAAGACAGTATGGTTGCAGAAACTACATATTGCTAGCAGAAAAGAGCAAAATTCAGAATTCAAAGTATGGTTTCTACTGAGTGCATACTGCTTTTGTACCATGATTAACTTTGAAGCGTGGTAAGTGGAGTCATCATAAGTTGGGGATCGTCTGTATTACAGTATTAAAGTCCATCTATTAATAATAGTAGTAAAATTAATAGTAACATTAATAGGGCCAAGTAAAGCCTCTTTAACAATGCTTTATACATGAGTGTGTTCTAAGCACTATCTCTGTCGCTGAACAGCTATGGCTGTGTCAGTGAGCACTGTCTTGGGAGTGGCAGACAGAACATACCTAATAATATTCAACATACACCTTGTGTTCCTTGCTGGCAGAGTGCTGATTTGGTTCAGATGTCCATCCCCCAGTGTGTTCAGAGTGTGACCCTTCCTAGCCACAGAGTTAAACCAAATGTTGTGGTTTAGTTTCCTTGCTAGTGTCATGATCCCATTCTAGACAAAGTGACCCTAGAAGACATCTAGTGGGAAGGCTTTTGTTAATGATTTCCTTCCTAAATTCAAGTTAACACATTGAAAACACTATTATTTGCTGGACATTGTTGGTTCTCCTTATGCCAATTTCAGCCATGAGGAAACAGCATTGACATGTTAAAGAGGGCAAAGTAGAAGGATGGAAAACTCTTTTGTCCCTGAATGCACTTCATAAATTCTGAATTTAATCAATCCTGCACTTGGCCTACTGTCAGTGGGATGAACTGAAAGACAAGAGGTCTGTATATCTGTGATTCCTGAGACATACTTATCCAGAGCCCCCAAGGTATTCTCTGGCTTTACTGCTAAAGCTCTATAAGCTCAAAAAGGGAGGTCAAGCTAGTTACTGCCTTTATCATGGTGTATTGGTTCAGGACCATTGCAAAATGGCCCCCAAATGGACTTGGTATAAGGAAGGTCAGACAAGTTGAGATGTTTGACATGGACTCAGATCAATGGAAGTGTTCCATAGACACCTTTTTAAAAAAGAAAAGAAAACCCCAATCCAGGTTCTTTCTTTGAGAAATATAAATGTGGGACCCAAGGCTGCTATATCTAAGGAAACCCAACATTTCCCTTTCTTACTACTTGAGAAACTGCTTCCCATCTCAAATTTGGGAGAACTGGGATCCAAGGAGACTGTGGAAGTCATGAATCGGTGTCCCGTTCTATTTCATGTTTTGATTATAGTAGTACATGCTTCTGTTGTGTCCTTGACATAATGAGGGACATGAATTGTGGTGCAATACAGAAAACCCATCTGGATGCAATAATAATGGCTAATATTTATTGAACCAAGGTCACATTATGCCAGGCACGGGTCTCATCAATTCATATGTATTTAAATCAAAATCTTTACAGAGTGAAAATAAGGACACAGAGATATTAAGCACATTTCTTAAGATCACTACTACAGGCTTCATGTTTTTGCCCCTCCCCTCCCAAATTCATATGTTGAAACCTAATCTTCATTGTGACAGTATTTGGAGTTAGGGCATTAGGAGGTGATTTGGTCAGGAAGGTGGGACCCTTATGAATGGGATTAGTGCCCTTGAAAAAGAGACCCCAGAGAGCTCCCTTGCTCCTTCCACCATGTGAAAACACAGTGGGAAGACTGCCAGCTGTGAACTAGGAGGTGAGTTCTCACCAGACACTGAATCTGTTGTCTCCTTGATCTTGGACTTTTCAGCATCTACAGCTGTGGGAAATAAAGTTCTGTTGTTTATAAGCTACCCAATCTGTGGTTTTCTGTTATTGCAGCTCAAATGGACAAAGACAGTCACACAATGAGTAAGTAGCACATCTAGGATTTGAAGGCAGTTTGCTCCATAATCTGAATCCCCAAACATTACTCTGGATTGGTATATACTGTCTAGCACTGCCCACCGTGCTAACGTAAAACTGTTCTATTGGCAGAGCTCATAGATCTGGAAAAGTTTAACCTTTTCATTCTTAGGAAGATATATTTGAAAGTCTCAGGGGACGTGAAAGCTGGCTCCCAGGCAGGGTGATTGGTAGAGTTTTAAAGGGCTTAGAGATACATTGAACCATTTAAGAGATTATAACATCTAGAAACTTAGGCAGAGGGTATGGAAAATATAGAAACCCAAGAAAGAAACATAAGCAGCCTTCAGGTAGTTCCTGGGCATTCACTTAGCCAAGAAAAATGAAATGAAACTGGTCTTCTGTATTGACAGACAGGCATGAGTTTTAAAGCTTTAGTTAAGAAGTGTGTCAGTCTTTGAGTTGTTCCTGCCTCAGTAGATAGCTGCCTTCTAATTCCAGCATCTTCCTGAGACAGTAAAGATAATGTGGGATAGTATCCCCAGACTTATGCTATAATTAAGAAATGGAAACCCATACTTCCAGACTGTCACAAAAGAGGGAAACGTAGGGATGGGCAACACATGAGATCTACGACATATGACAGGAAAAATAAAAGGCTTAAAAGCCTGTTTAGGATAGCTCTTATAGCCTTATGTTATATGCTCTGCGTTTGCTAATACAATTTAACATCATTTAGTAAGTGATTTATTCTAGTTGGTAAAATAATGAGAAAGAATTGGATCCCTGCCTCTACAAAGAATTTCTCTGAGTTTAGACAGGCGATTGAACTCTTTTTTTTTTTTTTTTTTTTTTGATTGAACTCTTAAATGCCAAAATATATTCCCTGGTTAACAGTCACCACAAAATGGCTGACTTTACACATGAGTTGTTAATAATGCTTAATAAGTACATGGAGCGTGTATTTTATGCTCTAATTGAAAAATACAGAAAAGAAGGTCGATTTATCTTTATAGAAAGTTTATGTGATCTAACTAAAACACATTAACTACCGAAGATCATAAAACAGTGTTTTGCCTTTTTTTCCTTTTTAATTTGTTACCATTTGTTTCAATAAAACGATGGGGAAGCCTGAATGGCATTTCTTTCTTTTGGTTTCTGCAAGCAGTGTGACATATCAAAACCAAAATGCATACAATGGAAATGAGTGTGCAGCTCTCAGCCCCATCAGCTCTGAGAACTGATTCCGCGATTGATCATGCTTTCAATGAGCCTTCAGAATCCCCATCCAAACTGAATATTTAAAAAATGCGATCCGAGGCAGGTGAAGCTTTGTCGCCTGATGTCATAAGCAGACCTACAAGCTGAATTGGAGAAAGCTGCTAGACTGCGTTATTTTATGCGGCTCCAGGACTGAGTTCCTTTGATTTCTCACTAAGACTGGATGGGAATCAAATGCCCAGTCACCTGGCTACCATTAGAAATAGCACTCCTGGACTGTGCTTGTTACAGTGTTACATTGTCTCTTAAATTTACCTACAGCTTATCTCCAAAGTAAAAAAAAAAAAAATATATATATATATATATATATATTTTATAGAACCTATATACTAAAGGTTTTACAGGACAGATACAACATTGTTTAGATAGTATACAGAGTTATATTTCAAATTTTATCTGCATCTTTAAATGGAAAATATTTTAAGTCTGTGGCAAATATATAAAGGCATGAACACTATGTTGGTTGTTTCTTTTGATAGTGGTGTTTTTCCACTTCTTACATTGTTTTTTCTAGACTGGTTGCTATGAATGCTTTAGTAAAAAGTTCTGATGTTTAACATAAGGTCAGATAAATATTCCTTGCTAATAATACTAACATTTATCAATAACTTGTTAAGCGTCAACTGTTCTTCTAAACACTTAAATAATTTAATATCTTCACAATAAACCTAGGAGGTATGTACTATAATTTGCTTGGTTGATGGTTGAGTAAACTGAGTCAAAGACCTTGCTTAGAACTTAAGAAACTTGATCGAGATCCTGTAACAAATAAATGGTGGAGATGGGAATTGAACCCAGGTACTCCAACTCCTAAATCCAGCCTCTAGCCCTACTCACACAACTTCTATGCAGAGAGAGAAGAGCTGAGAGTCTGAGACATTTATTAAGTTTGTCTTATGTGTCACCCTGAGCCAGACACAAATGATGTAATAGTTAAAACTCTTCTGGAAGCATTTGCTCTCTGACTGTGGTCTCTGTAACACGTAATGCGATCAGAAAACAATATTTAAGATAAGATGTGTAGCTCGACCAATACAAAGTAGAGCCAAATGATCTTCTCCCTTATTCTAGCCACCATGCCTCTGTCAATAGGGCTCCAATTTGCATTAGGCTTTTTGCTGATACTAGTGACTCAAATAAGACTATGGTCATCTGAAACCTTAAAGTCTCCCCATTTGGAGGAAATGAGAGAGGAAACTTATTGAGATGGAGGGATGAAAAAAGCTCTAGAGAAAAAACAGGAAGATTTTAAAGGACAGGTAGGAGATCAACACATGGTTGGAACAAAGAGGAGCAGTTTGAGGGCGTAAGAAGGGTACAGTGTGATGGTCAAAAAGAGACAGTAACTAAGCTTGTCAAGGCTATATTTTCCCAGGTGCATTCATCTGCTAAAAGTAAGGGAGCTCAGAGTGCATTTGGGGTTTTGAAGTGTGTGTGATTTTTTTTTTAAACTGCTGTGGAAAATTATGAGGGGTCAACATATTGGTCTTTATTTATAATTTCTGTATGTTTCAATGCAGTTGCCACAGAAACCCTGTCATCTGGTACCACACCTCAGTTCAGATTTGACAGTCGGAGTGTGGGTACAGTGTGCACACGAGTGTTAATTAATTTCATGCTGATCAGTGTAATGTGGAAATAGTCTGAGTGTAATCCATGTTCCTCTGATCCTTATCCCCGCTAAGTACTTCTGAAAGTACCAAGGGAGTGTCTCCTGTGTGCTCAAAAAGGAAATCAGTCAGAGATCACAGAGCATCTGTTGTTTCCTTTGCCTCTTCCAGCCTTCTTTGTGAATGGCCACTGCCGCTTCCTTTGGTGAATGAGCCCTTCCTCTCAACGGACATGCATCTAACACAGTCCACTGGGCTGTGCAGCTCATGTGCCTTCAGGGAACACCACCCCCACTGGTGCCATTGTCACCGCAGGCTGCCTTGCTCTCCCACTGCACTGTCAATCACAGCCACTTCTATGAGTCTACCTTGTCCTCCAGGTACCAGTGCCACCCGTCAGCCCAGCTGAGTCCTGCAGCAGCTGGGGCATAGGAGCCCAGGTTTGTGTTGTAAAGTTAGAGATGTACCTGTATGCTTTCTGTGCATTTTCTGCGCTGTTTGCATTTGCCCCAGTGTCTTCCGTGAAACAACTCTTTTCAGATTTTGTTATAACAGCCCTTTGCACTCCAGAAAACTGAAGCCTAAATATAGAAGGGGTCTGGGCTGGAGGATAAATCCTAGTAACCCTCATACACTTAGAATATCTCTTCCCCTCTGAATGCCTATGGTTTTAATATTGCCCCAAGCTTGTAGTTCCTGGTTCCGCTTCTTTTAGAGTCCATTTTGTTTAGTTTTGTTTTCAAGGACACTTCTAAGTCTTTTATTTATTTATTTATTTATTTATTTAATTTATATTTTTTTGACCACGCTGCGCGACTTGTGAGATCTTAGTTCCCCGACCAGGGATTGAACCTGGGCCCTCAGCAGTGAAAGCGTGCAGTCTTAACCCCTGGACTTCCGGGGAATTCCCCACTTCTCCGTCGTTAATGTGAATAGACTTCTTATGGACCCATCTACCAGTTAGACAGACCTGTCACAACTACCTCAGCAGTGAACATGACCTTGGCTCAGCCTGGAACTCACGCTGCATGATGTCATATTATATTGTTTGCCTCGTGCTGCTTAGGAAAAGATATGCCAGAAAGAAAGGTCGGTCCCTTGTTCTGTTAATACTGTTGCCGAAATTCGGCCTCTGTACACTGGTGCCGGATTAAATCTCAGAGACAGAGTTTTGGGTGAAGTAGAAAGAAATAGCTTTATTGCTTTGCCAGGCAAAGGGGGGCCACAGCAGGCTAGTGCCCTCAAGACTGTGTGCCCAGCCCTGGAGCAGGTGGTGAGGCATCTCATAGTGTTTAAGGAGCAGGGCGTGGTCAGCTCGTGGACCTTCTTCTGATTGGTCGGTGGTGAGGTAATCAGGAGTCAGCATCATCAACCTTCTGGTTCCAGCTGGTCTGGAGTCTATGCGAGCTTGTGGGCAGCAGACAGTTAACTTCTCTCACCTGGGCTGGGGGGGGGGTGAGGTTTCAGTATCTACAAAACATCTCAAAGGACATGGCTCAGAATATTATCTATAGTCCATGAGGAGGAACTAAAGGTCCTTGACTTTGTTTAATGGCTAATGTATTATTATTTTGTCTTGCTTGACTGTTTTCCTTTCTTTCTTCATGTCCTTACTTCTCTGATTATATTTATTCTTTGACTAAAGTTTTTCTGTAGACAAAGGGTAGGCCGAGGACATGGGTGGGAGTCTCTTCTGGGAAAGCCTCATAGGGTCCTGCTTGGTTACAGGTATTTATAATCTGTCCCCAGGTACTTACAGGCCCTGAAAAATATATCTGAGCACTCCCCTGAGATTTGGCCTTTGGAAGTTACTTCTGTAACTTGACAATTATTTGGGATCCACAAGCTGCCTTTGGTGAAGGAGGGATAAAACAGCAACTTTAATTCTCTCTCCCAGGCCTGGTCTATATCAATACTATTTATTCAAGGTCAGTGTTGTGGGAAGTTCCTGTTGCCTACTTGCTTATCACTGAACACCCACGTTAGTCTCCTGTAGGTCATAAGGATCCCATGATTCTTGCAGAAGGATGTAGGTCTGTATGTGGGTGGTGGGACACAGGCCTCTGTCTCTGTTCAGCCTGTACGTGAGCACCGAGGGCCCTCAGGGTTACTACAACATTCCTTGGGATGCCCTCCTAGTTAGGAAATCTTGCTATTTTCATTTCACCTTTTTGAGTCCCATGAGAAAGGTGTGGGGTCTGAGCTCCTAAATTAGAGTTGTGTTTTAAATAAAGGGGGGAAGGGGGAGTGGAAAGCCATTTCCACTCTGAAGAATTTCAGATGGTGCCTCCTATTGTTGCTGGTCTTTAAGACGCATGTGGGAAAAGCGGAGGGTTTGTGGAAGGGTGGCTGCTCTCCCAGACACAGAGACCACGCACAGAGTCGGTTGATAATGAGATTCTGCACTGTCCATTCATATTTCTTTTCCACCTGTCCGCACAATGGTGTCTGTTTGCTCAGCCCACATGCAACAAGGCTGTGTTTGTAAGTGAGGGCCCATTCATTGGCTGTCTATTTAGAAGTCTTGACGGAAAATCCCGTGAAAAGCTCCTCAATTCAAATTCCTCTTTAATGACTTGCTTCATTCAGCAGAGATGGCTGGGGGAGGGTGCTGGGACTTGACTTCTTCCACTATGGGAGACAAGAAAGCATTTTTTATAAAGCTCCTGACGTGTCATGATTATTAAACAATAAGTAAGTCATGCTAAACGATTGAATCTGAGGGAGAAATCTCTCTCTCTCTCTCTTTGTTTTTAATAAAAACTTTAGTTCACAAAATATGTAGTCTCTAATAATCAGTGGTGTTCTCAGTTTGAAAAATTTCGTTGCTCTCTGTGCCTTCCTTTTGACTTCCCCTTTCCCCGCCCACAGGATTGGTCCGTTGCTTGATTGGTTCTCCCGGGATGAGTTTAAATATTACATTGGGAAAGAGTGACATTTGGAGTAACTCTTGTTAACAAAGCCAAAGGACAATTGCAATTATCCACATTCTATGGCTTGTGTTGTAGTGTTGCTAGTTGAGGTATACAGAGCATGGGAGAATCTCTCTTTGTGTATTGGTTCTCTTTCTGTATTCCTTCTTAGCTTGTAGAAGAAGTAGATTTGGTGCTGTTGGGGAAGATGAAATTTTTCTCTACCCTTTTAGGCTCTTCTGCTTCGTCTAAGAATTAAATTGACAAGAGACAGATTAATAGGAGAAAATCAAACAAAAGTTTAATAACACGTGTACACGGGAGAGACCCAGGAAAACTGAGTAACTCACCAAAATGGCTGAAACCCTCACCTAAAATACCATCTTTAGTTAAAGACGCAAGATGTTAGGGGTAGTGGTTTGGGACTTCAAAGGGGAGGAAGCCAATTCACGTGGAGGTAGAAAGCAAATGTTTGCTAAATAAATGTTTTGGTAAATAAATGCAGATATCTCCGGTGATAGCTGTATTCTAGGAACAGGCCCTCTATCTAAATTCTTTTAGGCAGTTGGGGAGGAAGGTCAAGGTTTCTTCTAGAGTCTTTTGGGCCTTGATTGTTTTCACCTTGACATAATCTGCATGCCAAAGAGACACTTTGGGGTGGCAAGTTTTGCTCCCTTACAATACTAGGTAATCAACTACCCAGACATTCCCTAATAAGTGCGTGATATATGAGGTCGTCACAGTAGATAGAGTGAAACATGAGGTTTTCTAAGGCTGGTTCCAGGTATTACTTTCCTTGAGTAACTTTGTTCAGACTCACTCACTCGGGGTTAAAGGATTTTCCCATAGATCTCTTTAACATCTTGTACATCCGCTTTCATGTCTCTCATCACAGTCAGGAATGACACTTCATTCTTGAATTTTCTCCTGTTAGAACGCACCATCCATGAGTTCAGGGACTGTATCTGACACATTCACTGCTGGATCCTCTCTACCCAAAACAGCACGTGGCATGTAGTACATGCCCAGTGAGTACTTCTCCAGTGAATGAATGACTCACAGTCTGCCACTCTTTATGTTTGTAAAGAGTCCCTTACAAGAATTTCCCTAAGAGAAATAGAGAATAAATTAAAGAACACACAGTGAAATCTCAATTTGCCGTTAAAATGTTTTGCTTTTATCTTTGTTTTCCAACATTAAATCTGCGTAAGAGAGATGCTAAGTGATGAAGGTGAGACAAAGATACCACCAGCTTTCTGCCCTCAGTGACCTTAGAAACTAGTAGTGGTGATAGAAAAAGTAGAAAAAAGTAGAAATGTTAGGAGTTATAAAAGAGAGAGAAACAAAGTGCTCTGGAATTTCAGACAAGAGAAAGTTTATGTTTAGCTCTGGGAATCAGGAAGTTTTCATGAAGAAGCTTCTAGGGTGAAGTGAGGTTTGTGCCTCAAGCACAAAATTTAAGGGGACGCCAAACATCTCAGTAATCAAGATAAGTAATATTTTAATACAGTATTTTACAAAATCAATATTAAAAGCAAAAATACCATGAGGAACAAAATATTAAAATTAAATTAAAGTGTTACTGATTTGTTCTTTCGTCTCAGGCTTCATTATGAATATTAAGTAGGTGAAGGTTTTGCAAACAGATTCTTAGGAGAGTTGACCACCAGCATGGAAGAGGGAAAGAAAAGATGTCTTGGGGAACCAGGAGTGGCCTGATTTGACCAAACAAAGGAAAATGTAGTGGATGATAGTGATATTCTAGGTCACAAATCGAAGATTTAGGTCACAAATGTAGGATAAGACTATAAACTATGAACAGCCTAGTACATCTGGCTCAAAATTTGGCATTTTTATTTAAACGGTGGGAAGCTGTTGAAGATTTTTGAGAAGAGAAAGTGATATTATATTAAAAAAATAATAAATGCACCATCAAAAGTCCTATAGGAAGTTTAATCTGCCGACAGGATGGAGATCTCTTCCGTTGTTCTTGTCCCTTTGTTTAACAGGCAATTTATCAGAAGGTTGCATCAATCTGTGCCCTTTGATGAGCATCAAATTCAAAACCAGAGTTTGTCATTTGATCTGAATACTCACTGGCTTAGTTTATTTGTCCTACTCTACAATAAGGATGAAAATGCTGGAGAAACCATATCCTCACTGAGAGAGCACTAATTAGACCTAATTAGACAATACTTAAACAGCACTGCTGGAAGGTTCTTCTATCTCTCTGGCTTTTGCTCTTGTATGACTGAGCAGTTGCCCTTTCCTTATTTCTGAGTGATGCATTTATTCTCCAGGACATATCGATGGTTTCAATAAGGTGACAGTCCACTCTTTCTTCTAAGACATTTGTCTGCTTTAGGCGCTGTCCTATTTCTTTTATAATCTACTATGTGTTTATTTCTAAGTTTAACTCTGAGAAGGCTGACATTTTTCCCTAATTTCCAAGTTTTGATTCACTCCACTGTCAAACCCTATTTAAATTGATTTTGGTTGAATTTAACAGTGTTTTCCTAAGTGCAGTAGTGAAATGGAAAGTACATTATAGCATGGGGTCAAGGCTGAATTTTCTGAATTTGGGAGGAGTAAAAGGGCATGATGTCTGCAAGTTAGTCTCAAATGGTTTACCCAAAACAAATAACCACAAATAAATAAAAATAATGGTAGAGAGTAAAAGTAGTAGAAGTGAACAATGTAGAGTAAAAAATTGGGAGAGCCGAAGTGTCAAATGCCAACAATTGGTGAACTCTAGGTGAAAAACATAGAGAAGCTTATGGTTCTTGTCTTTCAAATTTCCTATAAACGACCAAAGACAGAGGAGAACTAGGCTGTCCAAAGAGATTTGTGATTAAATTAGAAAGTCTCTCATCTGATAAAAGTGGGAACAATTTTTGGCCTGTTAAAGAAATTGGTGAGAGGAGGGAATTATTAAAAAAAAAAATTGTTTAGCACCCAACATCAAAGGCATCCCTTGACTAATCTCTTATTAGGGACCATGACTTTTCTTGGAGTTTCCTTACACTGCTTAGAGTTCTGAGTCATCGTGCTTGCATAATATAATATTTCATTCTCTTTTCAGCTTCTCTAAACTAGAGGTAGCATTTTAGAAAAAGAAAAACTTTCAAAGCAATTTGAGTGCAAATCGCATCTGCTTAATTACTTTTTATGATTTTTCTCTCCACTTTTTATGATTTTCTCACCCCCATCAATTTGACAAGGCTTTTAGAGACTCAGCAAGATCAAGTCTTAACAAAGCATTCAATTCGATTTTCATATAAATGGGAGTTCTTCTTTTTTCTTCACATATTTCATCCGTTTATATAATATTTAAAATCTCATTCATATTTAATAGTAATTAAATCCCATAATTACAATAAAAAGTACATAAGTGTAGAAAACAATACAGCTGGCACTTGGCAAGCGAGCATCTCAGTTCCCGGAGCAGAGGTCACAGCAGCAAATGCATAGTGTGTAGGCATGGGCAGTACACGGTAGAGAGAAATGAGAATACCAACTAATCCAGAAGTTCCACTGAGGGCATTTAAGAGGGTTTCTACTGCATTCTAATTTTGTGTTAATATCCAAAATTTTTAAAATCAATTTTTAACTTAAATTGTGGATCTTCAATGAAGATCTATTACATAATTCAAGTTCTTCCTCCCTATCATTCTCTGTCTCTCCTTTGATCCCCCTCCCCAAATCCCCCCCACCCCCTCGCCAACAAATGCACAGATTGGAGACGGGCAAATTGAATTCTACTTGAGATATACCAGTGGTATCTTTTATATGAATGTTAAAGGGGGAGAAAAGCACTGATATACTGGGGCTTTTTAAGGCAAGAGTGCAAGCAAAACTTACTGATTAGGTACATGATAAGTGACCCCTTTGTATCAGTTGAGACAGTTGAGAAATTCTAGTCAGCTTTGGGTGACTGGTGATGCTGATGGGGAGTGTGGTGTTGGGGCAAGTGATAGAGGAATTCATAAAGAAGGAGGAATTCCCAAGCCCCTAAGCCACTCTCCTCCTTGAAGATCTGCAGACTCAGAAAAGGGAAGGCAAGAGACATGGAAAGAACCCAAGAATTGTTCATGAAAATTGATGTAACATTCCAAAGTCATTGGACAGGGGATATCATTGTTAGATTTCAGTGAACAATGATAAAATCTGTGATTCAGGGACTGTGAGAAGTTTTGGTTTCTTGCTTTTGAGAGAGACCTAGGATTCACAGGAAAAAAAAAAAAAAATGACATCTATTCTCCAAGGACCTGAGTGAAAAAGAAATGGACTGAGCCCATGGGAGGAAGTCAAATAAGTTTATACAAACATCAAGTGAAATTAGTCAACATTTTGGAGAAGGTTCCAATGTGTTAAGACTTGATGAACCATTAAGTTTCATACTGGGTGTTTCTAATGAAGTTCTCCCGCAAATAAATGTATCCCCACAAAATTTAACCTTCAGTTAAAACTGCAAAGAAAGTGTTAGAAATGGTTTCTCTATGACTCTTCAAAGTCTCAACACTGAATTCCAATTCATCATGTATTCCCTACTCTCACTGTTTCATTTATCTGTTAACCGGTTTTGTCCATGTTCCCATTATTTTAGGCAAAATTATTATTTTTTGTCCCACCTAATATAAAAGGGCTTCTCAGAACTGTGAATGCATTACGTCCTTGGGAAACTTGTTCCATTTCCAAATAAATTCAATGAAAACACTGTTCTTACCTGAATGAACCAGAATCTGCTTTCCTATATTTATTACCCATCAGTCCTGCTGCTCTTGGTGCCAAAAAAATAGTTTATTTCTCTTTTATGTGAGTCTCTCAAATATATGAAGAGTTATCAAGTTCCCATAAACATATTCTCGTTGTCTTTGAAAGAAAAAATATTATTTTTTTCTGGAAAATTTAAGTCCTTTGACAAACAGCATTAAGTTATTTGAAGAATTCAATATTCATTGTTTGAAATATTTATTTTCTATTCAGCCTGTCTTTGCATATTTTAAAATGCTTTTATATTTCTAAATTTATTATGGACCAAGAACTGACTTTATTTTTCAAAATGCTTTCTCTCCTCATCTTGGTGATCCTGTTTCTCCTTTTACTTTTATGTAATAAATCAAAGAACTGATGATCTTTTGATGATAGGCTGTGGACTATCTGAATATAGCAGCTACTAGAAAGTCTCTAAGATGCTATGACATTTTGAGGTAGTTCAACTGGGTAAGGAAATTAAGACTAATGAGGTAGATTTCAAGTGTGGTTGTTGCAAAATGGGTGAAGCAAAGTTATGCAAGTTTTGTCGCAATATAATCTTAATGGAAATAACTCTGTACTTGCTTAGCATTATAAGAAAGTCTGATATTCTTATTCTTATTTTTTATTTTATGTATTTTTGCGGCACGCAGGCCTCTCACTGTCGTGGCCTCTCCCGCTGCGGAGCACAGGCTCTGGACGCGCAGGCTCAGTGGCCATGGCTCACGGGCCCAGTCGCTCCGCGGCATGTGGGATCCTCCCAGACCGGGGCACGCACCCGTCTCCCCTGCATCGGCAGGCAGACTCTCAACCACTGCGCCACCAGGGAAGCCCTATTTCACTGCTTTTAAGTGGTTCTGGGAGATAATAAAAAAATCAATTGAGAAGAGAAATATTATCTGTATTTTATTTTTGTTTTGTTATTGGGGAGCTATGTATTAAAAAAGAGAAAGAATCACTTGGATTGATGTAAAGTGGACAGATACTTCCTGTGTGTACAATATTGTCTACACAATTTCTATTCCTGCTTCTACCTCATCAATGCAGTAATGATTTTGTTTATATCACAGGTGGCAATGATCCAGCTTAAAAACAACAACAACTCATTTTTCAGTCTTTCATGCCTGTAAGTACGGTCATGTGGCACATTGGCCAATGCAATATAGAAAGAAATCCCTGGAGAGCATGCCCTCTGGAATTAAAAGGAGAAAAAAAAAAGTCTTGCTAGTGGAAGGACTTTTTCCCTTCCTTTGTCTCTTCCTCCTGTCTATAATTATTAGCCCCAGAGATCATTTTGGTGGCAAGGTGAAGAGGTGACAAGAATAAAAACAATGTATTGCATACTAAAAATAGATGAGCAGAAAAATAGGATGACCCTGGGGTCCTGATGACATTGCTGAGACACTGAACCAGTTGTGGAATATCTATTCCCAGACTTGTTGCTACAGAAGACAAATATATTTCTTACTTGTTAGTATCCTTGTTAGTTGGATTTTTTTCTTAATTGCAGTGAAATGCATTCCTAACTCATACAGAGGTATGGCTTCCTCAATGAAAAATATATCTGGGTCATTATAGACATAGATAATTAAAAGTAATGTTAAAAGATTCCTCTGGTGGAATACAAAGGCTTTAGGATTCCTGTCAATCATCTGTTATCTTTGAATGCTGAGTTTCAAGGAGAACTGTATTTACTGATCTTTGTATACCTATAATTCCTGCCATTATAAAAATATTATGTAATATGTTTTTTAAAATGGCCTATTTGCAAAATTTTACCACTTTTTAGATATCAAAAAATAGCAACTTTTATTTTTATTAATATCATGAAATATATAGTAAGCATGCAGAGAATATTTTTTATTTATCTCTGAATTTGGGGGATTATTATGCAGAATAAATTTTGTTATATATTTCAGCAAGGGGAAGGACATAATTCCATACTTTCCCACAAATGTTTGTTTTCATTTGGTGTTTTAAAAATCTAAGTTTTTATTCAATAGCAAGCTGAATCCCTTTTGTTTCAAACTCCTTCTCAATAAACTTCTTTTTTTATTCTTGGCAGATGAATCAAGAATTTTATTAAAACATCATTGACATATTGATCATATACTCTCCGTTATCTAATATCACTGAAAGAGTAAGAGGAAAAGTAGAAATAGCACAAGCCTTGATGTTTTGAGTGATTTTTCTAGAGATAGATTCAGAGTGTGAGAAGGTAGTTGTATTTTTGTGATGGTTTTAAGAAATAAAAAAATAAATAAAACATACTAAGGAATTAATTTTCTTTAGTTTCTTGGCTGAAGTCCCAAAGTGAAAGAAGCTGTTTTGGATTTGCTCCTAATTCTCATCTGTAGGCCTCAAGAAAAGCACAGCATAATTTGTCACCAGGGATAACACATGTATGAGAAATGGGGACACGGAACAACCACCAAGACTTTTTTTTTTTTAATTTTTCAACTTGATTTAATTTAATTATAAAATTGCATACACATAGGAAAAATCCAAACAGTAGAGAATGGTATACAATAAAAAATTAAAATATCACTTTCCCCACAAGCCCCAAGTTTCACTCCCTAGAGGCATGCACTGTAAAGTTTCTTCTGTTACCTCTCAAAAATATTTTATGTATAGTCATATAAATGCATGTTCTTTTTATTTAACCAAAAATGGGATTTTACTAAATACCTTCTGCATCTAGCTTTTTTTTTTTTTTTACATCTTTATTGGAGTATAATTGCTTGACAATGGTGTTAGTTTCTGCTTTATAACAAAGTGAATCAGCTCTATGTATATACATATATCCCCATATCTCTTCCCTCTTGTGTCTCCCTCCCACCCTCCCTATCCCACCCCTCTAGGTGGTCACAAAGCACCGAGCTGATCTCCCTGTGCTATGCGGCTGCTTCCCACTAGTTATCTACCTTACGTTTGGTAGTGTATATATGTCCATGCCACTCTCTCACTTTGTCACAGCTTACCCTTCCCCCTCCCCATATCCCAAGACTTCTTTTGAAAGCAGGGAAGATCTCAGCTAAAGTACAGCTGCTTTTACAATGCAGTATCAGTCCCTTCGAACCTGAGCATTGGTTTCTGTCTCTGAAAAAGTTTTTTAAATATTTGCTATTTTATATGAGTATGTAGGGAACATTGATCATCACTTAATTTTCACCTTTTCCTAGCTTCTGTCCCATACCAGGCTGTGAAACAGAGTGATCCACAATCTTATAGGAATGTGAGATTTTGAATCGTTTACTCACTTAGCTTTGGAAAATATCTAGCAAACACTAGAATAAGGTCTGGGAGGTACAGCTAAACCTGGCGTAGGTGTTTCTTTTCACGTGTCACCTCTCTGGCAACCCACCTGAACAAAGCTTAGAGAAAATAGCATTCTAACTTGACATTAGATACTCATTGAAATAACTCAACTCAGTCCATAAGTTCTTCCCTCCCAGAATCACTTCACTTCAGTAGATAAATTGGTTAAATGCTAGGTAAATGTATATAATAAAAAAAGTAGATTAAAAGTGGTAACCGTTGATGTAATGTGATCTGTGATATTGTGTCACATCTTACAGAAAATATTGGCTTGAATGTCATGGAGAATAAAGTCCCAGGATCAAGGTTATGAACTAATTCCTCAGAACTTTTATGCCTATTTGCTTTAGTGTGTCTCTTGTCCTGAACACATAAACTTGAAAATAGCTCTGTATTTTTTCTTTCTGTCCAGGCTTTTATAATTACAGAAATAAAAATAGAAAGAAAATAGAAAGAAAGCTAAACCATCTAAAACGCCACCGATTAACACAACTGTGATTCCAGTTAAGCTTCTTGCCTTTCTTATCTTTGCATACATGCGTAAGTGTGCTCCATCACTGAATCACAGTGAACATTTTATTTTGTGTTCCATCTTGTTTCGTTTAACATTGTTTGACCTATGGTGTCAGTTGGTAAACTGCATTAGATGCTCAAATATAGGGATATATCATATATGTTCAATGTCTTTAATATTTATAAACTATATTTTGAACGGTCACAAAATATACATCAACTGTGATAGTTGCAATACAATTGTTAAGAGTGCCTTGTTTTTTGGATATTTATCTCGATTCCAATTTTTCCTTATTTTAGATCATACTGCAGTGTTTCTTCCCTCTTTGAATTTGTTCTTTATGATAAATTGTTGGGTGAAAGAGTGTGAACATTTCATGGCATTGAATGTGCATGACTCATGCCAATTTATAACGTTGACAGCCACGTGTAAGTGTATTATCAGAAATGATATGTTGTATTGTTAATGCATTTGTTTTTGTAATCACTAATATTATGGGGAGAATTCAGTGTCATAAGAGGGATTATTATACTCAAAACTTTAAGTCATTGCTACATTAATGGTTAAAAACATGTTTAACTTCATAGACTGTGCATTATGACTCAATTACCCTTATCCTTGTTAATTATCTTTCCTACTGTAATAGTTTTGTTGGGATACGTTATGAAACTTGTAGGGCTTCCCTGGTGGTACAGTGGTTGAGAGTCCACCTGCCGATGTAGGGGACACGGGTTCGTGTCCCGGTCCGGGAAGATCCCGCATGCCGCAGAGCGGCTGGGCCCGTGAGCCATGGCCGCTGAGCCTGCGCGTCCGGAGCCTGTGCTCCGCAAAGGGAGAGGCCACAACAGAGGCCCGCATACCGAAAAAAAGAAAAAAAATCATTATATTGGATATAAAATATATTGAGTATAAAATAACATTTTTATACATTTCTACCATCTTCCCTGTCATCCTATGTATCTTCAGGATAGACTGGAGTATGTTGTAATAACAAACAACCCACAAATATCAATGACAAAAAGCAAAATATTAATTTTTGTTTATGCTGCTGTTTGCTGTGCTTGTCTGTGACTCTGCTATACTCCGTGTTCAGTCTGACACCCAGGCTGCAGAAACAATTCATACCTAGCATCTAACTGGTCTTGTGGCAGAGAAGAAAGAGGTGTCGTGGAACTATAAATAGGCTTGAACTTGTTTTCAGAAGAGACACACGTTGCTTCTTCCCAGTCCATTAGGCAAGGTGAGTCAGATAGCCATTCCTCACATCAGGCGTGTGGAGACATACAGTTGTCCCACCTTGAGAGGCAATATAAGCTACATGGTCAAGTCGGCTACCTACATGCCAGGAATGTTCAATTCTCTCCCATGGTATAGCAAAAAATATTTTAGACCTGAATACAATCTACCACATCCTGGTCCTGGAAGGGGTTTAAAATTTGGGATAGCCTTTGACAAAATCCAATGCTATATTGCAATTATAGAACAGCCTCAATTTGCTCCAAAACCTTCCAAGCCCTTGCTCTAGAGGTAATATACAAAATGAATGATTTCATATGAAGACATCTCTACAGTATTCAGTATTTAAAGTATGTAAACCTTTGTCTTGCCCACACAGATTTTATAAATATTAATCCCCTCCCCTTTCTTTTTCCTGATTGCTATTGTATAAATCTTCATAATGCAGAAGGTGTTTCAGGGTAACTCTGCTCAAACCTAAGGTCTGTACAAAGTCCTCTCTGTGTGCGTTGTGTCTAGAAATGTTCACTGCAGTTTGGGGAAGAGTAGGGGGAAATTTTTTATAAGCCTCTGCAATATTATATGAAAAAAATCTTTAAGTATTTGTCTTGATTACAAAACCATTTCTTTCTCCAAAATGTATTACTCTGTAGATGTTTCTTCTCAGCTCCAAAGAAAACTGTTCTCCCTGACAAAGTGTTACAACACTGAATTTTTCAGTTTAAATGTTTCATATTATGTAGAGAGTTTCAATATAACCCAATATTGAATGGACGGAGCCCAGAGATTCTTAGCATATCTTAGGAGGTAAAATGGCTTGGTGATATGAGGACAAAAGTAGAATATCTAAGGTCATATATATATGGTTTTACTGCTGATTTCAGTTTTTATTTATCACCTCTTTGTGTCTCATATAAAACAGAAATTTATCCAATTCCATGTCTGAAGTCAGTTATACCTCATATTACAATTTTCTCTCCTTACCAGGTAGTGAATCTAATCTGTTGACATTTATTACAAAGCTTGAATACTAGAAAACCTAAAAGACTTTAAATCACATTTTAATATGCTCACACCTTGCCATTTCTATCCATTGAATTTTCCTTTTCTGTTGCATATGGATATGTTTTGGTGGAGGTAAATTAATTTTAGCTTTGATTCACACTGAGATAACAGGATAGCTTTGGAGCTTAATCTCTTTTCTGTTTGTTTGAATTTTTGTAAAGTTGTTCAAGATTTTTCCATATCCCTTGCCACTTAAGATAGCAGAGAGACTTTGTTGCTTGGTAGTGCTGGCCCATATTCTTCCCAGAGTCCAGGGAAAACGAAGTTCAGGAACTTTAGGGGCAATGTCTTTCCATCATTTAAGTCTGAGGTTAATGATGATACTCCTCTTTTCATTGAATTATACTAAGGCCTTTGCACATTTTAAGCTCCTTCCATAAACTTGGGTCTATATTCATTGAAGATTGAATATATCTACAGTAATATAGTTTCCTCTGGGGAAAGAATCTAGCTGGGTAGAATGAGGGGAGAAATAAAAAATGTCTTACTAAGCTTGTACTACTGTAGGCTAATGTAGACAGTCATATCACACTTCATTTCCGGTGTTTGAATGTGTCCCAGAGGTTTTCAAGCTCTCTGGCCTAGAGATATGAATGAACTTGGAACATGTGTTCATGAGTTTGCCTACATGTGAATAGTATACGTTCAGGAGCAAGAAAGTGATTGTCAGTGTATCCAGTAAGTATGAAAAATGTTGTATATTTCCAGAATGGAGATCACCTACCCTATGTGTAGACTATTCACTGCTCACTCTCGGGAACTTGCTTAACTTATTGCTTATTCCTCTGGCTCCTCAAATTGCTCATTTTTGTACCTCACCAGTTCCACAAATTTGTATAGAAATGCTGGGCATGGCTATACTTTTCTCCATTTCTGTTTTTGAACTATTACTCCTCCATAATTACATTAAAAAATAAAACTCCTTTGAAGCCCATACTGCATAGTTTTTCTTTTTTAATTATACATTTATTTATTTATTTTTGGTTGTGTTGGGTCTTCGTTGCTGCGCCGGCTTTTCTCTAGTTGCTGCAAGCAGGGGCTACTCTTCGTTGCGGTGCATGGGCTTCTCAATGCAGTGGCTTCTCTTGTTGCAGAGCATGGGCTCTAGGCGTGTGGGCTTCAGTAGTTGTGGCACATGGGCTCAGTAGTTGTGCCTCGCGGGCTCTAGAGCGCAGGCTCAGTAGTTTTGGCGCACGGGCTTAGTTGCTCCGCGGCATGTGGGACCTTCCTGGACCAGGGCTAGAACCCGTGTCCCCTGCACTGGCAGGTGGATTCTTAACCACTGTGCCACCAGGGAAGTCCCCATACTGCATTGTTAAATGAATCCCTTTCTCCTTGTTCAGGAAACCTTATTTATTTATTTGCTTATTTACTGAAATTTTAGGTATATGATCCATTGTTTCTCTTTCCATCTAGACCCCTTTCACCATTCTGAACAAATTGATAGAATGTGTGGGAAAAACACATACAACACCATAGTTATGCTGTTACTAGATACCCGTTAGTATGGTAAAGAAGCTGTCAGTACGTTTTGGTGACTCACTTTCTTGGCACATGATGAAATATCTGAAATAGCTCCACTTATGAAATCTAAATATGTGAAATGATGATAAAATTTTGTATCCTCACAATTACCTTGTTTTATTCTCAGCACATTGAATCTTAAACTGCCATTTTTACCCATTTGCTTGCCAAAACTTTCTTTCCAAATTTAATTCTGCGGTCCACACTTTCCTTCTTGAAAATATCTATTTCCTTGGTTTCTGAGATACCATTTATATTATTAGTCTGCTTGGGCTGCCACAACAAAATACCACAGACTGGGTGGTTTAAACAGTAGGCATTTATTTTCTCGTTGTTCTGGAAGCTAGAAATCCAAGATCAAGGTGTCCTCAGTGTTGCTTTCTCTCATGAGGCCTCTCTTCCTGTCTTATACATGGCCACCTTTTTACATGGCCTCTTCTCTGTTTGTGTGTGGAGAAACTGGTTTACATTTTTGGAGTAAGACATCTCCGTCTCCACCCCCAGCCCCACACACACCTCCATTGTCTTCTGTTTTGGTCTGACTTGAAGATTCCATCCTTTCTAAAAAACACAAACATGACACACTAAGTACCAATTTGATTTTCTTTGTTGTCTTTCTATCTATGTAATAACCAGATCATCACTAATTTCTTTAATAAGACTTAACAAGATCCACAGTCTTGGATTACACTTATCAAAATCAATGCCAATGATGCCCTATATCAATGAAAGTCGCTAGAAGGTTTTACTCCCTGTCATTAATTTAATTCTCATTTTGTTGTTGCTGTTGTTGATGGAATGAAGGAAAATTCATCAAAATATCAGTTAGAAATATTTTCCAGTTCTATTAGTCATGTTCTTGGTATCTAGTGAATAAACTGCTTCTGTTTCATTTTACATTGTGCTAATTCCTTTTACTCTCAGAGCTTGGGTATGAAGTTCCTAACTGGTGTTCTGGTTCTATTGTTTCTTTCTTAAGGAACAGGACCCTTTCCAAATTTCTAGAGCCGTAATTTATACCAGCCCTTTTTAAAACATGACTGTTAACTTGTTAATGTGGAAAAGAGTAAATGACAATTCAAAAAGCAAAGTAGGATTAACTCACAGGGGCAAGATGGCAGCCATCTTGTTTTAAATTATAATAATCCAGTCCTCATTGGCACCAATCCTATTGGAGCTTTCACTTGAAGATGAAAACTGTAACCCAGGTTTTCCCTGAGAAGGCTCATCCTTGTAAGCCTGTGTATTCCTTCTACTTGGGCCTCTGTACTCGGTCAGTGTCTAGTGTTCACTTGTCTTATCTTTAAATATAAAAATAAATATAATTCTGTCCATTGAAAAGTAGTATTATTTGTTATCTCCTGGTGATTTGACTTAATTTCTATTCTAGCACTTGAATTGAAATGATATAATATTAAGGAGAATTCTCAATTCTTTGAAGAATAGACTTTTCTTAGAAAAAGCTCCTTTAAGAAAAAGAGCGAGAAAGAAAGCACTGGGTGGAAAGAGTGAAGCAAAGTATGAATCTGGTCGCGTGAAGGGGATCCAACTTTCTCTCACAGCTGCGCCTACCACTCTTCCAAAGAGATTGCTCATGTGGTGACTTTGCTTTATAGAATCAGTTGCATGATTTACTTCCTCTCTGACAACAAGCAAACTATAAATATGCCTGAACATTTATCAGAAAAGTCAGGGATTAATGACATGGGAAAATCTGCAGGAAGCTTAACATTCCCCACTCGGGCACTCTATCTCTCATATAGGGCATCCCCCTCTGGCGGCCTCTCCATAGAGTACAGTACTTCATTCTCTGGATCTTGGCCATGCTATTATTTTTGCTCTTACCCCATTACGTTCAATGTATGTGTCTCCCTGTCTGTGTTCCCTACTGGACTGCGAGCTCATTGAAGACTAGGATAGAGCCTTATTAATTTTTATCATCATTATCTTGCTTAGAACCAACCTCAAGAGTAGATATTTAAAAGTAAGCTGTGCTGCTGAAAGGTGACACTATGATCCATTTCCTGTAGGCTGTGAGTTTAAGTTTTTGTTTTGCCTTGTTTCAGATACAAAGATACGAATTGTGTGGGTGGATGGGACGGTAACGTGAATAATGATAGGCTCCTTGTGTGATGTCTATATGCCAAACGTGCTAGGCATTTGAGTTACACCAAATAATCCAAGTATTTTTCTCGGGGCCTTTTGCATTTATGCAGCATAAGCTCTGTAAGTATAAACTGTCATTTGGAAAAGAATATCCTCCCAGTTAGGTGGAACTAAATGTTTCATTAGAATCCACATCCCCTGCCTTGGCCGTGAAACATAATTTACTTGCCCAGACATTCATGACTTTGTGTTTTAGTGCTGTTTTCAGGTGTAATAGCAAATAAAGAATGAAATATGTGAATTGCTATTTCAAACAACATAGTGTTTGGGGGAAAACAATGGTTTTAATAAATCGTGACTAAGGGTAGGCATTCAACTTTCACACGTCCAAATTCCTTTCCCCAGGAATCCAGTCATACACCCTGAGCTGACCTGAACTCTCTCTTTAATTTACGGATAAACTTTAAGAATGAGGAAAGTTTAATACAGAATAAAAATGCAGCTGTCTGTGGGGAGGGCTGCTGGAGACAAGTTCCTGGAGCAGAGAGGCTGGGGAATGAATTTTTCAATGTGGATAACAAAGTGTGGTGTCAGTGGAAGTCAGGGGTAATTAGCAATGTATATAATGGGAGGAGCTTGGGTAAACTTGTCTCACACTTCCAAGTGACCAGCAGCACAGGTGAAAGGTGAAGTGCATAACTGTCACTGTTAACCCTTTGGGAGGAAAGAATATAATTGTAAATGGTTTGGTCAGAGTCTCTGAAGGAGGAGAAGGAGGAAGAACCTTTGGAACACAGAATATTCGTAACTTACGTTTGTGTACTTATTCTCTAAAATGCACTTTCATAGAACTGTTTCCATAGTTATGGCAAACTCTATCTTTTTTATATTTTGATTGTTTTATCATTATGGAAGTAATTTGAGTACATACAGTAAACTTAGGAAGAACAGGAAAAATAAAAATCCATCTGGTTAAAGGTAATCATTGCTAATATTTTGGCATATTTTCTACCAGACAGTTTCTTTTGTTTTTTTTTTTTGTTTTTTTTTTTTGTTTTTTGCGGTATGCGGGCCTCTCACTGTTGTGGCCTCTCCCGTTGCGGAGCACAGGCTCCGGACACGCAGGCTCAGCGGCCATGGTTCACGGGCCCAGCCACTCCGCGGCACGTGGGATCTTACCAGACCGGGGCACGAACCCGTGTCCCCTGCATCGGCAGGCGGACTCTCAACGACTGCGCCACCAGGGAAGCCCTACCAGACAGTTTTTATGGGAATGTTTTATTATTAACAGTTGTAATCATATTGTATGTACAATTATATCTGATTTTCTGTCTAATATCTGAGTAGTTTTCACGTTAGTAGAAACGTAATAACTATGGCTAACGTTCAGTGTGCTTACTCTGCTTTAAGCACTTTATGTGTTATGATGCAATTATTACAACAACCCTCAGGGGTGGGTGCTATTTTCATCTTCATTTTACAAGCGAACAAATTGAGGTACAGAGAGAGCAAGTATCTTTATTAATGCCAAACCAAGCTGTCTAGTTCCAGAGCCTACTCTCTTACCTTGACATTAAGCCAGGGGTCAGCAGACTTTTTCTTAAATATTTGAGGCTTGTGGGTCTTACCGTCTATTTTGTAACTCCTCCACTCTGCTATTGTAGCACATGGATATAGACAAGATGTAAATGAATATACGATAGGTATATGAGTGAGCATTTCTGTGTTCCAACAAAACTTTATGGACACTGACCTTTGAATTTGCTATAATTTTCATGGGTCACAAAATAGTATTTTTAAATCCGTTTTTTCAACCATTAGGAATGAAAAGAATATTCTTAACTTGAGGACCAAACAAAAACAGGCTACTGGCAGTAGTTTATAAATACTTTTAGTAAATTAACGGATGCATTATTCACCACCCAGTAGCATCCCCAATGCTTAGATATTTAGGTTGTTTCAAACATAAAATGTTTCTTTCAAGCAAAAGCTGACCAAGGAAAATGACACTATAATGAATACCTATGTACATAAAAATTTTACTAGTTTTTATAATATTTTCTTAGGGTATATTCCAGACTTGATCTTCTCAAAGGTCGCGAATAGCTCTATGACTCTTAAATTTTATTGTAAAACAACTAGATATCAGATATGTACCAACATATACTCCTACCACTAGACTAAAAGGACAACATATTATGTTGTTGCTGTTATTGAGCAGATATTGAACTAACATAATTGAAGTCATGGGAAACATAATGATATTTTTAAATATAAATTAAGCACATTTAAAGATGAGTTAAGTAAGGTAGTGCAGTGTTTTCCTTAATGGTATTTGAACAAATTCATTTGAGAAATTTTCTAAAATTTCTACGTGTTGTCTTCCGTTGCCGTATCAGTATTGCATCTGAGGATGATAAACCATTGGAGAGTGGGGGGGGACGATTTTTAAAAGCAGTAAATTTGATAGAGTGTTCTGTAATTTTATCCACGCCTTTTCCTCCCTCTTAGCTTTGGCATAATGTTTCTTAGAAATTGGCTTGATGGAAGAATAAAAGTTTTCTTGAGTATTTTTTTAAGCATTAAATAGTGCTGTTTTATTGTTTCATTATTATAACATAAGCTTGAAGTCAGAGGATGCTGAAATTCCTTTTAAAGTCCTGAAAGTGGTGTGGTTTTCCATTGGCAATTGAGGTGTGTGCCACTAGATGGCGATGTGGTTAGCAGTCACTGCCCCTTCCTTTGGTTGGTTGGTTTGATTGATCGAGACATAATTGACATATAATATTGTATAGTCTGTATTGCATTTAAAACCTGGTGAAAGTAAAAGGACAGTATTAGTGCTGCTTAGCTCTGTCTGCTTGGTTGGATCCTATGAAGACCTGGGATTCAGAGGCCCAGGTCTGGAGCCCCGTGCCCTAGTAGTGTCCACGTGTATCTGATCAATACTCGCTCCCTTAGCCCCCTGGTGGCTACTGATAAATGTAAGGAGAAGTAAGGAGCCAAGTATGGAAAGACCTAGGCAAACCGATCCACACCACTGGACAAACATTCGAATGCTTCCATACACCTAGATGTAGGTTTTTGAAGTAATGAAGCTATGTTGGTTGGTGGGGATTCAAAAGCTAGTCCTTCTCCATTGGAATTGATGGGTGAAGGCACTGCAGTGAAGTGACGAGACATTTTAAATCACAAGGGCACTTCTAATATTTGAAGGGGGTATTTTAAGCTCAGCATGGATTTCCTTCCATCTCCTCTGATACCTCTGTGGTGAACTTAATGAGTACATATCCTCTGAACTGTCTTCACTCTATAACCATATGATTCCAGATGGAAAATTCATCTCCCTTGTACCTCAGAATAACTCTAACTTTCTCCTTTTCATAGCACACTTAAAATCTCAGTCCAGTGACTAGATTTTACATTTTACAGAATTGCCAAGAGAAGGAGAGGGGCAGTCCCTTTGCTTCAGCCAGGCTGATCTGTCTGTGTTTCACAAATGCCTTAGTCTCTTTCAGGTCCATGTGCCTTTTTGTACATGATATACCCTTAGTTGGAAATTGCCTTTTGCATGAGCATTCTGTCTCCTCTCCACCCACTTGTTAAAAAAACCATTCATCAAGACCTCTGAGAATATTTTGGAGAACCCTACTCGATATTTATGAAATAGAATGACCTAGTCACCCAGTCCCTTTTCTGTTCTCCCCTGCACCCTGGAAACATTTCTATGAAACCTATATGCTATATTGATTGCAGGGGGTTGTTTTTTTGTATTTTTAGCCTGAATGTGATTCCCAGAGACTAAAGATTTAGTGTGTCTTGCCATTGACTGAACCAGTTCTTGACCCAGGTTGAATATGAGAATCTCTTAGAAATTTTTTAAAGATATCAATGCCCAAGGTTTTATCCAGGATAGACTAATTCAGAGTCTTTGGGCTCAGGACTTAGATATGAGTCCTTTTAAATCCTCCCCCAGGTGATCCAGATGTGTAGCAGATTTGAGAACCACTGGCCTAAGCTGTAGTCAGGGGCCTTGCTCACAGATCCAGCTGTAAAATTCTTCTCTGGGCACAGTCATGCTGCTCTGTTTTTCTCATCCAGTGACAAGCCAAGTGTATCATTTTTGAGACACATCTCCAGCCCTCTTTGATGTTCTGCCCATTTCTAACGGAAGACTGAGCGCTATGCAGTCTATTTCCAGAAGCGCCATGAATATTTATACATCGCCTGCATCTTTACAAATTAGAGAGCATCAAGATGAATGAGAGTAGTGAATCAGAGAAGACACACAGTGTGATGCAGGCAGAAATTTACTATCGCATTTCTATTTAAAACCTGATGACTCAGAGGAGGCAGTTCGCATCCATTTCAGTAAATTCCTTAATGCTCTCCAGCGCGGCACTTTGCATTTTAGCACAACTGGGGGTGACTTGATTTATCCCCAGGAAGAGAGTGCCTGTGTGGTATTGTATGTGTGTGTGTGTGTGTCGTATTGTATGTGTGTGTGTGTATGTATTTAAGTTAAATTATTTGAAAGTACAATAGAAAGAAAAAGAAATTACTAGACTAATTGTTAATTATTTTTGTTAAGCCTCATTTTCTGTGTTGTCTTAGTGATGAGATGTACCTTCAACCCCTAATGAATAATTCTTAAGTCTGACAAAATGCTATTTGTTTCTAAATTGATTTTTAATGTCTTTGGTTTGCATTTTCTTCACTTAGCTTTTCAACAATTATTCATTAGATTTTCTAGCCTTTCAATCTTTCTCATGCTCTAGTTCAAAATAGATTTTTACAGGAGACATGTGTCAATGTTTATGGTGGTAATGTTACAATTTGACACCTCTGTACTAGAAGGGCATGGAGAGAACTATAATATGCATCCTTTTATCCAAGTCTTTGATTATTTGAAACCATTTTATTATTTTTATTTTAATTTATTTTATTTTAATATTTTTATTAGTGTTTTCATATTATATGAAACCATTTTAAAACTGAGCATTATAGCATAAAGTAAGGGAAATTTGCCCTTAATGATATCCACATGCCTATATCATAAACGTAATTGTTAGTGTATTATAATTTCATCAGGCACAAGGCACAAAGTGGGTTGAGCACAGTCCATGGTGTGAAGTCACACTTTGGTATTATTAATTTCAGGCTTTTACTTAGAAACATAAATATAAATTATGAACACAAGTTTCCCAATTAGTATTCTGGGTAAATAGATACTTAATTCCAAAACTTCCTATTTCTCCTCTTGCTTTTGACTACTCGACCAGTTAGTAAAGGCTTCTTCTACATAGTCTGAGGGTTGAGGGCACACTTCCATTTTCCATGTTGAACATCTTTGCCAGTCACTAGATGATGAAATCTGACCTTTATGGTGAGAACTTGGAAATTTCCCACTTTTTCAAAAATAGCCATTAGGCATTTATTCATTCAATAAATAACTATTGAGGGCTTCCCTGGTGGCGCAGTGGTTGAGGGTCTGCCTGCCGATGCAGGGGGCGTGGGTTCGTGCCCCGGGCTGGGAGGATCCCACGTGCCGCGGAGCGGCTGGGCCCGTGAGCCATGGCCGCTGGGCCTGCGCGTCTGGAGCCTGTGCTCCGCGGCGGGAGAGGCCGCAACAGTGAGAGGCCTGCGTGCTGCAAAAACAAACAAACAACAAAAAAAAACTATTGTGGACTAAACTAGGCATTGAAGTTATTTCTAACTACTCTGGAGCTCATAGTCTTACAGGGAGAAAGATATTAAATTAAAACATCAAGTATTCACTGAAAACCATGATGAGTGCTATGCTGTTGAGGTATCAGGGGTTATGACAACCTTAAACAGAGAAGTCGACCTTAAAATGACAGGTTAGACAAAAATGAGTCTTATTGAGGAAATAATATTTTGAGTTCAGATTTGACGGAACCTAATGAATGTGTTTTGGTCAGAGTCGACAAGGGGGTTGAGAAATTATGGTCAGCCACATTTTATGTATCAAGGGACTCCTGTGTTCTGCAAGGGATATTATACTCATTTTATGTTAGTAATTAAAGATATTTATTTTAATTCTGGTGTCCAAGGAGCCAGCTGGTCATCAATGCATTAAACCAGGCAGCCATATGACCAAAAGGCAAATGACATAGGTCTGGTTTTCTGGAAGCAGAGGCTGAAGTGAGAATTCTTGTTCAAGTGACTTATTGAGGACACGCTCTAAGGGGCAGGCGAGTGAGAGAAGCAGACTGGGATGAGGGAAAATGAGCTAAGCCAGGAGAGCAAGCTCAACCAGAGTGTAGCTTTAGACTGACCCATGTGCTTGAATTGCAGCACAAAGAATAAAAAATAAAGAGCAAAGGAGCTGGCCTCTTGTAGCCATATCAAACAGTCATTGCCATGGTGTGTGTGTGTGTGCGCGCATGTGTGCGTGCGTGCGTGCGTGTGTGTGTGTGTGTGTGTGTGTGTGGTTGGAAGAAGTGAGATGGGTGGTATTCCTGCAGCCTCCCAGAAAGGTGATTTCCTTTGGCCTGGAAACCCATTCAGAAAACAAACAAAAACAGAAAAGAGAGCTGCTATTAATTGCTGTCAGTCCCCACTCACAACAGCTGGGAAAGGAGATTTGGGTGGGACACCAGTGGCCTCCACTTCAGCAGCGATTTCCCGGGACCTGTAGCAGCATCGCTTGGAGACTTGAAATGCACATTCCCAGATCCCAGCTGAAACCTACTGAATCAGGAGTGCAGGGGTAGGGCCTGGCAATTGGGATCAAAAAGCCTTTCAGGAGACTCTGATGTATGCTCAAGCTTGAGAGCCACTGCACTGCTGAAAGCATTTAAAATAGGTGTCAGAAAGTTCGAGCTGCTCATTAAATCTGAACAAAGGCAACAAAGGGAGACAACAGTAGCCAAATCTCCAGGTCTCTGAGAAAATTTCATGTAATTGCCGGCAGCATCTTAAACATCACAAATGAACTTGCAGGTGCTGGGGTGTCACTTGTGTCCTTTGTTGGTATTCTACTTTCCCCTGAAGTCTAACTCAGTCACTGGCTTCTGGGCTTGGACCTGGACTTCACTTTGCTACTGTGTTGCTGGTGGACTGACCTGGTAAGTGGGTCAAAGCAATAACAATAACTGGCACAGGATGGAAATGGCAAAGTAAGGAGGTAATTAATCTCATATCTTTCCTTTTGACAGCTAATGTGGAAATATATTTTCCAATGTTGCATTTTTCCTAGAAGTTCTAGAAAATCTTTTAAAAGAAATGATCCACCCAGATATTTGTTCTTAAAGTTGTGTATGAATTTGGGGTGCTCTTAAAACTTGAGTATAACTGCAGGTGACATTCAGTTTACATAGATGAGTTATGTGTGGGACGTTCATATAAGTGATTTAAGGACTGGACAGTACACCATGTTTTTTAAATGCTTTGTTATTTGCCATTTTAACATTTATCTCACTTTCTTTTTAATTGGGAAAATTGTTTGGGGGACTAAATGCTGCTTTAATTCATTCAAAATTTATCATTCAACAAATATTTGTAAATTACCTTCTATGTGCAAAGCCCCTTGTTAAACGCCGTGGATATAGTAGAGGACAAATCGATAAGTTTGATGCCCTCAAGCTGCTTACCATCTGTGTTAGTCTCCTGTTGTTGCTCTAACAAGTGGCCACAGACAAAACAATACAAATTTTTTTCTTACTTTTCTGGAGGTCAGAAGTCTTAACCTTGGCCAAAATCAAGATGTCAGCAGGGTTGTGTTCTCTGTGGAGTATCTAAAGGAGAACCCATTCCCTTGCCTTTTCCAGCTTTTAGAGACTGCCCACATGCCTTGTTTGTGGCCCCCTGTCATTCCTACATCTGCTTCTGTTATCTCTTCTTCTCTTTCACTCTTCTGCCTCCCTCTTTTCCTCATAAGGTCTCTTGTGACTACACTGGGTCCATTCAGATAACCAGCATCGTATTCCGTCTCAAGATTCTTGATTTAATCTCATCTGCAAAATCCTTTTTGCCATGGAATATAACATGTTCACAGGTTCCAGGGATTAGGATGTGGATATATTTTGTGGTGAGGGACATTATTTTGCCTACCATACCATCTAATGGAGAAAATAGTGATTTCAGAAACTATCTCACAAATAACTATGTAAGTACACGTTTGATTATATGCTAAAAATAAATGATAAGTTAATCATTTATTATTGGGGAACCAAGTAATTCTTTTGTGATAAAAAGAAATTGAAACTGAAAAGTAAGAATTGATCAGTTGAATAGTATAAGGAACACTATTTGAGACAGGGACGTGTGCCAGCAACCTGCGAGGAAAATAAGATTGACATATGCGAGGAACTAACACAGCCTAGCTTACCTGTGTGGCAGTTAGCTGGGGAGAGGCCCTTGAGAATCCCTAGAGCTGGGGGGCCACCAGGTCACGAATGGCCTGAGTATGTCCAGGCTCACACTGCTCATGCTAAAAATATTAATTTTTATTTCTGGACATGGTGAATTTTGTAATTACCAAGATCTGTCTCAGCTGCTATCTTTTTTAGAGTTAAATTTGGGTGCCACCTCTAGCAGGTAGGTAGACTCTTATGTTGGTTTGTATTCTTAGGCTTACTTACAGGTTCCTTTTGCACACACTTATTTTTTTACTATTCTTTCACTTCCCCAATTTAAAAATAACATTTTGTCATGGGGCTGATAACGTTTTTTCTTATAAGTCCACACATAAATATTTATAAAAGTTCTCCCATCATTTCTCAAGCCAAGGATAATCACCCTTAATGATTTGCTGTGTAGACTTACAGATATTTTCCCTATGTATATACATATTTATTTATAGAGAGAACAATACTTTACAAGCTCTTTTGTAACCTGAATTTTTATTCTTCACAGTATACGGTGATACCTTCCTGTATCAGTTGCATGTAATATTAGTATTTGTGATTTCATAGCACTGATTTTAATAATGTACAATGACTAATTTGACTATGTCATTCTCAATCTTTTTCTTTAACAATGTAGCACTGAGCATGCCTGTATTATTCTCACACAATACATTATGTCTCTGCTTGGGATAAATTCCTAACCATGGAACTATAGGGCCAGAGGCCATTTTTGTTCTGTTTCTAATTTCTGCTATCTTGATATGTTTTATACTTGATATGTTTCAAAGGAGGCCACCTTTAAATCATTCTGAGCAATGCAGGGTAATTAATTTAACCCCCTCCCCCAGGACAGAAGGAAGAAAAGAGAAAGAAAGAAAGAAAGAGAGAGAGGGAGGGAAGGAGGGAGGAAGGAAGGAAGGAAGGAAGGAAGAGGAAGAAAGATATATCCCCCTGTCCTGCTTCTGTGTATAAAAGGACAGTAATGGTGGAGAGGAAGCCGTCATTCACTAAATATTCTTTATTTTTTGCTTTTCGTTTCAATAGAGTGGGAAATACCTTTAAATACCTCCATTTGGGTAAGCGACATTGCCCTTCATGCAGGCATTCAGGCCAAAAATCTGGAGATCATTGGTGTTTCCTTCCTTTCTCTCATTCTGCACATCACTCCATCAGCGAACCCTATCCAGTCTGACTGCTTCCTGCCACCACCTTGGGTGCTCCCACCCTATCCGAGTCACTGCCCCTGGGCCATAAGATGACACTTCTGAGCTTTTTCTTTGGTTCTTGATCCTTTTCAGTTGATTCTAAAACAGAGAAGTTCTAGCTGTGCTTTCAAATGCTAGTCAGCCCACGCTACTCCACTATTCAAAGCCACCCACTGGATTGCCTCCAGGGATGGGATGAAATACTAGGTCCTCGTTCTGCCCAT
Source organism: Grampus griseus (assembly GCF_964374135.1). NCBI lineage: Eukaryota > Metazoa > Chordata > Mammalia > Artiodactyla > Delphinidae > Grampus > Grampus griseus. The sequence continues at coordinate 92,407,976 of NC_139002.1, read as the reverse complement.
CCAGGCCTACACATCCTAGGCCACCTCTCCAATCTCTCTTCTCAGTTCTCTTCCCTTTACTTTCTCTTCTCCAGCCACCGCAGCTCCCTGCTGTTTCCTGACATGCCAAGCATTCTACCATGTCAAGGAATTTATATTTCCTGTCCCCGTTTCTATCTCCATTTCCTCAATTTTGTAGAGGCCTTACACCCTCACTTTCCCAGATCTCTGTTCAAATGCCCATCGACACCTTGCCGTCACTCCCCAGCTCCATAACTGCTTTACTTTATCTTGATGGCACTAACTACTGTCTGGAATTGTGTTTTCTACCTATTGTTTGTGTTTACTATCTGTTTCCATTACTAGGATATGAGCTCTAGGAAGGCAGAGCCTTTGTTTCTGTTGTTTGATCAGTAATTGGTTTATAGAAAGTCTTAGTAAGTAATTGTCGAAGATACACATACTTGTATGACCCAAGTGTCACGTTCACATTTAGGGCTGGCTGAGTTCTGACCCTTAATTCCTTTATTCAGCTGGTCACAGACGTGCTTGGGAATGGAATCATCTAAGTCATCCTTCTGATTTGTAAATAATGATTTAGAAAACAAATGCCCTGCAAATTATTGACATTTCTGATTATGTGTGGTATAAATGTTCAAAAATCAGGTAGGCTAAAATGAAAGTGGTAATAAGCATACCTTCCTTCTTGAAAGACAGGGACTAGAGAAAGCATCCGTTTTTCTCAAGGGACTAGTTTCACTTTAATTCTTTAGAATATTGTTTCGGCATTTAATATTTTCCCTTCTGTAAGTGCTATGGAGTGTGTGTGTGTGTGTGTGTGTGTGTGTGTTTCATTAACAAACCGCAGCAGCTAGCGTGGTTTGAAAGGCTTTTCAAATGTATTGTAATTCTATGTACCAGGAAATGATAGTTTTCTAAGTGTAGATTATAGAGTTGAGGAAATACTTTATTCAATTTATCTTAAATTTAATTTCCTCTGTACTGGTTCAAAATTCGCCTGACTGAGGCACCTGCAAGTTTGATGGAGATCGGAGGCATGTTTTGAGAAATGCTAAATGTAGCCCCAGATAATTTTGTACAGCAGCCAGAGGAGGTCTGCATCAGTTCTGAGCCTCCCACAAAGCTAATTAAATTTACCCATGTGAAAAGCAAACACCCACCCCAGTTATTTTGAGCTAACTCTCTGAAACACTGGTTAGATCCTTCTGCATCCCAGCACTTCCTCCACCCCAAATCCATAGGAATTCATAGCATCACGAAGAGGTCAGTGTAGACCACTGTTCCTTTTGGAAACACCTAAGAGGAATTCTACTAAAAATGTACAGCAGGGCTTCCCTGGTGGCGCAGTGGTTGGGAGCCCGCCTGCCGATGCAGGGGACACGGGTTCGTGCCCCGGTCCGGGAAGATCCCACATGCGGCGGAGCGGCTGGGCTCGTGAGCCATGGCCGTTGAGCCTGCACGTCTGGAGCCTGTGCTCCGCAACGGGAGAGGCCACAACAGTGAGAGGCCCGTGTACCGCCAAAAAAAAAAAAAAAAAAAAAAAAAATGTACAGCATTCTTACCACTAGTCCGCTTTCTATAGTATGTTTCCTTGCTGACTTAAAACTTCACCTTCCTTATACTCTTTCTCTGTGGAGTAGAGTTAGTTGACAGCTCTTGTGCCCTGGAGTCAGGGAGATCTGGGTTGAGTGAAAACTTTATTTTCCTATGTATGTGACTTTGGGAAAGTCATTTAATTTCTCAGCATCACATGCAAGAGGAATAATAGAACCTACATCATAGGATTGGTGTGAAAATTAAAAGAACAAATATATGTAAAGAAGATAATTAAGCATATAGGAGATGCTTGACAATTATCATTACTTCTTTTCTCTCTGCCACTCTTTTATTTGAAACAAGACGATGTTATTCTTTCATTCATTAGATGAAAATTGAACCAAAACGTGGAGGGCACAAGACAACCCTATGATACACAAGAACCAGCTGTTGTCAATATAGGGGAAGAGAAGTCCAAGATCAGGAAGTATAAATACTTATTGATGTCTTTGTGGAATAGAGAGAATGTGAAAGAGGAGGAAGGGATAGTTGAGGAAGAAGTTGGGGAGGAAAATGTTGGCGGTTCTGTCATGTAGACCCTAGCCTACAGAACAGGACTTTTGGCTTTATTCTGATCTGCAGTGGAAAGGCTTTGGTGTGCTTTGAGCGGGAGGGTGATAGGATCAAATCTAGATTTTTAAAGATGGTCAGGTTACTTGCGGAGAATGGAATGTGGAAGGACAAGAATTAAGGAGACCTGTGTGACCTTTGTTGTTAGTCCATGTGGCAACTGTAGGGGGTTGAATAATGTCCCCCAGAATGACATGCCCTGATCCCAATCCCGGGTACCTGTGAATGAGACCTTATTTGTCAGTAGGGTCTTTGCAGATGCAATTAAGATAAGGATATCAGAATGAAATTCTCTTGGCTTTAGATGGGCCCTAATTCCAATGATTGGATTTATAAGAGAAAGGAGAAGGGAGGCTTATGGCACAGAGACACAGAGACGGGAAAGCCATATGATGATGGGGGCAGAGATGAAATATGTCTACAAGCCAAGAACCCCAAAGATTTCCAGCAGCCACCAGAATTTAAGAGAGAGGCACAGAACAAATGCCCTCAGAAGGAGCCAGCCCTGCCAACACTTTGATTTTGGACTTCTGGCTTCTAGAATTGTGAGAGAATACATGTCTGCTGTTTTTAAACCACCAACTTTGTGGTAATTGGTTAGGGCAGCCCTTGAAAATTAATATAGCAACCAAGAGATCAATTATAGGGAGAAAAGGCTTACATGTCTATTTGATGGCCACAGAGTGGTGGACTTGAGGATAGAAGAAGAAAAAGAAACATTTTCCCTTAAGCCACAGTGGAGAGGTGTGTTTTTATTTGGCAAGAATGTCGATTTCTCATACTTTGCCTGGAAATCTCCTCTGTGGGGTGGAGGGGCATCTAAGAAGCAGGTCTCAAGAATGAACACTGCTTCCTTAAGTGGCCCCATCCTCTTCCCAAAAGGAAATGCCCCCAATGTCTGTGAGGGCTGCCTAGAAGCTGAAGCCAGTGCTCTCACCTATGTGGCATAGTTTTTTCTATAGTAATTTATCATTTGTCTATAGTGTAATATTAGTATCTGAAGCTAATAATGAGTATTCTGGAGCAGGGCCACTTTTTAATACAAAAAACTCACCCTAGTTACCTATAAAACTACTGCAGGCAAGGATTTACTTACCAACGGGGTATGTACAGAGTGATATTTTGTACCTAAGTAAAATGACAGAAATTTCAGGATGAAGCAATGATTTGCCCTTGACATTTCCCAGGTGATAATAGAGAGTTAGCATTTATTGAGTTTCTGATATATCTTAGGTCCTCTGTTATGGCTTTTACATCTGTCAAGTCTAATTCTTATAATATTCTCCAAAGACAGATTTTAATAATTCCATTGTAAAGATGAAATAGCTGAGGCTTAGAGAAATCCAGCCAATCACCAACCAAATGTTTATTATTGTTATTATTTATTTTTTTGTGTGTGTGTGGTATGCGGACCTCTCACTGTTGTGGCCTCTCCCGCTGCAGAGCACAGGCTCCGGACGCACAGGCCCAGCGGCCATGGCTCACGGGCCCAGCCGCTCCGCGGCACGTGGGATCTTCCCAGACCGGGGCATGAACCCGTGTCCCCTGCATCAGCAGGCGGACTCTCAAACACTGCGCCACCAGGGAAGCCCCAAATGTTTATTATTTTTATTTAATACAAACAGGTTTATCTATTTAGCCATCCAGTTAGTAACTTGTAAAGTCAGGATGTGAACTCAGTTCTCTCTGAATCACTGCTTTTTTACACCTGCAGGTTATCACAACTCTGCCAACATGATTCGGCCACAGTTCTCCCGGATGGGCACAGAGTTATTGCTTTAAATCGGGGTGATAAAAGTCCTACTGGTCATATAGAGATTAAGGCTAAAGATATCAGGAGCCTATGGGATTAAGGCCAGTCTTGTAGGGAGCAAGGTTGCAGAGGAATGGAGTTGCACTCTTTTCTTTCCTCCATGATTTCCTCAGGAAAATCAGCATGCCTTGGTAGCTTCCTCAGTTGGCACAAGGGAGACAGCCCAAGACAATGGACTGTGTCCTCTCCCCTCATCATGTGCTGTCTCTGCAAGCCAGACTGCCTTCTCCCTGGTGGTCCAGAGCTGACATTCTGACTTGAGCCCAGTCATTAAACACTAATTAGACTGGCACTTTGTTCTCCTTCTAGTTCAAGTTTTAATAAACTGCTCCGTTCTCCCTTTCGGTCTTTTGCTTGAAATCGCAGACAGGGTCATCCACCTTCTCTCTGTGGCTTGAACTCTTAGTCTGGGTGTGTTCTGGCTCTGGATGCAATTTAGAGGAAGGGTGAAGAAAGCCAAAGCACCTGGAGAAATGAACACGTTCCTTAAGAGGGAAAAAAATTTTTTTTTTAATGAAAAGAGCCAGATCCACCTCCCTGGCACTGCCCACTTGTTTCTCACAGACATTTTGGATCTTAATCATTGTAATCTGGCCGTTAAAAAATCAGCTGCGTGGCCTCTGGACTCAATTAATTTGAAAGTACTTCTGGATGAACCACTTAGATATTGTTTTATCTTTTGCCTCGAAGATATCATCAGGCTTCCACCTCTACCAGCTGTAGAACTATTAGCCTACCTACTAATTTGGTCCCAAAGTATGTTCCCTTCGGATTAAAAGGCAGCAAATTATGATCTACACCTTGGCCATGATTAACCATGCCCAGACCATAGTTAGTGGACAGAAGATAATGTTTCCCTTTGTAAGACTAGATGTTTGCTGCATGCATATAGCTATGTGTATTTCATCTTCCTTTTTCTTTCTACGTTTTTTCTTCCATATCTGTGATTACATCAAAAACAAGTGTCACATGAGCATTATAATATTCTTTCATAGTGGAGATGGATCTTATTATCAGTTTCAGGAACTGAAGAATGAGGGATACCCAACTTCATTTGCATATCATCAATTGCATCAGTAACCCAAATTCTGAATTAGTTGTTATTAACCAGGTGTGATTTGTTGGTGTATCTTGGAAGTGATATTTGTACAGCAAAATCGTTTATGACAAGTATCTATGTGGATAAATGGATTATGAGAGTCAAAGACCAGTTTTTAGTCTAGGGAAAAAAGTACTACTGTGCACTAAGTACTATACAAAGTGATGTGGGAAATTTAAAATAGTTTCCTATAGGTAGAGTCTGATTGCTCTAAGTACACCTACAAGTACTAGTTCAAGTATAGTGTGTTGTGGTATTTTATCAGTTATCTGTGGCTTCCTAATGGTATTACTACAGGTCTAGTGGCTTAAAACAACACACACTTTATTATCTGTAGATCGAAAATCCAGAGAGCTTAGCCAGGTCAACCGCTTCAGGGTCTCCCACAAGGCTGCAGTCGAGGTGTCTGCCAGGGCTGAGGTCTCATCTAACATGTGACTGCGAAATGTTCTACTTCCAAGTAGTGACCAAGACCATGCATGTTGTGGGGAAGGCCGAAATTAAGGGGCCAACGCATGGCAGGCCTCTAGCAAGCTTGGTGCTCTTTAAGAGAATTGCATTAACCTTGCCTTGTATGAAATCACAACGCAGACATAACATTTGACGTGTAGTGCAGCCAGGCTTTCACCATTAGCACAGTACAGGTTTAAAAAAGAAACATTTGTCCTCACAGCCACAGTGAAGGGAGCTTGAAGCAGTCTTAGAGTGATATGCCTGCAAGCAGGGTGGGTGAAATGCTTTTAAGAACATAATTTATGGTAGGCAGTATTTGAATAGTTTTTATATTACTACTGCTCCTTATACTAATGAATATAACTAAAATGATTAAGTCCTTACACTATTCCAGACACTTAATTATTATCTTGTTTTATCCAGCCAATAGTACCCAGTTTTGGTGGTACTATTGTTACCCTTCTTTTATAGATAAACTGAGACTCGGGTGGTTATGCGACTTACCTAAGATCACACCGTGAGCAAGCGTAGTTCTGGGGAATCTAAGTCCTCTTTTTTAATCAAATACATTATATTACAAATCTGCACCTGTGTCATGACAAAAAAGAAATGATGTTTGACGTAGTTAACAAAAGTCATTCAAGAAGACTTTTTGGCAGACTCCAAAAGTCTGTTTTGCTAGCAATAGGTACCAGTAGGTCTTAGAAATAGTCATGCGGTTGTTATCATTTATTGCTGGGAGCTCTACCTCTGTTGATTGTATTTGCAGCAGCCCTGCAGAAAGATATTAACGGAATCCTCCTTTTTTGGTGAGGAAGCTGAGGTCTGAGAGACTATCACTTCCCTAAGGTCACAGAGTACATTTGGAACTGTGTTTATCTGGTTTAAAAGTTATCTACGTTCTTTACACTATACAAAGCTGCCCATTCTAATTATTAGCAGGGAGAGGAAAAAGAAATCTCAACAAATAATTGGGCATAGTGACGTCTAGTAACAGGTCGCTCTCTGGATTGCCATGCAAACAGATATGAATGTCATCTGAAAGGGGTTATCCATATGTACTGCTAAATTACAGTAATGTTAGTGCAAGCCACTCTCTTCTCTTTTATACTGCTCAGTGTACAAGCACTGTCTGCTCACGTCCAGATCCTACCATTTTGAGTGCCGAAGGAAATGCAGAATGAAAGCCAAGAACAAATGGAATTTTGGGTCCAGCCCAGTTCATGCTGAGTGGATTAGCCTCTGTGAATTTTTTACCGGACTATTTTATATATCGTGCAGTACTCACACTGTTGAGCAGAAATGGTAGTCCACTTTCTTTCCCAAGAGGTGAAACGCTCATCGAACCAACACAACAATGTGTACATATCTCATATCAATCATTTTTCAAATGGTCGTGCCCTTGCCTAAATTAGATCATTATTAAGCACAGGGAAAACAAGAGGAAGGAGACTTGTTCTTACGAGCCACTGATAGGGAGGCTGATTTTGGCACCAAGAGAAGTCAGTCGTTTGCATTTTGCTCTGTGGGGCTTAAAGCAGAGATGCAAATTACATCAAGAGGATTTTTAAATCAAGATAAAGTTTTTTCCTATGCACTTCTGTCCCTAGCAATGAATCACAAAAGAACCAGTAGAGTATTAAAAGGACACCTAATCACATTTCATTTCTACTTAATTTTGTCTCTTTTCCTCCCATTCTAATTTCTCTGTCACATTTATTCTTTGTAAATAATTAAAATAAATAGAAGTTTCAAAATTTTGTATTCCTTTTTTTCCCTTTGAACAAATTCTTTTTTTCCCCCAAGAATAAGAGTGGGAAGGTCAGGATTATATACTTTGCTGGGTTTATGTTTAGCTACAGTCATAAAGCTCTATTAAACAGAAAGGGAGTAAGGTGAAAAAGCCTTTTTCTATCCTCAAGAATTGAACATGTTGATAAGCTTGGCCATGGAGCCATGAAAAGTGCTATATTTCAGAAAAATGGTAAAGTGACAGGCATCCAAACCCTGTGTGAGAGGTTATGTGTTCTTGGCTAATTAAAATAAGTACTGCATTCGATAATCTTCCCATATGTTAAGTCTGTTTATATAATTTCATTCTTCATTTTTAATGATGGCGGTAAGTTCATGATAACGTGGAGATTAATTAAAAACAGAACAAATTCTGTCTGCATGAAATAGTATTATTGATGTTATAGTTCATGAATAATAAGGTTTATCATCATTTTCCCTAACTCTTTCTCTCTGCCATTCTGTGGTGTAACTAAGCAAAGCAATTGATTTTCTCAGTTATTGCATCTCATATTCTAAACCTTGGGAGTCACGTAAAAGGACAATCAACTATTGAACAATGTAATAATAAAAAAAAAAATCTATGCCTGCTACACCACTGCTTCCAGAAACAGGAATGAAGTGGTATTTTCAGGAAGGTTGGTGATGCTAAAAGCCAATGGGGAACTTTTGCAGAGCCCCTAGCTGTAATGGTTACTTAGTTGGGAAGATATGATGAGAGGGTTACCACTCTTCTGTGAGCCAGGGAAGACCTAATCTAGAATCCTGGACATGAATTTATGGCTGAACGCCCTACATATACCATTATGCTGATGAGAAACATATAAAGTTGTTATTTATATTCTGACAACTAGGTTTTTCTTCCTCCTCCTTCTCTTGCTGTTTCTTCCCTTCTTTCTTCTTTTTCTCTTGGTAAAGCAGTTACTGTTGTTTAAATTGAACTGGTAAGATTGGAAAGATTCTGGCCATGTATTGTTCCATGAGTTTACACAAGGATGACCTGTTTTCTTCTGCTTTGAGGGCAAAAGTTTTGACTTGATTTGAAGGTTCTCTCTCCCTAACCTTAGTCTTCTCACCCAATCGTGCTTCTTCATTTCACCAGTCAGCCACTGCTTCCATCAACCAGTATTCTCTGCTGCAGAGGTGGAGTTAATATTGACTGTGTGCTTTACTACTTCAATTTCTTGAACATTGATTTTTTTCATCTGTAAAGTGGTAAGAATAACGTCCTGGACTCAGAGTGTTATTATGGGAACTGGATAGTTATAGAAAGAGATATTATATACTCCAAAGGATAAAATATTAGTCATTAAAGCAATGACATATTTATTTTCACTTAAAAGGTATTTGGTTATATTTTGACTCTTCTGTCCATTTATTCAGAAAAATGATGGAGATTTAAATTATGTCCATCCTTGTATTAAACGCAGCAGAGGGAATCGTAAACTAAAGGCAGAGCTATGTCATCACCTTTACATACTTACGTGCCATTTTACCCAGTAGCATGAGGAAAACAGACTATTCAGGGAGTCAAAGAGACTTGCATTCTAGTCCGTGTTCTCATCTATCTCTGTGACCCTGAATTTTCCTCATCTGGGAAATTAGATGCCACGCTACACCATCACACTGTTCTCTTTCACAACAAACATTTGTAAATTAATGCCTGATGCACGGTAGCATGTAAGTGTAGCCTAATTTGGATTTGCGCTAATTCTAGAAGTATCTTCCCTCTGAATAGATTGTAAGTTCCTTAAGAGCAGAAGCCAAGTCTTCGAATAATGTATAATCCTCACCCCTACCCCAGCACCCACTGGAATGTCTAGCCCAATATCTGACACAGGGTAAATATTTCTTGCATGATTATTTCTCATCTCTTCACTCAATGAAATACCATTCTTTAAAGTGCGGTGATGTTATTCCAAGGTTTTCATTAACTCTTACTACAATAAGAGGTTGAGCACGAGAATGTGGGTCTATCTATGTGTACATGTCATATATGTGGCTTTGCTTTTATTCTGAGAGCAGTATTCGTTTCCATTAACTTTCAGATATCAACAGTTTGAGCCATTTGACACCATCCTAGTTATTAAATTGCAACTTGTCTTTAAAGGGCAATTCATATATATCTGAAACTTTAACCATTTGCTATCTTTGTATGATTATACTTCTTTATAAAATATAATTACATATAAGTAAGTATTATAATAGGTAGATTCTGGGTGATAGACAAAGAAAACTGCATGAGGATTATGTGAATCAGATCTTTTTTAGTCCCGAAGCTCATTGCACACATGCTGTCTTTCCTGTAACCTTAAGTCTGACTTCCCCAGCTTGTTGCATTTCTCCACCTATCTATTCAATTATTCTTGCAGATATTAATAGATATAGTCATTCATTTATTCATGCATTCAATATGTACTAAGTTCCTACTATGTTTTAGATACTGTGGTTGGTCTCAATAAGTACCTCTAAGTGCCCTGTGAGCACATAGTTGACTATGACCTGAAAGGCCAATCTTACATTGATCCTCTACCTCCAGACTTTTCCCCTTTATGTGTATTTAAGCTTCAGTCCTTTCCATGTGCTAGCAGAGAATAATGATCTCATCAGATCTAGAATAATAAAAACTCCCACACCAAGTGTCATTGTTGTTGTGTTGTTTTGTGCTTTTTTTTTTTTTGAATACAACGTTACCTAAAACAATTCCTTACCACACATCCTTAGAGGGATTTTACAGAGTCTATGGTATTAAATGCAACCCATAAGCTCTAGCTTATGCCACACTTTGATCTCAGAAAAGGAAAATTGTATTATTAGACTGTTTTTATTGAGAGGACACTACTTGTTCACAATTCTTTTTTCCTTTTTTAGCATCTTTATTAGAGTATAATTTCTTTACAATAGTTTGTTAATTTCTGCTTTATAACAAAGTGAATCAGCTCTACATATACATGTATCCCCATATCTCCTCCCTCTTGCGTGTCCCTCCCACCTTCCCTATCCCACCTCTTAAGATGGTCACAAAGCAGCAAGCTGATCTCGCTGTGCTATGCAGCAGCTTCCCACTAGCTATCTATTTTACATTTGGTAGTGTATATATGTCCATGCCACTCTCTCACTTCGTCCCAGCTTACCCTTCCCCATCCATGTGTCCTCAAGTCCATTCTCTACATCTGCGTCTTTATTGCTGTCCTGCCCCTAGGTTCTTCAGAACCATTTTTTTTTCTTTTAGATTCCGTACGTATGCGTTAGCATACGGTAATTGTTTTTCTCTTTCTGATTTACTTCACTCTGTATGACAAACTCTAGGTCCATCCACCTGACTACAAATAACTCAATTTCGTTTCTTTTCATGGCTGAGTAACATTCCATTGTATATAGGTGTCACATCTTCTTTATCCATTCATCTGTCGATGGACACCTAGGTTGCTTCCATGTCCTGGCTATTGTAAACAGAGCTGCAGTGAATATTGTGGTACGTGACTCTTTTTGAATTATGGTTTTCTCAGGGTATATGGCCAGTAGTGGGATTGCTGGATCGTATGGTAATTCTATTTTTAGTTTTTTAAGCAACCTCCATACTGTTCTCCATAGTGGCTGTAGCAATTTACATTTGCACCTCAGTGCAAGAAGTTTCCCTTTCCTCCCTCTCCTGCATTTATTGTTTGTAGATTTTGTGATGATGGCCATTCTGACTGGTGTGAGGTGATCCCTCATTGTAGTTCTGTTTTCTCTAATGATTAGTGATGTAGAGCATTCTTTCATGAATTTGTTGTCAATCTGTATATCTTCTTTGGAGACATGTCTGTTTAGGTCTTCTGCCCATTTGTGGATTGGGTTGTTTGTTTTTTTGATAATGAGGTGCATGAGCTGCTTGTAAGTATTGGAGATTAATCCTTTGTCAGTTGCTTCATTTGCAAATATTTTCTACGATTCTGAGGGTTGTCTTTTTATCTTGCTTATGGTTTCCTTTGCTGTGCAAAAGCTTTTAAGTTTCATTAGGTCCCATTTGTTTATTTTTGTTTTTATTTCTATTTCTCTAGGAGGTGGATCAAAAGGATCTTGCTATGATTTACCTCATGGAGTGTTTTGCCTATGTTTTCCTCTAAGAGGTTTATAGTGTCTGGCCTTACATTTAGGTCTTTAATCCATTTTGAGTGTATTTTTGTGTATGGTGTTAGGGAGTGTTCTAATTTCTTTCTTTTAAAGGTAGCTGTCCAGTTTTCCTAGCACCACTTACTGAAGAGGCTGTCTTTTCTCCATTGTATATTCTTGCCTCCTTTATCAAAAATAAGGTGACTGTATGTGCGTGAGTTTATCTCTGGGCTTTCTATCCTGTTCCATTGATCTATATTTCTGTTTTTGTGCCAGTACCATACTGTCTTCACTACTGTAGCTTTATAGTATAGTCTGAAGTCTGGGAGCCTGATTCCTCCAGCTCTGTTTTTCTTTCTCAAGATTGCTTTGGCTATTCGGGGTCTTTTGTGTTTCCATACAAATTGTGAAATTTTTTGTTCTAGTTCTGAAAAATGCCAGTGGTAGTTTGATAGGGATTGCATTGAATCTGCAGATTGCTTTGGGTAGTAGAGTCATTTTCACAATGTTGATTCTACTAATCCAAGGACATGGTATATCTCTCCATTTGTTTGGATCGTCTTTGATTTCTTTCATCAGTGTCTTATAGTTTTCTGCATACAGGTCTTTTGCCTCCTTAGGTAGGTTTATTCCTAGGTATTTTATTCTTTTTGTTGCAATGGTAAATGTGAGTGTTTCCTTAATTTCTCTTTCAGATTTTTCATCATTAGTGTATAGGAATGCAAGAGATTTCTGTGCATTAATTTTGTATCCTGCTACTTTACCAAATTCATTGATTAGATCTAGTAGTTTTCTGGTGGCATCCTTAGGATTCTCTATGTATAGTATCTTTTCATTTGCAACCAGTAACAGTTTTACTTCTTATTTTCTGATTTGGATTCCTTTTTTTTTTCTTTTTTTCTCTCCCTGCTGTGCATAAAACTTCCATAACTTTGTTGAATAATGGTGGTGAGAGTGGACAACCTTGTCTTGTTCCTGATCTTAGTGGAAATGGTTTCATTTTTTCACCACTGAGAATGATGTTGGCTGTGGGTTTGTCATATATGGCCTTCATCATGTTGACGTAATTTCCCTCTATGCCTACTTTTGGAGCGTTTTTATCATAAATGGGTATTGAATTTTGTCAAAAGCTTTTTCTGCATCTATTGACATGATCATATGGTTTTTCTTCTTCAGTTTGTTAATATGGTGTATCACTTTGATTGATTTGTGTATATTGATGAATCCTTGCATTCCTGGGTTAAACCCCACTTGATCATTGTGTATGATCATTTTAATGTGCTGTTGGATTCTGTTTGCTAGTGCTGTGTTGAGGCTTTTTGCATCTGTGTTCTTCAGTGATTTTGGCCTGTAGTTTTCATTTTTTGTGACATCTTTGTCTGGTTTTGGTATCAGGGTGATGGTGGCCTCGTAGAATGAGTTTGGGAGTGTTCCTCCCTCTGCTGTATTTTGGAAGAGTTTGAGAAGGATAGGTGTTAGCTCTTCTCTAAATGTTTGATAGAATATTTCCTGTGAAGCCATCTCTTCCTGGGATTTTGTTAGTAGAAGATTTTTAATCACAGTCTCAATTTCAGTGCTTGTGATTAGTCTGTTTATATTTTCTATTTTTTCCATGTTCAGTCTCAGAAGGTTGTGTTTTTCTAAGAATTTGTCCATTTCTTCCAGATTGTCCATTATATTGGCATATAGTTGCTTGTAGTAATCTCTCATGGTCTTTTGTATTTCTGCAGTGTCAGTTGTTACTTCTCCTTTTCCATTTGCAATTCTATTGATTTGAGTCTTCTCTCTTTTTTTCTTGGTGAGTCTACCTAATGGTTTATCAATTTTGTTTATCTTTTCAAAGAACCAGCTTTTAGCTTTATTGATCTTTGGTCTTGTTTCCTTCATTTCTTTTTTATTTATTTTTGATCTTATGTTTATGATTTCTTTCCTTCTGCTGACTTTGGGGTTTTTTTGTTCTTCTTTCTCTAATTGCTTTAGGTGTAAGGTTAGGTTGTTTATTTGAGATGTTTCTTGTTTCTTGTGTTAGGATAATATTGCTCTAAACTTCCCTCTTAGAACTGCCTTTGCTGCATCCCATAGGATTGGGTCATCGTGTTTTCATTGTGGTTTGTTTCTAAATATTCTTTGATTTCCTCTTTGATTTCTTCAGTGATCCCTTGGTTATTAAGTAGTGTATTGTTTAGCCTCCATGTATTTGTATTTTTTTCAGATTTTTTCCTTTAATTGATATCTAGTCTCATAGTGTTGTGGTCGGAAATGATACTTGGTACAATTTCAGTTTTCTTAAATTTACCAAGGCTTAACTTGTGACCCAAGATATGATCTATCCTGGAGAATGCTCCATGAGTACTTGAGAAGAAAGTGTATTATGTTGTTTTTGGATGGAATGTCCTCTAAATATCAATTAAGTCCATCTTACTTAATGTATCATTTAAAGCTTGTGCTTCCTTATTTATTTTCATTTTGAATGATCTGTCCATTGGTGAAAGTGGTGTGTTAAAGTCCCCTACTATGATTGTGTTCCTGTCGATTTTCCCTTTTATGGCTGTTAGCATTTGCCTTAGGTATTGAGGTGCTTCTCTGTTGGGTGCATAAATATTTACAACTGTTATATTGTCTTCTTGGATTGATCCCTTGATCATTATGTACTGTCCTTTTTTGTCTCTTGTAATAGCCTTTATTTAAAAGTATATTTGTCTGATATGAGAATTGCTACTCCAGCTTTCTTTTGATTTCCATTTGCATGGAATATCTTTTCCATCCCCTCACTTTCAGTCTGTATGTTTCCCTGGGTCTGAAGTGTGTCTTTGTAGACAGCATATATATGGGTCTTTTTTTGTATCCATTCAGCCAGTCTATGTCTTTTGTTTGGAGCATTTAATCCATTTATATTTAAGGTAATCATCGACATGTATTTTCTTATTACCATTTTCTTAATTGTTTTGGGTTTGTTATTGTAGGGCTTTTCCTTCTCTTGTGTTTCTCTTGTGTTTCCTTCTCTTGTGTTTCCTGCCTAGAGATGTTCCTTTAGCATTTGTTGTAAAGCTGGTTTGGTGGTGCTGAATTCTGTTAGCTTTTACTTGTCTGTAAAGGTTTTAATTTCTCCATCGAATGTGAATGAGATCCTTGCTGGGTAGTGTAATCTTGGTTGTAGGTTTTTCGCTTTCATCACTTTAAAAATGTCCTGCCACTCCCTTCTGGCTTGCAGAGTTTCTGCTGAAAGATCAGCTGTTAACCTTATGGGGATTGCCTTGTATTTTATTTGTTGCTTTTCCCTTGCTGCCTTTTATATATTTTCTTTGTATTTAATTTTTGACAGTTTGATTAATATGTGTCTTGATGTGTTTCTCCTTGAATTTATCCTGTATGGGACTCTCTGTGCTTCCTGGACTTGATTGATTATTTCCTTTCCCATATTAGGGAAATTTTCAGCTATAATCTCTTCAAGTATTTTCTCAATCACTTTCTTTTTCTCTTCTTCTTCTGGGACCCCTATAATTCTAATGTTGGTGCATTTAATGTTGTCCCAGAGGTCTCTGAGACTGTCGTCAATCCTTTTCATTCTTTTTTCTTTACTCTGCTCTGCAGTAGTTATATCCACTATTTTATATTCCAGGACACTTACCTGTTTTCTGCCTCAGTTATTCTGCTATTGATTCCTTCTAGAGGATTTTTAATTTCATTTATTGTGTTGTTCATAATTGTTTGTTTGCTCTTTAGTTTTTCTAGGTCCTTGTTAAATGTTTCTTGAATTTCTTCCTTCTATTTCCAAGATTTTGGATCATCTTTACTATCATTACTCTGAATTCTTTTTCATGTAGACTGCCTATTTCCTCTTCATTTGTTTGGTCTTGTGTGTTTTCCCCTTGCTTCTTCATCTGCTGTGTGTTTCTCTGTCTTCTCATTTTGCTTAATTTACTGTGTTTGGTGTCCTCTTTTCGCAGGCTTGAGGTCTGTATTTCCCGTTGTTTTTGGTGTCTGTCTCCGGTGCCTAAGGTTGGTTCAGTGGGTTGTGTAGGCTTCCTGGTGGAGGGGACTGGTGCCTGTCTTCTGGAGGATGAAGCTAGATCTTGTATTCCTGGTGGGCAGGACCACGTCAGGTGATGTGTTTTGGGGTGCCTGTGACTTTATTATGATTTTAGGCAGCCTCTCTGCTAATGGGTGGGTTTGTGTTCCTGTCTTGCTAGTTGTTTGGCATAGATTGTCCAGCACTGTAGCTTGCTGGTCATTGAGTGGAGCTGGACCTTAGCATTGAGATGGAGATCTCTGGGAGAGCTTTTACCGTTTGATATTACGTGGAACCACGTGGGACGTCTCTGGTGGACCAATGTCCTGAGCTCGGCTCTCCCACCTCAGAGGCACAGGCCTGACACCTGGCCGGAGCACCAAGACCCTGTCAGCCATGCGGCTCAGAAGAAAAGGGAGGAAGGAGGGAAGGAAAGAAGGAAGAAAGAAAGAAAGAAAGGAAGAAAGGAAGGAAGGAAGGAAGGAAGGAAAGAAAGGAAAGAAAGGAAGGAAGGAAGGAAGGAAAGAAAGGAAAGAAAGGAAGGAAGGAAGGAAGGAAGGAAAGAAAGGAAAGAAAGGAAGGAAAGAAAGAAAGAAAGGAAGGAAGGAAGGAAGGAAGAAAGAAAAAAAACCCAGGTACATGGAAAGTTTCTTGCCTTTTGGAAAGTCTGAGGTCTTCTGCCAGTGTTCAGTAGGTATTCTGTAGGAGTTGTTCCATATGTAGATGTATTTCCAATGTATTTGTGGGGAGGAAGGTGATCTCCACGTCTTACTCTTCTGCCATCTTGGAGGTCTCACCTTGTTCACAATTCTTAAACTACTGATGTTATTTTGTAGTGATGAAGTTTTCGCTACTCATTCTTTTTCAATTTAATTTTGAGTCAAAGAATCAATAATAAGTGTTGACACGAAAGGGCTTATTTACTCTCAAGAGTATAGATTTCACTTGCTGTGAAAAAATTATCTTCAAACCCAACAGTTTTGATTAGTATATTTCATTTCTAACACCACTGATATTCAATACCTTAGGTAGAGGTGAGGGATGGAAATCTGCTGACCTCATAAGGTGTTACTTCTTGTGTAATCAAAAAATGGGAAGTTTTTTTAAACTAGGCAGTTTACTAGGAAGCATATTAAGGAACATGACACTAAGAGTGCAATATGTTAAGGCAGTGCGACGTGGAAGCAATTGAACAAGAAAGGTGCTGATAGAATACTATGCAGGATTTTCCCCAAGGAAGACATTTAAATTCTGAGGCTCAGAAGTGAGAGCTGGGCTTTGTCATTGAGCTTCTCTGAGACCAACAATCCCAGAAAGGCTTTTACTTCCCATTTCGTTCTTGCTAATAGACCTTGTGGGTGGATGCACAGATGCTGTTACTTATAAAACATTTTAAGAAAACCTATATTGCGTACTTTGAACCAAATAGACAACTGAGCCAAAATGTTGAAGATTTAAAGTTAAAAAAATAATAATATTAATAATAATAATAAAATTTTTCTTTGCTTAATTTGAAGCACAGACTAGCCCTAGTCTTGATATACCAACTGTTTTAGCATCTTGGCTTCAAATATGATAATCTATAATAATTTAGAAGGGGGAATTTTTGTGAAGGAGAACCCTCAATTTTGATCAAGTCATCATTCTAGTGAATAGAAGCATTCATTGTTAGAATGTATTCAACATCACTGTGTTTCTAATTGTTTTTAGACAACCATCCACATTCACAGTTTAGAGAAGAGGTCAGCAGACTTTTTTCTTTTTCTTCCTATAGTGCCAGATAATAAATATTTGAGACTATGTGGGTCATATGGTCTCTGTTGTAACTATTCAACTCTGCAGCTGTAGTGTGTAAGCAGTCATAGAATTACATAAATAAATGGGTATGTATGTATCCCTAGAAAATTATTTTGTTTTGTTTTTTAACTGAAGCAGGCCATCAGATTTAGCCTGCATGCCATAGTTTGCCAACCCTTGGTTCAAAGCTCAAATAGTACACCATACTTGTTATTAAAAAAATAACAGCCCCGACGCTGACCATTTCCCACTCACCAGAGTCTACCTCTGTCACTTATTTTAGAAGATTTTTGCAAAACTTTTATCCATATTTTTAAATAGCATGCTTATCTACTGAGATTTTATCTTTAATTTTTAGTTTTTATCTATTGACTTCTCCCTATAGAGGATGAAGATTTCATTATATTTTAGAACTTTCCCAACCCTACTCCTAACATGCACACTTCCATTTCTCCAAATATTTTAAAATTATAATTGTAGTAAGATCATTATCTAGGTTTGACGTTCTCTCGGTTTGTGAATGCTATTCATCGCTGGAATGTGTTGAATACGGTCTTCACTGCAGAGCTAGCTGATTATGTTGTTTCTCCTGGGAATCTTAGATGTCAGCCTCTTTATGACTTTTCTCGTGAGTTCCTCAGAGTCGCTCAGGATAAACTCTTCAAACTACTCCCTGCGGTGTTTTTATGTGTCTGCTAAAGTTCTAGGAATAAGCTTATAATCCCATCAACCCCCGTTTGCCTGGGAGGTGTTTACTATATACTATGTTCCAAAGTAAATAATTATGAGTACCACCCCCTTTCACTCTTATAAATGACCTGGTCTGGTTGGTAAATTATAAGATCACCCTAGCTGGCAGCCAAGTTGGATAGAAAGTTCGGATATCTCAAGAGTTCAGTTCATTCAACTTTAAACTTCCTTCACACATCTATTTCCTAAGCCATTAGCACTCAGTTCATAGAATCCCTCAGTGTGCAGTTGGTACTCCACGATGCACCGTGTCTGATATCTCCCAGCACAGAGACTCTCTGTTTATGGTATAAAATAATAAATGCCCAGGTGTCCACCTGTAAAAAGACAGGGCAGTTGCCAGGCTGTGAAGGCTAAGGGAGGATCTAATGGCTTTTTATACAGACTTTCAACCCATTTTTCTGGTTTTCTTCCCTGCATTAAAACCCTGAGTTACCTGGGCCATGGGGAGTTCTGCAGTGTAAACTAGGTTATTTACCAGTGTTTCCTACTGCCAGCTTACGTGTCAGCCTTTTCATTCTGCTTGTCAATTACCACTTGTCTATCAGCATTCTAGGTTCCTGAGTTTTGTTTCTGTTATCTCTCATTCCCTTTTCCTTTGTGGACGATTAACTTTTAAAGAAGAAATATATATATATATCATACTGTCCTTATAGTGCTTATAGTGGGTTTTGGGAGAAGCAGAGGATTAATGCCTATGCTCTACCCAGCATCCTTAACTGGAAAGTCACACCACTGCAGTCTCTCTGTCTTACTGCTGTTTGTCTTCATGGGTTGAAGGAGATGGTCATCATTCTATCTCCTTATCTTTATTTCCAAAAAGACATTTCACTCCCCCCCATCCTTAGTTTTCTGCTCAGTTTCAAATGATCCAGTTACTTTAAACTTCCTTCACACATCCTATTTTCCAAACCATTAACTTTCCTTGTGATTCTCGAGAACTTTTGTGAGTTCTCCTTAGTTTCTAAATTGTAATATCCAGAAAAAGGCAAGGTATTTTTGCATTATATATTTTGGTGGAGGAGTGCAATCTAAGAAAGATAGAGGGTAACAGTTAATGGTAGATGAATGAGTACTAAGTGAAAGACATTATTTGCCCCACTTAATAAATGATAAAACTGCTCTCCAGAGGGTTTAAGGCATTTTCTCAAAGTTACGTTAACTGTCGAGTAGTAAACCTGAGATTTGTGCCCAGGGGTATTAGTATTAGAAATCAAAGTCCAGTCTTTTCACTGCACCATTGGCTCACTAGACTGCATATTAATAAATGGCAGAGATGAGGCTCACAAAGGCCTGTAGGCATATCCTTGAATAACAACCATTTAAAAAGCGTATATTGATATATTCTTTATCTCATTTGAATTTTTCAAAAACACCATAAGACAGAGATGTTATTACTCATTGCAAAAAGAAAAGTGAAATTTTAGAGATGGATAAGTGAATAATTCAAGGCTACACAGTCAGTAAGTTTTAGAGACCATTCTGGAACCCAGGTTGTTGGACTAGTGCCCTGAGAAGCATCTGCTTAAACTCATGATAGGTCGTACGTACCTCATAAATCAGAAAAAGACTATGTCCGGTATGGTATACGATAGATGGCCTGTCTTAGAGAGTCTAAACTGCACTTGGGCATACACAGTTAAGCGATACTTTCCTCTTGTACGTCCCAGATTGTCAGGCTTAAGATACAAAATTCAAAGCCAAAAAGAAATAAAATGAATTCAGGTGTTCCTTAAGTTCTAGGTTCCAGATAGAATTATTTTCCAGAAGGCATCAGGAGAGAAGAATAAATTAATCTGACCATGTACATATTTCTAAAATCTGTAGGGAATGTAAACATTATAAGAATAATTGCTAGATAGTTAAACAACACAACTACATCCACCAGGAAATAACTAACGTTAAGTTACATGTGCTGGTATTTTTTGTAGAGGAAAAATAATACAAAGCATTAGAAGGGAGTTTTGGAAATGTTCTTTAAATGGGAAAAGTGATATGAATTTGTGACTAACAAAAGGTCTCTGAATTACCTCTACTTAAGAAATTAGAACTTCGCAGACTTTTAAGATTCTTTTTATATAACTTTTTATAAACTCACTACGTTCAACATACCATTTGCCAGTGATCAACCTTGTGCTTAGTGTATGATGGGGAGATTAAAAAGGCTATGTCTTGCTCCTACGGATGCTTCCGGGCAAGCAAATTACTTTAGTGTCACTTTTCCCTATCTGAATGGTGAGTTTGCAAGTTCTGGGCTATGTTGCTTCATTCACAGCCCCCAGCAAAAATAGGAGATATGTTACATTCTATCTAGATCATTTGTACTAGAATCAACGGGGGCATTTTTAATATAACCAGAAGCAGTACGACTCAGTTCTGTAAACCAAAGACAGTCTTAATCTATCATCAGGGAATTCTAACTTCAAGTCTAATATATGACATATTCCATTATGTTGACAGGCAAACTCTAATGTTGCTGTTAATTAGTTAAAACTTGCTTGTTTTATTTAGTCACAGTGAAGCTGGCTGATTTTTATGTCAATTACATTTTTACTTAATTCAATTCAGCCAACACTTGCTGAGCACCTTCCTTCTATGAGGAACTCCTAGTTGAGATAAAAATGTTCTCGCCCTCAATAGTTAGATATTCTAGCAGGTTAGATCTTAAAAAATAACTAATTAAAAACAGAAAACTAGAATAAGATAAACAAAAGTTTAGTTTAAGTGATATCAGGATGTTTTCTTCAGTTGCTTTCCCTATGTCACTGGTTAATGCAGATAGTAAAATATTTTAAAGATATGCTAGACCTCGTTTATTCATCAGTGTGCCCAGCCTATTCAAAACAGATGTCTCGGTGACAAGAAATAGGTTGCCAAGTTCTTAAAGACCTTGTGGAGGCGAACATATCCCAGTGTCTCCTTCCCTTGCAAACATATCAAGCCTTCTCCAACCCCATTCCCATAACTAAAATACTAACTACATCCCAAAATGTTTTTTTGAAAAACTATTTAAATGCTTAATTAGCCTGCAAATCATTGCCTGTATACTCAGGTTAAAACCACCCCTAAAACTCAGATGTCAGATTTCAGCGTCACGCACTGTTGTTAACCTTTGGGTATTGACTATTGTTTTGTTTGGTCTCTCATTCAACCTTTCTATGTTAATCAGAAGCTTTGTTTTAGAACTATATGTTTTAACCTCACCCATATGTCTTTTCTTTCTATTTCTAAATAATACAAATTTTTAACCAAACCAATCAATCATCAAGAAATTGGTTTACAGACAGAAGGAAAGAAAGGGAAGTATTTATTACACACTTTCTGCAGGGCGGGTCTTGACTAGCTAATGTCTTATGGGGAGGAGTCAGTAAGGTTTTGTGGAGAAGGTGGAAGCTGAAATGAGTGCTGGGAGGTAGTAAGAATAAATAATCTGGCCTAAGCAAAGTCATGAAAGCAGCAGCAGAAAGACATTTGGAAATATGTTTAGTACATGTGCTCAGTATCTTCTCTTTGTCTCCCGAATCCATTCTCCACTTTTGGGCTCTCTTGCCCTCTGGTATCCTGTTGGGTTTTCCCAGGATGAAGCCCCATTGGCAATAAGTAGGAGGAAAGGAGGAGAGCAAGTTGGGGATAAACCAATGCTCCCCACTTCTTAGGAATTCTTGTGTTCTGCAAACCCCTACCAACCTAGTGAAGATACCAGTGTTCTTCTGTTCTTCTCCTGAGTACTGAACCATATCTTGTGCCTCCCCTATACCTGGCTGCACCTTTATAAAGTCCCTTTATTAAACGCTCCTCAAATGTACCCATGCCATCTATTTCCTGGGGAAATGTGATTCTCAGCCTCGTGGTGATTCTGCATTTTGAATTTTTTCTTTCGTTGCTAATCATCACTCTAACTTTTTAATAGTATATTTATCTTCTTTCAAATTCTTTATATTTCTCATGTATTTTCTACTTATTTCCCTACTAAATTGTTGGACCTTATTATACAACGTTTTGTGCTTTGACTTTCCTGGGTTTGTTGATCGTTTGAGCTGGAAACTCCAGATGCAATAGGAATGTTTTGTGCACACCACCACCCATGCAGAGCAAGCCCTGAACACATCATGGGTGTTCATGGTTGCTGGGTTGTTTGATATTTAGTGATGACTATTCCTTGTAGATTGGTCTCCATCTCTATTTCAGTTTGTGAATCCCTGTCACCCAGCTTCTGAATGGAAAGCTTAATTAAGGTACCGATAACCCATGATAATCTGGAATGTTTAGTATACTGAAGAGTGATTTGTCCTGAGGATCTCAGGAGTTATTGTTATCCCCAAACTGGGTTCACCTCTTGGTGGGTGTCAAGCCAAAAGGCACAACCAGGCCAAAGATTGGGAGAAGGAAGGATTTGTTACTTGCAGCCAGTAAGGAGAACAGCCAGGGTCCGCCCCAAAGCAGTGTCTCCCTGCACAGCAAAATTGGGGAGATTTTAAGCTGTGGGTACATACATATTCATGAGGGGGCTTGGGTGGTAGGCAGAGTCCAAGCTTTAGTTGACTGAAGTCATGAGGGTCAGAGAGGTCAACATCATCAGCTCTTAGATTCCAGTTGATCTGGTGGTTGAGTTTCTGAGGGGGAATTTACATTCTGCAAAACAGCTAAAGTGCATTAAGCTAGTCTCTACCGTTGAAACAGAACGGGAAGCCTCTACAATTCATTTGTTATCTTTGCGATTGTTACTTATCTTGTCTGGTAAATTTGTCCTTTTGTTCTCTTAAGAGCATTATTACTGAGACCTGTTGATTATTACTGAGACCTTGCGGCCAGGCTTAGATTACAAAATGGCTTAGGCCAAAAATGGCTTCTCTTACTTCAAGAAAGCCATGCCTAGTTCTCTTTCTCTGGGGACCCCCTACTCTGTCTGCTTACATCATGGATATACTCTTCCACTAGCCAGCTGAATGACTATTAGAAGTCACTCTTGGACTTCAATTTCTTGATCAAGTACATGAAGTTTGCTATTCTGTATAATTTTATGGTCAATAAGTTTAAATTGTAGTGGCTTTTCAGGGTGATCTGAACACTTTCACCAGTTTCCCTCAGTATATAACAACACACAACAGTATGAGAGGTAATTTTTTTTAATGTTACGTTTAATGTTAATGTTTAATGAACTATTTTTATATTGTTTGAAACTGGACAAGCCTCATATCTACGTATGAGTTAATTTACATGGACAGATGCTGACTATTTTAGTAATGTTCTCCTCTGATTTTTACTAATCTCTGCATTGCTGAGTCTGTTTTCCTTTTCTAAATTTATTTTTTATTTTTTTATTTCTACCTCAGTGCATCAGAACAGATGTGGCACTGTGTAACATGCCACTTGATGGTTGGAGTGGTTGACTAAACAACACAATCATCATTTAATCTACCCACACTGGTAGTAGAAGGGAGTAACTGATTGGTTTACTGATTTGGATAGAGTTTGATAGAGTAAAAAAAATAGCATGTTACTTCCCTTAGGGTGGGAGTCTGCAGGGCGAGACTTGCTCATTTTCTTGGATTGATTGGTGATTCCTTTGTACACAGTACTTAGTTATGTCATTGCCCAGGGTGACTGAGCCTTGCAGGAGTGTTGGCAGTTATACTCTGTTCCTGTGGAAGGTGAGAATGGTTTGGATAAAGAAACAAACATGCCGAACCAGCCTTTTAAAAATCAAGTTGCTTTCTATTAAACTACCATTTGGGATTTATTTTTTACGATGCATTTATTATGGTCATAGCTTTAGACTTTTAAGCTTCTCCTCTGTTTCTTGTTATGGGTGCTCCAAATAGGCTGCCCTTTTGTTTTCTTTTTCCTAAAATCAGCCTTCAGTTTTGTATCTTTGAAAATATCAAGCTACTCTGCTTCTTGAAGTGGAGGAAGACATTGTATTGGCTGAAGTCAGGTTGATAAAGTGAACTGATTGCTTGAAATGGCTCAGTCTAGAGAAGGGAGGCATGCCCACCTGACCCACATACCTAATTATTAGCACGCTGAAATTGAACAGAGCTGTTGAATCTGTGGTCTAGCGTTCCCTTCCACCCTACCCATGGGTTTTCTAGGGTATCAGGAGGAGTGAAGAAATACCATTGGGGGGAGGAAGGGAATAGCTGCAGTGCCCCTAATATTTTCTTCTACAACCTCATCTCTGGCTAGAACAGTTTTGCCTGGCATGTGACATGCTGCCTGGCACAAAATGATGAATACAGAAAAAGATCCAAGAGATTAAAAGGTCAATGGATTATCCATTAAGCAGTCAAGTCTCAATATGCCTCAATTTGTCTAGGTCATGATTTATTGCCTGGGATAAATGGACCCAGATCTGTTAGTTTTCCTCTGGGATCATTCTCTTTTGAATCTCTACTACAGCCACTTCTTTGAGCCCTGCTCACTACTGTGTACCTTTTTACTAGGTGACAGTATTTTAAAATTACTTTTAAGCACCACCTGGCTCGGATCATTTTAGCTGATAAGAGCACAGGCTTTATGAAGGTTGAAGGTAAATAATTTGGGGGAATTTAATTCGGCAACCAAGGGAAAAAAATCCATCTATATTGTGTTCCATCCATATAGCAGATGTCCAGACAGCCTGTTCATTGGAACACTGTTGTCAGGACTGTGGGTGGAGAGGAGTGGGAGAGGGGCAAGTTTTGCTGAACTTTCAGGCAATGGTACAGTATGTTAACGTGCGTTACCTATTTAGTTTCTAATGGATAATTCCACCTTGCTGTCAGACGCAGGAAAATGAGCAGTTTCCTGTGCATACTAAACACAAAGTAGCTTTACTCCAACCGTTTCAGCATTTTAAAATGTTCCCAGGCTCAGATATCATACCACCTTGGTTTTGCACTTGGAGAATGAGTGCTAGAATGCAGTCCCTCGTCTGGTATATTTTATTTGACAGCTTTGGGTGATAAAAGATTCATCAATGACCAACAGTCTGATAAAGTGAAGCCAGAAGGGTAAAAATCAATTCTAGGGAAAGAGGCCATGCCATTCCCAATGAGCATGGAATTTTGAAAAAAACAGTTCTATGCCATGGAGCATGTGGCATTTTTAATGCTTTCTAAAGCAGGTTCAGTAGTGGCCTTTCCAAACAGCCCCACACCAGAATTCTTAGGTGTGGTTTCTTGGATGAAGATGGTCTTAGAGGAAATAGAAGATTAACAAATGTTGAATTATAGATTCTGTGAACTATCCACCATGCATGCTCATAGCTATCAGTTCCTTCATTTATCTAAAGAGACGCTAAGTGGTTAGTTACACAAATGTCTGAAGGGAAACATGGTTCTCTTGGGTAACCTGCTAAGAGCACAACACATAAGCTATGATTTCTGTCATTTGAACAATTCTGAATCTTGAGTATTTCACAAAAGATCTTTTTAGATGAATGATTCCTTTTATTTGGGTTTGGCAGTTGCATTTAAATTTGTTCAGATTTTAACTGTGGTTTAAGCTACTTAGAATTTCAAGACTAGACTATGAAAACATCTTCTGCTCCAGAAGTCAACCTCAGGTCTGTCCAATGCATGTAGACCGGTGATTCCAGGCTATGGAATGAGGGAATTGGGGGGAGTTACGGATTTATTGTGAAGGGGTTCTTCATTTTATATGCAAACCAGATATTATATACCACCTAAATAAGTAATATGTTTCCCATGCACTGCATTTCTTTCTCAAATGCATGATGTCATCAAAATGCTTAAAATACTACTATAAAGGATTAATAAACATAGTAACTTCCCTCATTATTTATTATTGCAATAAATGGACACTAGTGAATATCTTATAAGGTTTCAGGTTGTTGTTTTTTTTTTTTTAATACCATGGAAACTGTGTGGCCCTGATAGCAACAAATTAAATTGACACTTAAAAACTCAGCTGTTAATGTGAGTTGAGGCTTGCCAACATGATCATGTCTATAAACTTCCCATAGAAGGAGTTTAGGAAAAATAAAATGACCCTGTGGCTGGTTCTCTAAGGAGTGCTTTTCCTGGGATGAGAGATCCTTATTCTAAAACCGCCTGCTAACATTATTCTTTTGCTTCACATGGGATACACAGTTGTATATTTTCCCCCAAACTTGAACAAACATTAACTTCTGTCTCACAGTGATCTGGTGAGATAATAGAATCTTAGAATCATGAGATATTAAGGATGAAGGAGATCTTAGCAATTCTGAAGCTTAATCCTTCATTTTACTGATTTGTACCTATGATGTTTGGCCAGAGACATGGCAAGGTTTGGTCAGTGTTATATACCTATTTCATAGTGGAGCTGGGACAGGAAGCCAGCCTTCTTTATTCCTTGGCCAAGACTTTCATGCTATTATCACATCGGTTGGTTCATGGAAGATGAAATGCAGATTAGCATAAATGTCCCTGGACAAACAGGTACTACGTCTAAAACACAGCCATACACACAGTTGGGGTAAATTTGAACTTGTGTAAAATGTTATTCAAAAGTAAGTGTTTAGCTCTTAGATCCAGAACTGTTTGGAGACAGTTTAGGAAGGTGATGGGGACTTTGAATTTGAAACCTAGATAGAATACACAACACACACATTAAGGGAGCCAGTCTCCTGGGAACAGTTGTATGAACCTGAAGATGGATCAGGACTAAAGTGCTGAGGACTATTCGCCAGGTAGGTGATAGCGTCTTGCTGCTCCAGCCAGGTGTCAGGCCTGAGCCACTGAGGCGGGAGAGCCGAGTCCAGGATACTGGACCACCAGAGACCTCCCGGCCCCATGTAATATCAATCGGCGAGAGCTCCCCCAGAGATCTCCATCTCAATGCTAAGACCCAGCTCCAATCAGTGACCAGCAAGCTCCAGTGCTGGACACCCTATGCCAAAGAACTAGCAAGACAGGAACACAACCCCACCCATTAGCAGAGAGGCTGCCTAAAATAATAATAAGCTCACAGACACCCCAAAACACACCACCGGATGCAGTCCTCCTGACCAGAAAGACAAGATCCAGTACCACCCACCAGAACACAGGCACCAGTCTCCTCCACCACGAAGCCTACAAAATCCACTGAACCAATATTAACCACTGGATGCAGACACCAAAAAACAATGGGAATTATGGACCTGCAGCCTGTGAAAAGGAGATCACAAACACAGTAAGTTAAGCAAAATGGGAAGACAGAGAAATACACAGCAGATGAAGGAGCAAGGTAAAAACCCACCAGACCAAACAAGTGAAGAGGAAATAGGCAATCTACCTGAAAAAGAATTCAGAGTAATGATAGTAAAGATGATCCAAAATCTTGGAAACAGAATGGAGAAAATACAAGAAACATTATCAAGGACCTAGAAGAACTAAAGGGCAAACAAACAATGATGAAGAGCACAATAAATGAAATTAAAAATTCTCTAGAAGGAATCATAAGCAGACTAACTGAGGCAGAAGAACAGATAAGTGACCTGGAAGATAAAATAGTGTAAATAACTACCGTAGAGCAGAATACAGAAAACAGAATGAAAAGAATTGAGGACAGTCTCAGAGACCTCTGGGACAACATTAAATGCACCAACATTCGAATTATAGGGGTCCTAGAAGAAGAAGAGAAAAAGAAAGGGACTGAGAAGATATTTGAAGAGATTATAGTTGAAAACTTCCCTAATATGGGAAAGTAAATAGTCAATCAAGTCCAGGAAGTGCAGAGAGTCCCATACAGGATAAATCCAAGGAGAGATATGCCAGACACATATTAATCAAACTATCAAAAATTAAACACAAAGAAAATATATTAAAAGCAGCAAGGGAAAATTAACAAATAACATACAAGGGAAACCCCATAAGGTTAACAGCTGATGTTTCAGCAGAAACTCTGCAAGCCAGAAGGGAGTGGCAGGACATATTTAAAGTGATGAAAGGGAAAAACCTAAAACCAACATTACTCTACCCAGCACGGATCTCATTCATATTCGACAGAGAAGTTAAAATCTTTACTGACAAGCAAAAGCTAAGAGAATTGAGCACCAAAAAACCAGCTTTAAAACAAATGCAAAAGGAAAGTCTCTAGACAGGAAACACAAGAGAAAGAAACACAAGAGAAACACAAGAGAAGGAAAAGACTTACAATAACAAACCAACAACAATTAAGAAAATGGTAATAGGAACATACATATCGATAATTACCTTAAAAGTAAATGGATTAAATGCTCCAAACAAAAGAAATAGACTGGCTGAATGGATACAAAAATGAAACCTTTATATATGCTGTCTACAAGAGACCCAGTTTAGACCTAGGGACACATACAGACTGAAAGTGAGGGGATGGAAAAAGGTATTCCATGCAAATGGAAATCAAAAGAAAGCTGGAGTAGCAATTCTCATATCAGACAAAATAGACATTAAAATAAAGACTATTACAAGAGACAAAGGAGAACACTACATAATGATCAAGGGATCAATCCAAGAAGATATAACAATTGTAAATATTTATGCACCCAACAGAGGAGCACCTCAATACCTAAGGCAAATGCTAACAGCCATAAAAGGGGAAATTGACAGGAATGTTGTCATAGTAGGGGACTTTAACATCCCACTTTCACCAATGGACAGATCATCCAAAATGAAAATAAATAAGGAAACACAAGCTTTAAATGACGCAAACAAGATGGACTTAACTGATACTTATAGGACATTCCATCCACAAACAACAGAATACACTTTCTTCTCAAGTGCTCCTAGAACATTCTCCAGGATAGATTCATATCTTGGGTCACAAATCAAGCCTTGGTACATTTTAAAAAATTGAAATTGTACCAAGTATCTTTTTTGACCACAACACTATGAGACTAGATATCAATTACAAGAGAAAATCTGTAAAATATACAAACACATGGAGGCTAAACAATACACTACTAAATAACCAAGAGATCCCTGAAGAAATCAAAGAGGAAATCAAAAAATACCTAGAAACAAATGACAGTGAAAACAACGAAAACCCAAAACCTATGGGATTTAGCAAAAGCAGTTCTAAGAGGGAAGTTTATAGCAAAACAATCCTACCTCAAGAAAAAGAAAAATCTCAAGTAAACAACTTAACCTTACATCTAAAGCAATTAGAGAAAGAAGAACAAAAATATCCCAAAGTCAGCAGAAGGAAAGAAATCATAAAGATCAGATCAGAAATAAATGAAAAAGAAATGAAGGAAATGACAGCAAAGATCAATAAAACTAAAAGCTGTTTCTTTGAGAAGATAAACAAAATTGATAAACCATTAGCCAGACTCATCAAGAAAAAAAGGGAGAAGACTCAAATCAATAGAATTAGAAATGAAAAAGGGGAAGGAACAACTGACATGGGAGAAGTACAAAGGATCACGAGAGATTGCTACAAGCAACTATTTGCCAATAAAATGGACAACCTAGAAGAAATGGACAACCTAGAAGAAATGGACAAATGGTTAGAAAAGCACACCCTTCTGAGACTGAACCAGGAAGAAATAGAATATATAAACAGACCAATCACAAGCACTGAAACTGTGACCATGATTAAAAATCTTCCAACAAACAAAAGCCCAGGACCAGATGGCTTCACAGACGAATTCTATCAAACATTTAGAGAAGAGCTAACACCCATCCTTCTCAAACTCTTCCAACATACAGCAGAGGGAGGAACACTGCCAAACTCATTCTACAAGGCCACCATCACCCTGATACCAAAACCAGACAAAGATGTCACAAAGAAAGAAAACTACAGGCCAATATCACTGATGAACATAGATGCAAAAATCCTCAACAAAATACTAGCAAACAGAATCCAACAGCACATTAAAAGGATCGTACACCATGATCAAGTGGGGTTTATCCCAGGGATGCAAGGATGCTTCAATATACACAAATCAATCAATGTGATAAACCATATTAACAAATTGAAGAATAAAACCCATATGATCATCTCAATAGATGCAGAAAAATGCTTTTGACAAAACTCAACACCCATTTATGATAAAAACCCTGCAGAATGTAGGCATAGAGGGAACTTACCTCAACATAATAAAGGCCATATATGACAAACCCACAGCCAACATCATTCTCAATGGTGAAAAACTGAAAGCATTTCCACTAAGATCAGGAGAAAGACAAGTTTTCCCATGCTCAGCACTATTATTCAACATAGTTTTGGAACTTTTAGCCACAGCAATCAGTGACAAAAGAGAAATAAAAGGAATTCAAATCATAAAATAAGAAGTAGAGCTGTCACTGTTTGCAGATGACATGATACTATACATAGAGAATCCTAAAGAAGCTACCAGAAAACTACTAGAGCTAATCAATGAGTTTGGTAAAGTAGCAGGATACAAAGTTAATGCACAGAAATCTCTTGCATTCCTATACACTAATGATGAAAAATCTGAAAGAGAAATTAAGGAAATACTCCCATTTACCATTGCAACAAAAAGAATAAAATACCTAGGAATAAACCTACCTAAGGAGACAAAAGACCTATATGCAGAAAACTATATGACACTGATGAAAGAAATTAAAGATGATACAAACAGATGGAGAGATATACGATGTCCTTGGATTGGAAGAATCAACATTGTGAAAATGACTGTACTACCCAAAGCAATCTACAGATTCGGTGCAATCCCTATCAAACTACTAATGGCATTTTTCACAGAGGTAGAACAAAAAATTTCACAATTTGAATGGAAATACAAAGACCCCAAATAGCCAAAGCAACCTTGAGAAAGAAAAATGGAGCTGGAGGAATCAGGCTCCCAGACTTCAGACTGTACTATAAAGCTACAGTAATCAAGACAGTATGGTACCGGCACAAAAACAGAAAGATAGATCAATGGAACAGGTAGAGAGCCCAGAGATAAACCTATGCACATATGATCACCTTATCTTTGATTAAGGAGGCAAGAATATACAATGGAGAAAAGACAGCCTCTTCAATAAGTGGTGCTGGGAAAACTCGACAGCTTTATATAAAAGAATGAAATTAGAACACTCCCTAACACCATACACAGAAATAAACTCAAAATGGATTAAAGACCTAAATGTAAGGCCAGTCACTATAAAACTCTTAGAGGGAAAACATAAGCAGGACACTCTTTGACAAAAATCACAGCAAGATCCTTTTTGACCCACCTCCTAGAGAAATAGAAATAAAAACAAAAATAAACAAATGGGACCTAATGAAACTTAAAATCTTTTGCACAGCGAAGGAAACCATAAACAAGACAAAAAGACAACCCTCAGAGTGGGAGAAAATATTTGCACATGAAGCAACTGACAGGATTAATCTCCCAAATATACAAGCAGCTCATGCAGCTCATTATCAAAAAAACAAACAGCCTGATCCAAAAATGGGCAGAAGACCTAAATAGACATTTCTCCAAAGAAGATACACAGATTGCCAACAAACACATGAAAGGATACTCAACATCACTAATCATTAGAGAAATGCAAATCAGAACTACAATGAGGGCTTCCCTGGTGGTGCAGTGGTTGAGATTCCACCTGCTGATGCAGGGGACACGGGTTCGTGCCCCAGTCCGGGAAGATCACACATGCCGCAGAGTGGCTAGGCCCGTGAGCCATGGCCGCTGAGCCTGCGCGTCCGGAGCCTGTGCTCCGCAACGGGAGAGGCCACAACAGTGAGAGGCCCGCGTACCGCAAAAAAACCAAAAAAAACCCCCAAAAAACTACAATGAGTTGTCATCTAACACTGGTCAGAATGGCCATCATCAAAAAATCTACATACAGTAAATGCCAGAGGGTGTGGAGAAAAGGGAACCCTCTTGCACTGTTGGTGGGAATGTAAATTGATTCAGCCACTATGGAGAACAGTATGGAGTTTCCTTAAAAAACTAAAAATAGAACTACCATATGACCCAGCACTCCCACTACTGGGCATATACCCTGAGGAAAGCACAATTCAAAGAGTCATGTACCACAATGTTCATTTCAGCCTTATTTACAGTAGTCAGGACATGGAAGCAACCTAAGTGTCCAGTGACAGATGAATGGATAAAGAAGATGTGGCACATATATACAATGGAATATTGCTCAGCCATAAAAAGAAACTAAATTGAGTTATTTAGTGAGGTGGATGGACCTAGAGTCTGTCATACAGAGTGAAGTAAGTCAGAAAGAGGAAAATCCATATGCTAACACATATATATGGAACATAAAAGAAAAAAAAATGGTTCTGAAGAACCTAGGGGCAGGATAGGAATAAAGACACAGACGTAGAGAATGGACTTGAGGACACGGGGAGGGGGAAGGGTAAGCTGGGACGAAGTGAGAGAGTGGCATGGACATATATACTCTACCAAATGTAAAATAGATAGCTGGTGGGAAGCAGCCACATAGCACAGGGAGATCAGCTCGGTGCTTTGTGACCACCTAGAGGGGTGGGATAGGGAGGGTGGGAGGGAGACGCAAGAGGGAGGGGATATGGGGATATATGTATATATATAGCTGATTCACTTTGTGATACAGCAGAAGCTAACACACCATTATAAAGCAATTACACTCCAACAACGATGTTAACATAAAAAGTAAGTGTTTAAGTACTTATAGTTAACTTAGGGTGTCAGGAGCTAGTTAGAGTTTTGCTCAATGAAAACTGAAATTTTAGTAGGAAAGATAATTGAAAGAAGTAAAAAGGAGCTAAGTAAGAGATTTCTTTGGTCCCCTTTCGTGATTTTAATGATCACAATGTACCACAGACCCATCCTGCGTCTGATATTTCACTTCCTGAGGAATTAGAAAACTAAAAGTAGGGACAATGTAAATCCTCAGATTTGTTTCTTTGGAGTCTTGAAAGCTGGTCTCCACAAGGACTATTACACTTACCAACTTCACAAGGTAAGATTCAATTGAGAAATAGGCACATAAGAGATTGACTTGACTGTTTTGCTCAAAAGAACATTTTGAGAAGTTCAGAATTTGCTAAATGAGGCAATTTTTCTTGCCTCATTTTAGATTTTAATTATAGAAATAATATAATGTTACAAAAGTAAAGACAGTAAAAAAAACTCCACCTGTGTTCTTGACCGCAAATGTATACTGTTCCCCTGAATTTGACTAAATTTTAAGCTTGTTTCCTCCTGGCTATATGCTCCCTTTTCTTTGAGCATTTACTTTAGAAAATTTGCAATTATAAATTCTTTGTCTGCCCCTAGGGATGTAAATCTCCTCCCAGCCTCTTGCCAGTTTTACAACCCAGAAATGTCTTTCCCAGGACCTGGGGTCATCCCTTTGAAATGTCAACACAGAGGAAGATAAGGCCCCAATCTCCCAGTTTCTGTGGAAGGGTAGGAGCTTAACTTCAGTTAGTGGAATTGGCAAACATACATGCCCCAATCATACAACCTCCCCACTAATAAGAATAAGGATAATAATAATAAGTACAATGTGCAGTTTAAAATTTGATGCAGCAGATAACTTTGTAATTTTGTTGTCTCAGACAAAGAGAAACTGAAGCAGTAACTGCTCTCAGGTTTGTTGGCAAAGGAGCTGAAATGAACCAGGCACACTTACTTGAACTGCATTAAATCTTTTTTTTTTTTAGCTTTTTATTTTATATTGGAATATATCCTATTAACGATGTTGTGATAGTTTCAGGTGCACAGCAAAGCGACTCAGCCATATGTATACATGTATCCATTCTCCCCCAGACCCCCCTCCCATCCAGGCTGCCACATAGCATTGAGCAGAGTTCCTTGTGCTATACAGTAGGTCCTTGTTTGTTATCCTTTTATTCTTGGGGGGGGGGGGTTATCCTTTTTAAATATAGCAGTGTGTACATGTCAGTCCCAAACTCCCTAACTATCCCTTCCCTCCACCTTCCCCACCCCCACCCCCCTGGTAACCATAAATTCGTTCTCTAAGTCTATGAGTCTGTTTCTGTTTTGTAAATATGTTCATTTGTATCATTTCTTTTTACATTCACATACACGTGGTTTCATACAATATTTCTCTTTCTCTGTCTGACTTACTTCACTCAGTGTGACAATCTCTAGGTCCATCCATGTTGCTGCAAATGGCTTTATTTCATTCTTTTTTTATGGCTGAGTAATATTCCATTGTATACATGTACCACATCTTCTTTATCCATTCCTCTGTTGATGGACATTTAAGTTGCTTCCATGTCTTGTTGCAAAGAGTGCTGCAGTGAACATTGGGGTGCATGTATCCTTTCGGATCATGTGTTTCTTTGGATATATGCCCAGGAGTGGGATTGCAGGGTCATATGGCAATGAACTGCATTAAATCTTTTAAATTAAAAATAAACAAAAAGTTACCAACCTCCCTACTAATGTCCCCCTGTACTTTTCCACGAGCTTACCCAAGTGCTTAAAACTCTTCTGCCTTTGGTTTCAATGGAGTTGAGTTCAATTTGTGCCACCCTTCCCCCCACCTCTAGCACCAGCCATTACAACAGTATCTCTCCTCTGTTATAATAGTTTTGAATAAAATCTTCCTTACCTGTTTAACTCAATTCAGTGTAATTTTTCTTTGACATCCTACAACCCTAAAAGAAACATTATTTTTATTTCTTTGTATTCTTGTGCAATCCTTTTCCATAAACACATGGAATGCCTATACCCAAAGCATTTATACATTTAAAAAGTTTATCCCAAGCATTTTTCTGTGTTGCTCTGTGATGGTCATAACTATCACATGATTCCCAATAAATATAATGCTTATGTTAACTTAGCCAAATGGCATAACAGCACACAGTTACAATGTTTGTTCAAACGCTTAGGCTTTATCATCATATGGTAAGGCCACAAGCGTGTACTCATTTTCGTGTTATTTTGGTAATATGAAGGGCATGAAAGTTAAACTCAGCTGTAGTAAGGAGCCAGGGCATGATAATTAATACTCTTTTTTGTCAGTCAGTTCTGGTAGGGTTAGCTCTAAATTATTCAGGCTGTTTCACAATCCTTAACTGCTCCCTACAAAATGTGATCATGCACATTTGGCTATATATTACTGAGGATATTGTTTCCAAAAATACATTAGGCTCTAAGTGTTAAGTGACTTGGAATAATACAAAAGGAGAAATAAGTGATAAGCAAGGAGAAACAGCACAGATATTTCAGTGTTCACGGGCACCCACTTTTTGTACAGGGACATATGAGGACATCACAAGTAGGAAAGCAAAGAATGGGTGACTTGTGGGAGAAAGATATGTATAACAATCAGGGTCTCAGGTGGTAGGTGCAGGCAGTGAGCCGTACGAAAAAAGAATTAGATATTGGTGATGAGGTTTAGAAGGGAGTTCATGTTGTGACATATTTCGCGTGTGTCCTTGTTTGTTGCATCTCATGAAATGAAACCTTCTTCTTAATGGTGCAGCTGAAATGCTCCCCTAAGACATTTTGAATTCTAAGGTGGTGATATGTCAAGTTGCTGTTCAAAGGGTAACTGAAATGCATTTGTGAAATGAATACTAAATGATCTTGATGCTTTTAAAAAATTGTTTGGTTTCTTTTTTTCTTTTCTTTTCTTTCTTTCTTTCTTTTTTATTTTTTGGTTAAATCTAAGGTGAAGATAAGAACTAATAAGTATAATAAAAGTGGATAAAATTTGGCACATTTTTCCAGCTCTATCTTATAAAGAAAAAACAAAGTCAAAGAAAATACTCTGTAAATGGCTATAAGATATTATAGAAAATGCTGTAGAATATTTAAATGCATTTGCTGAACTGTGAAAACTGACATTTGAGTCATGATATCAGATTTTGTTTAACAAAGTTAATACATTTTAAGCTTCTTCTGTCTCTAGAATTAATAAAATGAGGGTGATGAGTGATTGCAGAATTGAAAACAGTTTGGCTTGCATTTTGAACCACGTCAAGTTTAATTTAGCAGAGATATTAATTTGAGGTGGTTTTATGTTAACAGTTAGGGGGAAACATCATTGAGACTGGAACACTCAGCCAGATGTACTGAGCATGTGCCCTATGGATTCACACAAGCTAAAGATGGATTCAAACAAGCTAAAAAGATGCCAAGTAATTACAAGCCTGTGATTCTTGGCTCTCTGTCCCTGCATCTCAGAAAGATTGAGCCATCAGATGTCCTAAATCAATATTTCTTAATTATTATACCAGGACTTACTTTCTATTGTCAAGGGAAATTTTATTTCAAGTATGCATGACCTTTACAGAGTGTCATAAGGTAGTGTCACAAGGTGTAATTGGTGTGACCCTGTTCTCTATGCTGAGATTGCAACACACATTTTATATATTGGAAAGTCAAGAGGCCCCCAAACTCTGTCATTCTTAATACGTTTTTAGATATTCTTCTAAATCAGGTGAGGACAGTTCAGTTTTGTTGATTCTACTTGTTGTGAATAAACTATTCACGTAGTTCTGGAACATATTAAAAATCTTCCATAGGCCAGGAACTATTCTATTCACTCAAGATATAGGTGGGAACAAAAGAAAATGCACATTATGTTCAAGTTTAATCAGGGAAGAGAACTAGTGACAAATAAATGCAAACTATTTGGTAAAGAAAAGTAAAGCAGGATCGGGGACTAGTACTGATGGGGCTAGGGATGCTATTTCTTATGAATCACTGGAAGCTTTTCTGATAAACATTTGAACAGAGGTCTAATGGAAGCATGAGAAGGAGTGTTCGGAGGACAGAACATTCTATGCAGTGAGAACAGCGAGTACAAAGTCCGCGAGAAGAGAACCTGCTGGGGCTGCTTAAGGAACAGCAGTGAGCTTGGTGTGGATCTAATATGTGGAGCTTGGAAGCTAATAGAAGCAGAAGCAATGAAAGAGGTAGTACGATTCTGTAAGTCATAATGAGTTACCTGGATTTCACTCTGAATAGGACAGGAAGGCATAGATGGGATTTGAATAGAGGAGTAATCTGATCTGACTTAGGTTTTCGAAGAATTACTCTGATATCTACATGTTGAATAAAACCTAGGTGAAAATAAAGAGAATGGTTAGAAGTCTCTTGCAAGAATTCAGACATGAGAAGACAGTACCTTGGACCAGCGAGGTAGCAGTGGTGACAGTAAGAAGTGGGCAGGTTCAGAATATATTTTGAGAGTAAAACCAATAGTATTTGCTGATGGATTGGAAGAGGAATATGAGAAATCAAAGCAAAGACTGAAGCAAGGTTTTGGTTGGGTAGGATAGAATTGCCAGTTAATGACATGGAGAAGACTGCGTCTTGAATTGAAAGCAGGTAGGTTTTAAGTGTGTATTTAGGAACCTTTCATTTTAAGATACTTATTAGGCTTTTAATTGAAGCTATTGAAAAACAAGTCTGGATTTCAGGAGACATTGAGACTAGAGTTGCAAATTTGGTCATCCGTCTATGGGTGGAACTTAAAGCCACATGATTAAATGAAAACATCTAGGGAGTAAGTATAAGACAAAGAAGAAAAGAGATCTGTGGGTGGATCCTGAAATACTGGATTAGACACAGATTGGGACAATGGGGCAGACAGACTCAGCTACTGAGAGGGAGTGGCATTTGTGATAGGATGATGTTCAACAGAAAGGACCATCTTGGAAGCCAAGAGAAGAACACCTTCTAAGAAAGAGGGAGGGATTAATTCCCTCAAAGAGGTGCTAATCGGTCAAGTAAGCTGAGGACTGAGCAGTGATCATTAGGCACTTCACAATGGAGATCACTGGTGATTTGTTGACTTATTTGCATGTAATCAGGGGGCAAAGGCCTCTTAGGGGTGGGTCCCAGAGAATAGAGAGAAGAGACATGCAGGCTGTTAGGATAGACAATTCTTTTTAGCAGTTTGCGGTAAGGAGAAAAAATCAGTGCTATAGATAAATTGTTGAAGAAGATGAGGCAAGAGATTTTGTTTAAGATATCAAGATGAAAAGGGGGATAATTTATTATAGAAGATAAACCTAATTAGTTTAGGAAACACTTGATAAAATTATACTTCTAGACACTGTTATTTCTTCCACAATCTTCTTTTCCTTTCCCTTTGGGTAAGTGATTCTCCTAGGGGCAGTTTATCCAGCTTGAACAAAGTTCATCCTAGCTTCACACCTCCCCAGGACAATCAGATATCTTTTGAACACAGATTTGGGCAACAAGAATACAAAGAGCTTTCTGCCAAACAGAAAAATATGTCTCATGCATTGCGATGCAGTGTCCCTCAGCCTCAGTATGGGCCAGCTTGGAACTTCAAGTTGATGAAATTGGAATCAAGTGGACTCATAATTCTTCACAGCAGCTTTCTGCACAGCAGAGTTAAATTTACTACAACTCAGCCAAGGTAGCACATGCCGTATAATTTTGCCTCCCCTATCTCTTTGGGTTTTGGTTTACTGGGAAACGGTTTGCTGTTGACTGAAATGCAAACAAATGATAATGACGGCACTTTCCCCTCCTTCTCACATATGCACTCTCTCTTTTTCAAACTTTAGTACCACTTCTGAGACAATTAAGATAATTCGGCCATTTAAGTACTAACAGCCCCCTCGGTCTTAGAACCACTTACTTTTTTAGTACTAAAATGCAGTAAAAGGACATTATTGCTTACTGGAATTTTAATGTCTTTTTATCGGGCCTGAACTGTCAAGAGCATTAGAGTTGAGTTTCTGTTTGTTCTTAAGTGGATATTGAAAAGCAGAAAGAAAGGAAAGAAGTTTATTGAAGTTCATCTCAAATGACTAATTTTGAAACCACTTTGGTTGTGGTTTGTGAAAACATTGCCTTGGACAGAGAGGCTGGTCGACAGTTTAGGAGGAATTTTTTTAGGAAAGGGGAAGACATCGAAGCAAAGGAAAAGGAGGGGGCTCTGGTCCTTTCCAACTAAGAGCTTTCTTTCCAAAGATGAAAAACTAATTGTATTCATTTTGTGGTTGATAGGAAGCCACAAATAACTCAGATTCACATCATATAGCCCTTTAATAAGGTAGTTAGCCTCCTGGAAGCCAGCTGTGCCCTGCCCTTCAGTTGTAATGAAGGCTGTAATGGGAGGGCGAGGACGGTCAGCCACCCTTTGCCCTGCAGGGTGGGCACACGTCCAAGTTGGCCATGAGTGGCTTTTACAGGGATGAGATGGTTTGGAAATGAACATTCTAAAAAGTTGCTTCTGAACGTTCAACATGATCACTCTATTAGAATGAGACGTGAAAGGGTGTCTTGGAGTGATGGAAGACTCGAGGTTGTAGCCCTAGGGTTGAATTCTCTGTGTGCCACTTAATAATTGGGTCAACTCTCTGAGCCTCAGTTTTCTTCTCAGTAAAATGGAGATCAAGACAACACAAGCACAAGAATAACAGTGATAGCAAACACATATATGACTATAGTCAGGTGTTAGTCTAGTCTTTGTATTTATTAGCTAACCTAATTGTCAACAACTTAGGTAAGTAGATATTAATTTTATTCCCAACTTGTGGATAAGAAAACTGAAGCATAGGAAAGATAAATAACCTGTCAAAAAATCTCAGCACTAGTAGGAGGCAGAGGCTAGGTTTTACACCAGACAGTGTGATTGTGGATTCTTAACCACACCATGATTCTTGTAGGGGGCTGTGAAAACTAAAGGAGGTGATGCACGCAAGCTTCCTAAGATGTCATAGGTGTTTAATAAATGCTAAATATTGTTGATGAAGTTAAGATAGATGTCCCATTATCTTCTATTTTCTATCAAAATTCGGCAGACCAATAGGGTAAGAAATAGAAGTTACAGCCTAGGAAGCAAAACCAAGAAAGGCAATTGTCTTAAGGCAATTATCTAAGAATTTCACCTAAAAAAAAAAAAAAACCAAATCCAAAACAGGAAGAAACGTTTATAATTCAAACAGTGTAAGACTCTCTCCTCTGCTGTTTTCTTGCTCTTGATAAAATTACTATCTTTATTTTTTATCATTGCTCTTTGGCTTCATAACTGCATTCAAAACCCTCACTGTTATTTCAGCATCAGTAGCTATGACAGCCTTCGTTGGCTGCAATCCACTCTTTGTTTCATTTTTCTGAAACAGCTGTTACTTGCTAAACTTTTAGAAAGATGTCTCCCACAACCAATAAAATGGGACTCTGTTTCTCCTGGTGTAAAGGATATTGCATCTCTGTCCATTTGTTTATGTCCAGGTTTACAAGTTTCCAGGTAGTTAAGGATGTTCAATGTTTGACACTTTAAAAGTGTTCTTTTTTTTTTTACTCTTCTCCTTTTTTCTCTCTTTAAAAAAATAATGTAATAGAAGAGTTTCTTGAAAGTAGCATGCTGACATGAAATGAAGTCCACTAAATTCTTAAAATCATTCAATTTGGCCTTGTTAGTGGAATTATCCATTCTCTTCTCATAACCTGACATAAACTGAGGGTATCTAATTAAATAGAGTCCCCTCTAGTTTGGTAAATAAGAAAATTTATAGGAGCCATTATTTAATGGAAAGCCATCTGGAGCTATACTAGGAATTGTGATTCTAAACCTTGGATTTTGTTGTGTCCTTCTGTCAATCACTTAAAATCCCTGGAACTTTATATTCTTTTCTGTAAAATAGAGATATTAGTGCCTACCTTGCAGTGCTGTTATGAGGCTGAAGCCTTATGTATGTTAATCATCACAATTCAAATCCAAATATCAGCAGTCCAGTGCTGATAAGGCAGCTCTCCCAATTCTTTCAGAAATCCTGTCTCTTTCTGGCTCACTGATCCATCATCTCTAGGCTGTGCTTCTAATCTTTGTGACGTAAGATGGTTGCTAGAACTCCAGCCATCACGTCCACCTCCAGGCAGCATGATATAGAAAGTAGTTAAGAAAGACAGGTCCCCACTGACTTTCAGGGTGGTTTCAAGGAAGTCACATGCATCTTATATCTTTGTCATATGGCTACACATAGCTGTGAGGAAGAGTGAGAGAGGAATACAATTTTTATACTTGGGCAGCAATGGGCCTAGCTAAAAATTAGTCTTTTAATATTAAGGAAGGAAAGAATATTGATAAGCAACGAGAGTATCTGCCACAGACGGCAATTACACCTGTGCTTTTATCCTTTAACTTGAACAACAATAACAACAAACCCAAAAAGGTGAAAATACTGAAATAGTTTCTATTCCGATAGTTGCTCTTTAAGCTTAAACAAGATATTGCATGTGGAAACTGTTAAAAGGAGTAAAATGACTAAATAATTCTAAAGAGGGATGTTTTTGTTTCCTCCTTTTATGGTGAGTGACTTTGAATACCTATGTATCAGGATAATAAAGAATCACTGAATCATGAGCTAAAGGATAATTTTTCGTAAGAGGGTCAGAGATGTTTAGGAAACACAGTTAAGCAGATATCAAAGGGATCTGACGTCAACTTTGTTGCTTGAGAATAGGCACTTTCTGAGGCTAGCATAGGGCCACAATTTTTGACAGAATATGTTTTTATTTTCTGAAAACATGGACAGGTCTATTTTGTTCTTTCACAGGACCCATTGTTAAACTCATCCGGTATTTTATATATAAGAAAAACCAAGATAGTTAGCTGTGGATGTAATGAAAACTAGCATTAAATAAATACAATGAATTGAAATTTTACAAACATTTATTAAAATCTGCATAGTAATGTATGATATACTAGGTATAGCTTGTTCCTAGAATTGGAATTGGAATGCTACATAATAGCAGTTTGTCTCAACACTTCATCTATAAAATAGGACTAATAGTAAATTGCTCCCTCCCAAGGTGATGTTTAAGCTCAGGGATGAAGTAATAAAGAGATAGACAGATAGATAGATACATAGGTAGATAGATACATAGATAGATAGAACATTAATACCTTGTACATGATCAAAAATATTACTTATATGGTGCTTAATAATTGGTAATTCCTATTATTTTACTTCTTCATGTTATACTTGACAAACAAGTGTACAAGATATTTGAGTTCTTAGTAGATGAGGTATCTGACCCTTTAGATTTTTCTGCATTTTATAGGTGCTGTATATCTCTTGCATTCCTTCGACTTTCCTCTACAGATAGCTCAGCTGACCGAGTGCATGCCTGTAGAGTAATCGAGTGTGATTCTCTCATGAAAAATTGCAAAGGAAAGAGGAAAATACATACAGAAAGAACTAGAATATGGTAGAAAATGCACGAAAAATTTAGACTTGGCCTAAAAAAGTGGTTGTACCCTGGGGGTAATAATTCAATAGCTACGGTTATAGGTATGGCTAAGAAAAAAAAAAATCAAAACTGGAAAATCAAAGTGGTATCCTTATTTTTATTCTGGTACTGTATCAACCTGAAAGTGTCATACTCTTAAATGGGGTGGCTTGAAAAAGGCAAAATACTACATCTTAGAGAGTTAAATCAGAACAGCTTCTCCCTGGAACAATCCTGGAAAGGAGAAATGATTATGCTTTAGGACTAGACAATTTGTGAGAAAGTTAGCCAAAGAAAATAATAAAGTTGAGGCACATTGAAACAACTCTTTCCTTACTAGCCAAATATGGGCATTGATGTAACGGAGCCAAAACAACCGTTTGTTAGGGACTTTAATCTGGAATATTTGAGGAAGTCCTACTGTAAGTGAAGAGGTTCACTCTGTCTTTCTCTGACTGTGGCCACACTGAGCACGTCTGAGAAAATAGGGGCCGTTTCTTCCTTTGGAAAGATCCTCTCCACAGATTGGATAGAAGAAGGAGGGAGAGAGGAACAAAGCTGGGATCAAACACATCTGAGTTCTGCCCAAAGAAAAGTGGTACCTATAAAGCTTTCCTGAAAAGTCTAAGCAACCATCGTTTCCATTATCATGATCATCCTCTAGCGTGATAGCGCAGGTGTTGGCAAAATGTTTCAGCTCCCCAAAACTCTTCAGTTTTTATATCTCATCCCTCACGCCCTCTGATCCTTCCATCGCTTCTCGTCCTCAAATTCCTGACTCCCCACTGACTTGTCAGTCATCGCTGTATATTCCACCTCTCTTGCCTTCCTACTACTCTCTCATATACACCTACTTTTGACCTGGCTGCATGCCTAGACTCAATCTTTCTTTATCCATATTGTCTAAACTCAGCATGATGCATGGTCATGTTTAAGATCAGCCCCTGCTGGATAGTATTACTGCTTCTAAAGAATGAATTGGTCATTTTGGGGAATGCCTCTTGGGAGATTTGAACTTCAGGATATGATGGATTTTAGAGAAGTGTCTATTTCTCCTGGGTAGCTGCAGACATCTACTCTAATTAAATAGGCATTTGAATGATGCTTCATTTTGGGGGAAAAAAAAATTGATTCTCCCATGTACTTTCTCATTTTAAAGAGACTCTGTTTACTATTATCAACATTATAAGGTATTTGGGGTAACCACTCACCCCGTTTAGTAGCTTAGAAAAGTTAATTATACAGAAGTTAACTTACCATAGCTTGAAAAACAAGGTCATTATACCACCTGGGCAAAGACCTAGGTCTCGTGACTTTTAGTCCTTGGCTCTCTACAGCAACGTAATGGCTCCTTTAAGCTTCCCTGCCAATGGTTATGGAACAGACAGTGGATCTCAGTGCATACATTTTTGAGACTGTTTCCAATCTAAAGAGAATAAAGTCCCATGTTTACTGTGGT
This sequence comes from Grampus griseus, assembly GCF_964374135.1. NCBI lineage: Eukaryota > Metazoa > Chordata > Mammalia > Artiodactyla > Delphinidae > Grampus > Grampus griseus. The sequence continues at coordinate 92,364,435 of NC_139002.1, read as the reverse complement.
TTCTCAAAAACTTGAATGTTTTTTATTGTGCCCATGTCCCCCACAATGACACCATGCATAGCCTGCCATTTCCTTAATTTCCTTACACTGTCTCCAAGAAAAGCAGGACACTCTCCATCCCAGTTACTCAGCAAAGAGATCCTCCCCATGCCAGGGCCTTCGTGCTCCCCGCTAGCATCAGTTAAGAATCCACTTAGGCCAAACAGTGACTTGGAGAAATTATTTTTGTCTTCCAATTCTAGTTTTCCCCAGAAGTGAAAAGACAAAGACAGTCTTACTTAACACAGATTCTCACATATATAAAGCTAGAGTGCTTTTAAAACAGTGTCCCATTACACAATTAGAATAATAGCCTCTAACTCTTTGTTGCTCTCCTTAAATATTTACAGAGGAGAAACCTCCCCCTCAAAGAATCTGTGGTTTTCCAGGCTGTATGTTTCTAATTCGATTGCTCTGTCTCACAGTCTGGGGTACTCATGCATTTTATCATTGTGATAGGGGCTGTCTGCATTTCTCTGATTTCTTTTTATTTCCCCCAAAGCATGGCATCAGGAATTAGATGCAGTAATGCTTGGGGATAGATGCAGTTACCTAAGACATCCTTTAGGCAACCAGAGCTAATTTAGCCTAAGAGCCTGCAAATCTTATGATATACAAAAATCTAAAGTGTTCTATTTTTCTTTTTTGTTTGTGCCAACATAAGACTGATTTCAAGGACACACTTTTGAAGTAATACAAATGTTTATAGTCTAAAGTTTGATATTTCATCTTTAAAGAATAGCTACCTGCCCTTTATTAACTTACAAGATTAATTGTTTCATAGGGACACATTTTTAACGGCCAGAATGGATATCATTGTGTGAGGTTCTGAGGTTTCAAAATTCATTAAGAAGATTCCAGCAACTAGAATTGTGCCTAACAGTCATCAATTAATAGAGGTGTTTGGACGGAAGGATGAAAAGCAGAATAGATGAACAATTTTTCACTCATTCCTTCATTTAATCAACAAATATCTGTACAAGATATTGTTCTAGGTGCTGGGGATATAGCAAGGTACAAAACAGAAAAAAATTTCTGATCTTGGAGCTCATGTTGTAGTGGGATGGAAAAGGAAAACAAAAAATTATGTAATAAGTTAATTATATTAAAAATAAAAGATAAAACAGAGTAAACAGGATGGAATATGTATATTCAGTTTGCAGTAGAATGGCTAGGGCAGGTCTCAGTAAGAGGGTGACATCTGAGGCAAGTGAGAAAGGGAGCCCTGTGTCTCCCTGGGAGGAGAGAGTCCAGGTAGAAGGAATAGCCAGTTCAAAGGCCCTGAGTTGAAAGCATAGCAGGAAGGTCGTTGTGGTTGAAATGGAATAAGTATGAGAAAAGGGTAGCGAGATGAAATAAAATTTCATTTTTATTAAGCCAATGAAATTTGGCCTAATAAAAATTTCATTAGGCCAATGAAATAAACATTTGTTGACAACTATATGTTTCAGACACTTGGACACAAACATTGAATAGATATCATCTGTATCCTCAGAGAAGCCTAAGCAGTGGAAGAAATTATAATAAAAAGCTATACAAAGTCCAATGGGAGTGCAGAGAGAGAGAAGATCAGTAATATATATGTGTGTGTGTGTGTGTGTGTGTGTGTGTGTGTGTCTAATACACTGTTTAACATAAATTAGGAATTTGAAAAAATTAGAGAAGTAGCAAAGTAGTGGAATTTGTAATTTGATGGTGAGAAATGGACAATTATTTTTTGAGAAAGTGATGGTTGAACTAAGACATGAGTTGCTGGTGCTATTTACACATTTGGAGTTAAGGAGGGGTATTTAAGGTGAGGAAAAGCATAGTAAAGAAACAGAGGTAAGGAAATAAAAGTCATAAAAAACACACCACTAGTTTAAATTTCCAAAAATACAAATTTCTACATCTCACCCCAAATATGCTAACTTAATTGGTCTGGGTTGGAACCCAAATATATACAATTTTGACAAAGCATCACAATGGCACCAATGATCCATGTCATCATGGAAAAAAAAACCTTTAAACTCTAGAATTCTTGAAGGGATTTCTTTCGAAAACCAAATTGTTAAGGTAGGTTGGGATTGATTTGTGGGACACTTTCTAGCAGCTTTAACGGAAAGTTAATATTTAGGTAATTAACATTTTTTTAAAAGACAGTGAAGTGATAAATGGGAGAGAAAAGAATATTGAAAGCAGTGTTGACACTCTTACCAGAATGTAGAAATTTTAAAAAATCACAGTGAATCAGTGCTAACACCTTTCCTTCACACCACCGGCATTCCTCAAAATGGTAATGCTCCTCGGAGACATTGATGGTGCTTTTGTTTCTGGCAGGAAGATGTTCTGTGTCTTGGAGCCTGATGTGTCATGTGACAGTTGCTACGGTAACTAGTTTAAGGAATGTCATTGAGTTACCAAGTAAATAGTCTTATAAGGCAGATATTATAGCTGACATGTAAATTAAGGCTGCCCTGTCTCTGTCAGCTTTTCTATTCTGAATTCCCTTGCTTTCCATATTTAACAGAGAACACCTTTCCCTTGCAAAAATCTCCCTTTCTTAACTAGCAGAGCGTCATTTGAATGCACAGTTGACATTCCTGTTTCTTATTTTAGTATTCCATACCTGGGCACTGATTCTCCAGTAGTTCTCTAAGCTGACAGTAATAGATAATTGAGTTGGTATACATGAGCCCAATAAAAATGATTTTTGGTGGTCAGGATGAGCACACGGTGGTTTCTGCTCTGGAAGGCATATAGGCTAGTCTTCTCCATGCTCTAGGGTGCTGATCTCTATGACTTCCATTTAAGTATTTATTAAAACATTTGAGTTAGCTCCAAACTACTGGTTATTAAGTGTCTTGTTCCTAACTCCAGTAATTCTTTGGGTTCACCTTGGGGTATATGTGGGTAACCCTCTTTCTGAGCAAGCGCTTTAATTTTATAACTGAATGTTGTCACTTTACTTCCAAACTAGAAAGTAAATGGGTCACCTTTTATTTACTAACATCATACTTGTGGGGCTTCCCTGGTGGAGCAGTGGTTGAGAGTCCGCCTGCCGATGCAGGGGACACGGGTTCGTGCCCCTGTCCGTGAGCCATGGCCGCTGAGCCTGCGCGTCCGGAGCCTGTTGCTCCTCAATGGGAGAGGCCACAACAGTGAGAGGCCCGTGTACCGCAAAAAAAAAAAAAAAAAAATCATACTTCTGTTTCAGATACTTTACAAAAATATCAACATCAAAATTATTTCTGTTTAGCTTCCATGTGCAGCTACGCGGCAATGATTCGTTTTGGAAGAACGCAAGATTTTATGCCAACTCTTCTTTCCTCTACATTCTTTAATTTCTATTTCTAAATCAGGTCAACCATTTAGAAAACAATGTGTGTTTGCCTTTTCCATAGCAGTGTTCTCACAGTCCAACTATAACATTCAACATTTTTATTTTTGTCAAAGGTCACTATAAGAAGCAAACACTTGAGGATCAATTTACATCTTCAAAAAAAGTATCAAATATATAAATAAAGATATATGTTTCTTCTACATAAAAACGCATGACATGGTTCTTTTGAATTCTAATGACTGGAATACATTTAGCAGTACCTAGATTTGAACTTCATTTTTGTATTAGTTCATAAGAGCTTTATAATTTTCATGGGTCCCTTTTCCCATGTTTTTTTCCATGGCTATTGGGAAGTTAACAGTTTAGTTATATGTAAGTGCAAGAGGTTGTCTTAGACTCTTTTCTCATTATTTGGGATAATCATCTCACCTCTGTCACTTAAAATTCTGTTTAGCTGTGAGAAGCAGAGGTTTAAGAAGTGTTTAAACAAGAAGTAGCCAAACTCCCCTTAAAGAGGAATCAGGAGGTGGCAGTTTAGGCTGACATAGTTCCTTGATATCATCAGAGACTCAGACTCTTTCTATCTTTCCTCTCTGATATTCTTAGTTCAGGGCTTCCATATTTGAAGTCACCCCATGGTTAGTAGATAGATGATAAAGCTCCAACTGGCCTGCCTGTATTCCAGGAAGAAGGTAGTAGAAGGATAAGAGGTAAAAGTCATAATTAAGCTGAGCCAGTCCCCATTTTTTTTAAAGTGCTTTTTGAGAAGTTTCAGCCAGAAAATTCCACCTCTATTCCATTGGCTAGAACTTAATTAAATAGTCACTCCTACCTGTAGGGGGTCCTGGGAAATGGAGCCAGGCACATTGTCCCATACCAATTCTAGATTCTGTTGGAAAGACGGAAGAGGAAATGGTTATAGGACAGCCAGCTGGAATATCTACCTCATCACCCTTCATTCCTTGTCTCATATTTTTCATCTTGATTATAGTAGCATTAAATTTGTCCTTTCACTTTTCTCAAATCTATTTTTAAAGCAGGTGGTAACTATAAAAATAATAATTTACTAAATAATAGCACTAATAGTTCACGTGTGCTTAAGAACTGTGCTAAATATATTACCTCAATGTTCTCATGTTATAATTTCAGAAGCATGATAAGGGGGGTTCTTTATCTTCATTTTACCAATTAATACGTTGATATATGAGAGAGTTCAAGTACTTTGCTGAGGTCACCGAGCTAATACATGAGAAATATGGGTTTCTAGCTCTTATATTTCTTTACTAACAGGCTCATCTGTTCATTAGTTTAAATATTCTCCCTTCCTACATATGAACGATATCCCTTACATCCTTAAATGGGGGAGGACTCTTTGTTTGTTTGTTTTTCCCACCATGACTGAGACAAACAAAATTTTTTCAACATTTCTTCCACCTTCCTCTCATACCTCTCTCTGCCTGTACCTTCATTTCATGTGAATACTTCAAGTCCTGGACATCTGGGGGAAGATAGCCTGAAGTGAAGATATCATACTGTCCATTAGCATATTTGGAGTAAGCCTGTGGATCCATCATGTTTGTAATTGTTCAATATCTAACCTCCCACCATATTGGAATCTCTCTGAGAACAGTGATGGCTTTTGTGTTTGTGGCAGTTTTAGTTCCCATTCTTGGTACTTAACTAGCATTTATTTCATGCTTTCATTCATTCAACAAATTATTATTAAATAGCTCTTAGGTTTCCAGCACTGTCCTAGAAGCTGGTGTTACAGCAGTAATGTGTTTATCTTCGTGAGGCTTATTGTCTGCTGTGTGGATGGGTGAAAGTTAAGCTAAAACATAGTTATATATGTAATATTTCTGATGGTTATAATGATAAGGAGAAAAAGAAGGGAAGGGAAGAGAGAGGAAGTGTTGGGATGGGGAATGGAGATGGGTAAGTTTTCTCATTGTTAAGGTGACATGATAATAGACCACAAGGTCATGAAGGAACAAGCCATGTGGATATCTGAGAAGAACATTCCAAGAAAAGGGAGCAGTACGCATAAAGCCCCCATGGGGAGAGTATGGGTATTCGAGGGACAGCAAATATAGAGAAATTTGTCGAAAACCCATTGATAAGCCCAGGTAACAAGTGTAAAGCTTTAAAGGATAAGGAAGAAACCCAGTTGTAAGTTTATTATTTCTAATTCAAGTATTCACACAGATTCCAAATCTTATCTTAGAAATAATATAAATGCTGCAAAAGTTAAGCAACAAATAGGAAAGACAAAAGCAAAAAACTGGTATCTGTAAATCTACCTTTCAGTCTCATGTCCTCAGGCAATCACTGCCTTCCTCACTATACGAATCATTCTTGGCAATGAAGGACCGCATTTCCTACATGATTATGGCATAGCAGATGAGAACCACCAGGTTAGGGGATTTACATGAAATCATTATCTCAAAAAATACTTTCAACAAACCTGCAAGGTAGAGTAGTTTCCTCTCTTTTTAACAGATGGGTTCAGGAAGACTCTTGCTCAAGGTCATAAGAAAATACTAGGCAGCAACATAAAAATATCAATAGTACAGCATCTTGAGAATTAAATATTCCCTAAATTTAAGATAGTGTTATATAGGAGAATTTTCAGAAAAAAATAATTTAAGACAATAAGATATAGATTGTTTTCTGTTGCTATTGTTTTTGCAGTTATGGATAGCAAAAACAAAACAAAACAAAAGCAAAAATATAGATAGCGTGGAAACATGGAACAGAGTGAAGAAATACAATAAAAAATTAAAATTATAAAGAATGTCAAGATGGGGGTCATAATGGATGCATTAAAACTATGTCCTAGAGTTAAATATGATAGAAGTCACCATTGTGTTAATTTGTACATTGATTCATTCACTCATCATTCAGTACGTATCTACTGAGCACAGACTATGTATTGGGCAGTATTCTAAGAAGTTGAGATGCACAATGCATAAAACAGATAAGGCTCCTGGGCTCCTGTTAGCATAAATTTAGGAAAAGAACTAAATCACAAATAGGGAACTAGATTTTGTTAGATATCAGTTTTCTATTAAAAAGAAGGTAAGTAGATAAAAATTGATGAGAGTGCTTTTATTTTTTGTTTTTGTTTTTAATAGAGTAGACAGAATACACCTTTCTGAAGAAATGACCTTTGAGCAGAAACCTGAGGAAATGTAAGGGCAAATACTATGATAATCCGGGGAATACTGTTCATGCAGAGAGAACAGGAATTACATACATCTCAAGGCCGGGGCATGTTCGACATGGTATATGTTTGGAAAGGTTGGAGTCCAACTAATCAGCTTTTTTTTCCCTTTAACATTAAAAGTCTCTGGACAAAATTTTTTGAGAAAGCTAAATCCTGGAGAAAGAAATTTAGGTCTGTAATATACTGGTGTAGTTATAATTCCAGATTATGCTGAGAGTTTATTTTACTTTCTTTTATTACCTTTTGTCATTTCTGTGACCAATTTTTTTTTCCTCTGTGAATACATTCCTTCAAATATTTATTAAATGACTACTGTTTACAAGGGATTGGCTATTTGCACATTTGTTAATTCCTGTACTTAGTACCTAAGCATGCATTTGGCTCTCAAGGGGGTTGAATCAAAAAAGTAAAAGATTCTGTATGGATATTTAAGAAGCTCCACTGGGAGGCAGAACATTTACACATATAACTACAATATAAGAGAAGGATGTTGTGACTCATCCAAATAAGGATGATATCCGTATAGACTCCAGTTACACCAACGTCTTCCTGGAAGATTAGGGATTTAAGCTTTTGTATATTTGGTCTACGTTTCTACTGCTTTTTAAATCTTCTAACACAATTTGTAATCAGATTTTGGTTGGTAAGTAGAAGAGTGAGTGCTTTTTAAGAAGTAAATTTTAAGGGGCAGAGGGAAGACTATGACAATTTCAACATGGCAGATTTCAAATTTATGTTTCTTAAATTTACACACTTTACTAAGTCACAATCTACAACCATTTAGCCAAGTATAGAAATAAAATTTGACAGGATATTTTTCCCTTGTGGTGTCTGAAACTTCTGTCAGAATTATATGAATATGTGGTAAGTAAAATAAAGGAAAACCTTTCTATAATCTCAAACCTGAGTAGATTCAAAGAACAAAACTTTGTATAGCATATCATTTGTGCATATATAAAATAATATACAGCTATGGAAGGTAAATTTACAATACTAAGATATCTAGATATCTTAGAACAGAAGTAATATTCCCCCTGCCAGTCCTGCAGTCCAGAAATAATCATTAACATTGCCATGTGTTTTCTTCTAGGCTTTGATTCTTATGTAATATTTTACATTTGAGTCCTCTGTTAACTCAAACTGAATGCAAAATTCTGAATGTCCTAATGTTATTATTTAAATAGGACACATAGTCTTGTATTTTATTGCAGTTTTCAGAACTAAAATTTTCAAATGGAGCTAGTGATTCAACTGATATTTAATGTTAAAACTTTTCTACTTTTTGATATTATTATAAATGATGATATTAACAACCTTATTTTTCCACCTAAGGCCAAAATTCCATGCTGTGTTTTCTATGATTCTTTCCTTGATTTTTCCAAATGAAAGGAATGGCTGTTTCACTTGAACATTCTTAACCTTTTGATTCCACTTTAGATTATTTGCATGCATGAATTATCTCTTCTAACAGGGGTAAAAAGATCTTTTTATTTTCTTCAATCATTTTGTACATTCTAAGCATTCTCTAAATATTTGTTAAATAAATGTCTAGAGGAAGAACAGTTAAGGGAGGTCCCTGGTGGTCTTGTGGTCAGGATTCAGCACTTTCATTGCTGTGGCCCAGGTTCAATCCCTGGTTGGGGAACTGAGATCCCACAAGCCACATGACGCAGCCAAAATAAAGAACAGTTAAGGAATATAATGATTTTTTTTTAAATTTAGCTTTTATCTCCGAGACCCCTTGTCAGCATAGTCACTTGTTTTGACAATTGCCCAGGAGATTATATTTCCTTCAGGTTAAATGCAGAGTTGTTGAAATTCAAACATAAGCTCATTCAATGAAAATTCTTACACTTGTCAGAAATATCAACTTAACTAAACATTAGCCTTGGCAAAATAAATTTGAACTGGCAACCAATTCACAAAATTGCCATTGTTCTTACTTGGCATTTGGTCTTTCACTATGAAATGCGTGTATATTGTCAATCTTATGTCCTTCTGATATTATTTAAACTTCAGCTCCCTGAATTATTCAAATGTATAATTTGCAAGTCAAATATTTTATGTGTTTCAGTTATTTAAAGTGTAACTTATACTAACAGATATCTATCTATCAATCTATCTATATACTATCTGTTGATTACTAAAATATTTTTATTCATCATGCACTCATTCAGTCAATTAGTATTTCTGGAATGCATGTGGTGGCCTTGAACACAGGACTTTGGAAATGTGCTTTCTATCTTAAAGCAGCGGTTCTCAGCCAGGGATGATTATGCCCCCACCACCCATCCCTCAGACATTTGACAATGTGTGGAGCCATTTTTGGTTGTCATGTCTGGTGAAGGGTGGGAGCTACTAATATCTAGTAGTTAGAGGTCAGGAATGCTGCTTAAAATCCTGCAATTCACAGGACAGCCCGTACAACAGAAAATTACCTGGCCTAATACATCAGTACCACTGAGATTGACGAACCATGTCTTAAATGATCTCACAATTTCAGGGTAGAAGACAGGCTTGTTATTATTATCAGTGGAATTAAGATTATAATAAGTACCAAGGATAAGTATTTCTGGCAGGGATACAAAGAAGGATGTCGTCAACTTTCCCTGGAAAAGACTGAAAGTTTTGAGAAGGTAATGTTGAGCTGCAGAGGAGGAGAGGGGGCAAGGAGAAATTATCTCTGGCAGAGGAAATCGCTTGAGCAAAGTCATGGAAACGACACTACAAATGGCTTAATTGAACTGGAGTTCTAAGTGGTGGTATGCAGCCCTGTGTGAAATAAATCTAGACCAGTAGTCAAAGGCTCAATTATGAAGATTTGGTTTTGCAAGCTAAAGAGTTTGGACTTTATTCTATAGGGAAAGGAAATCCATTGAAAAGATCCATGGAATCAAGGAGTAAGTATGGATTAGCTATTTTTTAAAAAGAATGAAAATACTTCTGGCAGCCAAAAGAAAACTAGAAGAGAACAAACATGATTAGAGGCATGGATGTCAATTTGGCTAATTATTAAATAGTGCAAGTTAAAAGTCCTGAGAAGCTGCACTATCTCACTAGAAGTGGGATTTGATGGTAGCTGCTGTGAAATGGCAGTGCTAAGAAGGCTGGATGGAGGAATTTGCCTCTTCATTGAATGTGGGGGGTGAGATGTCAAATAGGAATTTTCAAAAATGAGTTACTTGTAACATTGGAAATAGACTAGTTTGTTCAATGAGAACATCAGAAGAGGAGACTGAACCTCTGAAAACATTTCACTGTCAAGCAGAGAAAGAGAAATTAGCTTTTGCATGTTATAATAGGTAGTGAGAGATATCATGGGGCAGGAGAGATGGCATAATGACATACAAAGAACATAAGAGACATCTGGTCATTATTTGAAATTAAGCTGATGCAGAAGAATTTTATTTCCATTCCAAACAGATTATGAAAGAAGTATTTTTGAAATACTTAGGGTAAAAAACAAGAAAGGGACTCCTTAGATTCCAGAGTGAAGAAAAAATTTCAAGGTAAGATTAATAATCAGAAGCCCAACATTTCCAGTTATCAGAACTGGGAAACAGACCCTAAATGCTGGGTCTGATATTTTAGGTACCCTCCCAGGGAAGCCTAGGCCATGGGCTGCTTACACAAGGAGACTGAGTATGTGTTATCTGCAAAAAGCTTTGAGACAGGAAGGTATTCTAATGCATCTTTGAAAGCAAAATTCTGACCATTAGCCATGAGTGAAAATGAGTCATTTCTGAGAAACATGCAAGGTGAAATAGCTTTAAACAAATTTTTGAGTTCCAAATTTGTATTACTTATGTGATGTGAGAATGGCAAGTTGAGAAATTAACGAAGTTCTAATATAAACTCTTGAAACCATGACCACAAGGAAGAAGTGAATATGAGCTGGCACTCAATGGGTGTCACTGCAAACGAGGGCTCCTGAAATACCTCTGTGTAAGTCATCTCGGGCTGCCATAACAGAATACTACAGACTGAGTGGCTTAAACAACAGATTTTTTTTTTTTTCCTCACAGTCCTGGGAGGCTGGAAATCCAAAATCAGGGTGTTGGCAGTGCTGGTTTCTGGTGAGGTCTCTCTTCTTGGCTTGCAGGTGGCTGCATTCTCACTGTGTTTTTACATGGGGTGTCCTCTGTGTGCATCTTCCTGTTTATTCATCCTCTTTTATGAGAACATATGTCCCATTAGATTAGGACCCCAACCTTATGATATTGTTTTAGCTTAATTACTTTTTTAAAGACTCTACCTCCAAATACAGTCACATTGGGGATTGAGGCTATAACATACGGATTTTGAGGAGACAATTCAGTCCATAACAATCTCCACGAAGATTACTTAAAACATTCAGGTCACCTATGGGGACCCATAATTAAAGAGAGTCAGAAAATTCAACAAATAGAATTCACACCCTAGAACTAGAAATAATAGAACTAGCCAGAGGAGACATTAAAATAAATGTGTAAAAGTTGAAATAGATAGAAGAAGAAAAATAACCACAGGCACCAAACTTGACAAAGGACCCCGATCTTGTGCTGTGGGGAAATGAGCTGCATGATTTGGAAATTGTGAGCAAATACATTTGGTAAAGATGTAGATAAGTGTAAATAAGTGTTAGTAACTTGGAAATAGATCTGATTAAATTAATCAGACATGCAGCATGGGTGTAAAGATATGAGGAAGATAACATACCACAGAAAACATACAAGAGAATTTTTAGAAAAGGAGGATAGAGAAAAATGAAAGATAAGATGGCTCAGAATGTTCCTGGACTGAAAAGAGATATCAATCTTCATAATGACCGAGTAAAATATATCCTTGACAGAATGATCAAAAATAAATCTACACCTAGATATATTGCACTGAAGTTTCAGAACTCACACAATCAGAAAAAAAAGTCTTGAAAGCAATCAAAGATGAAATATCTATTGCAAACAAAGGAACAAAAATTAGAATTATAGAAGATGTCTCACAGTCATGATGGAGACAAGAAGCCTAATGGAATGATAACTTTAAAGGGTGGATGAAAAAATACTTATCAACCTAGAATTTTATACTTAGCCAAAGTATAATTCTGGGGTGAATCTAAATTTTAAAAATTCTCATAAAAATGCTTTGACAATTTATACATTCTCACCAAAAAACAAAGTCAAAAAACAGAGCATAAAAAGTCAGTAAGAGGAAATTAAATACCCTCCTCCCATAATAAGGATGAGATGGTTAGAAAATACTTGATAAACATACAGATAAATGTAAGCAAACTTGGACTGTAAAAAAACATATTGATACATAGATATTAGACAGATGATAGATGAAGTATATTACTAATTTCTTGGTCATTTTAAACACAGTATTTATAGGCACAAAAAAGAAAGCTTAATGTGGTAGATTACAGAAAGAAGTTTCGTGTGAATACATTCTAAAGGCTTATTTGGTTTGAGAATAGATTAGACATATTGATTATCTATAAACTCAAATATATATGTTTAAAATTTATGAGTGAACACCAAGAGAAAAGAAAGAATATTTAATATCGAGATAAGGAAAAGTAGAGAGGAATACAGAAGACTGTATCAATCTAAAAGTAGGATAAAACCTTTGGATGTAAAAGATAGAGACCCACTAGAGCAGGGGTCTCCAACTGGTCCCAGTACTGGTCCCAATACTGGTCCGTGGCCTGTTAGGAAGAGGGCCGCACAGCAGGAGATGAGTGGTGGGTGAGCGAGTGAAGCTTCATCTGTATTTATAGCCGCTCTCTATTGCTTGCATTACCCCCTGAGCTCCACCTCCAGTCAGTATTATGGTGAGTTGTGTAATTATTTCATTATATATTACAATGTAATAGTAATAGAAATAAAGTGCAAAATAAGTGTAATGCATTTGAATCATCCTGAAACCATCCTCCCACCAGGTCTGTGGAAAAATTGTCTTCCATGAAACCGGTCCCTGGTGCCAAAACGGTTGGGGACCGCTGCGCTACAGTATAATGGCTTCCTCTGGCAAGGGAGTAAAATTGTGGAGAATTACAAATTGGGCTGTAACTTTTTTTTTTTTTTTACATCTTTATTGGAGTATAATTGCTTTACAATGGTGTGTTAGTTTCTGCTTTATAACAAAGTGAATCAGTTATACATATACATATGTTCCCATATCTCTTCCCTCTTCTGTCTCCCTCCTTCCCAACCACCCTATCCCACCCCTCTAGGTGGTCACAAAGCACCAAGCTGATCTCCCTGTGCTATGCGGCTGCTTCCCACTAGCTATCTATTTTATGTTTGGTAGTGTATATATGTCCATGCCACTATCTCACTTTGTCACAGCTTACCCTTCCCCCTCCCCATATCCTCAAGTCCATTCTCTAGTAGGTCTGTGTCTTTATTCCTATCTTACCCCTACGTTCTTCATGACATTTTTTTTTTAAATTCCATATATATGTATTAGCATACGGTATTTGTCTTTCTCTTTCTGACTTACTTCACTCTGTATGACAGACTCTAGTTCCATCCACCTCATTACAAATAGCTCAATTTCGTTTCTTTTTATGGCCGAGTAATATTCCATTGTATACACGTGCCACATCTTCTTTATCCATTCATCCGATGATGGACACTTAGGTTGTTTCCATCTCCTGGCTATTGTAAATAGAGCTGCAATGAACATTTTGGTACATGACTCTTTTTGAATTATGGTTTTCTCAGGATATATGCCCAGTAGTGGGATTGCTGGGTCATATGGTAGTTCTATTTTTAGTTTTTTAAGGAACCTCCATACTGTTCTCCACAGTGGCTGTACCAATTCACATTCCCACCAGCAGTGCAAGAGGGTTCCCTTTTCTCCACACCCTCTCCAGCATTTATTGTTTCTAGATTTTTTGATAATGGCCATTCTGACTGGTGTGAGATGATATCTTATTGTAGTTTTGATTTCCATTTGTCTACTGATTAATGATGTTGAGAATTCTTTCATGTGTTTGTTGGCAGTCTGTATATCTTCTTTGGAGAAATGTCTATTTAGGTCTTCTGCCCATTTTTCGATTAGGTTGTTTGTTTTTTTTGTTATTGAGCTGCATGAGCTGCTTGTAAATTTTGGAAATTAATCCTTTGTCAGTTGCTTCATTTGCAAATATTTTCTCCCATTCTGAGGGTTGTCTTTTTGTCTTGTTTATGGTTTCCTTTGCTGTGCAAAAGCTTTGAAGTTTCATTAGGTCCCATTTGTTTATTTTTGTTTTTATTTCCATTTCTCTAGGAGGTGGGTCAAAAAGGATCTTGCTGTAATTTATGTCATAGAGTGTTCTGCCTATGTTTTCCTCTAGAGTTTGACAGTTTCTGGCCTTACATTTCGGTCTTCAATCCATTTTGAGGTTATTTTTGTGTATGGTGTTAGGGAGTGATCTAATCTCATACTTTTTCATGTAGCTGTCCAGTTTTCCCAGCACCACTTATTGAAGAGGCTGTCCTTTCTCCACTGTACATTCCTGCCTCCTTTATCAAAGATAAGGTGACCATTTGTGCGTGGGTTTATCTCTGGGCTTTCTATCCTGTTCCATTGATCTATCTTTCTGTTTTTGTCCCAGTACCATAGTGTCTTGATTATTGTAGCTTTGTAGTATAGTCTGAAGTGAGGGAGCCTGATTCCTCCAGCTCAGTTTTTTTTTTTTTTTTTTTTTTTTTTCTCAAGATTGCTTTGGCTATTCGGGGTCTTTTGTGTTTCCATACAAATTGTGAAATTTTTTGTTCTAGTTCTGAAAAATGCCATTGGTAGTTTGATAGGGATTGCATTGAATCTGTAGATTGCTTTGGGTAGTAGATTCATTATCACAATGTTGATTCTTCCAATCCAATGACATGGTATATCTCTCCATCTATTTGTATCATCTTTAATTTCTTTCATCAGTGTCTTATAATTTTCTGCATACAGGTCTTTTGTCGCCTTAGGTAGGTTTATTCCTAAATATTTTATTCTTTTTGTTGCAATGGTAAATGGGAGTGTTTTCTTAATTTCACATTCAGATTTTTCATCATTAGTGTATAGATATGCCAGAGATTTCTGTGCATTAATTTTGTACCCTGCTACTTTACCAAATTCATTGATTAGCTCTAGTAGTTTTCTGGTAGCATCTTTAGGATTCTCTATGTATAGGATCCTGTCATCTGCAAACAGTGACAGCTTTACTTCTTTTCCGATTTGGATTCCTTTTATTTCCTTTTCTTCTCTGATTGCTGTGGCTAAAACTTCCAGAACTATGTTGAATAAGAGTGGTGAGAGTGGGCAGCCTTGTCTTGTTCCTGATCTTAGTGGAAATGCTTTCAGTTTTTCACCACTGAGGACAATGTTGGCTGTGGGTTTGTCATATATGGCTTTTATTATGTTGAGGAAGGTTCCCTCTATGCCTACTTTCTGGAGGGTTTTTATCATAAATGGGTGTTGAATTTTGTTGAAAGCTTTTTCTGCATCTATTGAGATGACCATATGGTTTTCCTCCTTCAATTTGTTAATATGGTGTATCACATTGATTGATTTGCGTATATTGAAGAATCCTTGCATTCCTGGAATAAACCAGAGTTGATCATGGTGTATGATCCTTTTAATGTGCTGTTGGATTCTGTTTGCTATTATTCTGTTGAGGATTTTTGCATCTATGTTCATCTGTGATATTGGCCTGTAGTTTTCTTTCTTTGTGACATCCTTGTCTGGTTTTGGTATCAGGGTGATGGTGGCCTTGTAGAATGAGTTTGGGAGTGTTCCTCCCTCGGCTATATTTTGGAAGAGTTTGAGAAGGACAAGTGTTAGCTCTTCTCTAAATGTTTGATAGAATTCTCCTGTGAAGCCAACTGGTCCTGGGATTTTGTTTGTTGGAAGATTTTTAATGACATTTTCAATTTCAGTGCTTGTGATTGGCCTGTTCATATTTTCTATTTTTCCTGATTCAGTCTTGGCAGGTTGTGCATTTCTAAGAATTTGTCCATTTCTTCCAGGTTGTCCATTTTATTGGCATAGAGTTGCTTGTAGTAATCTCTCATGATCTT
This sequence comes from Grampus griseus, assembly GCF_964374135.1. NCBI lineage: Eukaryota > Metazoa > Chordata > Mammalia > Artiodactyla > Delphinidae > Grampus > Grampus griseus. Next base: position 92,348,816 of record NC_139002.1, on the reverse strand, counting down.
TTGTATTTCTGCAGTGTCAGTTGTTACTTCTCCTTTTTCATTTCTAATTCTGTTGATTTGAGTTTTCTCCCTTTTTTTCTTGATGAGTCTAGCTAATGGTTTATCAATTTTGTTTATCTTCTCAAAGAACCAGCTTTTAGTTTTATTGATCTTTGCTATCATTTTCTTCATTTCTTTTTCATTTATTTCTGATCTGATCTTTATGATTTCTCTCCTTCTACTAACTTTGGGGGTTTTTTGTTCTTCTTTCTCTAATTGCTTTAGGTGCAAGTTTAGGTTGTTTATTCAAGATGTTTCCTGTTTCTTAAGGTAGGATTGTATTGCTATAAACTTCCCTCTTAGAACTACTTTTGCTGCATCCCATAGGTTTTGGATCGTCATGTCTCCTTTGTCATTTGTTTCTAGCTATTGTTTTATTTCCTCTTTGATTTCTTCAGTGATCACTTCCTTATTAAGTAGTGTAATGTTTAGCCTCCATGTGTTTGTATTTTTTACAGATCTTTTCCTGTAATTGATATCTAGTCTCATAGTGTTGTCATCGGAAAAGATACTTGATACAATATCAATTTTCTTAAATTTACCAAGGCTTGATTTGTGACCCAAGATATGATCTATCCTGGAGAATGTTCCATGAGCACTTGAGAAAAATGTGTATTCTGTCGTTTTTGGATGGAGTGTCCTATAAATATCAATTAAGTCCATCTTGTTTAATGTATCATTTAAAGCTTGTTTTTCCTTATTTATTTTTATTTTGGATGATCTGTCCATGGGTGATAGTGGGGTGTTAAAGTCCCCTACTATGAATGTGTTACTGTCGATTTCCCCTTTTATGGCTGTTAGTATTTGCCTTATATATTGAGGTGCTGTTCCTTTGTTGGTGCATAAGTATTTACAATTGTTATATCTTCTTCTTGGATCCATCTCTTGATCATTATGTACTGTCCTTCTTTGTCTCTTCTAATAGTCTTTATTTTAAAATCTATTTTGTCTGATATGAGAATTGCTACTCCAGCTTTCTTTTGGTTTCCATTTGCATTCCATTTGAAATATCTTTTTCAATCCCCTCACTTTCATTCTGTATGTGTCTCTAGGTCTGAAGTTGGTCTCTTGTAGACAGCATATATATTGACCTTGTTTTTGTATCCATTCAGCCAGTCTGTGTCTTTTGGTGGGAACATTTAATCCATTTACATTTAAGGTAATTATCGATATGTATGTTTCTATTCCCATTTTCTTAACTGTTTTGGGTTTGTTATTATAGGTCTTTTCCTTCTCTGTGTTTCTTGCCTAGAGAAGATCCTTTAGCATTTGTCGTAAAGCTGGTTTGGTGGTGCTGAACTCTCTCAGCTTTTGCTTGTCTGTAAAGGTTTTAATTTCTCCATCAAACCTGAATGAGATCCTTGCTGGGTAGAGTAATCCTGGTTGCAGGTTTATCTCCTTCATCAGTTTAAATATGTCCTGCCAGTCCCTTCTGGCTTACAGAATTTCTGCTGAAAGATCAGCTGTTAACCTTATGGGGATTCCCTTGTGTGTTATTTTTCCCTTTCTGCTTTTAATATGTTTTCTTTGTATTTAATTTTTGACAGTTTGATTAATATGTGTCTTGACTTGTTTCTCCTTGGATTTATCCTGTATGGGACTCTCTGTGCTTCCTGGACTCGATTAACTATTTCATTTCCCATATGAGGGAAGTTTTCAACTATAATCGCTTCAAATATTTTCTCAGTCCCTTTCTTCTACTCTTCTTCTTCTGGAACCCCTATAATTTGAATGTTGGTACTTTTAATGTTGTCCCAGAGGTCTCTGAGACTGTCCTCAGTTCCTTTCATTCTTTTTTTCTTTATTCTGCTCTGCAGTAGTTATTTCCACTATTTTATCTTCCAGGTCACTTTTCCGTTCTTCTGCCTCAGTTATTCTGCTATTGATCCCATCTAGAGTATTTTTAATTTCATTTATTGTGTTTTTCATCATTGCTTTTGTTTCATCTTTAGTTCTTCTAGGTCCTTGTTAAATGTTTCTTGCATTTTCTCTATTCTATTTCCAAGATTTTGGATCATCTTTACTATCATTATTCTGAACCCTTTTTCAGGTAGACTGCCTATTTCCTCTTCATTTGTTGGGTCTGGTGGGTTTTTATCTTGCTCCTTCATCTGCTGTGTGTTTTTCTGTCTTCTCATTTTGCTTATCTTACTGTGTTTGGGGTCTCCTTTTTGCAGGCTGCAGGTTCGTAGTTCCCGTTGTTTTTGGTGTCTGTCCCCAGTGGCTAAAGTTGGTTCAGTGGGTTGTGTATGCTTCCTGGTGGAGGGGACTAGTGCCTGTGTTCTGGTGGATGAAGCTGGATCTTGTCTTTCTTGTGGGCAGGTCCACGTCTGGTGGTGTGTTTTGGGGTGTCTGTGGCCTTATTATGATTTTAGGCAGCTTCTCTGCTAATGGGTGGGGTTGTGTTCCTGTCTTGCTAGTTGTTTGGCATAGGATGTCCAGCACTGTAGCTTGCTGGTCGTTGAGTGAAGCTGGGTGCTGGTGTTGACATGGAGATCTCTGGGAGCTTTTCGCCGTTTGATATTACATGGAGCTGGGAGGTGTCTTGTGGACCAGTGTCCTGAAGTTGGCTCTCCCACCTCAGAGGCACAGCAGTGACTCTTGGCTGCAGCACCAAGAGCCTTTCATCGACACAGCTCAGAATAAAAGGGAGAACAAGTAGAAAGAAAGAGAATAAAATAAAATAAAATAAATTAAGGTAAAATAAAGTTTTTCAAATAAAAAAATAAATATTAAGAACAAAATTTGGGGGACTTCCCTGGTGGTGCAGTGGTTGAGATTCCACCTGCTGATGCAGGGGACACGGATTCGTGCCCCAGTCCGGGAAGGTCCCACATGCCACGGAGTGGCTGGGCCCGTGAGCCATGGCCGCTGAGCCTGCGCGTCCGGAGCCTGTGCTCCGCAACAGGAGAGGCCACAACAGCGAGAGGCCTGCGTACCACAAAAAAAAAAAAAAAAAGAAAAAAAAAAAAGAAAGAAAAAAAATTTTTTTAAAGTATAAAAAAAAACAAAAACGGACGGATAGAACCCTTGGACAAATGGTGAAAGCAAAGCTACACAGACAAAATCTCACACAGAAGCATACACATACACACTCACAAAAAGAGGAAAAGGGGAAAAAAATAATAAAACTTGCTCTCAAAGTCCACCTCCTCAATTTGGGATGATTCGTTGTCTATTCAGGCATTCCACAGATGCAGGGTATATGAAGTTGATTGTGGAGATTTAATCCGCTGCTCCTGAGGCTGCTGGGAGAGATTTCCCTTTCTCTTCTGTGTTCGCACAGCTCCCGGGTTTCAGCTTTGGACTTGGCCCCGCCTCTGCACGTAGGTTGCCGGAGGGCATCTGTTCTTCGCTCAGACAGGACGGGGTTAAAGGAGCCGCTGACTTGGGGCCCCGGCTCACTCAGGCGGGGCGGAGGGAGAGGCACGGAGTGCGGGGCGGGCCTGCGGCTGCGGAAGCCGGCGTGACGTTACACCAGCCTGAGGGGCGCCGTGCGTGCTGCCGGAAGGGAGGTATGGAGAGTGACCTGTGCTCGCACACAGGCTTCTTGGCGGCAGCAGCAGGAGCCTTAGCGTCTTCTGCCCGTCTCTGGGGTCCGCGCTGTTAGCCGCGGCTCGCGCCTGTCTCTGGAGCTCCTTTAAGCAGCGCTCTTAATCCCCTCTCCTCGCGCACCAGGAAACAAAGAGGGAAGAAAAAGTCTCTTGCCTCTTCGGCAGGTCCAGACTTTTCCCCGGACTCCCTCCCGGCTAGCCGCGGCGCACTACCCCCTGCAGGCTGTGCTCACGCTGCCAACCCCAGTCCTCTCCCTGCGCTCCGACCGAAGCCCGAGCCTCAGCTCCCAGCCCCACCAGCCCTGGGGGGTGAGCAGACAAGCCTCTCGCGCAGGTGAGTGCCGGTCGGCCCTGATCCTCTGTGCGGGAATCTCCCCGCTTTGCCCTCCGCACCCCTGTTGCTGTGCATTCTCCTCCGCGGCTTCGAAGCTCCCCCCTCCGCCTCCCGCAGTCTCTGCCCGCGAAGGGGCTTCCTAGTATGTGGAAACTTTTCCTCCTTCACAGCTCCCTCCCACTGGTGCAGGTCCCATCCCTATTCTTTTGTCTCTGTTTATTCTGTTTTCTTTTGCCATACCCGGGTACGTGGGGAGTTTCTTGCCTTTTGGGAGGTCTGGGGTCTTCTGCCAGCGTTCAGTAGGTGTTCTGTAGGAATTATTCCACGTGTAGATGCATTTCAGATGTATCTGTGGCGAGGAAGGTGATCTCCGCGTCTTACTCGTCCGCCAACTTCCCCCTGCATTGGGGTTTAACTCTTTCTAATACATCAGTTCTGGAAAAATAAATTAGTCCAAATTGTTAAGCAAAATGTTAACGTGTGTTAAATGTGTGGATAGATAAGGTTTGTTGGTTGTGACAGTTGGTATATTTCTGTATGCTTTAAATATTTATCATATTACCAAAATTTAAAATGTACATTGGTGTCAGGTAAAGCTGTGTTCTTATCCCATTCCTCACATTTACTAGGTAACTTGGGTAAAATTATTCAATTTCTTTATGTTTCAGTTGCTTGATTTTTAAATGTATACACTATTACAATATTCCCTACCTTTCTTAACAGTGTGAAGTGTATGGCCCAGTATTTGGAGAAAACATGGTAACTGGTAGAAATAAAACAGTTTATTTCATGCAGCAGCATGAAACCAAAGAAAGGAGAATTTTTAAAAAGGGAAAGGAGGTATCATTTGTTTCACATGCAAGCTGAATGTTCAAATTACTGACACTGACCACTGGATTTGATGAGGTCACTGACGAAGCTTACCTGAGCAATATGGGGAGATTGGTGAGAGCAGCAGACTGTGGACATGAGTTGAAGAGGGGAAAGAACAGATAAGAAGAAGCTTGCAACATATTGTTTGAAACAAGAAAGCAAGGAAGAATCACCTATTTATTTATAGAAGCAAGAGAGAAAGCAGGAATTTTAAAAATGGGAAGCTGCAGATGTGAAGTATTTTAAGTAATTTGGTTGTGAAAGAAAAGGGGTCAGTGACTAGGGATAGACAGAGGGTCGTGTGTGTGTGTGTGTGTGTGTGTGTGTGTGTGTGTGTGTGTGTAAAGGCAAGGATTTTGGTGTGTTAACAGACTGAAAGGAGAGGTCCAGTAGCAAGGGGGAAGATGGTAATCTAGGAGCAGAGTAGAACACTGATGGATCAAGGTCCTACAAGAAAAAGCAGCGGTGCGAATTAAGGACACGCATGGTAGAGATGGCTTTAAGCAAGAGAGAATCACTTGTCTGAGATCAGAAGACTGTGAAGGGTCAGGTGCTGACAGTGATAGTGTTTACATGTGAGTGAAGGACAGTGAGGGGGTTTATGACTCTTACCTTCAACTTTGTCTGTGAAAGATTTGAGGCAGTGTCCTCCACTGAGAAAGAATGTGTACTTCCACTATTGTTGTTTGTGTGCTTCTTCCCTATCAAGAATAAGGACTCAAGCATTGAAATACTCCAAAAAGGATGCTTTTCCTCTGATGAGAAAATTGGATTCAGGCTCAAGTCTCCTTCTCTAAAGAAGGGTTTTTGTATGTGAACCATCATTGTTTGAGACTTCAAGTTGCCACGCTCATTTCAGAAAGTCATGAAAAGTTTCACTAAGGGAACAGGAACCAAGATTGCACATTTTCTTGTCCTCTACAAAATCAGCTTTCCAAAAATAGACTCATACAAGCTGTAGTCACAGTGGAATGTCATGTTTCTATTATTGCGATGACATAAAATCATTAAACCACTGCTAGTAGTAAAAACAGTCATGTCTGGTAATAGAACTGCTCTGTGCCCATTCAAAGGGAATTGCATTTTAAATGACACATGCAGAGCAATGACGGGAGGGGCAGGGACTGAGACGTGACTTCCACAATAATTTATTACATGTCCCCCTTTGATCTTGCTGCGGCACTCATGTTCTTTGTTCTGAAAAGTGGTGTCGTACGGACTGGAGTGCATGAACGCAGGTGGTAAGAAGGTTTCAAATTTTTTTTGAGTCATCTGCTAATTTTTTAATAATATTTCCTGTATTTAAGGAAAAAATATTGAAAACATATTAGAAGTTCCTAATATCAAGATTCAACTCCTGCCTTCCTAATCTCAGAAGGTTTTTTTGGTCTAGACTTCTCTTTATATCACATATATCACACAAGCAGAATTATGACTACCTACTATATGTAAGGCATGTGATCTGTTAATCCCCACATAATCCAATGAGGTAGATATTATTACCATGGACAAATGAGTGCACTGGCATCTCAAGATTGAACTCAATTTTCCAATATCAATTGGGATTCAAACTCCGGTCTGAATAAAAATATTTGAGATTTAAAAGAGACACTGAATCAAATGTCACTTTCGAGTTCTGAACCTACTGAAGAATGGACAAGGAAGCTTTGACTTCCTCAGATGTTCAGATATTAACTTTACTAGTAGTAAAGGTGTACTGAGAAACACACTTGGTACATGAAGCCAAAACAGACTTCCTATCATCCCCCTAAAACTGGCCCCTGACCCCTCCTATGGTGAGAGGTGTAGTTACAGAGCAGATTAATTGCATGTAGGAATAAAGCCTGTCTCTCACCTTCCACGAGCAGGTAATACAGGTGCTCTAATCCTATACAGTAGAGCCACTCCTCTTCTTGTGGGGAGAGAAATGGTCAGAGGTATAGGATTGGATTCTAACCAACACCTTCAAGAGAGCCAGAGGTTTATCGGTAGAGGAAATAAATCATTCCCCCGGACATCGCACATACTTTTCCCACAGCATCTTACTCTATTAACTGTATTAGTTTAGTACACATAGCAGTCTTATGATCTTCCATGTAATGAGCTTCTTAAGAGTAACAAGTGTATTGATCAAACCATGACAAAATACCAGGAAACACACACTAGGACTGATGAAAGAACATTATATTGGAGGCATTCACCATGGTAGAGGTCTATGCTCTCCAATTTCCCATTGTACTTTGGGGGCTGCATACAGGAATCTAGCATATCTAAGCATTGACTACCAGGAGGCTTTTAAGAAATTAACTAGCAAAATGATAGTTCCTTCCCTAGCATGATTAAGGGCCAGAATCCATCAACTACATGTATGACATCGTCTTAGCTCCAAGTCTAGTCTTGTTCTGCTAAGTTTGACATCCATAGATAAGAGAACACAAACCTCTTCCTTGACAGGGTCAGTGTGCTAATGTGTAAGCCTTAGAGCCCCAGCTCTTTGCCATCCCTGAACATGGCTGAATCTGCTACATCAGCATTGTACCAGACTTGACTGCTTAAGCATTTTGCTGTAGCTACCTTCCACACGATCTGCAGGAGACCCACTCCTTCTTTGGTAGACTGGCATGTAGGGAATAAGTTTTGGACAAGCCAATTCTTACTTCTCAATGTTGGCTTGATTTTTGTCTTCTTATCACACCATGGTGCTTAGTACTGTGTATTGCAATGTGTAACTGTTGCAAAAAAGGAAATAATGCATAAATGAATGAATGAATGATTATGTAGGAAAAAAAAAGTGTAGTTACTTGGGCTGTTTTTCCCTCACACCACTTCTCCATTCTTCTCCTGTCAAGAACTACAAACAGATGCCTAGGCATTAATTAGGAATGGAAGTATAACTCTCTTCTATATGATAAATCTCCTTCTTTGATCTGAAACTCAGAATCACTTCATTGTCAAATAATCCTTATCACATCAACAGTGGAGTCGCAGATAAAATAAGCGTTCTCTAAGTCTCTTAATGAAAGCTCTCAAGTTTATCTTTTAGTTCCTTTTGAGATGTGATTAAAAAAAACCTCCCTTATTTATATTTAAAAATTCCCTGGAATTAAATCCTGAATTCTAGTAATAGCTAGCACTTTTGAATGTTCGCTGCGTGTGGGTGCTGTAATAAACACTTGACCTAGATTATCTCATTTAATCCTCACAGAAACCAAATGAAGTATTTACTGTCATTATCCCTATTTGATGAAGAGGATACTGAGGCTCACAGAGAATTAACAACTTGTCCAAGATCATCTGATGTCGAGTAATCAAGAGTGAATGACCTGAAAGCACACACACCAGCTGGGACCAGCCTTTGATTGAGGGGAAAACGTACAGAGACAGAGCGGTAGCAGGTGAGCAAGCTTCTCAATGCCAGGTGCACAGGGAACTGGTGAGTAAGACATCAGACTTGAGAGGGGTCCCAGTCTTGAGCTGTGGGGCTCCTAAGCTTCATTGTTGGGGGAACACCAGCTCTTCCTCTAGGATGGTTTGGGGCTGAGGTCCAAACTTTGTGGTTACAGTTCTGTGATGTAGCGGATTCCTGACAGGGCTGGAAGCCCTGTCAACCTCAGCATTTATAACTGAGAGTTTCTCTTTTGGTGGGATCAGGGTCCAGGACCCAAGCCTTTTGTTTAGATTATTGACCTTCAGCTGTGTTCTATCTTATCAGCATTCTATCAGGATGCCTGCCTTAAGTACTCAGTTTTAACCAGTTTCCATATCTTTTGGGTTTTAATTTCCAAATGATGCTGCTCTTTGAAGGAAGGAGGGATGGCAACTGTCTCTCTGGGAATGTGGCCTGCTAGGTATCCAGGTCAATCAAATGAATCCTTGCCTATCACTGAGCTATTATGTGGTGGAACCTTTATTCAAGTACTACAGTCTGATGCCAGGGTCTTTCTAGTCTTAAATGATTTGCAATAAGAACTTGATATACTATCCATATGTTCATTTCAGGTAGTATCATAGTCTACAGTATATACTTTTCCTGTCATATATAGTTTTTCTCGTATTCCTAGTTGGCCATTTTAAATACTTACATGTTATTCACCTATTTCTAACCCTTATAACTCACCATCCTGTTACTGTATGCTCTGTTAGTGTGGGAGATTTAATTTGGCTGTGAACCATCTAAAGAAGATATGTTGTTGACTATGGAATCGATAGGCTTATATACTGGGGTGCTGTTTGGGCATGGATGGTAGGGAGATCCTAAGAGGTGGGGTTTCTTAGAAGAAAGGATAAATCCAAATTCAGAGTTTGTGACTTCTCTGCTATATATGGGTATCTTTAGATTTTAAACTAGAACTAATCATACTAAGAACTTGTCTTTGTGTCAGTTGGGTTATGTGGTTACAGAGTTATTTGTTATCTTGAATTCTTTTTGTTTATGTCACAGTGTCTAATTTCACTCTTTCCAGTCATTCTCACTTTAACTTTATAAATTTATAAACTTTATAAACATAGACTGTATTGACCTAAGAGAACACATCAGTAATGTAGCAGTGATAACATCTTTACCACCAAGTAGAAGGTTCATGAAGTCAGAAGTGTAATCTGTTTTGTTGATTGCCATGTATACCTGGTGCATAGATACTAAAGCAAATGGTTGCTCAATGAACATTTATTGTTTTAACAAGGAAAATAATGAGTTAATCTTTTGCTATGAAAATTAATTATTAAACCAGTTAAATTGTCTTGGGATTTCAAGGTATATTTTTAGTTGTGTTTATTTATTAAATTAGAGGTGAAAGGCAGGATTTTCATAGTAAGAATTCTTTAGCAGGATGAGATGGGAAATGTCATCACTGTTGCTTATTTTACCACATGCAAGTCTTTGGTTTTCACTGGTGAAGGGCCAATATTTCCAAAATGAATTTTTAAAAAAATCTTGTGATTGTAAGTAGTTTCAGGTGTGTAGAAGTGTGTGCGCGCGTGTGTGTGTGTGTGTGTGTATGTATGGGGAGAGCAGATAATGATTTGAAAAATATACTCATTTCTGGTGATCATCCTTGGTTTTGGATATATAGCTTCCCTCTCTCTAAAAAAGAGAAAAAGAATGTTCATTTGGAAGGGACCAGAGAAATCCCTGCTTGCACATCTCTCCCCTGTAGATAATTATTCCATATTATGTAAGATGCTGAGGCCTTATTTCCTAATTTCATGTCCTTGCACAAGTTGCTTCATCTTCCTGTGCCTTCTTTCCCCATTGACAAAAAGGGAATAATAATAATACTGATGTCATAATTTGGTTGTGAAGAATCAGTGAGTTACTACATATAAAGTATATAGAGCAGTGCCTGGTGCAAAGTAAGCACACAATAAACGTTATCATTACTGTTAGTTTCATATGCTAATGCATAAAACATTGCTTTATCCAAGCAACTTAACACAAGTCAGGAATGGATGATCTCTGGTTTTGGCACCAATGTTCCATAATCCTATAGAGAGCCTTCAAGACTCCCTAGTTGTCTCTTTATGAAAATACAGGTCAAATCAAACCAAAACACATATGAGAGACCACATAATGCCTGTTATGTCTGAATGAAATTGGGTGTCCTGGGACCCCTCCAATCCTCTTTGACATGTCCTCAAACTCTGAGAATGGCCTGGCTTCCTTTGCAGTGTTTTTTAAAACTGGGACTAGCCCAAGACTGACAATGGTGATAGATGAGGAACATTCTAGGTTGGTACCTCTGAAACCTCAAGTCACCAACTCTACGTGCAATCCCAATTCGGAAGAGTTTGGAAGGAGCAGAATGAGGTGAACACCTGATTTTTTTCCCCGTCAACATTTCCAGCCTAATATTGTAGGCAGAAGACTAAGACATGGCTTGCGATGGTCCTGCTAGGCAACAGTACCATGGCAATGAATAGAGGCTCCTTCAGGCAATGAAATATGTAGCTTTTAAAAATGAAAAAAGGGGGCTTCCCTGGTGGCGCAGTGGTTGGGAATCCGCCTGCCCATGCAGGGGACGCGGGTTCGTGCCCCGGTCCAGGAAGATCCCACATGCCGCGGAGCGGCTGGGCCCGTGAGCCATGGCCGCTGAGCCTGCGCGTCCGGAGCCTGTGCTCCGCAACGGGAGAGGCCACAGCAGTGAGAGGCCCGCGTACCGCAAAAAAAAAAAAAAGGAAAAAGAAAAAAGGAATATGACTATACCTTTACATCAAAACACACATACACGGCCAGCTGGATTTCAAGAATGTGTGAAGATTTCTTGAGTATTATTTGAAGGTAGTCTTCTGATTTAGCTTTCTGTAAACTGGCTTTGGTGCCCTTCTTTCTCTTTCCCTGGCCCTTATGCATATGACACTCTTCCCAATGACCCACTCTCTGACTTTCTTTAGATAACTTGAAAATATTGACTGTACAGACACCAAAGGTGAAAGGGATCTTCATCCCCACTGAACTCCAAAGAGCAATTCTCTTTTCTCACTCCCAGAGGAATGTTTGTAATCTTGTTAGAAGTATTTCTGCTGTACTATAATGTCTACAGAAAAGAATAATAATCAAAGTTTCTCATTAACTACATTTTAATGGGCTTCATTAAAAAGTCAGCTTACCCCAGTCTCAAAGTGAAAATTAAAAAAAAATTCACTTAATAAATGAAATACACATGTAAAAGTTAAGATGTTTTTAGTCAAAATAATATGATGAAAATGTAGAATCCATCACTGTATTTCAGAGTTCTTAGATCCAGGGATTTTTTTAATAAAAAGTGAAAGGCCTCTATCCTTACAAAATAGACATATACACAAAATAAAACCTATAAAAATTTTGAAGGTAAATCCAAGAGATGTATTTGATGAAGCCTATTCAGATATATCATATAGAAGTGTATAGATCTCAGATTAAAACCCCTGCATTGACTCAGGTTATTGCCAGACCCTTGCAATCAGTGCATGATGAGACCCTACCATGCGGTGAATGGGTTACAGGTGTGCCAAGACCATAGTTCCTTTCTATCTTCAAGGCAGAGAGATAGGGTCAAGGGTAGCTAAAACCTCAGGGTCTTTTTCCTCTCATTGTGAGCAAGCATGACAATTTCCCCCATTAAACTCTAGAAGTCTTATTTTCTACATGATTTTTAACATGAAATGGGGTGGACATAGTGCTAAAGAATTAATTGTTCATTTATTCTTTCAGTGAAAGTTTTTTGAATACCTCTTATTAATTATGAACAAGTGTGTTAGATATGGGTGGAGTAATAAAGGTGACTAAGTTGATTCTCTAACCTTGAGGCAATCATAGCTACAAGGGGAGATAACCAAATAATGAAGTAAACCACCCGTAGGCCGTATGTGAAGACCTGTCGGAGCACAGAGGAGAGTCAGCCTAATTTTATTTGGAATGAAAAGCAGGGTGAGGACGCTGAACTTTGTGCATTAGGGGGAGTTCACCAAAATGAGTGTATGACGTAGTATCATTTTGCCAATAAATAATTTTCTGTTACAACATTTTTAATGGTTGCATACTATGTCACTGTGTGGATATAACACAAATAATTTAATTGAGCCCTTATTTTTTTGTCATTGGGTTAGTTCCATTTTTTGGCGACTATGAACAACATTGAGATAAAGATTTGTATGCTGAAATCATAGTACATGGCCTGTGATTCTCTTAGAATACAGCCCTAGATGTGAAATTACTGGCTCAAAGGACCAGCAGTTTTTTAAAGCTTAAGTAAATTTTCTCAAGCTAACATTATAAAAGAGTAGGGCTTTGGGGCCAAACTTGAGTTCAAAATATAAACATTCCTTTTGTTGGTTATTGACCTTGGGCAAGTTGCCTAAGGTTTATTACCTTTAGTTTCTGCCTTTAATAAATGAGGTTCATAATACTTACTTTGAAGAGCTGCTTTAAAAACTGTAGTGGAGGGCTTCCCAGGTGGCACAGTGGTTGAGAGTCCGCCTTCCGATGCAGGGGACATGGGTTCGTGCCCTGGTCCGGGAGGATCCCACGGCCGCTGAGCCTGCGCGTCCGGAGCCTGTGCTCTGCAACGGGAGAGGCCACAACAGTGAGAGGCCCGCGTACCGAAAACAAACAAACAAACAAAAACAACTGTAGTGGAGTGTAATAAATACTTATCGAATCTCCCTTTTATTTTTGACAATAGGTACCAGTTAGTTGCTAAATCCTAGCAATAAAATTCAAATGTTCTAAATATTTTAGGTTAGCAACATTAATTTCTAACAGGAAATGTGCACTATCTAAATAACTGTGTGGTATAGTTGCACTCAATTCATTATATGGCCCGCATTTCGAAAATTCCGACTCCTTGTCCATATAAATAACTTTAAAATTGCTGGACTCTGGTCTGAAATTTGCTCCTAAAATATAGGAAAGTTCCAGAATTGCACAAAGAGACAGAAATCTGGGATAAAATCCATATTCTTCCACCTATTTCCTGTGTCACTTAATCTCTCAGACCCTCAGTATTATCATCTGAAAAAGGAACATAAGGTTACATTCTCTTTCTGCTTCAACAAATCAAATGAGTAATATAAATAAAAATATATAGATGATAGATGGATCTCTAAATTGGTATTCTGGTATAACCCATTATTCATATTGGTTTTTAAATCTATCATGAATCTCTTTACTTATGGAAAAAAGAATAGGCATCATGTAAAGTGTACACTTCTCTCATGCTTGTCAGTGTATTGTGAGTTTTTCATATTATCTTGATGTGGGGCACTGACTTGAAGGATCTGGACTTATTTTTGAACTCTCGTCAGCGTTCCATGATTAACGTTGCCCAGAAGAGAAATGCTATTTTGCATCCTGCATCTTCAGTGCAACTGTCAGCAAATAAGGAAGGCATCGTCTTTACCATCCTTATTGCTAACGTAAGAAGCAGAAAAGAACAGCTGGATTTTCACACACTGGGCTGGTAGAAGCACTGGCATTTAGTGAAATCTGTTTTCAATTTCTACCTACGTCTTTTTTGCTTTAAGAACGTGTTTAAAGGGGAAAACAGCATTTTTATCCCAAAGCCTATTTTTAAACTCCAAATCTGGGATATTTACAGATCTCAAAGTTGTTCATCTCAATGTTGCTTTTCCTCCTTGACATAAAAATGCAAAGTTAATGCTGATTGCATAGTATCTATTTTGCTTATCTACTTTTACTGCTGTATTTTCTCTGTGTCCTAAATTCCCTGTAATGTTTCAGTTTCTCTCTGTTCTCCAATTTGGCTAAAATTTATAATGGCAGTGGGTAGAAATAATCTTTTTAAAATGAAGAATTGGAAGGGTAATCTTGCTGCAATAAAAGGGCAATACTATAGCTCAGACATTTGCTCTTCAAACAGGAAAAAAAAAAATCTGTAGCCTCTAGAGTTACAGTGAGCCAAAATTAGGTAGAGTCTATATGGTAATTTTGTTGAATCAGTTTCTTTTTTGTATTGCACACGTGGTGGGATCGTGAAATAGTGCAGCCACTTTGTAAAGCAGTTTGGCAGTTCCTCAAAACGTTAAACATAGAGTTATCATATGATCTGGAAATCCTGCCCGTAGGTGTATACTAAGAGAATTAAACGTATTTCTACACAAGATTTTGTACATGAATATTCATAGCAGCATGATTCATAATAGTCCAAAAGTGGAAACAACCCAAATGTCTGTCAGCTAATGAATGAATAAATGAAGTATGGTACATCATAAAATGAAAAATTATTTGGCCACTGAAAAGGGATGAAGTACTGATACATGCTATAACACAGGTGTACTGTGAACACATGATGGGCAATGAAAAAATGGCCACATATTATATTACTCCATTTGTGTGAAGTGTCCAAAACTGACAAATGCACAGAAACAAAAAACAGATTACTAGTTTCCAAGAGTGGGAGGCAAAGGAGACTGAGGAATGGTTGCTAAAGGGTATGGGATTTCTTTTTGAAGTTATGAAGTGTTCTAAAATTAGGTTTTAGGGATCATTGCACAGCTCTGTGAATATACTAAAAACCACTGAATTACATACTTTAACACAGTGACTTTTTGGCATGTGAATTATATCTTAGTTAAAGCTCAGATAAAAGTAACATATATTCATTAATAAAAAATAGAAATTGAGAATGGTGAAAATGAATGGGGAAATCATGACTGAACAGTTTAGCATCATAAGCCTTTCATGTTTAACATTCTTTATAAACATTTCTATTTTTAATGACTTTGGAATGTCTTTTAACTAAATGAACCACAATTCACTTAAGCATTTCTTTGTTTCAAGTGTAGATGATTGCCAACTACTCACTAGTATCAGATTTTATTTTTTCTTTTTTATTGAGAACCAGGCAAAGTGTCTGTGGTCACCGACACACACTTGTTATAGTGGTCAGTCTTCTAGGACCTGAACATATACTCCAGGACATAACTAGCGGCTGGCAGCCTGGTTATCATAGAGGTACTTGTCCTCTCACCTGGGCCACCGCTATCACTGTAACTCATTGTAGGAATAGAGACCTACAATGACACAGCCAACAGTAATTGAAAATGTCTTTCATATACTCCTTATATGGGGGAAAATGTGGGTGTCCATTTTTTCTCATTGAAAACATATTTTAAGACTTCACGTAGCTAAACGTGGCAGGCTAGTAATTCACAGACTTGCAGGCCACAAACTCTGATAGTCTAGGATGGAGAATAGGACAACAGATTAGTTGAAAAACTTCCTGTGTCTTTTTACTAATGCAAGATTTAGTACATTTAAGGATATTATAATGAGATCAAATCAAATTTACAGCAGAATGAGGGAATGAGAATAACAAATGGAGGTCAAAATGTGCTTTCACGGTTCTCTGTTGCACCAGTTAGATCTACAGGGCAGAGACTTAACGCAAGTTGATGTGTGATTGCTCCAGTTTTAAAACAATGCAATTCAGTTTACATCTGGTTTCATTATGGCTATTGAGATAGCACTTGAGTAATTCAAAGATAAGAGAAATGGTAGGGGTAGGGGTATCGAGTGTATGTATGGAAGTGTATTTCGATCCTGCACTTTATTGTTATAACATGCAGGGATCTAGTAACTCTTTAACATGTAGTCTGTTATGATTTCATCTGATATAACTGAGAGCTAGCAGCTTTGCCTCTCAAAGAAGTCATGTGGTCAGTCCCACTAAATGTGACACATTCACTGTGTGGTAGAGACAATTCAGGGAGTAGACTTAGACGTACAGTCACATGACGTGGTGCTTAAACTAAAGTAAAATGAGTGTGCTAACACTTTGTTTTCACCTCTTCAGCTTCACAGCAGTTTATAAAAGGGAGATGTTTGTATGAGAAAAAGTCCCCATTGGGAATTAATGCCCAAGTCTCTACAAAATTTTACATAAAATAAACAAATATTATCATAGGACCTGATATGTTACCAAGTCATTTCATGGAGTAATTAACACATATCCTGTCCTAATCCTATGGGAATGTTTATATTACAGAGTTTACAGTATATAGACACAGAAAGTGATTTTAACTTTTCAATAATCAAAGTATAAAAATAAGAACGGGGACAGAAAGTAAGAAAATCAAATCACATTTGTGAAGCCCCTATTCGAGCACTATCCTAGAAGATTCTAAAGTGTTAACACATTCAGTCCTGCAGATCACAGGAGGTGGACCTCATTATCTCCATTTCACAGAGAAGGAAGCTGAAGGTCCCAGATCACAAGCCAAGGCCTTAGGCGATGTGCAATTCAGCGCAACAGCTTTTAAAGCTTACATTTTTACTTGAGGCCACGTATTCTAAACCCAGTCATGATGTTGGGAAGACACTCTTCTTTAGAAGAGTCTGCAAGTGATGACTTGCAGCGTCACTGCCTTGCAGACCTTGATTAAATTCTTAATACAGTAGTCACCCTCACATTTTATTGGTTACATGTGTTTTCTACAAGGTTATAATTCATTCTTTGGTAAGGGCACTGGGAAAGCCCAAATCAAAAGTAATCTTGATTAGAGAAAAAAATGCCGTGGGAAGGAAGACTGGACTTTCTTCACATGTTCAATATTGTTCCTGGTGCAGACTCTTCCTGACACACACACACTTTGGTCATACCTTAAATTAAAGTAAATAAACAAAAAGATAAAGATAAGCTGGCCTCATAGTAACTGGATAAATGTATGGACTCCACAGCATCCACTAGAGGATGATAGACCAACGAGAGCTCAGTTCAGCCCTTACCCTGCAGTGGAGAAATCAATGAGAATTCTGTCGGCTTTGTTATTAGAGCACCATCCCATGTCTTTTCTAAATACTACTCCTTCTTACCATTTAACAGTGTATAAATGATACACTATGAGGCTCCATTTCTTTCCACAGTCTTTGAAGCTCTTTCCCTTCTGTATTCACTCCATTCACTCCATTCTTAGGGAAACCATTCTGGCTTCACTAAGGGCAGAGGGATGGATGCCAACGGCTCCTGGACCTAGAACCTTCCAATTCACCTTCAGGTACTAGACAGCTTTACCAGCCCACAACTGACAACAATCATTGTGACCAAAAGATGTCATATTAGTTTGCTCAGGCTGCCATGACAAAATACCATAGGCTGGGAGGCTTATACAACAAAAATTCATTTTCTCGTATCCTGGAGGCTGGAGGTCCAAGTCCAAGGTCAAAGTGCCAGAGGGATTGATTTCTGGTGAGACCTCTCTCCTTGGCTTGCAGGAAAGGCCTCACATGGCCTTTCCTCTGTGCACACACATTACTGGTATCTCTTCCTCTTCTTAAAAAGACACCAGTCCTAGCACAACATTGTAAATCAACTATACTCCAATAAAAATTAATTAAAAAAAAATCCTACTCAGGGGGGAAAAAAAAGACACCAGTCCTATCAGATTAGGGCTTCACCCTTTTGACCTCATTTAACCTTAGTTACCTCCTTAGAGGTACTATCTCCAGACAGTCACACTGGGAGTTGGAACTTCAACATAAATGAATTTTAAGGAGACAGAATTCAGTCTGTAACACGTAAGACTGCATTGTTGTTCAGAGGAATTAAACTCCAGCCCCTGGATCTTTGTAATCACCAGAGGGATAGAGAGGGGAAATTTAAAAATGCTCCATGTCCAGGCCATACCCCAGAACAATTAAATCAGAATCTTCTAAGCTAGGGAAGGGCATAGTAAGCACTTTTTAAAACCTCCCCATGTAACTATAAATTTACATCCAGGATTAAAAACAGAGACTTAAGTTGTTTAAGACCTATTGGTCCAATGCTTAATGCATACAATGTTGTGAATCCTGTTGGGGAAAAGGAAAGAAGAATTAATGCTGGCATTTTAAGCATATTATAATGTGCTTACAAAGAATATGTACGGTATATTATACTTATTTTTATCAATACACTGTATTGCATGATATACTGAAAAACAAATACCATATACCATAGTATACTTAGGGATGTAAGTACAAGATAATAGACACAGTTCTAGAATCAGACAGCTAGGGTTCTAATTCTGATTACGTGATCTTAACATTCCTGAGAAAAATAAGAATGATGATAATAGTATCTATCTTTGTTATGAGATTAAATGAGATTATACCTGCAAAGCTTCAAATGATCCGTCAGTATTATTATTAGCAATAAAGAAGTCAAATGCAGAAAAACCGAAAGTGTCTGTTTCCATTTATCTTCTCCCTGATACACTGAGATCTTCAATCTTTGAGATTCAGCAGTGTGTCCTTGCAAAGCCTAAATTATCTACGTTTTATATATCAAAGTGGTGGGACTTGGGACAGTCAAAGGGCATATGGAAATAGCAGAAACAGTAGTTAAGGTCACGGTAGAGATACTGGAAAAGCTTCGAGCAAACTTCTACCTATTGGAGGTGATTTGGGGACACTGTGCGGATGTTGCTAGAGCCCTCGCAGAGCGTAAAGGCAGCCTTTTATAGGTCACTCCTGTTCTGTTGGAATATTAGATTTTTTGTCATTAATTTTAAGAATCCACGAACCCAACTTGCTGAAAATTTTCAGGAGATATCAAACAAATGTGTTTTGAGTTGAAGCTGCCCTATGTTTGTCAGCTTTTTCTAAAACACTGAGCAGTTCAGTTTGGCATTTCAATCTGTCTCCTCTTATATTTATATTATAAAAAAGCAGACCTGGTAGAAATGTTGCTTCTGAGCCCTGAGAATGGTGAAAGGATAAATCTTTTGTTCACTTCTGTTAGAGATGTTTCATTATTCTCATTTGAAGTGTGTGGGAAGCCTTTCCTGTCTAATCTTTAGCATTTTGATGAAATTGCCATAAAAAGCTTTTCTGTGTTTTGTGTGAATCTTGATCTCAATTGGAGGTTTAAAGGGGGTTAAAGGGGTCTATTTTCCTGGTATGTTTAAAGTATACTGCTTCTGTGTAGAAACACTGACCAGCTAAGGAGGGTTCATCTTAAATCATTTAGTGGTTAAATGCATGGCTTCACAGCTAACCTGCCCAGTTTGAAATTTTGCTTTTGACATTCACTAGCTTACTTGCTCTAAAACTCAGATTACTCATCTGCAAAATGAGGGTAATAATGGCAGGTACTTCCAAGTTGTCGTGAACATTAACTTTGCCACTGCATAGGAAACACTTAGAACACTGCTAGGTCCATGGCCAGCATCACTCTGTGTTAAGGATTCCTGAAGCTTACTTTAAGCTGCTTTTGCCAAACCCACTAAAGGCATTAGTCTAATGTCTAGGAGAAAGAAAACTCGCCTCTAAGCCACACTGGTCTGGGTTTGAATCTTGACTCCTTCACTTAGGAGATGAGTACTTTTAAGTAGTAATCACTAGTAATCTTTGTTAACTCATTTCTAAAATGGAGCAACTATAAGGTCCCCTTTGTATATTTGGTGTAATGATTAAATGAGATGAATTTACACTGTCCCTGTCTGAGTTTAAGTCACGATTTATTACCTCTTGCCTTCGGGGTTGCAGAAGCCTCACAACTGGTCTTGCAGCCTCTGTTCTTACCCATTCACTAGCCACTCATCATGCAACAATCTAAATAATTTAAAATATAAATTAAATCATGATACTTTCCTGCTTAATATGTTTATTGGCTTTCTATAAATTTTTGGAATAAACGCCAGTCTTACAACCATGGTATATGTGGCCATGTCACAATAATCTACCCATGCCTAAATTTCCAAGCTTATCTTGAACACTGCCTACTCCCTTGTTCAATATATTCTAGTCACACTTGCTTTTCTTATGTTCCTGGAACATACCAAGCTCTTTTCTACCTCAGGACCTTTGCACATGTTCATGCTTACAAAATTCTGGCATCTATAAGGGGTCAGTGTTCCTTTTCAACCTGTACATCTCTACTCAAAGTCATCTCTTCAGACAGGCCTTTTCTTACCATCTGATCTAAAGTGGGCAGCCCTCCAGGGTGATCTGCATAATACCTCATCTCTTTAGTATGTGTTGTCATGCTTTGCAATTATCTTGTTTATATATCTGTTTAGTTGTGCATTGTTTCTCTTCTCTGAAACTTGCAGGTAGGATCTTGTCTGAATTGGTCATCATTGCATTCCATAGTCCCTGGTATATATTAAGTGCTCGGTAAGTATCAGTGGAAGGGAGAAGTGAATGAAGGAAAAAAAGAAAGAATGATAATATCAAAGGTGTTCAATATATTTTAGCACTATTAAAGAAAAAAATATTTTTTTATTTGCCATATATATAATTTTTTTTAATCATCTTTATTGGGGTATAATTGCTTTACAATGGTGTGTTAGTTTCTGCTTTATAACAAAGTGAATCAGTCATACATAAACATATGTTCCCATATATCTTCCCTCTTGCGTCTCCCTCCCTCCCACCCTCCCTATCCCACCCCTCCAGGCTGTCACAAAGCACCGAGCTGATCTCGCTGTGCTATGCGGCTGCTTCCCACTAGCTATCTACCTTACTACGTTTGTTGGTGTGTATATGTCCATGACTCTCTCTCGCCCTGTCACAGCTCACCCTTCCCCCTCCCCATAACCTCAAGTCCGTTCTCTAGGAGGTCTGCGTCTTTATTCCTGCTTTACCCCTAGGTTCTTCATGACATTTTTTTTTCTTAAATTGCATATATATGTGTTAGCATACGGTATTTGTCTTTTTCTTTCTGACTTACTTCACTCTGTATGACAGACTCTAGGTCTATCCACCTCATTACAAATAGCTCAATTTCGTTTCTTTTTATGGCTGAGTAATATTCCATTGTATATATGTGCCACATCTTCTTTATCCATTCATCCGATGATGGGCACTTAGGTTGTTTCCATCTCCAGGCTATTGTAAATAGAGCTGCAATGAACATTTTGGTACATGACTCTTTTTGAATTTTGGTTTTCTCAGGGCATATATATAATTTTTATTCGCCATATATATCAAAATAAGCTGGAAAAGTAAAAAAAAAAAAGAAAAGAAAAAATTATAAAAACAAAGATTAATTATGGAATTGAAAAGTTTTACTAACAATTAGAGAATGCCATTCATCAGAGAATCTGGACTCTGGAATGGACTTCTGGGGAGGAAAAAATGGAGTAGTCTTTTGAAGCCATGAGTCAGAGAACTGTCTCTCAAGAGGAAAGTGGTGTCTCTCTCAAAGTGGTGTTGCTTGGCTGTCAATCTCTGGACTTGTCCATTAGGTAAGTCCCAGAACTAGCTGGAGGTTATCCACCGTGCAAGGATTTTGACACCAAGCTGCTTCTGCTACAGTCACACCACACCCAAGACGTTAAGTGTTCAAAGCAGAATATGGTACCCAGTCAGCTCTACGCTGGTTTCGGCAGGCTAGCTGGTCAAATCGGGATTTGGCAGGACCATCTCTGCCTTACAGCTTCCATCATTTCCTGTTTCACTCAGCAAGGAAGTCCATCTATGGATCATCTTAATTCCTTGCAGTCTGCATCATGGCACTTCTATTTCTAGAAGACCAGGATGATACTTTCTTTCCAAATCTGTTCTTGAAAGCTCTTGTCTCACTGAAATAGCTTTTCCTGTCTCCACCAGCTGGACACTCAAAAAAACATTATCTCAAAAGGACTTATTTTAGTTTTTCCATCCATCATCTGGAGAAAAAAATGTGAGGATTCATTCTGATCTAACAATTGTGTGTGGCTGCTTCAGAGGACAGAGCGAGACAGAGAGGCAGAGAACATACCTGATGAAACGCCTCCTACTCCTCATAAACGTCCCCCACGAGTGACTTCTCCAGAAGACGTTCTCCCACAGGCTGACTTGAAGGGCAGGCACTTGGGGCTGTGAAGGTTGTATGTACAAACATATTCTCAGCAATACTGATACTGTTATTCAATTCTGATTACTCACCTTATTACAGGTGCCGTTCTCAAAGCTTCCCATAGGTTAGTTCACTTAACCCTCACATTCAACCAATGAGGAAACTGAGGCACAGAGAGGTGGCTTGTGGTGTCTGAGGTGACCCATGAAGTTGTGTGGCTGGGATGGTAACCATATAATCTGGCAGCAGGTGATTTACTCTTAACCACTACAGTCTATTCTCTAGATGGTGCTAGTTTTATAGTTTCTGTGTTTCTACATCTAGGTCTGTGGGATACAAAGGGCTATCACGCTTATCGAAAAAAAAAGTTTGCAACTTTGCCTTAAAAATGTTAATCATCCAAGACCAATGGCCTCTGAAGAAATAATTGCTTCCTATTTGCTTCCAAGCAAAATTTCAGGCTTGCAATTATAATTCTACATCTAAAGCTGTCCAGTGTTTGAATCCTTGTAACCAAAGCAGCTGCCTTTTCCTCAGCATCTTAGATGAAATTTGCAGAACTCAAAGGTTTATATTCAGTATATTCTAGAATTTTGTTATGGGGTTTTCAAGTAAGTAGGATCCTCAGAAGGGCAGATATATAGAGTAAACCACCCATTCTGTTGGTCCAGGCGTCTATCTGTATCCCATTCTCAAGAAGACAGGAGAAATGGAAGGTAAACATAGGAGTTGGGCTGAGTTTAAGGATTCCCTGAAGAAATAAGGCCTTCCTTGGTGAGAACAGCCCAAGAAGCTGATAAAAGGGGTCTGTTTTCAAAGCAAGAGTTTCCAGTGACTTAGAATCAAAGTAATATAACATCATACTTCTTTGATACATTATCAACTATATGTGTATATGTGTATATAGTCTGAGTCTCTGAGAGACTCAGTTTATTATTAAATAGTTGTTTGGGGGAAAATCATCTTTATACCACAGAGTATCCATTTCAGCTTCTTAAAGAAAAGATCAAGTAAAGAATATTGAAGAAGACAGCATTTCTATCTCAGCTCTGCTGTTTGCAAACTGAAGGAGATTTAAGTCAGTCACTAAACCTTAGTGGTCTTAAATCTAAAATGTGAAGGTAAGAGTTCTATTTTAGGGCTCTTTTGAGGATTCATTTTAAAAAATGTATGAAAAGTGATTTTAGTGCCAGGCCTGATACATAGAGGACACTCAGCAAATGACAGTTAATAAAAGGAAATCATTATGTAGAAATACAAAAATCCTTAGTTTCAGGCTTCTGATTAAACGTGAGAGGGGGCAGCAAAATTAACTCCCTAATTAACTGATGAGCTAGTGTTTATTCTATGTAAACCTTGTATCGGGGTTTTTCTGTCAGGACCTGAAGGGTTAAGCCTAGAGCCGCCACTAGGTGTCATGTTGGGATCGCTTTTGGAAGCACAAGCTCCCTTAACTGGTTCCAAACAAAAAGAGGCACTTTCTCAGTTAATTTCAGCTACTGTTCAGTTTCATTAAATAGAGATTCTTACTCTGCACATGTCAAATCTTCGGAATCTTTCGCTTTGTCTTACAGGTATTTGCAACCATTTAAACTTTTCACCCCACCACGCAGACCTAGCAGGAGGTAGATTTTGAACTAGGGTAGGTTTGACTTAATGGGGACATGCTGTAGGGAGAGAAAGATCTCTCTTAGTCTTGTAACCCCCATAATATCCTTTAGTTCCCCCATCCTAGGATACCTGAAATTAACATTGACACTGGGAAGTAATCTTGCTCTTACTACAAAATCTGCCACAGGGATGCAATTGATGCTACCCCTAGATAAGTTCCATATGTGGAAATCTGGAGTGCCCACTGGTTTTCTTCACCACATCCCTCATCCTCCTACTTTCCTACTTTCTGTGCACTACCTTTCCAGCCAATGTCCCCAGCATTATTCTTCTCTTTGGGCCGTTTGGTTAAGTGAGAAAGAAATTTTACAAATAAAGTGATCCAGATTGGAGTGTTAGTCATTCAACAATTTGCCGATTCCAGAAATACTGTGTTTTAAAAGAAGGTTTGGGGGGCTATGTTTTGACCACAGAGAATGGCAACTCAGCACAATTAAAGTAGGTGATGGTGGAGGAAAAAGGATGATTTGAAGCCCAGGGGGTGGTTTCCAGATTACTCTATTCTGGAAATATTTCATATAGCTACCTGTTCTGTTATAAAGAAAGCTGTGTCTCCAGGCATGCACAGATATTTAGTAATGGTTGTTAATACAGACTGAAGCCTTTTTTTTTTTCGGGATTGAATAGGTTAACTCTACCTAGATCAAATAAAAATAAAATAAAAAGAGAAATTATGCCAAAGAAATCACCTGGAGGGAAACAAGTATCTGTCTGAACCTATGAAGGAGAAGTCATAAGAAAAATGCAGCACCAGATAAAATCTTAGAGTAGTCAAATTGCAACAAAATAGTTACAAGTTGCTAGGATTTGAACACCTGTAGAAAGTCTCATTATATCACAAAAGAAATGTCCTTTCACTCCCTGGAAAATTTCTGATTTTTAACACATTTCAGAGTAATTCATTCATACTATCCTTCCTTCAAAAATTATTTAGAATACCTACTAATTGTCATCATTATTCTAGGAACTAAAGACATGACAATAAATAAGATCAAGATTGACAATGTCCCTACCTTTGTGAAACTTACATTCTGATTGGCAAAGCAGACATCAAAGAATTGAAAAAAATATAACATTTCAGAAGTGAGACGTCTATGAAGAGAGTAAAGCAGGGTTAGGAGCTGGAGACTCACGAGACAACATGGTTTTTCATATAAGCTTTTGTAGAAATAAATAAGATAATGAAAATGAACAAGAAGGTTTAGGCTCGTTGGCTGTATAATCTTGAGCTGGTCCCAGAGAATTGGTTCACTTATCTTTAAAATAGGAATGATGCTGAGAGGTATGGAGTGCATATATTTTATCTGTGAACTCTGGCAAGGACCTCTGAGCAGGTGACTTGTGGCTGAGGTTTGAATTTTGAGGAGCCAGCCACAAGATCTATGAAAAGGCTTTGCAGAGAGAAAGTCCAGCTAGCATAACATTTCTGCCCCTGGAACTGTCTTAGCGGGGTTCTAGGAATCACAGGACGGCCAGCATGGCTGGAGTTTCATAAGCAAGGGGTAGAGATGGGGAAAGGTGAATTCACTGAGAGATTACAAGGAATTATGTAAAATGCTCCAAGTGAAAATTTCTAGTATAGATTGCAGCCAATGTGATGTTGAACACACCTATCCAAAAAGTCCCCATTCCACCTGAAATAAAATTCAAATTCCTTACTAACTCCTTACCTGCGAAGTCCTCTTGATCTTTGCATCCTAAGATAAAGTCTTACACATGGAAGTGCTCAGAAACGTTCTGTTCAGTGAGTGTGCCAGCCTGTCCTGAAGAGGAATCACATCATGGTAAACTCTGCTAGTTGCCATCCAGCTTCTCACAGCCCCCTCAGTTCCTGCTGGCGGAGTCTGTGTCCCACTGAAGTGGTTCAGTCAGCTCCCTGGGTCCCCTGCTGCTAAACCTTGGCAGGTAATCCAGTTCTGACCAATGAGACAGGAGAGAATACGTGAGAATGTTCTTCTTTCCTCATCAAGAGAGACACCCAAGGCCTGCCAGTCTCTTCCTGCTTTTTGAACATTATAGTGTGAGGATGAGGTGCTTAGAGCTGCTGCAGTCATTTTCTATTAAGGGGGCAACCATCAGAAGCTGAAGATAATGGGAATATGGAAAACTCCTAGGTTTTTGGAGACATAATTTAACCATTGAATAAACTGGGGAATCACCATCTCTTGATTTACTGTTTTGGAAATTACTAAGTGCTTTACTCTTCAAACTACTATTTTATTTTAGTGCCATGCAAGGGTATAAAATCCACACTTAGTAAACATTTTTTTGTTGAGTGAACTTATTAAGACTTAATTCTTCAATAAACAAAGGCATTAGTATCTTACACTTTTAGAGGAATTTTACCCCAAGGATAAAATAACTAGAACAATTGTCAGGACACCCGTGTTCTAGATTTTACTCAATACTGAACTAAGTAAGAGTTGAGTAAACATAGAGGTCCCAGGAGACTTGCTTCTACTCTTTATACTTATGGTCTGAAGTACATGTTTGTCTCCTTATTATGTCTCTGTGACTTTTATTGCATCAGTGAAGTCACATTCCTCACCAATGTATCAGCAGCTAGAGCGCCTTGAAAAGACCTCTGTGAAAACTATCTTTCCCATAGACTAAAGTAGGCCATACTTTTTATTTTCTACGACTCCCTTCCATATCTTTTGTTTACAATGCTCTTTTCAGAAGGACTCATCTTGCAGAGAAGAGGAACACGTGCCTTCTGTGTTTGGATTCCAGTTTGTAGGTAGATTCTCAAACGCCTGCATAACTTTCTCCTTGAAGCAAATGTTTCACTTGACATTCAAAGTGTGTTTACTGACATTTTCTGAATCCTGCAAATGTTGATATTGATAAGAGATATTTAAATATTTTCTTATTTTTCACTTCCTAAAAAATCAAAGGATTATTATCAGTGATACCTGGGTAGCTGTTATAAAGTATAAAAATTATATTTTTAACCTTGGTAACTGTTACAATTATTCATAGTAATATAGATTTCCACCACCATAATACTATTTTTTCAAGGAAATAAAGACTCTTAGAATGAAGTATAGTACATGAATATATTTCATGTTAGGAATCAGACTGTTGTGGCATATACAATGGAAGAATAGTATAAATTTAGTAATTCGAACATCTATGGAATCATCCATTGCCACAATTGTTTACTACTCTTTCATTATTTTTATCATAGATTCTCATAAGTGAATTATGATATATTTTAAATTAATGAGTATTTTAAATACCGCCCAACTTTTTTCACAGAAAGTTTCTACTCCTATCTTTTCAGTTAGGAAAACAAAGAGAAAATGGTCTTGAGCTTAAGATGCTTGGTGATGATAACAACAACAGAGGTGATGGCAGTGATGGTGGTGAATTTTATCATTATTGGTACCAGCTCTCATTTATTGAGCACTTACTGTATGCCAGGCATTGTAATGAGCTGTTTACTAATAATACATCACTGTTTTTCCATGAAGTGTAGGTATTGTTATCCCTATCTTATCCAAAACTATCACCTAGAACGACTAAGTGATCTCCTTATTTTAAGTTGTTTGACAAGAATAAATCTTGAGAGAGGTAACCTGCATGAAGCCAGGAGAACACTGAGCATCTGAGATGACTGAGAAGAATTCATCATCTACTAGGGCAAATGGTAACAGAAGGAAGTGTCTACTGTCCATGAAAGGAAATTCCATCTTTACTGGAGAAAAAAAAAAACAACAAAAACAATTTCTATCTGTATATTTTGCTGGTAAGGAGTTCAGGGAGAGCCCTACAGCTTTCCCTCAAAATATTTCCGAGCATTTCTGGGGAATAATATCACACCTGCAAATCCTCTAGAGAACAGAGCACAGTGATGTGTAGGACAAGCAAACAGCTTTTCCTTTCATGTTATTTTCTGGAAGTTTTTTTTTTTTAGCATGATACCAGCTGAGTTGCAGAGTCCATTAAAATGATAAGCCTGTCTTCCCAAATGTCAGGATAGGCGTCAGGCATCTCTTAGAAAGATCTGAATTTGGGCTTTATCAGCTAAAGAGCTTATTCTCTAAATAGTGTTGTCTTATATTGTAGCCATGAAGGGTGATGGTGTGTCCAGAGATCTGTAGATGAATCCACTGCCAAACAAAAACAAAAAAGTCTTACTTTATTGCAGACGTACCACTTAAAGTTAAACGTAACTGTAACTTGTTTGCTGTCCCCGCAAAATGGCACTTACATCCCAGAAATTCCATGATTCAGGACAGGAGCTCAACTTCTTATTCCTAAGGTTTAGGCCAGGGAAACCACAGAAGGAATTTTAAGCCGAAGAATGAAAATCAGTTTTAAGCCTTTAATATCCATCTTCCTTTCAATCCCCTGTACTTGACACAAAATAATTAAGGTGTTTCATCATACATTTAATTTTCTACCTGCAGAAAATTGGGGACAGGCAGGCATTACTAAAAATTATCATCATTGAATGACTAATTAGATCCTAGCATTAAATGAATTGTCAGTCCCTGGTGAGGCTGAGTTGTAATCTTAAAGACAACTTGAGACATGTTGGAGAATAACACGGGCGGATATGTGTCATCCCATCTATCCATCCTTCCAACCATCTATCCATCTTTCCTCTCTCCCTTCCCTTCCCTTCCCTTCCCTCCTTCCTTCTTTCTTTCTTTCTTTCCTTCTTTTTTTCTTGAACCACCCAAAATCGAGACCTTCTGTTAAGTGCTAGGTAGTTGTTAGTTAACAAATATTGATTTCCCCTCTATTTAACACTGTGGTCTTATCCTTTCAATCTCCCAGACTATGTCCTAAGAATGGAGTTTGATGGACTAAACTCAGAAAATTACGGATTGTCACTGTAGTTTATAATATAGGTTCTCATCATCATACTACTATTATGTTGATGAGTGTCTTTGGATGGGACATTTAACTTTCCTATGCCTCATCTAGAAAATGAAAGAGCCAGTCTAGTTAATTTCTAACAAGTGTTCTTATTTTTAAATGCTGTTGTTGCTGTCCTTTCTTTAAAAGCTAGCTGCTAGCCTAGAGAGTATTTCTCTCTTTGAACAAAATGTTCTATTATCATCAAGAAACATGTACACTTTACTTAAGGAAAATAGTTCTTTAAACTTCATAGGGACTTTAGGTGGAGGTGTTGGTACACTGAGAGTAGTACATTTTGAAAATACTCATATTGGCATTTACAAATGTCATGGTGTTAATATTACTTGAGTATAGTGCATATGTAACAGATGTTACTCTAAAAGCCCAGGAAAAAAAGAAACTGGTTTAAATGAGCAAGTCAGAGCACTTGGAGAGCTCAGAGAAGAAAACTGAGCAAATCTGTGATGGAAAAGTAAACGTCCATACAGATACACAGTTCCCTAGCATCCATGGAAAGGAACGTATTATTCCTTTGGTCCATTTTATGAATAAATAATAGATTAAAAGGCTGGTGGCCTGAGCTTGAGAAGAGAGAGATATTTCCCTCATCTTCATGTCCTCAAACTCCACCTACATTCTAAGACTCAGCTGAAATTCTTATTCCCACAAAAAAATACCTTGGGACCACTCCCCCTAAAGGAAATATTTGTGTCTCATGTTTATCTATTATATTTTTAGTTTATGTCAGTGTTATTTTCCTCCTTCAATGAGGTATTTTTATCCACTTAATTAAGTGTTCACATTATCTTATTTCTGCCACAGTACCCAAGATGGCACTTTGCACATAGTACATAGTTAATTAAAATAAAAAATTGATTAGTTGTACTAGTTAGTTTGTTGCCAGAATTGCCGCCTCCACCAGAGATTGCTTAAGATAATAAAATTATTTATTGATACTTTTTTCATGTATTTCATTGTAACTCCATGGATTCTTTATTCAAATAATTTTTAATGGACAGTTTAAGGTGTATATTCATATCTGCATTTAATGGGAATCCATGGGAGATTTATTTTCTAAAATTTACCTTCCTATCTGTGCTTCTGCTATTTTACATTGTTTATACTTTAATTTAGGATAGAAGATTCACATGATAAAAGCACATTGTTACAGAGCTAGAAGAAGGTGACTAACTGCTCACCAAAGATGTGTTTCTTTTCCATAGGACAGACTATTGGTGAACATGGCTGCTCATCTTAGAACTACTGAGTCTTGTTGTCCATGTGACTCATTCCTACCAATAGAGTTTGAGCAGAATTGATGGGCATCACACTTCCATTGAAATGGTTAAGAAGTGTGAGGGCTTCCACTGTCTCTTTCTGCTGGCTAGAAGTAAAGGACTCTGAGCCCCTGGGAGATGGCAGAAATACAAAATGAAAGAAACTTAATAACTGAGCCATGTGTAAAATTGTATCCACCAAATACTTTATAATAAACGGTTAAGTGAACATGAAATAAACTTCTTATGTTGTTCAGCTGCTATGATTCTAGGGAATCTTCTGTTATAGAAATTAGCATTATCTTATCTAAGTTAAGGACTTTCATGAAAAACTTAGGAAACTGAGCCTTGGATATTTTAGCAGGTTTAAATAAGTTACAATGTGCTGGAAAAACTCAGAACTACTGCAATTACCCATTGTAAGGGACTCAAGTAAGCAAAGAAAACAACAGATTAGGAGAAAGTTTAAAAGAGGTCAAGGAATGAAAGAAGGGTCAAAGAACTATCTCACTGATGATTTATTATCTAGAAGGTGTCCTTGAGCAAAAAGTAGTTGGGATATTCTTCCTCTCTCTTCCTTCCCAACGGGAATAACTCCTCTGTTCGTTAAGTTAGGTTTGATGCAGAGGACTAGCTTAGTGAATACTACATGTGATACATTACCTCCTCCAATTCTGTGTATTCTCTAACTTAAAGGAAGACACACGAAAGGAAGCTTAGAGAGATTTATTGATTAAACAAACAAACTTGTGCCTTTCACATTTTATTCAACTTGCTTACTTTACTGTCCATCTAAGGTTCCCCTCCATTCCATGTAACACAAACTCTCTTTCTGAAATTATCCAATTATTCTGCATTTGACTTCATGGGAATATAAAATATGGAGGCATGTATCTCTAAGCCTATGCATATCTCTATCACTTTACTATTTGGTAAATTTTATGTGCTTTGTTGAGGAAGATATTTTTATCCAGAGAAGTTTACTGAAGTCAAAAACAGAAAGACATCTGCATATCTTCTGGCTGAACCC
The DNA here is from genome assembly GCF_964374135.1 of Grampus griseus. Lineage (NCBI taxonomy): Eukaryota > Metazoa > Chordata > Mammalia > Artiodactyla > Delphinidae > Grampus > Grampus griseus. Next base: position 92,317,908 of record NC_139002.1, on the reverse strand, counting down.
TTTCCCTACCTATTGTTTACTCTCAGAAACATGCCCTGTTTGGCAGCCATAGAGAGAAATGACATTTTGTGCAGTGCTAATAATTCTGACTTTTTGAACGGCTTCATCTATGTGGACTGATTAATGGCACCTTCTTCAATGGCTAGATTGTGATTGCTTATTTATATTCTGTCAAGCCAGCATTTGTGAGAAGACCAGGCCACGACCTGACAAGGCTAATTTAAATAGTGTTTACATTGGTGAGCAGTTTGCAAAGGGGATGTTCACACAATGTGATTTGTTTTGTTAACCTAAAGAGAAAAAAATAATTGATGTAGGATTATTACCTTGGGAAGTGAAGTTGGGACAGGAGGGATGGAGGGGACTGTAAGAAAAAAAAAAAGAAAAGCAAAAGAGAAACTATGTCTGAAATACATCTTTGCCTGCTTCATAATAGTACAATGGGGAAAATATGTAGCCAAGTGAAGCATCAGTTATTTTTTGAGGCTTAATGATGCTTAAGCGTCATTTAGTGAGCTCTGCAAAATTAGAAACCCTGACTTCAGAGGCATAGTTGGCCCTTTCTCCTCCATTGGCATAAGGCTCAGTACATTTGATATACCTACCATTATAGCAAAGGGAATATTTCATATCTGTATTACTTACATATCGTTGTATGACAATATTACTACAAATGTAGTGACTTGAAACAATACACATTTATGATGTATAGTTTTTGTGAATTGGGGTCCTTCATGATGTAACTGGATCCTCTGCTCCAGGATCTTATCTTATGAGGCTGCAATCAAGACCTTAGCTGGGGTTGAGGTTTCATATGAGGCTAGATTGGGGAAGGATCCACTTCCAAACACATAGTTGATGGTGGCATTACGTTTTTTTGTGTGAGCTGTGGGACAGAGGGCCTCAGTTCTTTGTTGGCTGTGAATCTGAAGGTAACCCTCGATTCCTTGTCACATGAACCTCCCCAACATGGCCATTTACTTCCTTAAAGCCAGAAAAGGAGGGAGTCTCTAGCGAAAGGGCCATTGCAATCTCATATAATATAGTTATTTACATCCCGTCACTTTGCTATATTCTGTGGGTGAGAAGCAAGTCATAGGTTTCACCCACATTCAAGGAAATTACATAGGACATGAAAAACAGAAGGCAAGAATAATGGCATGTATTTGTATATAATCATAATCATATAATCTCAGCACCTAAACCCCACTGATATCCATATGTCCAAACAGGTCCAGAGAGATAAATGTTTAGCCAAATGTCATCTAGTGAGCTAACATTAACAGGAGGACTAGAATCCAGGATTCCTCAATATATCTAAAACCCTTTTTTTCTCTTTTCTTATTTATTTGGCAGTAGCCACTTTATAAATTACTTTTTAGGATATAAGGGGTGCTCATTCATTCAAGAAATATATATTGAATGTCTGCTATGGGCCAAACACTATTCCAGTCCTGTCAATAAAGTAATAGAAAGGACAAGTCCCTGATCTTCTGGAACTTCCATGAAAGAGAGAGAAGACAATAATGAATGAATAACACATGTTAATGTGTAACAAGTCAGGTACTGTGGACGAAAATATACCAAGGTGAAGGCTAAAGAGTTATAGAGTAATGATATTTTAGATGGATGCCCATGGAAGACCTCTGATAAGTTTATGTTGAAGTAGAAAAATGAATGAATTGAATGATGCCTCATGTGACTATCTGTGATCCAGGGAATAACTGAAAAGGATCTGATCTCACATGTATATAAGAAGCAGATTTTACCTGTCTTCTTAGATAGACTTGGGTATGCCATTGGAGGTTAGTGTCTTCCTCTGACACAGAAGTTAGATATAGTTTTCAAAGTCAGAGAGCAAGGAGATGCCATATAAGGTTTGATCTTGTGTATTTGATTCCAAAATCAGGGTCCATGCCCCAGACGAGTGTGATTACTTTTCTTAGGTCACAGAACCATTTTTCAAATATATTTTATGCATCAATAAATAAAATGGATAAAGGTGGAGCTGCTGTGCTTGATGCAGAAGGTAGGCAGGAGATGTGCAGGGTTCATCTGGTCTACTACCCATTGCAAAGGTCCCCAGTTTTAATGTATCAGCCCCTTAAGGTTTAAACTGAAGAGCTTAGTTTTATAAACCATCCTGTTTGACCTTCTCTGGGACTACCCTCTGGTTAGCATGACTAAATGTCTTAGCAATGAGTTGTTTATAAAGCTAACTTATTCACAATTTGACAAGGTCACTACGAAGTTTGGCTGTCATGATAGGAACTGGTGTTCTCTTTTGCTTTTCTCTCCCATTTAGGGATGGTAAGCAAGCTGAAAGACAGTTCGACTTAGCTCAGTTGGCAGCAGGGTAGAAAGGACCACGTTTAATCAGGCAAAGAGACTTCTGCTATAATTGGTCAAGTCTAAGGCCAATTAGAGCAAGGGAAGTTTTTCATGGCAAAAATTAAGTAGGGAGGCCACAAGAGGCTCCAGGCACTCAATGTAGATTATCTTATATTCAATGTAAGTTATAAAAAACACCAGGCAAGCTGTGGGTCTAGGGAACTGTGGCTAAGCTATGTCTACCCTAATTTAAAATAAAACGAATGTGTGGGAACAAGTGCAAACCAATATTCTTGACATGAATGGGACACTATTAAGATAAATTTCTACAGATTGCAGAATAAAAACTTTGCCCTTAAGGAAAAAATAGCTGGAGAGGAAGAGGCCAGGGAAGGGTTAAGACAGATTACAACAGTCAGTTATTAATACAGATGAGCCGAGGCCAGCTGATGCTATCACACTTCATCATGAAAATTCTCAGTATTGGAATACACAACAGTAAGTTACTGCAATGGTACTTTCCTCACTGTGGCAAGAGGCGTTAATTTCCAAGGCACCAAACAAGTGACAGTGAGCTTCAGAGGGGCTCAGTGCTGAATGATTGGATTGTAATTATTCTGAAAGGGCTTTCATCATCATTACCCAGCATTCTGCAGATGCAGCATGTTTGAAAATAAACTGTGGCCAAACTAGAGCCATATCGTTTCAGATTTGAAACATCAAGCCTCTGGTTTGCTGATATATTTTTGTGTATGCAGTGTAGACAAACACAAATGTACTCAGTCTAGCATATATCATTTTAAAGTTGTTTAGCTATTGCATCTGCATCGGTGCAGACAAGGAAATCTATGTGCACAGTTCTTAGGCCATGAGAAATGCAGTGGAGGAGAACATTCATTCATTCCTGGCTTCATACATTCCTGCAACCTTTATGTTAAGCACCCTGCACTGTGCTGTCACAACAATGAACAAGATGAATAAAACCCTGCCCAGAAAGCATTCCCTATCCATAGAGTTCTCACGGCAAATGTTTGGATTCTCCTCTTGTTTACACCCCAAATAGACAAGCTAATTATCTGTTTACTCTGCCAGTTTGCCTTAATTATAAGACTTTCAAGGCCGTTAGCAGATGAAGCTGTTTACATTTCACAAGTAGGTGTGAATTTCACCTCTCTGACCCTTCACTCCTCTTGCCCTCCACTGGGGCTCAGATGGGAGGACAGGTGGGCAGCGCAACAGGATAAACAGTGATTCCTCTCTATTTCTACATAAAAAGAAAATAAAGCAAGTGCTCTTGAGAAAGTATCAGTAACCTTGCATCATAGCACACAGTTCTAAATGTCAGTTTTTACAAGTGTACATAACACGTGTTCATGGATGATTGTGAGATTTCTGTGGTTTGCAATCTAGTTATGGGGCAGTGGACACAAGGACTGGTTAATTGTAGCAGTGGGTAAATTGTAATGAAGAGGCCCAGTGAGTGAGGCCAGCATTAGATACTAGAACCATTCCAGGAAGGGGTATGTCACTGTGGAGACATGGAGCTGATTTGTGACTGTAGGGAAATGAAATGGGAACTAGATAGGGAGAATTGAAATAGAGTGGAGGTTGGGGGGAAAAAAAAGTATCATCCTAGGAGTTTATTTCCTAGTTCCCATTTCACCTTTGTCTTCAACACCACCCCCTACTTTCATCCTCTTCTCATTCTGATGTCACAGTATATCTGTCTATCCCTTTCTCTTCATCCCTCTACCACCATCTTGGTACAGGTCATTATCTTAATTAAAATAGCCTCCTGGTGGGCTTTGTTTCCCTTACTCTTTATTTCCTTGATCTTTCTGCTTCAACCTTAATGAAGCAGCCAAATTTTTAAAAAATGTAAACAAAGTCACATCAGTGTTCTATTTAAACCTTCCACTGCACATAAATCCAATCTGCTTATCATGGCTGGCAGACGTGTGTTCCCCTACTAGGCTCTCCCAACACAGTTCCTGTCACTTAACACTTTCCTCCATACATTCCAGTCGCACTGGCCCTCTCTTGGTTCCCATAACTCACAAGGTCTTTCCAGGATCAGAGCCTTTGTCCTTGCTGGATAATATTACATTGTAATGCTCTATGTAAAATGATATTTAAATACATCATGGGAGTCAGAATTGCTGAGTATATTTTAAAATTATTAGATAGGTGAAAATTATATCTACATTGTACAACACGGAGTTTTTGAAGGTGTGATAAATGGTTCAGCTAACTTATCCAACTTCTAATTAAAAATTCTAGAGGTCCTTGCAGGATACTTTCACTTTCATTGTATTTTCAACTAGGAAATGGGTTATTATTACCAAGAACATACAGGTGAGGAAACTGTGGTCTAGAAAGATGAAGTTGCTTATCTGAGATCATGCACCTAGGGTAGTGGCAGAGTCAGACTTTGAACTGAGGTTTTCTGACTTGGTAATTTCTCACTTGAGTCCATACTACAAATATTGGAGAAAAGTGTTAGTTTTTATGTGACCTGAAATTACAGAGATATTCAACTTCCGATGTCTTTAATAAAATTTCACCTGTAACATCACATGGTTTCAAGTCTTTTTACTACAATGTAAGATTGGATAAGTGAACACAGCCAGGATTCCTTTAGTAGTTGCTTTCACCTAGTAATAATTGTGATGGTTCTGAATCAACTGGAGCATATAAATGGTATCAGTTTGCTTTTTATTCTCTATCAGATACTATTTTCAATCTCTTTGGTCTATGAGTGTTATTGCTTTAAACACGGATTTTCAACATGACCCATTAAGTGGTTATATTATTCTAAAATACTTGAAGAATACATCAGAGGTAAGTGTTAAGCAGTTGGGTCTGTGAATTGAGATGCAAGATGGTTCCACTTATACTGAACTCATCACTGTAAACTCCTTTGACAAGTTCTAATAATTGCTAGATGCTTTTTCAGGTAATAGCTCAAAGAGAAAGAATACTTAAGCCAAGGCTTTTGTTTTTTTTTAAGCAATTCATTAGCATATGCTAGATGAGCGAATCTACAGGCTAGATAAAAATCTAATAGAACTGAACTTGTGTTTGAACATTAGCGAAGTAGCAAAATGATAATGATTGGTTAGTATTATGTATTTACCTCATTAGTGGAAGCTGATGTTTTAGGATTTGGGAAGGAGACTGGATTGCAGTAACTCATTTGCACGTTATGGCTCAAGCAGAATCACTATGGGTATTACGAGTTGACTCTCTTTTGTTCTACTACTAATTTACTGTAATACTCTGAGGGTATCCATTAAGGCCAGGAATTGATCCTCAGCGTTTAATTGATAAGCTCAGTGTCTCTCTTTCTAACTCATTAGATTAATACCAAGAATACTTTCCAAAAGGAGCCCAGCAGGGCAGGAAGATCCTATATGACAGCAGTTAGTTCTTACGTGTAGAGCAATTTATTCTCCAAGGGCTACTTAGTGAGCCCAGTGGTAGTTCAGGGAAACAGATGAACATTGAGAGTATAGTTTTTTGTGCCTTTGACTTTCCTGAAAGATCTAGTCCTTTTAGCGATCACTTTTTCAATATTCATCAGATTTCCCTTCCTCCAAATTTAGTGTTATAAAAAGAATCCCTGAAACATCTAAAGTTTATTTACACAAGGTTGTATGTATGTGGCTATGGAGGAGGAAGTAAGGGTAGAAATCTGAAAAAACACACCAGTGGAAAATAGAAGATATAATGTCTTGCATTTCATATGGCCAAACCAAAGAGGGGAAACATTTCAATGAGAAGGGGAAGTTACATCACTCATTGAATGGGGAAATAGTTCATTCTGTAGCTATTAATATTTTACAGTTTATTAATGACCAAAATTCTTAAAAAGTTATTTCTTTCTCTCAGTGATGAGGACTGAAAACTGGGTCTGAAAGAGGTCATGTCTCCTCAATGATTACCGAATCGTGAGGATGTTGAGAAGAGTTCCAACCGTTATTTTGTCTCATCATCTCTTAGTTTATCAAGTTGGATTATATCCATTTTATTCAGTAATACCTGTAGTATCATGACTTGGCCACTTCCTTCTTTTCTGAGACTATATCCTGCTCTCCTCATGCTCAAGCTCTAATCACACAGATCTTTCAGCTTCTTTCCCATCTTAGGAAATTTGCATGTACTTTTAGATCTAACTACAGCATTCTTTTATGCTTCCCTTCTGCCTGGCTAACTGTTACTCAACTCTTAGGTCTTTACTTTAGTGTCATTTCCTTGAGGAAGGTTTTCCTGAGCCCCCATCCCTCCCTGACTAGGTTTTCTGTCCTGTATACATATAGCTTACCCCACAGTAGCCCACACTTTCCCTATATAGCTCTTAGCAATTATTAACTTAAGTCACTGTTTAGTGTCTGTCTTTTTCATTGACTGTGATGTCCAGGAGGGAAGAAAATATGTCTGTGTTGCTACCAGCACCTACCAATCCCTAGGATATAGTAGATGCTCAATAAATAATTATTCAATAAATGAATGGGATCTATGCCTAAAGTTAATGTCACAATTGTGAGTGGGGCATAGTTCTCTAGATTTCAAAAGTCATATTCTTTGCATTGTAGGACACCATTGCATGCCTGTTACCTGGCAATGACTTTCTACCTTAATGGGAACAAAAAGTGGTTTGCAGTCGTTAAAAATGATAAGTGAAGCAGGGACCAAGTAAATGTAAGGAAAGAGGCAGAAGGGAAAGAAATCAAAATGTTAGGAAAGTAAAGGGATATGAAACTTGTTAGGGGTGAACCAGTTAGTTAATGAGAAGGAAATGAGCAAATTACTAAAAGCAACCACAGTCCAATTGGTATTTCCAGATCAGGCCCTTGGGCCAGAAATGTGTTGCTTTGCTGGAAAGGTCATTGTAATATATTCACAAGTCCTATTATAGACTAAGTCAAGTCACATGACCTCTTTGTCCTCAGTTTCCAGTTTTGTAAATGGAGCATTAGATTACACAAGCTCTGAAGTCTCCATCTGGAGACTCGGAATTTATTGTCTCAATGATATTGCAGTATCAGAGAACTAGATTTCAAGGCCCTAATCTAGGAATAAGGAGCCTTGGGGATTGCTTCTTTTCCCAAGTGCCCATGTTTTCATGATCTCTCCCATTCCTCGTTACGCATGTTTCATAGCCACGGATGCATTTCTTAATCCTAGCTGGACCAGTGGTATCCAAACCGTCAGTACCTATACATGGGGGTTACTTAGGAAGCTTGTTTAAAAGCAGATTCCTGGGTCTTACTTTTGAATAATATGGCTGAGAACTCTGATATGGGTCCCATGAGTCAGAACATTTTTACACTCTCTGGTGACACTAAGGCAGCAGCTATCTTATGGGTCAGCATTTGGGAAATACTGGCTTTTTTTCTTTGGTTGCTCTGTATTATCAAAGAATATTTGAATCAGTTTAACTCTGCCCTTATAAGGAAAGGTTGAGGTCAGCAGGAAAAGTATATTGGATTATATCTAGGAAGTATTCTTGTTCAGTAGGCCAAAATAGGATGACTGGTTTCTACCTTTATGCTTCAGTGGTACAATGGGCCTGGGTGACCCTGAAGAAGTTAATACTGAACCCTCTTATGCACTAGATATTTATAGAAATGCAGACTTTAACTAAATTATCCTGACTTATTCCTAATTTGAGGTACATCTAGCTTCTCAGTCTACCCTCTTTCGCACCCCTTATGTTTGGCTACGGCATTTGTGGAAGTGTTTGTCTTTATTTCTTGTCATGTTACTGTTTGTTATTAAACAGTGACTGCATTTGCCCCCAGACATGACTATGCTTTAATGGTGGGTGATGTGATTGCCTATATAAATTGTTAAGGCACTTAAATACTTCTGGAGAAACGTGTCTATATAAATGGAAGCCATTATCAGTGTGCTTAAATTGGAATTTCAAGTTTGAGTTTGAGGTCTTGGGATGGAACCCACTTCTGATTGCAGGGGAATCAACATTTCATATCATCAGTGAATTAACTCACTCGAGTTAAGGCACTGATTCTGAACATTGCTCTCTTAAGTATCGAAATATCCGACCAGTGGTGAAGGCAGGGAGGCAGGAACACATATGCAGACAGATAAGAAAGTAGAAGATGGAGTTCCATTAAGTTGACTTGTGATGCCAGGTGTGATCATACAAAGACCTCAGCGGGTCAGCCAGAGTTATATTATTGTCTTCTCTAGAGGTGCTAAAATAAATACCAAACTGGACTGCTCAGAACTCATAAATAGGAAATGCAAGATCTCTACATTTTTTCAGAAGGAGCACATTTTGTTCTTATTCAATAAAACACTTCCCCACAACTTCTGTTTGTACTTTGCTACCAGGTTAGCCCCCCCGCAGTGAACACAAACTCCTCTTTCACTACAATTCTTTATCCAGCCCATCCTCCTTGTTATAAGTCAAATATGCAAGGCATAACCCCTTCTCAGGGGACTTCTTGTCTCCCCTGCCTAAAATCTCTTCCCCCAGGTAGGATGAGTCACTCCAACTCCTCCTTGAGGTCCTTGACCAGTTGCCAAGGGAGCTTCCCCCTAACTATCCAATTAAAATGCACTCTCATTGCCCATTCCTGGCATCCCCCAAGCCCTTTTTTCACTTCTTTGATCTTCATAGCCCTCATCACTATTAGACGTAATATAAACATTACCTATTTATTGATTTATTATCAATTTCCTCCCTGAAGCATAAGAACAGGGATTTGGGCCTGTATTCATTCACTCCTATATGTTCAGTATCTGGAATCATTCCTGATGGTAGTCATTCAGTACATTTGCCGAATGAATGGTTGCATGACTGATGAATCAGCCAATATGCTAAACCAAACTTCATGCAAGTAATTGACAGGAACTTATCAGAAATGAGAGAAAAGAACCCGCTTAATTGACCTTAACTTTAATTGAATTTTCATTGTAACTTAAAGATACTTATATTCATATAGTTGTTCTTTATTGTCTTCTTGTAAAGTCCTAGGAAAAGGTCCTTGTAGGCTTAGATAATTCCAATATGTTGGCCTCAAGGTATCACTTGGGTCTTCTACAAGTCTGCTTCTGAAATTACCTAGATTAAAAAAAAAAAAAAACTGGGTAGGAAATGTTATTTATTTATTCCAAAAAATTAATAAATTTCCATTTTGTGTCAGGTTTTGGGACAGTCTATAAGAATACGATGGAATCCAGGTCTGCACAGAAAGTCCCTGCTATTGTGACTTTAACTTTTAGTTGAGTAAGATTGGACAATTAAACAAGCAGTAAAATGTGAAAATTCTAGGATATGCTATGAGGGAATAAGTAAGAGATATTGCAGGAATCACACACATTTTACGAATATCAGATAGAAGAATGGTGGCTGGGAGCAGGACCTCAGGTATCCATCGTGGGAATAGAAAAAAAGGGGGGGGAGGGGCAGATTCAAAATATATTTGGGCAGTAGGACCAACAGAATTTGGTGACTGGTAAGATATAAGAATATGAAATAAGAAGAAAGACATTAATGAGATTCTCAAATTTCTGGCTTGTATAACTGCATGAACTCAGCAGGATACAGAAGCTTGAAGAGAGAGTATAGTCTTTAGGACTATGAGAGAGAATTAGTTCAGTTTTAGATATGTTGGGTTTGAGAGGCCTGTCCAAAATCCAAGTCTAGGTATAGGTAGACAGTTGTTTAAAATCGGAGCTCAAGAGAAGGTCTAAGCCCAGGATACATAGATCTGGGAAGCATTACGATAGAGATAATAATTTAAGTCGTTGTTGATGCGAATCACCCTGGGAGTGTGCATTCTATGACAAAAAGCAGTTGGGCATATCAGAGAATAGCCTCACTTAGTTGGTATAAAAAATGCATTATGAGGGAGAACTGTATGACACAACTTTGAAAAACAAAGGAGAAAAAATTACCCAAAACAAATTTGATTCCAGGCAACCACCCTGCATTGGAGAGTCCAGAACAGTAAGAGCAATACCTACACATTGATTGATTTACTATTCTTCTTATACCAGTAGCTAGACCAGTTACAAGAGAAATTATATATTCCATCTCCAGGGATAAAAAAACTTAATGATCTACTACTTTTAGCTCTGTGGCTTCTACAAGAGAGTGTATTTGCATTTTTATTTTATTCTGTCACTTGACTCAGTAGCCAGGAAATAAAGTCTAGAATTTTAACTGGAGATAAACTATTATTCCCATTTAATTATTTTGAAGGGACCTTAAGTGATAAGCTTATGCATATTGCAAAGCTCATACACAAATTACTTGATAAGCTCAGTCCACAAGATGAGCTCCATTATGATGTTGCAATTATGATAAGTTTATTTGCCTGTTCTTTCAGAATCACTGTGTGTGTGTGTCCCTACCGTAAACACAGCAAAATAGTTAATGTGATTTTGTTTGTCATCTGCTGTAGAATAAAGAATATTGACACGATGCTCAGGTATCCTATAGTTTAACATTAATGGTCATTTATCATAACACGTAATTTATGTGCATTTGCACATGCAAAGGGTTATGATATCAGAGGAATATTTATCTCAAAAATTATGAATTTTAAAATTTGAACATTTTCTGAGAATAGACTGTCCTTATATTACTCGTTTATATTGGTTTGGCTCATTTCGTGAGACTGTTGAAAAGTCCTGTGGCATGGCTATTAAATAAAAATACACATTCAACTTTAGGCCATGCACTGAAGTCGGAGAGACACTAGTTCTGTCTTGAGAAAGCAGGAAGCTCTTTACTACAAAGTGATTTTCAACTTGGGTTTTGAAGGATGAGTGTGAGCTACGTAGACAAACAAAAGTAGCACAATCATTTCAGGTAGAAATTTCAGGTAAAATGCAGCATGTGCAGAAGATCTAGAATCACATATGGTTGATCCATTTTAAGGATTACAAAGCATCATTTAATGAGGCTGATGGGTAGAGTAAATATAGAAGAGCTGTAACTGATGAGGCTGGAATTGCTAATGTTCACCAAATTTCAGGTTAGCTTTCATTTAAAATTAAATTGATCTCCTCCCTCCAGAGATGGAATTGTGGAATTGGTAGTTTTGAAACCCATAACTTTCACATTTCAAATAAGTCCTGTTCTCTAGTCCAGAAAGAGCTGTGAGTCAGTCCTATACAATCATCGCACAGTAAAGCCAAAGCTTCGTTATGGTTCCAAATTAGTTTACATTTTCAGTGTTTCTCATAGAAGGAGCTTATTTTCCCAGTTGGCCTCACAAGATCATTTAAAATCAATTCAAAATGGTGCCCAGGAGACTATTCTACTTAGAAGAGTTTTAGAAACCACATGTGTTTCACACATATCAGAGAGCAGAATGCTTTCTAAGAAAACCCACTGGAACTGCATCCCAGATGTCTAGCTTCTGCCGCTAACTAGCTGAGGGAACTTGGGTTTCTGGACCCAAGTCAGTATTTTGGCTTCAGTCTCTTTATGTATAAAATGGAGAAGTTCAAAGAAACAATTTTCAGGGCCCCTTCAGCTTCTGTATTATGCAAGTTTATGATTTTACTTTCCTGAACATTCTTAATTCTCTTGGACTGATAGAAACACACAGTGATAGAAACTATTCGTATATTGAATCAATCACCTTTCAGTCCATATCTTGTGTGAGGTTCGAGGAATGTAATAGTATATAAGGAAAAAAAACAACAGAATTAGTCCTTATAGGCATGAAGCTTACATCCTGATTGGAGGAGGAGAGGGGTTTTAATGAGATAAACACAGAAATAATCTGTGGATGAAAAACAAATGGGGAAGAGCTGGGAAAGAATAAAGAAAACCTCCAGGGACCATGTGCGCACACAATGGGAAGAATCTGATATTGTTGCCACGGGGACCCAGGGATGGATGTGTTGGGCACTGAGCCTTGTCAGGGAGGGTCTCTCTGCAGAAGTGACTTTTGAAGGAAAGAGATGGGCTTGAACCTTCTCAGAATGGCTTTGTGATTGTGGTCAGTCCTGGGGAATCAGCAGCTGCCTCAGGAGCAAATGGCCTTGCGATCTATAAAGGTCAGGAAAGCAAATTACAGGCCATGTTTTATGGGTTTACTAGAGTTGTATGTACAATTCAAGATAAGACAGAAATTTAATTTCGGATCATGAAAATTGATTTAATGGCATTCAGACTTTTTGATTAAGAACATGAATGCAAAATCGCATATTTTGTAACTTGGCACATTGAGTATTTCTCCAAATTATGTTTCCAGATAGCGAGTCAGGCTGTGCACCAGGTCCCCACTCCTTTATTAACACCAGGCTAATCTGAGTCATCTCAGAATAGCTGTACTTGTTCATGTCTTGTTCCTGATGTTGCTGTTTTGGCATCTACCTCTGCCTCTGTGTGGCAGGTCTGGATGAGCTGTAGGTAGTAAAAGGGCAGCTTATCGTACCTCAGGGGAGTGTTGGTTGGAATTGGACATAATGGAGTGCCCAGGAGCTGGCCTGGGGGTCATTCAGTGGTTTTCTTAGTGACATAAATGAGAACAGGAAGGCAGCACATAGGTGGCCTTTCAGCCTACCTGTGATAATCAAGTCCAGAAGCATCTAGACTAGATCACCTGATAACTGTAATTAAGTAAACCCACCTGCTTAAGTTTTAATAAAAACTATTTTCTTGCAATTTCATTTAGAATTTTTTACTGTGTAGAGTTTGACTTACTTGAGGGTATGCAAATTAAAATATCTAGTGTATGAATGGATTTGGAAATTAAACCCCAAATCTGAGACTTGCTGTCAGTTAAGGAGTCAGGAGTGTATGTGATATTTGAAGCTACGAGAATGGTTGAGATCACCCAGGTAAAGTATATTCTTTATCATATTTTTTTTTTCAGAAATGATCCCACTTTTGGGTAGGTGTATATATTTTTCGTGGGACAGAATTACCTCATACTATAGTAAGAGAAAAATGTCTTCTATCTGACCATCTATGAATGAACTGAGAAAAATGTTCTCAGGTCTAATCTAGTGATTTATTTTCCATTAAATACCTAATCATGATTTTCCTATATTCATCTTAAGATGGAATTGAAATGAAGACATTGAAGTGTGTACTATTTACTTACTTTTGTCACATAAAAAGTAATAAAACTTACTACTTTTCAATTGCTGTCTGAGTCTCTGCGGCAATGATCTTGTCCTATTTATTGCTATAACTTCAGTGCTTTCAGTGTTGAATAGAATTTATTTTTAATTTTTAAAAATCATGCCAAAGGATTTTTTCACCATGGTATATAATAGAGCAAATTGAATTATAGTTAATAAAATATTATACAGCCAAATATTCTAACTAGAGAGTCTGCCTCATTTTTACAATATAATCCCTTAATATTTACTTTTGTTCTGTATTCCTGTGCAGCATATGTTATAGAATTACCCTGTGGGGCAGCTGTGTGATTGGGTGATTGGACTATAGTATTTTAGGATACCAGTGGGCTCCTATGGATTGGTGTGCAATTACATGTGGATGAACTAAATGAACTAGTCATGGGATAGAACTCTTTGAAGAAAAGGCAGACTCAGTAGCAATGATCTAGGCTGTGTTTTAATTTGAGGCTCCTTTTTTTAATTGCTTGCCCTCAATGCTGGAAAGATGTTAAGGAATTAAGGAGAAATGGCATACGGGATACATTGAAAAATTTTATATTTTCTTAATCTGGAGATGTTATGAGGATATTTATAAGCAAGGCTTGGAAAACTTTTGAGAAAGGTTTAAGAACTTTAAGACAACCTAGATTTGAGTTTTAACTTTGATTCTTACACTCTGTGTAACTCTGAGCAAGTTACTTAATATCTCAGAGCGCATTTTCTTATTTGTAAAATAGAGATAATAAAACTCCTTCATAATGTCCTCATGAGGACGAGTGATCATGTATGTAAAATACCAGCATAGAGCATTGTCACATGGAACTGGTAGGTCTGGCTCCACTGGTACTTTGCTCCAACAGTGATCTGGGATCTGTAGTGATGAAAGAAGTGATTTAACTTGTATGACAGCCGTTGACTTTTTGGCCTACACCGAGATCTTTCTGCTTTAGACAACTGCTAGAGGCATTTCTGCCAATGGTTTTACCATGAACTACCCCACTGAACGGTAGCCAATTGAAAATAAATCTTAGTGATTTTCTTAGGCATTTCAATTCTGAAACTAAAGAACTTAGATGTATTATTGAACATTTCCCTCAATCTTCTAAGCATGTTACATTTGGATTCACGTATTTCTGGGTCAAATGGCAGCCACTTGCAAGGGCCTATCCTATCTTCATTTTACGTTAGTCATTTGGTTGATGATGATTCCCAGAATCAAAGTTATAATGAAGTTGATCTTGGAGATTAGAAACAATTCTTAGATGGCAACTTTACTCTTATAAAAATCTGAGAGTGTCTACTGCATAAATTCAGCCATAAACACTTACAGATGGAGAAAGGTAGCTTAACTTAATGATGGAGAGCCTAGATTTTGGAAGCAAGCATCTTGGGTCAATTCTGGATTTTACTGTTCATCAGATGTAGTAAGCTGTTAGCCAACTTCCTTAAACCCTGTGTGCTTTTGATATCTTTTCTTTTAATATAGGATTGCATAGATTAAATTAGCTAAACTATGTGGAGATCTTAGAGCAGTCATATAGGTGGTCAGTAAATGCTAGCAATATAAGCATGTTGTCCCCAGACTATCAAACAACCACAGAACCACCATGCTGGCCTGATGTCTGTGTCCCTTGGGGCCATTGTCCTAACCACTCACTCTCTTGATTTGCATTTTTAACAGGTAGTATCTGGTATGTACACTCATAGCTGAGAAATAATCTCTGTTGATTAGCCAGTCAAATTACTTGAAACACCTCTCCAGATCCCATTCAGTACATAATTAGCGTTTATTTCAATTTTGCTATCCATTATGCAAATTCATTGCAGGCGTGCATCACAACTGGGTAGTATGTGGCTCGTGATTTTTTTATTGGCGGTCATTGAGATGAGAGATGGGCAGGTAGTAGGAAGCTTCTGCCTAGCTTAATTTGGTGACACTATTCTCTATTTTGGCCAAAGTATCAGTACCATCACGTTAGGTTTATTATTACTGTTAATTAGATGTGAGTGTCAGAAAAGTGTTTCCAGTTGTGGAACTGATTAAGTGATGGAGCAGTTCCCCACAGTTGATTTGCTTAAGCCAGACTGAGCAAAGCATGGAGTCAACACATCCCAGGGAGGAGGGGTATGAATTAGGTGATAGAGTAAATGTTTTCCATTTCCTGCTACATTATTTGATAATGAAATGTGCAGATCCACTGGCACTGGAGGCGGCCTGTGTTCTCTGTGCAAATGAATGAGATGTTCAGGTGCATCATCACAGTTGTTGTCCAAAAGGGAAAGCACCGTCAGCAGCTACCACCTGCCCAGAGGAATCAGCAGAAAAATTAACCTTCTGTGTTGGGTTGTAGTGCTGGGAAAGGGTTTCGTTTTCAACCCAAGCATGCCAACAACTTTGTGCACTTGGCTGTTTGAAAGATCTAGTAAAATTTGGTTGACATAAAGTGACATTGCTATTGATGTGTTTTAGTTACATATTTTGTTCCAGAAAAAAATCTGTGTCATCTATCTATCTATCTATCCATCTATCTATCAAAGCAAAATGTACCTCATTGGTTTTGCTGTATCCATCCATATAGTAATAAAAGTGATGGCATTGTAGTAAAATATACCAGGCTCTGAATTCAATTTCTAGTAAGCAATTGATAAATTTTGGGCATGATATTTAACCACTCTGAGCTTCAGTATTTTAGGGGGTGTGGTGGTATGGGTAATATTGGGCATCACATGGCATTGTTAAGGGTGAGTTGCAATTGTGTCTGTTAAATGCCTTGCGTAAGGGAAGTGTCATACATATGTTGGTTTGCCTTCATTTCTCTGACATAACATGGACCATATTCAATCAACTCAACTTGACAGATATTATCTCCCCAGAACTGTGCTAGATTCTAGGAAAACAGTAACAGAGAAGACAGACATAACTCCAGTCCTGTTTGGCTCACAAATTATTATGAAGACACAAAGATGAAAGGAAAACGTGCTGGGTGGGCCTATAGCAAGGGGACTGGGGGCCCAATGTTCAGGGATAGCCTCCTTGAAGTATTTTCAATCTGGGATATGAAGGCAGAGTAGGGGAGTTAGGAGAAAGAGCAGTGGGGCTCAGAAAAGAGAGCATTTCTAGCAGAAGGCACAAATTATAGGCACCTTTGAGTAAGTGAGTTTACTGAAAATAAAAATCTAATTTTTATTTTATGGAAGCATACCCACCCACCAATGACAATTCCATGTGCATTGTGTTGGGCACTATAGCATGAAGTTTAAAGGTATGATTACAAGTGATTCTGTGGCCAAGGTATGTATGTATTATGTATTAAGCAGTAACATTGGCATGATACATAAACTAAGTATTTTCACCATGCACTTGCTCATTCTAAGGAACAGTGGTGCAGTCTACTCTAGGGACTAGGGAAAACATAGTTAAACATGTGTGGCTTTCCCATCAGACTTTGAGGACCAAATAGATTTATTAAGTACTTTCTGTGTTCCAGGTTCTGTGCTAAACACTTTATATGCAACATCTCATTTCACTCCAAGAGGTAAGGACTATGATTTTGCTGATCTTTGGATAAATAAATGGACACTTAAAGTCCATATATCATTTGTCCAAGCTGACAAAGCTAGAAACTGGATACAAAGCAAGAGAAACTTTGGAAGCTTCATTAGTAGCCATCAGGCTATCCAAACTACCAGACATCCATTCTCCTCCAAGTTTGAGCTAAACTGAGCTGTATTAAATATGGCAGGAAGAAAAGGACCGTCATTTGGTTTCCATAGAAATTCCAAGTAACCCATGGGGCAGAGCCTGGGCAGTGGAGCAAGGAATTCAGAAGCTGCCTGACATGGTACAAGTTATTGAAACTCTCTGAGCCTCAGGTTCTTCTGAAATGGCAATATTAATAATGTTTACCCTCATCTGTAAGTTGTGAGGATGAAATAAGATGTATTGTGTGTAACATGTTGAGGGCATTACTTGGCACAAAGGAAGTGTCACCTCCCGGATCTAGCCCCAAAGTCTGTGAGGTCCTCCACAGAACAACATCCCTGAATCATTAATAAACCATGGGAATTGTTGAGGGGATTATAGGGGAGGAAGACTTTTCCTTTATCCCTTCTTGGTTTTGTGGCTGGCGTAATCATTAAATTAACGTAGGACAGATTGATAAGAGAAGAATACATTTCAATTTCATATACACAGGAGGTCATAGAGGTCCGATACTCAGAGTGACCAAAGCACGCAGTTTTCATACCTTTTAGACAAACCGTAAATTTGTGAGGAATTTATGTGAGGACAAGACAAAGAAATTTGGGTTTGGGGTAGTAAATTAGTAAAGAAGTAACAGGTTTGTTGACATAGCCTTCTCAGCCTTGAATTCCCTGTCTCTGGTGATGTCTCTCTACTGCGTGGTACAGGGAGAGTACCTTTCACATGGGAGACTGATTTTCTGTTTTCAAGGGGACAGAGGAGGGTCAGAGTGTCCTTTTCGTACCAACTGCTCCTTAAGTAAATTTCATTCAAAATAATCAACATGCTGAAGTGGCATATTTGGGGGCAGCCTGTCCTGAACCCCGTCAGGGTTCAATAAATAATATCCCTCTTCCCTGCCTGGGTTCTAGACTAATTGAGAAATAAGTCAAAAATAGAAAATACTAAGGCCTGTGGAGGAATCATGTCTTCACTGGTGGTAAAGACAAGATTAGGGAGCATATCTTAGCCTGAGAGCCCAATAGGTGGTGTTAACCCAACCCCACATTGGATAGACTTATCATCCAGTTAAAGACATCGCTGGCTGGGGAAGCTGACCACATGGAGGGGCAGAGGAACGCCTGCTCCCAAAGGGAAAAGACTGAATATTTTATTCTTCCCCAGTCTAACAATCATGTAAGTCTCCTGTCTCGCGAGATGCAGAGTAGACAAAGGTGGCGTGGGGGTCATGAGAAGCCAAGGATATTACCCTGACTCTCTATCGTGTAGTATCAGGAGCAGGGCATTAAAGTCTCCTTGGTGAGACCACCATTGGTGAGAGCCCTGCAGCCTCCAACGCTGAGACTTAAATGACCTGTGCAGATTCCTGTGCAGATCCTTCCCTGACAGGTCTGGTCTCTGGCCTGGAAACAGGAGTGTTGGGACTTCACACATTTTTCTGATCCTGTCCTGGAAGCATGCTGACTCCCTGACAAGGGACATCTGTGGTTGTAACACTCAGGGTCTCAGTTCCAGGAAGAACCTATGTCAACCCCTGGTGAAGACCCTGGCCTTGAGTTATCTTGAGTCCCTTCATTCTTTTGGTCCCGGGCTGACCCACCCAGGGGTATGTTTGGCTCTTGGTCTGCCCTGTGGTTTCTTGTCACATGAGCCTCTGACTTCTAACCTCTGACCTCAGATCCAAGTGCAGCTGGCTGCTGGCTCAGTGACCGAGTCCCTGAGATGGCAGCCAAAGGCATAGGCATCCTGTACTGTTTGTCCCTCTTCCCTCCATGGACATCTTCCTAACTAAGGGGAAAGCTGTGGGCTGCTCGGCTGTCCCACACCGGCCCCTCTGTCGCTTCTTGATCAGGAACCACCTGCAGGCATGACACACAGGCCGCTCCAGTCTGGCCCCTGATGGGGCTACCTGGCCACCTAGGAGGACAGGCACCCACACTGAGAGAGAAGAGCTCCGTTCTGGGGGCTGAGTGGCCGCCAGCAGCCATGGTAGGGAGTGGGTACACCCCACACAAATCACACAGGAGGCCTCAGGTACATGCAGTGTCTGATCAAAGCTCAGGCTGACGGTGAGCCAAGGGTCAGCAGAAGTGGGTGTGGGGACAGAGGACTGACCACGGTCTGCTGTCCTCACAGACTAACAGGATGAAAGGTGGTGTTTGATGCTAATGAGTTCTCTGACACTCAGGCAGCCCTGCTGGGTTGAAAACCTAAGACATCATTACTCTAAATTAGCAATTCCCTCTGCAACAGCGGAAAGACACTGGTTATTTTCTTACACTCACACAAGATGTACTGTATTAGACTCCACACAGATCAAGCATTTGGGGCACAGCTAGCAATGCAATGTAAAGTCAGGTTTTGACACAGCATTTCAAAAACGTTAACTTTCATAGTCAGGATTTTTCGTAGGTGACCCCAAATGTTCATGGCCATGATTTTAACTGAAAGGTATCTTACACCTGTTGGTTTCACTGACATGCCCATAAGAATCCTGTGAAGACAGAAAAGGTATTTAATACCACTGTACATTTAAGAGTAGATAAGGGTCTCATTAAGCATCCAGATGTAACAGTATACACCTCAGAGAATCTTACCTAACGTGTGAATATGAGTATTATAATATTTTTCAAAGTTCTACTAGTAACCTGTTCTATAGGATATAACAGTACTCAGGGAGACAAACAAAAATAAGCAGGAGGCAGTCTCATTAAATCAGTTTAGCAAAGTTCTTTGCTATAGGATTTCTCAGTCTTTACTATGTTAATGTTTTAATGTTATATTTAATGTAAAAATTATGAAACACATGGTATAATTTTGCTCTGCTGCAAAAAATGGACTACTGCTCCATTTAGATGACCCAGAGCATATGGAAACAGTATGTTTAAAACTAAAATCATCAATTCTCCCTTCTCCTTGCAAGCAAGTTCCAGGATGCCTTTACTTCCTCCATCCCAATTAATGGAAGCAGCAAGTAGGTGTTTTGCAAGGATAACACCTGAGTCACCTTCAGCACAGCTTTGTCATCTTCTCTCCCCTGTTCATTTGGTTGGCCACCGTGTTGTATTGATTCTTCCTCAAAAAGGGAACAATTTTTTTTTTAGTAAATAAAATGCCCTTTTCTTTGATTCAGGCCCTTAATATCTCTCTTTACTACTAAAATTTCCTTCTCTGTGTTCCCATAGCAATTTATACAAACGTCTATTATAGCTCTTAGCAAATGGTTTGATAGTCATCTGAGTGTTTGTATCCTCTGCAAGACAGTGAATTCTGAGAGGGAAAATATTATGTATCATTATTTTTTATTTATTCTTACCATAGAGTCAGCCACCTGCACTATACTTAACAATGTTCGTTAAATAGCTGAATAAAGCCAGGCATCCCATTAACCTCTTTTCAAGCCTTTTAAGACTAATTGGAGAAAAATGAGTGAATCACCATTTGGATGTGTGGCTGTTGTTCATTAGACAGGCAACCCAGATGCAGAATAGAAATTCTTAGTTCAAACTGCTAAAAATGTTGAATAAATGGGTAAAAATCTGTACTGGGAAAACACATACAAAAATCTTTACTCCAATATAGTTTATATTTTGAAGACTGCTATTATAAACGTCTTCCAACAGAAGCACATAGAGGAAAATTTGAAAGTTCTAGTCATACATTAATGAAAAGAGAAAATTCCAGAAAATATCCACACAGTATGATTCTATTTCTATAAAACAAGTTTGCACATACACAGAGACACAAATGCAAAGTAAAAAGATGAGAAAAGTATATAAAAAGTGGTTACATCCAGGTTGAAGAAGGGAATCGAGGGTTAGGGAGGCAGTGAAAAGAGACTTCTAGGCCAAACTTCTATTTCTCCAGATTTTTCTCTGACCCTTAGCACTCTGGAACAATGGTTTTGTTCCCTTCTTCAACTCCCTCATTCGCTTATGGGCCTTGCCCGTTCTGTCATCCAGCACAGCTCTTGAGCTTTTTATTGCAGCAATCTTGCTTCTAAGTCCAATATTTCTTTTTCTTTTTAAAAAATGTCCATGCAAGCCAGTTCTTCTCTAATGGATAGGATCAGGTTCTTAAGTATCGCAGAATATAATTTTAGCTCTTTCAAAGGGTTCTGTTTGCTCCATGAAGTCTGGGGTCTTGCAGATCATGTTTTTCCTGTGCGCTGAGTTCGATCATTTTCATTGCGGCATTATTCAAGGGTTTGATAATTCTAGATTACTTCCTCATCTTTCGATTGGAAAATAACTGCTCTCTGATGCTAATGAACTGATTTGCCTCTGAAAGTGTTTGATGGCCTGAATGTGGAAGGGAGGAACAAGGATAGCTTTTGTTCTGGGTGTGAGAGTCCCTTTTTATTTACATTTCCTTCTCCCCGCACACTCCCCGCTCTATACTGGGGCCAAGGTGTCAGCTGACCCTTCTTTGTGTACCTTTCAGAGGGATCTCAAAATTCCCAACAAACCTTCCAGGTTTCTAAATGATGAGGTATAGCCTGACACCTAAGAGTGTATGCTTTGGAATCAGGCACGCATTGGATCTAAGGGAGAGGATCCTAGATCTTTTGCTTACCAACCGCATCAACTTGAACAAGTGACCAATTTTTTTTCAGTGCCTCGGCTTCCTTACCTGTGAAATTGGGGAAAAGTAATAGTATCCTTCTCATAGGCTTATTGTGGGAATAAATGCGTTAACTCGTGTAAACAGTATCTGGCACACAGCAACCGCTCAGAAAGGCTAGGTATTGTTATTCCAGTCCTCTTAGGAAAAAATGAACAAACAAACAAAAACAAAACAAAGCAAAAAACGCTTCTTTATTTGAAGAGACTTTAGAATCAGGCCTGTGTGCCTGGGCTTGGCTTACTCACTTGGGGCAATTCTCTCTCTTTTTTTTTTTTTTAACATCTTTATTGGAGTATGATTGCTTTACGATGGTGTGTTAGTTTCTGCTGTATAACAAAGTGAATCAGCTATACGTATACTTATATCCCCAGGGGCAATTCTCTTTTAATCTCATCCCCAGGGGCAATTCTCTTTTAATCTCATGTATTAATTCTCATTTTCTGGATATAGAGCAGAGCATGTATGCTTAAAAAATCATATCAAAGCCCAGTGAGGAGATGAATGAAGCAGGGTGCTTATTTTTCCTTCTTGTTGAGATGACGATTTTGCTGGCCCCCTGCTTACGGATGTCGTAAACAGAAAGCTTTGCAAGATACGTAAACTTTTGATACAAGAGTATAGGAGCCCAAAAGTAATTTTTGTGACTTGTGCCAATAATGGCTTTAAGGAGAGCAAATCCTGCTTAGGAAAAAATTGCACGGTTCGGTGCAGTCCTGATGTGCATATATTTGTGTTTAATGAATTTGATATGACTCTTCTTTGCTGTATCCACGCAGCCTTCATGACCTGTCTCCCTCATTTCTCTAATATCCTTTTATTCTGCAATCCCCCTCTCTTCCTCCAGTTCAATCAAACTGGCCTCCTAGCTGATCTGTTAACCTGTTGGGTATCCTTCCTCTATAAGGTTTTTGCTTTTTCTCTATTCCTGCCTGGAGCACACCCCCCAGATACCTGATTAGCTAATTACCCTGCCTCTTCCAAGCCTTGACTCAAATCTCACCTTGTCAATAAAGCTCATCTTGATTACCCTCTTTAATACGGCAACTGCTGCCCTTGACTTCTTGCCACTTTCCTTACCATACTTTTGCTTTTTTCAAAAACCTATCACCTTATAACACTAAATAATTCACTTATTTTTTGTGTTTATTGTAATATAAGCTCCACAAATGCAGGACGTTTGCTCTGTGTGTTGATGCACTCCTAGTGCCTAAAACAGTACCTGGCCTGCAGTAAGTGTTCACAAGATGATCTTTTGCAAATGATTGAATAAACATATAGAATAGTGACCAACTCACTAATGCCAGGTATGAGTTTTTTTAAACCTACTTGTGGAAAAAGATAATCAAAATGTTGGCAGTGGTGCCAGCGCTACCATCACATTGTGAGATATTAAAGGGACTGAGCCATATTTGTTTATTTCTAATGAGTAAAATATTTATTCCAGATCCAAGCATATTGGCAACAAAATTAGTGACATATTACAGTTAAGGTGGTAGTACTGCCATTTGTGGTCAGTTTCAGGGGGTCATGTTGGGTAATCATGTCCTTCCTCACCTTAAAAATATCAGACCCTCCATCATCCAGTTGCAGCGATGCCGCGGCAGACATGCATGTGCTCTGTTCCTTCTATTACTGTGATCTTCTCTAACAAGTCTGTTTATTTTTGCTTTGCGTAGATGGATCTGTGGGTTTTACAAAAAGTCGATTCAGATCATTAAATCCTACACAAGGCTGAATAACAAAACAGAAAAATCTGTCCACAAAATGCTAAAATCCTTCCTCTGACTCAGAACCTTGCTTTTCTCAGTCTTTGAGTCATCACGTGGAAGATGGTTTTATTTGTTTAATTCCAGATTTATGGTGACTTTTGCCTGAAATGGATGTGTGCAAGGAGGAATAATTTATTGGGTGAGAAAGATCAGGCTTTAATTTGCAAACCCATAAAATTCTTAAGTGGTTTTCTCAACTTAGGAGGAAAGAGAGTGAGATATTAGTTATATTCTGTATATAATAACCACAAGCAATGCCTAATATAAGAATAGCAAGAGTAGGGAAAGGGGAGAGAGCATTTCTGCAGAGATCTGCTTTAGCTACCTGAAGAGTGGATATGTCCCATGATACGCTGCTCCAAAAGCGCTAAGCTGATAAGAACCCATCATTTGAGGAGGGAAAATAAGGAACCACTTTTTAGGAATGCCATGGAGGGAGCCAAGGGGTTAAGCATCCCCTATACTTGAGTCAGGCAACCCCATCAGTCTTCATCGTCCTCTTTTAATGCCACCGCAAGTGAACTGAGTTAAAAACAATATGTTTACTATGCAATGAAGTCAAGATAAACACCATCTCAATAAACATATAATCTGTGTAGAATATGTTCCTGATAAGGGAACTTCATGTGGACCCTCCTAGTGTCCTTTCCAGTAAGCTTGCAACTCCTAGGTTCACGGTGAATAGAACTTCTGGGGCTACAACTGCCTGTGCAGTATACTTGAAGGTACATCCTATAACGGTGTTGGTAGGGATGAATCAAAGAATCCCCTCAAGCTGTGGTTGGCAGGAGTGCAGGAACTAAGCCCCTTTGGCTTTTGTTACCCCAGAATTAAAGCTCAGAAAGAAAGCAAAGTTAGTTCATTTGCAGCACAGAGTCACTCCATTGGAATTGTCCATCTAGACTTTCTAATACGGTTTCTAACACCATCAAATGAAATGGTTATTGGAACCCTTTTTACCCCCACTTCATTGTCCTCTTCCCAAACTACAGAACCACACTTCTCACCTGCTCTGAGCCCAGCCTGAGGTTCTCAGTAGACCAGCCATTAAATATAATCATACCATTCTACCTAATTGTTTTCTAATTGAAAATTTCAAAAAATTCTTCGTGCCAAGTCCTTTACACTCTGTTTTATTTATTTATTTTTTGTGGACCTTTACAATGGCCCTGCCATGGTCCCAATGAACAACTGAAAACATGCCATGCAATTGTATGTCTTACTACATCTTAAGATAATAATGGCCTGCTTCTTTTTTGCCAATAATATAAATTTATTCTGCAATGTATACATTTTTTAAAATAAATTTATTTATTTTTATTTATTTATTTTGGCTGCATTCGGTCTTCGTTGATGTGCACGGGCTTTCTCTAGTTGCGGTGGGCGGGGGCTACTCTTCGTTGCGGGGCGCGGGCTTCTCATTGCAGTGGCTTCTCTTGCTGCGGAGCACGGGCTCCAGACATGCGGGCTTCAGTGGTTGTGGCGCATGGGCTTAGGTGCTCCACGGCATGTGGGATCTTCCTGGACCAGGGCTCAAACCCATGTCCCCTGCATTGGCAGGCGGATTCTTAACCACTGTGCCACCAGGGAAGCCCCCTGTATACAGTTTTGAATGTCTGAAAGTTTACCAGAATTTCATTAATATTGCCTCTTCCAGAAAAAAGAAAGTGTGCATTTTTAATTTGCCTTACACACAGAAAACTTTTATTCTTTTGAAAACGCTTTATTCAAGCCTGATAATTTAATTTAAGTCACCAAATAGTTTCTGAGCACATGCTTTCGACCAGACACTGTGCAATGTCCTAGGGAAAGAGAAGTGACTGAAAAATTGATCTTCTTCTCAAGGAATGATAGATTTAAAAATAAATCATAATATAAGGTGATAAGGACCACAGAGGAATTAGGTACAAGGACCAGAGATAATACAGAGGAAGACATAAAAATTGTACCTGATAAAGGAGGATGAAATAGGGAAGCTTTACAGAAAAGTGTTTTCTCTTTCATCCTCAGCATCTAGAACAGTGCCTGATAGACCATAAATACCAGAATTATGAGTAAGTTTTGAAGGCAAGTTAAGGTTTAGTTTTATGGGTGTATTTGTTTCCTATGGCTGCTGTGACAAATTAACACAAACATGGTAGCTTAAAATAGAAAAGATTTATTCTCTCACAGTTCTGGAGGCCAAACTTCTAAAATCAGTTTGACTGAGCAAGAATTAATGGGTCAACAGGGCTGTGCTTCCTCCAAAGGCTCTAGGGAACAACATGTTCCTTGCCTCTTCCATCTTCTGGTGGCTGCTGGCATTTCTTGACTTGTGGCCACATTATCCTAATCTCTACCTCCGTAATCACATCTTTCTCTTCTTCTATGTGTATGTCAAAGCTCCCTCCACCCCTCTTTTAAAAGGACACTTGTGATGGTATTTAGGGCCCATACAGCAATCCAGGTTGATCTCATCTCAAGAGCCTTAAGTTAATCACACCTGCAAAGAGTCTTTCCAAATAAGTTAACATTTACAAGTTCCAAGGATTAGAACCTGAGATCTTTGGGGTCACCATTCAGCCCACTTCAATGGACAAAGAAGGAAACCCCGAGAGTACAGGATTAAGGGCCCATCATTGTGATAGGCATGATGTTAGTGAGAGAAAAGAAATACTGTGCCACGAAATACCATTTTTAGTAAGTTGATTTGATGATGATGGTGAGTAAACACAACGTACTTCCTAGTCTAAGACAATCCTATGATATTGGTTTGCTAGAAATTCATCCTATATTTATTCCAAATCCTACATAGATTCCACATTGTACTTAATACCTGAGGTTACTCATAGTTTCTCCCTCAGTTAAGTGATGAAATCTCCTTGATCTCTGCTTTAAGCTTTCAATCATTCATTCCTAAATGTATTCAGTACACATTTATTGAGCCCACAATGCGAGCCATGTGCTATATTCTAGGGATGCAAAGATGAGGGGGAAAAAACCCCAATACTAAAGAGTACCCAGCTCAATTGAGTGATGCATGCACTCAATATCTAGCAAATGAGGAATGCAGAGTGTGCTGTGTTAGCTCTAAGTTTGTTGTAATTTAATAGTGCTATTATGGAGATGACAGTTTTCATCAGATTTTTAAGGGTAGTGGAGTTTACAAGGCAGCATGGAGGAGAAGGGAACCCAAGCAGTCGGGACAGTGTGAGAAACATGCAGAGTTACTAAGACTTATGGATTTGGAAATCTACAAGTAGCTTGATTCACCTAGAATACAAAATGGAATTGGTAATGGAAGATTAAGGTTGAGAGGCAGGCACGAGAGGACCATGAAAAACCTTATTCATTATGGATAGGAAGGTTAATCCCCAATTCCAATTCTGTTTGGGATTATCAGATACAGACTACGTACTACATGTAAAATAGATAAACAGCAAGGACCTACTGTATAACACAGGGAACTATATTCAATATCTTGTAATAATCTTGAATGGAAAAGAATCTGAAAAAGTCTATATATATGTATTATATATTTGAATCACTTTGCTGTACACCTAAAACATTGTAATCTACTTGTATATTGTAGATTATTGTATATTGTATTACTATTGTAATCTACTTCAATAAAAATATTTAAGTTATGGACAGGAGTGAATCCTGAATATTAGAGCATAACAAAACCCTTACCTTATTACCTCATTTTACTGATTGGCTAGTAGTGTGGGTTTACTGATAGCACGATTTCCCTCCTTTTCCCAGAAAGGAGACCAATGCCTTTCATATAAATGACCTTTCAAAGACCTCCTATTCTATAGGGTTATCCTTTGACTTCGGTTACTTCCCTCTAACTTTGCACAATGTTATCTATTTATGAAGCATTATGGCACTCCAGGAATTCATTAGTTTGGTATTGGAATATTAGATTATGGAAATTTCTTGAAATATCCTCTTTCACATTTGAAAATATTTAGTAGCACTAGTGGGTGGATTTTAGAGGTGAATTACTCTGTGCACATTTTGGAGATAGTTTTTACAGCATTTTTCTATGCTAACTAGACTTGGGTTCATAAAGTTGTACTTTCTCCTGTGGTGGCTAAAGATATTACTACTGCCCCCCACTGATCCAGGAGTTTAATTTGTTTCATTGCTCTGTGGGCTATCAGGCTATCAAGGACTTCAGAGAAAATAAGGGTTGAAATCTGGATTTTACAGGCTGGAAGAACAATCAGCATAAGACAGCAGAATGGCGTGGGCTGTGATTTGCTATTAGTCTGGGTTTGAATCTGAGTTCTAACATTTGCTACCTCTGTGACTTTGGAGACGTCATCTCCTCTCCCTGAATTATCAGTTCCTTACTTGTAAATGAGGATGACAATGTAGTCTGTATCATCAGCAATATGTCTTCACATAGGTGTGGGCAGTGTACAGGGAATCCGCAAGGGCTAGTAGTGACCTCAGTGGTCTTTTACTACCTGTGGACCTGGAGGGTGAGTGAATGTAGTGATTATCTGAACCTGAAATCACAAAGAGCTGTATGGAAAGCGTTGCCTAACTAGACCTTCTGCCCAAGGACTCAGCCAGCTGTGATCTTTTTAGAAAGGGAGCAAGGAATATAAAGACCCTGACCTTTCTCTCCTTCCTCCTTTCCATGTTCTGCCAGTTTTTCCCAAGTGACAGCCAAAGGACAAAGGAGCTAATAGTTCACACAAGTTCACAGATAAGGATGAAGGGAATGATGGATAGAGTGGACATACCTGGGCAAACGGAAGCAGTCCCTCATGTAGTACTAACTACTTTCTGGGAATCTAGGAGAATTAAATGAGATAATACATGTAGAGCATTTTACATTCACCTTAATATGTTAGCCATTATTTAAAAATGTTAGCCACAGTTTTCTTTTTCTTTCTAAATTTTTTATTTAAAATTGTTTAGCTGTTAGCATAATGAGGTCTTTTTTAATGTTTTGACTTGTAGTTATCTATGTGTAGAATTATTTATGGGAGATCTTTGTTAGAGACCTAAATATGACATTCCTGTTGCCACCACGTGTGAAATGCTTGCTTACAGCATACGGAATGTAGAACCAGAGGAGCCTGGGTTTGAATTTGTAGTTCCATTACTTCAGGTGTATGAGACCTTTACAAGTTGATTAACTTCCTTCAGCCAGATTTTTCCATTGTAGAGGAAGGATGCAGACGAGTGTTCCCTTGTGGGATTCCACGGGTCCATGCTTGCACCCGTGCCACACAAACGCCCACCCTGTGTGCTCACTAAGTTGTCCATTTCCTTCCTCGTGTGGATGCCCTGTCCTGTCCACTTCATTGGGACTCAGATTATTAAGCAAGAAGCTATTGCTCCAGTGCCTTCAATGCAGCCCGTTCCACTTAAAATCCAAAACACCTGCTATGCTTTATCTACTTTTTATATAATCAGCTGTAATAAGGATTCTGCGGCCAGAATTTAGCTGACAATTTTGTTGGTGATGAACTAAGCTGAGGAGAAACTAGCTCAACTCTTTTTAACAGGAGGGTCTCCTGTGGAGTGAATGTGTAGCAGAAGGTTGTGAAATCAGCAGACATATTTCAGAGACCCAAACTGCAAAGAATGTTTTATTAAGAGATGTGTATAGGAAGCTTACTGATGCCAGTAAAATGGACTAAGTTGTATTTGCTTTGTGTGCGTCCACGTTGGGGGGAGAAAGAAGGGGTTATGGAAGGATTTCCACCAAAATATGAATTGTGCTTGTGCCTTGGTGGTTGGATTAGGAGATATTTCTACTTTTTCCCTAACTGAAATTTTTTTCTCTTTATCTCTTTAAATAATATTTTGTTTTACTGATAAGGATAAAAGTAATAAAATTATTTTACTTTAAATTATGCTTTTAGTGGAAAAAAGGACATCAAAGATCATGCTCAAGAAACAACAGGAGAGATTTAGATTGCATTTGGAGAAAAAAACTCTAATATCTGAAAAGTAATTGATGTTCAAAAGGTGGAATAACATCATTTTCTAATAAGCAAAGACTTTTGAGAACCTACTATAGGCTTACTACTGGAACTAAAGTTTAAGCAAGCATTCAGACTTGTAGACAAATATTTAAATTATACCAGCAGTTTTTTCAACTAAGTAGAATGGGATGAAAGAGAAAAGGATCATTAATTTTTCCTGGGTGTGTCAAAATGGCATTTTTGGGGGGACTTGGAGTACAAGTCTGATTTTGGTGGTGAGAGGAGGGGAAGGACACTTTAGTTGGAGGGAAGGCCATAAACAAAGGCTTGATGGCATCTGAGTAAATGACACACTAAACACATGTATTGTCTGTTATGAAATGTATAAATCCTGGCTTGTAAGACCCATATAGACAAATGTATGGTTCAAGGATGATTTAAATGTAGGCTTTTATGAAAGAAAGGCAGGAAATTAACAACTCCTCTGCTGAAAAGAGGATATAGAAATACAGAAAATTATATGATTTTGATTTTAAAAAATAGTTCAATTGACCTCATCTTAGCTAAATTTAGAGGATTCTCTATATGGTCAGTGTGCTTTCTCAGTTACTCTTATCTTCTCTTTCTTGATTTTTTTCCTTCACTCCTTACAGCCCTTCATCCACCAAACACCCAAAGTTACAGAGCATTATCTCCCTCCAGGATATCTCCGTGCCAGAATAAGGCCAACCTAGCAAAAACCCCACCTTTCCCTCCTTTTCACTCACCTCACATGTCCCCAGGAAGGCAGCTAAGCTCAGTTACCCTACAGATTTCTTGAATTGGAATCAATTTTACCTTTGCCAGTATTATATTGAAATAACCTCGAGTAATTGAAGCTTTCTTCGCCACTTCAGATATTTGCCCATGTATTTTTTTCGTATGGTCCCACAACCCGAGCGAGCCATCGTCGGGGAGGGATGCAGATCTAGACTCTGCCGTGAGGCTGTCATTGCATGGAGCGTAACAGTAACAGTTGGCATAAATGTCATCATACACCAGGCACTGGACTGAGTATTTTGTATACAGTGCCTCATTTCATCTTACAACAACACTGTGAGGTCAATGTCATTAATTCCCATTTTATATGTGTGGAAAGTCTCAGCCAAGGTTACCTATTACTATGTGATAGAACTCAGACACCAACTTGATGAGCTCTTAGATGCTGTGTTATAACTGTTGTAGGGCAGAGAACTTGTCCAGGACTGAGTTTTCTTGTTGTTTCTTGGGTAGCTTACTAATGGTGTATACTTCATAAGAAAATAAAAGACCATCAAGGTTATTTCTGTCTTCAACTTTTCATACAGTTTTCCAGAGCAAGGCGTCACAGACATCAGTGGCCATCAAGGACTGACTTCATACCTGATCCTCTGTGCCTCAAAATCAAGTTGGGTGTTTGATTCAGTTTGCATTTCTTTAATGGCAAGTGATCTTGAGCATCTTTCATGGGATTATTTGCCATCTGTGTATCTTCTTGGGTGATGTGTCTAATTAATGCTCTTTGAGTATCCGAGTGTTTATTATGTCTCAAGTTGTAATAGTCCAAAGCCAATATGTTTGTAGGTTTAAGCACTGAAAGATCTACTATAAACATCATGTCTCTGGCATCTTAAGGCTTTATTTCTCGAATTCTGTCCCAGAAGGGGGAAGAAGGGCAGTCAGACGTGGAGTAGGTTGATAAAACAAGCATGATATTGTTCTCTTAATTTTACCAGCCAAACACTGACCCTGCTGAACATACAGCTAAATGGCCTTTGCTTTTTATGTAGCTACATGCATTTGTGAATATATTGAGGGTATTTTTCTTAGTGAGAGCCCCTCTGAGGAATCTGAGTGCTTTGGAATTCGTCATTACCATTCAACAAATGAGGACATCATTTAGAGAATTACCAGAGAAGAGGACATATCTTGGTAACTTTTTTTCTAAAAAGACATTATAACTAGAAGATGAGAAACACCAGAAAGATAATAACACTAATTTCTACAAACACAAATTTATTTCCATTACAGTTACTAAGTGATTGTTTTAAAAACTGAAATCACTCATGATATGTTAAACAGAATGAAGAGTTTGGATGGGACCCCACAAAATTTAGTTTAAGGAATCCATTTTCAACCATAAACTCATAGAATTTTTAGAGTCAGTGAAATTGTCTTATGGGATTTCTGTTCCACAAATGAGAAGATTATCTCCAGAGAGACCAACCTGCTATGTGGCCTTGGGCTAATCATATAGTAGATTGCCATATAATGCCTGACTTTTGTGTTTTGTTTTGTTTTGATTTTCCCCTGAAGAGAGCATACTTTCAAATCTTTCAAATGCATCAATTGGAAAAAAAACAAACAAACAGAAACAAAAACAAAAAACAGTCTCTTTATAAGACTGGCTCCTCCACTTTGGAAGGAAAACAAAAAATTGGGGGGCGGGGGATATTCTAGGATTTAGCACATAGCTTCTTTCAGATCAGGTTCTGATTAAATATTTGTTAAGTGAATGTGCTGAGGAAATACAGTGATCAAATTTCTTAACGACATCCTTCCTTTGCTCTCCTAAGCAATGCAAAGAATGAGAGGCTGGTAGAATTATTGGGTTCACTGGTTTTCTCTTTAGCAGCAGACACCTTGTTAAAAAGGAATTCTAGATCCAGTCAAGGGAATGTTCACTAGTGCTTAGAGCAAAATGTTGCCTGCTGTGAGGAGGGAATGAGTCCATGTCATCCACAAGCAGTATGGTCAATTAAGCACCTGACTCCAAGGTGGACTGATGGAGCTCTTAACCTTGAGAGTTGATGGGGGAATATTATGTTTGGTGGTTAAATTAATGCAGAGGAAAGTTAAATGGCCCAGGCTAAGACTAACAATGAGTATATTCTTCTTTCATTCATTTAATGAATACTTAATGCAAGGCCACTATTTGCCGGATGCTGCAGGTATAAAAAGAAATACAAAATAGAGTCTCTGATCTAAAAAAAGGTCACATCCTATTAAGACGGGCAGATTCATACACTCTTAATTTTAACATGAGGTTATAATTCTGTAATGTTGGTTTTTCCAAAGTCTTGTGGTACATAGAGAAGGAAGCCATTGGTTGGTTTATTTGAGGAGGATATCGATTTAGAGAATATACTCAAATAATATTTGACCTCGGCCTTGAAGGATGAGCAGAATTCTGCTGATAAAAAGATTTCTTTCAGGATTAAACCTTCAGGTGGTTTTTCAGCCACTTAAATTTCCTGAATTTTATGGTACTTAGTAAAACAGAAAGGATATTTGAAATGTTCACTAAATACCAACTCTGTGCCAAGGACTGTGCTAGGTAAAGGGCATTCTGTGGTTGCAGGACTGTCCCTGTACTTACAGTGAAATATGTAGTCCAGAAAAGGAGGCAGTCAGAGACAGGAAGACTTACTATGGAACAGGGTCAACTAATACTTTCTGTAAAGGGTTCAATAGTAAGTATTTTAGTCTTTGTGGGCCACATAGTCTCTTTGGAGACTACCTGACTCTGCCATTGTAGCATGAAAGAAGTTGCAGACAATAGTAAGTGAATGAACGTGACTGTTTTGCAATAAAACATCATTGACAAAAACAGGCAGCACGCCAAATTTGGACCATAGACTGTAGTTTGCCAGTCATTGGATTAGAGTGTGATAATTTCATGATAGAGACGAGAAGGGAGGAAAACTCAATTACTAATTATGAATAGTTTAAAAAATGAATATGTAGTAGATAAGAAGAACTGATCAGTTTTGTAAATCTAAATAAAGAGGTAAACTGAGGCAAGCTCAAATTACCAGAAATTGCGTTTATCCAGGACTAGCAGAGCAGCTGTAATTTGGGAAACGCATGCTATAACAAGCCACAGGGGAGTCCCTTGAGGGCTTGGGATGGGCTACATTTATGGGCAAGGAGTGCAGAGAGGTAGACGTCCAGCCAGAATCCAAGCAAAAAGTTCCTTGGCTTGGGGATGGGGAGAGATTCTTGGCACATCTAATTGGTCAGGAGGTTAGTCTTGGGTCTTCTGTAAATCAGGTATTTAATGGAAATCAATCTCTTGGTTGAGTTCCATTCTTGAGGGCGCATGCGTGAGATTCTCCATTTCATGTCTTCTGGTTCCGTTTTATATTAAAATCCTTTCACAGCTTCACTAGTAAAGAAATTCAAATGCAAACAACCTTGTGGTATTAGTTTTCACCCTTCAGATGAGTCAAAGGTTTAAAAGTGTGGCAATGCGTGAAATTGGCAAAAGCGTTTAAATTTGTGCAATTCTTCTTGAGAACTGTCTGATAAAAGGTAAGTAAAGCTTTAAAAGATAGCATGCACAAAACTCTTGCTAACTGTTTGCTTTGCTCAATACACTACCTTTTGTTTTTCCCCCATTGGGCCTCATAACCATTATGTGGGGAATATTATTACCTCTACTTTACAAAAGAAGAAATTGAGACTCCAAATTGCTAAGTAAGCTGCTCACTGAGCAAGCGTCAGAGACAGAATTTGAACCTAGATCTGCCTCTAGACTTAGCCTTCAACACACTGTAACATACTAGCCCTGTGCTAGCAAAACTTAATATGTGCATTATTTTTATTGCAGCGATTTTGTAACTGGGAATTTATCCAAAGAAAATAAGACAGGTGCATGTGATTTAAGTGCAAAGTATTACAAACTCTTTAAATGTCCATCAGTGAGGAATTGGGTAACTAAGGAAAAATCCAACTATTCAATTAAATATAATATAGCTTTGAAAAGGGTAAGGTAGAGCTATGGCTATAGACATGAAAAGATGGTTGTGGACAGGTTGAATAAAAAACAGGCTGTACATTAATTTGCATTGTATGATCCCATATAATTACATATGACCCCCATATGTATATAATTATTGTACAATATGTACAATATGTACAGTATTGTATTAATGCTTGGATACATTGAAAAGGCTTGAGAGATATGCAACAGATGCATAATAATGGTTATCCAGTGGGCATGGGAGTATATATTCAACTCTACATTTAAGCAAACAGGCCTGAATTTTTTTTTTTTTTTTTAAGTTTAGAATTCTTCTGTTTTGGG
Source organism: Grampus griseus (assembly GCF_964374135.1). Lineage (NCBI taxonomy): Eukaryota > Metazoa > Chordata > Mammalia > Artiodactyla > Delphinidae > Grampus > Grampus griseus. The sequence goes on along the minus strand of NC_139002.1, from coordinate 92,283,318 downwards.
GCGGGCAGAACTAGAAATAAGCTCTTTTCCATTATGCATTATTTCCTTGAACCCTGAACTGGTGTCTGGAGTGTCTTGTCCTCTGTCAAATCACATTTCAATGGCTTTGGGGCTATCTTGGAAAGCAATCACTGTGTACCCTTGCTTACAGCCATTTTATTCCCAGCTGAAAGCTACAGCAGAGCTGTTTGAACATTACCGTCTATCTTGAGCAGCTGTGGTTTATGCTTTCATTCACTTTTGCTCAACATCATCTCTGTCTTCCCTTGTGCTTTAGTGGGATATAGGTGAGGCAGTAGGTTTGAAATGTCCCTGGACATCCTCTGGTTTGGAATTAGTGATCATTGCTAGTGACATTGAGCAAGTGACATCCTTTTAGTTTTCTCATTCTTACAGACTCTAGAAAGTGTGCTTATTGAACTCAAAAAATGTTTCAAACAATTTATGTATCCCTTTGACAATGCTAAAAATTATGCGTGGAAACTGACTTTAACTAGGATATGACAGAATAACCTGAAAAGGATACATTGCTCGTCAGGTCTGGCCTCTCAGTTACTATTTCTCAACCTTGGTGGCACGTTTGGAACAACTGGAAAGCTTGTAGAGAATTCAGATGGTTCTATACCCAGAGAGTATGATTTCATTAGTCTGGGTGGGATCCAGACTAATGGTGGGATGGCTTAAACATTTCCTGGGTGATCATAATTTGTAGTTGGGATTGACAACCGCTGTTCAAACTCTTTTATTTGGGGGTTACATTTTGGATGAGATATTTTAGAAAACGAATCTCCCAACCTCCTAATGGGTCTATGTCTCATCTTCAGTGGAAACATCACTGTTTTTGACCTATGTCACTCTTGTTTGGAGTCAATAAAACATTGAAAAAGCCTTGCATATGAATAGATATTAGCAGCCTTTCTTTCTTATTTTTTATTTATTTACTTATTTATCAGACTGTGCATTATTCCTCAAAGAATTTAAGGTCACATAGATGCTTCTATTCATGCAAACCAAGTAAGTGGCCTTCCTGATCCATTAATTGAAGTTCTTACTTATTAGTTCTGGAAAATTTATTATTTAACAAGCATGCCTTCAAGACTACGTGCGTTCTCTTACTTTTTGAATTTTGCTTCAATTTTAACATGTTTGTCAAATTTTAGGATCAGAGTCATTGAAATGTTATATTCTGCATTGGCTTCAGATATTATGGTAATATTTTCAACGAAAGAACAACTTTCCTACTTTATCTCGGACTTTTCCCTCTGACTCCCCTTCCCTGGCACCAAAATAAAAAGGCTAAAGTAGGAATAAGAAAGGAATATGTCTTAAATTTTCTGTAACACAGATGTAAATTATCCTTATAAAAATCTGGTTTATTATTCTATAAATAATCAGAACATATTTCTTGGCTTCTGAAATGAATGACACAAACACTGCTCTTTTGCACTATACATGAGGAAATGCTTGTTTTTGTTAAATTATATTTGTGTAAGTCATTACCATAGTAGCTTATCACTTTGACAAGCACATGATTTTTAACATGAAACAACTCTAACTCTCCGAGTTGAATTTTAATGTCTTTCTTTTATATCAAAACGTAGAGAACTTTGATTGATTTTCACTCGTGAGCCTTTTTTTGTTGTCAGAGGTAATCTAAAGGTTATCAGGAATGCTCACTGGGTCTCTCTGCAATCACTCTTTATAGGTATGCACAAAGCTCAACAGCCTACTGAAATCTCATTCCAAAGAGTGGGAAGTTTCTGTCCCATTCTCACAAATGGAACTTGCCGTCAGCAAGTTCACAAGAGCATCACATCCTTAATAACCGTAGACTATTGGTTCCTAAAGAATAGCTCCCAACTCTACTCAGTACTCTGTAATAACCCATATGGGAGTAGAATCTAAAAAAGAGTGGACATATGGATATGTATAACTGATTCACTTTGCTGTACAGCAGGAACTAACACATCGTTGTAAATCAACTATACTCCAATAAAATGAAATTAAAAAAAAAAAAAAAGACTAGCTTCCAGACTAGCAGCATCAGGATCACCTGGAAACTTGTATGAAATGCAGATTCTTGGGCCTCACCCCAGACCCACTAAACCAAAAACACAGAATGGGTCCCAGAAACTTAGGTTTGAACAAGCCCTACACATGATTCTACTACACATAAAGTTTGAGCACTGCTGTTCTCTAGACTGTGAGCTCCCTGAAGGCAGGTGTCATGAGTGCCCCATCACCCCTGGGTTCCTGATGTCTAGTAGAGAGAGGGAATTGGTGAGTAAATGGAAGAATCTACTATGCAATAGCAGGAGCTGGAAACCTATTAACTGATAGCAGACAAATGTCTGCTGATACGTGTAAGATATATGATGGCAAGAAATAAAGATGAGCTAGTTTTGGACTTTCATGAATGTCAGTTCTACAGCTATACCAGAGAATAATGTAGGGTCTACAATTTGTTATCAGATCCTTTTATTTGCTTGTAAATCTTGCCTTGAATTTATCATTTTAAGGAATGATTTGTATGAATATTAATACACAGACTAATCCTTAAGAACTAGTATTTGGCCTGACGTTAGACCTAAATCACAGCCAGTGAATTAACTCACGTTCCAATAGCATATCTGATCATGTAGAGATGGATTAACCTGGAGTCTGTCGTACAGAGTGATGTAAGTCAGAAAGAGAAAAACAAATATTGTGTATTAACGCATGTATGTGGAATCTAGAAAAATGGTACAGATGAACCTAATTCCAGGGCGGGAATAGAGACATAGACATAGAGAATGGACGTGTGGATACGGCAGGGAGAAGGGGAGGGTGGGATGAATTGGGAGGTTAGGTTTGACATAAATACACTACCATGTGTGAAATAGATAGCTAGTGGGAACCTGCGGTATAGCACAGGGAGCTCAGCTCTGCTCTGCGATGACCTAGATGGGTGGGATGGGCAGGGGGGAGGGAGGTCTAAGAGGGAGGGGATATATGCATACGTATAGCTGATTCACTTCATTGTACAGCAGAAACTAACACAACATTGTAAAACAATTATACTCCAATAAAAATATAATAAAATAAAATTAATGTCATTTAGTGAATTGATATGAACAATTGAAGCCTTAGGTTAATACTTTCAAACTTCTTTTTAAAGAGTTGGATCCTTTTCTTTAAGTGCAATTTTACCCAGAAGCTCTGTATATAAGAGTTAAAACAGAATGGCTTTGCTTAGAGCAGGATGAGGGTGTTGCTACCAGCCTCCCCTCTTGGCTGTAGTGGAGCCTGTGTGGTTGGCAGTTGGGAGTCTGGGGTCATTGGAGATGAAAGAAGTGTAGTTTAAAATATCTTGTACTAGGAAAACACTTTCTGACCTGTGCAGTTTCAAATGACATTTATGTAATGCTTTATACTCTGCAGAGCATTTTTGCTTTGAAATCAGTTTTAACTGTTGTTGATAACTGATGATTCATGTCAATTTTGACACTACTACGCCTACTTCTAGAAAGCTGGATATCATAGACATTCCTAAAACTTTCCCTCCTCTGACCCTCACTGTCCAAATGGTAATGATAGATAGATAGATACACATACATACATATATGTGTGTGTGTATGTGTGTGTGTGTGTGTGTGTGTATACATTTATACTTTTTCCTGGATTTTTAAATTCTCCAACAGCTAATGAAAACCTGTATCACCTGGCCATTTTCTTTCCTGTCTAATTCCTTAACAACTTCATCTGTGGCAAACAAAAAGCAAATCCTGACTTAGGTAAGGAGAGACTTCATTTGAGAGGTTACTGAGAGGGGAAAATGGCTGTGGGACCAGGGAGAGGAGGGCCATTGCAATAGGGAGAATGCTCAGACGTGAGATTTGCAAACATCATAAAGTTAGGCAGAAAGAGGCTTTTCTTTTACAGGAAGGAGTAACAAGGCTATAAAGAAGTAGGTGGGGCTTCCCTGGTGGCGCAGTGGTTGAGGGTCCGCCTGCCGATGCAGGGGACACGGGTTCGTGCCCCGGTCCGGGAGGATCCCGCATGCCGCGGAGCGGCTGGGCCCGTGAGCCATGGCTGCTGAGCCTGCGCGTCCGGAGACTGTGCTCCGCAACGGGAGAGGCCACAGCAGTGAGAGGCCCGCGTACTGCAAAAAAAAAAAAAAAAAAAAAAAAAAAAAAAAAGAAGTAGGTGTAGGAAAATGTGATGAATGAGATGAACAGGGAGTGGCCTGATCAGACTGTAAATCAGGGAATGTTTTGCCCAGAAGTGGCCCCACTCTTGGGTGCAGTTGTTAAATAAATGGTATGTGTTTCTCAGGCTTGAAAGTGGGCCAAATTCAGGGACCTCAGGGAAGAAGATAATCAAAGTTTGGTTAACAAACATTAAGCAAACCTGATTAATCAGTGAAGACAAAACAGTACAGCTAATCATTTATGAGGCAAAAACTGGGAATTTGAAAAGCCTGTCTGGCCTTATTATAGGTAAACCGGGGGACATCCTTGAATCTTATCCAAGTCGTGTGGGGAAGGGTGGCTCCTTTTAAGAAGATGACTCCTTTTAGGAAGGTGATTCCCAAAATACAGAAAGGGTGGAAGGTGGGATTTCTTAACAATCACTGTTTTCCAGGATCAGAAGGCTTAGATAAAATTTTACATCTTAATTACTCCTCATTAAGTGAGAATAAGAAGTTTTTGCCATTTGATAGATGAAGAAGCTGAAGTTCAAAAGGATTAAACAATAGGCTTGACATGACAATGCAAATGTTTAAATCCAGATCTGGGGCTGGTTTCACTCTGCTGTAATGTCACAGAAAACAGGGAGATAAGGGAGATGGACCATCTTATAAGATGGCCAAAAGACCATCTTCTAAACCTAGAGCATGGAATTGCCCAGGTCAGAAAGCACTTTCCTAGAGCAAGGTAATCCAAGCTATGCTTCCCTCGGTCCCAGTGCCCCACCCAAGCCTATGACACAGTCTCCAATACAGCCCAAGGGGAGGTTGCTAACTGTATCCCAACCATTCCGAGCAGAGCAGCTTTGCTTTAACTGTCTGACATATAGAGATTCTAAAGAGATCCAACTGCTTAAAACTTTTTTGAAAAGTATTAACTTAAGACTTCACTCTGACCCAGAACATTTCCTGGATTAACTTGAGGATTCTGCTGGCTAGATCCCTAGATTCTAGAAGTCTAATCGACTTGTTGGTGCTTGGATAACCTATTGATCAAAAACCCAGGATTCTAGGTCTACTTTCCTTTTCTCCTAAACTCAGACTTTTCTTCACTTGCCTATTTTTCTTCAATCTCCTCAATATTATTTCCATGTATGGATCTCCATCTTTCCATCTTGGTCATAGCCAATTATATTGTATAGACCTCTCCCACCTGGATCTGTAAGTTCTAGAATATTTGTCCCAGGGAACAAATGCCACACTTTTATTATGGATATGAGCAAGTGTATCATATAAGGAAAAGTACAGCCTAATTGATAAAATTTACATTGCTTGTAAGTACCTTGCCATAAATTAGTTCTACCTTTGTGACCATTTTCTAACTGGTTGTTATTCTTCACTTAAAAGGTAGAGTTGATTCCAGATACAAAATCTTGTTTATGTAATTATTTTCTGCTTATTTTTAGAAATAGATTTTGAGTGCTCAATCAGATAAGAAAGTACCACTTTTGTATATGGTTTTTAACCATGTCTACTTTTTAGGAAGATAAATGTAGCTGTTCCAAACTCCTTCTTTAAAGCAAAATAAACAAACCAGTCCCAAATAGCTTCTGAACATAATCACAAGTAGAAGGATCTGTTTACATCCAACAGGGCTTTTAGGGGGAAGCAAAGTGTTCTCAAGATTTAGAAGCTGTCTTTAAAAATGTTCTTTGTTTTGTTTTAAAAGGAAGTTTAATTACAAAGAAAAGCTTGAGTCCTCCCTTGGGGTATAGTATTTTTATAATGATAATAGTCTTTTCATGTAGTAATTCTTTCATAGATAAAGTATACTTGTGTTTGAACTTGTTGAAATGCTTATATCCCCAGTGATTTTTCAGAATATCTATTTAAGGAGGAAGATTGATGCAATCATGAGAGCTGACATCTGGTACAATTGGATATTTACAGTTTAGCCTTCACAGAGGTCTTTTTCAAATGACTTGTAGAGATTGCCTTATACATATTTTGTTTACAGGAATAGCATGAGTCTCAGATATCATTTTCATGTCCTGTTTAACCTCTCTTTCAATATTCAGTATCAGATGCAGAACTATCCATTCCTTTATGGTATAAGTCCACCCAGCTATCAATGTATTCTTCCCCAAGGAGTGGGGGTCAGTGAACCACTCCTTCATGAAGAGATGAAGATAGGGGCCTTCCTCACCCATCACCTGCTGCCACTTTAGACAGGAGGCATGGAGACTACACTTATACTCACCTGCAGTGTTTATATTGCCAAACACTCACAAATCTGTCCCACCCCTAATCAGTGTCAAAGCCAATTGCAGCTCCTGGATCCAACCACCTCCAGACATTGAAACTTGCCTCGCCAACTGAAGGCATGCTTCTTTCAAAGGAACTGCTATCAGGTTCTACAGAGGTCAGCATAGGCTGGTCCCCAGCACATGGATCTGATTACTCCAAATACAAACTTGTAGTAATTCCCTTGGATTCTTGGGAATTATGTAATTTCTCTCTAACATTGGAAATCATTTGTGGAGTTCAGCTCACAAAATATGGAACAAATAAGTAAATGAATGCATAACATGGTAAAGCCCTTTTTAGAGCTCCAGTATAATAGCTTTGTTTGATAAGCTCTTTCACTTAAAACCGTCTTCCAGGTGGCGTGCCCAGGGCAGCTGAGAGAAAACGAGAACACTCGTTACCTGCAATAGCCTTTCTTACCTCCTACCTGAGTCCTAAAACCAGTTAGTTCCTCCCACTTATGGAAACAATTTTGCCATAATTTCTGCTACAAATTGATTGACAGAATTTTTTAGAATAAATTCCTCCTTGATATATTATAAAAATTTACAGAATATGATATTTCACTCTTTCGGAGAAATGTTTGAAGGCTGGCAAAATGACAAACAAAACCATTGGTAGTTACCTAGTTTTTTTTTATTTATCTTGTTTCTGCCACATGTTCTCATGAGTCAGTTTTCATCTGAACAGCTCTGATTGTATATTTTGGTTGTGGTTAATTTAAATCTAAAATGCTCACCCACCAGCACCCTCCCTTTTGTGTCATTAATGATGGGGGATATACTCCTTTCAGCTATTCCAGGACTCAAGTGAACTCAGCTTATCCGCAGAATTTTCTGTGATGGTGAACAGAAAATGCTTTATAAGCTTATGAATGATCAGGAATAAAATAGTTTTTGTGCCATGCTTGTTGTTACAAAAAATTGGCCATGTTATTTAAAATATTGCCATTTCCCCCAAATCCATGGTATTAGTATGATATTGGTATTGTCATTCTCCTCATCCATCCTGGGTATATAAATTGTTAAAGAAGGGATTCAGTTTGTGATGGTCCCTCTAAAGAATACTTTATGACTGCTAATTAAAACCAGATATTTTGGGTTTCCCTGGTGGCGCAGTGGTTGAGAGTCCGCCTGCCGATGCAGGGGACACGGGTTCGTGCCCCGGTCCGGGAAGATCCCACATGCCGCGGAGTGGCTGGGCCCGTGAGCCATGGCCGCTGAGCCTGCGTGTCCAGAGCCTGTGCTCCGCAACAGGAGAGACCACAACAGTGAGAGGCCCGCGTACCGCAAAACAAACAAACAAAAAACATATTTTATTTAGATTGTGACACAAAATGAATCCAGCCATTGTCACCCTCACACTTAGACATCGGCTTGTGGTAGTGATTGTAGGGGGCAGGGCGGGTGTTGAAGCAGCAACAGTTCCTCCTAGGCAATGAGTAAATGCAGATTTGTAATTAGATCCAGGAACTGAGATGAGTTGATAGCTGGGCTGTGGGGAAGAGGGAAGTATGGAAAAACAGGAACTGGAAAGGCATCATGGTCTAAAAAGAAATTGGCTGATGTGGAAGGAATTGAATCTGAAACCAGAAGCTGGGATAGAAAAGGACTCCAAGACTGAGTAATGTCAATAGTTCTTCAAATTAGTCACATTTTCATTCAGCCTTCAAATTTGAGTAACTGTTGTTAGGAAAATATCAATAAAGCACAGGGCTGCAAATGTCCTACCTAACATCTTTCAGACGTGCCTCCTCACCCTATAGAGTGCAGTCCAGATCCTTGACACATCACGTAACGTGCCCTTTAGAACTTGTGTACTCCCTGCCCTTCTGGCTACTTTGCTGGTATTCCCCATCTCTTTTATTCATCATAGAATAAGTTGCAGTCCTGAAAATTACAGTGAATTTCACCTCTGATCCATTGCACATATTGTTTTCTTTGCCTGGACCACTCTAGAACACCCAACACCCACCGCTAGAAGTGTATTTTTAATTCTTGGCATACAGACTAAGAAACCAGAAATCTTATTTCTTTATCTGTTTATTCTAGTTAGTTTCCCCCATTAGAATGGAACTTCACAAAAGTAGAAAAAGAGTCTGTGTTGTTCTTCATTGTATAGCCACTTCCTAGGATACCACCTGGCACATAAGCAGGCACTTTATAAGTATTTGTTGAATAAATGAATGAATGGGTGAATTGATAGATTGACAGTTGGATAAATGGGTGGATGAACGGATAGACAGATGGTTGGGTGGCTTGATGGGTGGAAGGTATATACTCAATAAATTGTTATTTTTTTTATGTCACATAAACGCTTAAAATTGCAGCTGTCGCAAAGGGCATGTATTCATGGTACCGGATCTAATTCTTTTGGATATCTGGTTGATACTTTAGCCAGAATGTATCTTGACTTTTTATATTAAAACAGTTTCTATCTCTGGAGCTTTGAGAGGGACTGAATGTCTCTGAGTAATTGATATCTCTGATATCTGAGTATCATTATATTTCTCAATGAGTCATTGATTTATTGATTTTTATAATGAGATCATGTTATCCCTAACTCACCAACTTTCAAATAATGAGACATGTGTTACTGAAAGGAGTAGACTTAAGTGTCATGGTGTTTGTTGATTTTTTTGTCATTGTTTGGATGGAGGATTTTTCTTTTTACCCAACTGTTATGGGTTTTGTCCTCCAAACAGACATGTTGAAGCCCTAACCCCAACTCCCTCGGGATGTGACATTATTTCGGAATGGGGTCATTGCTCATGTAATTAGTTAAAATGAGGTCATACTGGAATAGGGTGGGTGCTTTACCCAATGACTGGTGACCTTGTAAGAGGAGGCAAGGAAGAACCCACCCTTAGAGGCGTCAGCGTAGCCCTCCCAACACCTTGACTGTGAACTTCTAGCATCCAGAATTATGAGAAAATAAATTTATGTTGTTTTAAACCAGTCAGTTTGTGGTACTTTGTTATAGCAACCCTAAGAAATGAATACACCACCTTTTAAGACAAATTACTTTGGGACATTATTTGCAGTCCAAGGAGGAGATCCTAAGATGACTGCTAAGATGGATACATTCAAGAGGAGCTCTAATTATTTCTTAAGGAAGTTAAGAAACTTTTAGCTGCATTGGAGGTGCTCTTGGTATTGGTCCATCATTTGCTTCCTTCCTGCCTAACTGTTCTCTAAGGTCATTGGAAACCATCTTCCCTGCCCCCTACCATCTTCACCCCACCACACACCTCCAATGGTGAGCTGTGAACCTTGGAAAGATAATGTTGCAATGGATGAGGGAGCCCAGAGAGGATATATTAATCAAGTGTCATCGAGATGGCCTTAATCTCTGAAAACCTTCACATCCTTTGTCCCAGGTCACATCTAAGAGAAGAAAGGCCATGGTTTTTGCTCTCATGTGTGTTTAATACTCCTTTTTATCTCTCACTGACTCTGTAAGATTAAATAGCAGATATCTAAAAATTATTTTAGGCACCACCTACCTAAAGGGAAAAGATAGCATTTTATCTTCTGAGGAGGTACATTAAAATCACATATTTAGTTTTTCTCCTGTTGATCTAATCTTTGGATTAGCAGCTGAAAGTCAGGCACCTTTTACTTTAAAAATAAATCATTGATATTCTCATTTGTATTCTACAAACAAACAATAGCGATTTGCACTGTTCCTCTACCCACATTGTCCTTTTTGGTATCTGCTTATAGCTATTAATAGAGTTATTACTTAATAACGGAGATTAATTCAGTTTATGGAAATTGAGCGACTTTCTTTAAAAATAACAAGATACATTTTACTGCATTATGATCATAAAATTAAAACATGCTCTTTGTAGGAAACAATGAGGCAAACAAACCACCCACAATCATTCTACATATTTGTCTCTTAATTTCCACTATTTTTCCATTAAGGTTTAATAGCTGTGCTTAAACTGTAGTTTTAATTTACTGTCTTGCTTTTTTTCACTTGTCATTGTAACAAATTTTTTTCCCATTACACAAAATATTTTTTGCAAGCATCATCTTAAATGACTACATAATATTCCTTCATTAGGATATATTATAGTTTATATTTTACCCTGTTTCAGCAAATTCCTTTTAATAAAAACTTAAAACTTTTTAAAAGGTTAGAAATTACCCATTTCAAAGATATTCAAATGCAAATTAAGACATCTAATGAATGAACACCTATGTTCAAACTACATCCATTGGTTGCTGGTATTCTGTATAAGCTCTACCATTGTCCCTTTTTTCTCCAAGCCTCAGTATCCATAGAGAACTGTCCTGGAGATATGATGATGATACACTCATTTTGCTTTCTTCATGCTAAACTCTGTGGAGGATACCAAGATAACTCAGTAACAACACCTGCATTCCAAGCACTTAAAACAAAATATACAGAATAATAACTATAATTAAAGGAGAAAAGATATCCTGCATTTGTACATATACAAATGTTACTGTAGTTTAATAGGGAAAATTTTTCTGGTAGGGGCATCTGGGAACTGAATATGGAAAGGCAGAATCTGAGTTGGAACTTAAGATTAATATGCTGAAGATACTTGTAAATTTGAGTGGGCTGAGTGGAGAGAGGACTGTGGGAAGGAAAGGTCAGAACTATTATTTTTAATGGAGACTAGCAAGTACAGAGTATCTCCGTTAACCAACTTCAAGTTGCGAATAACCAGTTCCCTCCCTGATTTTGGTAAGTTGTTATTTCTGATGCTCATGGCATATTGAATTCTAGGGCTACTAAGCCCCTCTAGAGCACATTCACCTATTTTTCTTTCTACAGACTGATTGTATGCTTAATATACTTGCTTTTGTTGTTAAAACTACTCATATCAATGTTTCTTGTTATTTTAAATATATAGTAATTTATAAGTATGTTAACCAAAGAAATAAAGGTGCAAAAAGAAAGGTGGCATTTTTTTTGTGTGTGTGAATGCTAAGTTAATGTATTGAAAAAACACAACATAGATGAATCACTAAAAAATTACAGCAGAATTAGGAGTTGGAGAAGAGTCAAATGTAAAAGTTTGGAAGAAAATTGTAAAATATTAAAGGATCGTGCATTCAAATTGCTTCACAAGTATCTCTAAAAACTTACTTCATTCTAAGGAAACTAAAACAAGTATATGATTCATGCACTTGGTGAATCCATAGTGAAAAGAAAAAAAGGCCTATGATTTACATGAAATGACTGGCAAACGAATGTAAATACATGCATTTTTAATAGATCAAAATGTTTAAAATTTTATGTATAATTTTTATTAACCTGCTTTTTAATATACTGCCCAATCAAAGATGAAAAGCAAATACACACTGAGTAAAGGAGTGATTAGGTCATGTAAGGATTTGGATTCTAGGTTAAGATGTTGGAACTTTAGTTGGGGTATATGTGGAAGATACTGGCTGATTTGGGGTGGAGCTGTGGCATGACCAGGAGCATCACCCTATGTGAAGAACAGTCTGGCCAGCCGTCTTGCTCAAGATGAATTGGAAGAGTCCGAGACTAGAGGCAGGGAGAATAGTAAAGACTTCTGTGAAAAAGTCAAGTAAGGTGTAAATATGGCCTGAATTATAGGTAGTGAAAATGAGGATAAGAATTGATATTTTTCAGGTATAACACAGTATCTGGCCATTTGAGTAAATGTCGTGTCAGTGAGATGATACCCAGACTTTAGGCTTGAAATATTAGATGGATGAAAGTGACAATAAGAACAATGGGAGGGCTTCCCTGGTGGCGCAGTGGTTGAGAGTCCGCCTGCCGATGCAGGGGACATGGGTTCGTGCCCCGGTCCAGGAAGATCCCACATGCCGTGGAGCAGCTGGCCCGTGAGCCATGGCCGCTGAGCCTGCGCGTCCGGAGCCTGTGCTCCGCAACGGGAGAGGCCACAACAGTGAGAGGCCCATGCACCGCAAAAAAAAAAAAAAAAAAAACAAAACAATGGGAAACAGGAGGAGGAGAAGCACAAGTTTCATTTTGGATCTGATCAGCAGAGAGTTCCAGTTACATGCCCCATTCCTACATCCCAATCCAGGGCATTTCATCTCCCTTGGACAGCAGACAGCTGGAGACAACAATCCAGAGCTTGGTAATTGGGACTCATTTACAGAGAGGAGATAGTTGAAGCCATAGAGGAAAGATACAGAAACAGTCTGAGCCAAGCGATTCCAGCCTCGCACAAGTAAATGCAGTTGAGCGGTTAAGTAGGAGTAATTAGTTAAGTATTATATAGAGAGGGAAAGGCCTATAATTTATGACAAATGAGTTGTTGTTGGTGACCTTAAAGAATCTGTTTAATATAATGGTGGGATGCTTCAAGGAGCCAAGGAAAAAGTCTTTGGGAAGGTCATGAAATAGAGTAAGTGAATGGGACTTCTAAGAAATTTGCCTTGAAAATGAAGAATTAAATAAAAGTACAATAGTAATTTGAGGAAGGGATCCTTTTAATAGTAAGAGAAGTCTTAGGAAAATGTTACATTGAAGAAGATAAAACTGCTAATGAAGAACTTATCTGAATTTTGACTTGAGAAAAATATTTTATTTGTCAATTACAATAAAACACATTTATGCACCAGCTAAAATAGACTTCTTTAATGTCATGTGAATAATGGTAGTCCACTGGGAAAGTGTCTTTTCTAAAATCATATAAAGAGATTGAGTTAGGATTATCTAGAAATATCTGTATATGTATATTTAGGACAAAATTATAATATGAAAAGAAAAGTAGAAAGAGAAAAAACACATACTTTACCAGATTTTGGGAAGTGATATGGCCTAGAGCAGTGTGTTCCAAATCATTGAACATGTGCTATGCAGTTGGGACTCAGAACATAAAAAAGTCTCATTTTAAATAATATTTAAATAATACTGGGGCACATAAGTACAGTGAAATTCCATTTTCAATTTCATTTCATTTCATCTGGATTATGTCAAGGAGAAAGGCCCAGTTTGGTGTTAATATGTCTTCAACTTGCTAACCTCTTTTTACATTAAAAGAGAATGGGCAGCCACCTCAGAGTATATATGAATTAATGATATTTATCAAGAATTTAATCATTTGCTTTAATTAAATTAATTTTATAGTTATATTTTATGTAATGAATTATATTAGTTTTCCAATTATGTTAAGACATAAAGTTTCATTTAAAATAAGTTTAAGCTAAACAAGTGAGGTAATTAAATACATACTCAGTAAATAATAGTATAGATGATGGGGTTATAGCCTCACAGTAGTGAAAATGGTACCAAAAGACATGGGCTTGGGAAACATTGTCTTAGAAAGAAGTTTTAATTTGGGAATTAGAAAACATATGATCTGCCAATGGTTAATTTGTTGTTTTTTTGAAAAGTTTATGACGTTCAGAGCTTTAGTGTCTGTGTTTGTCAATCAGAAATACTCATTAGGAAAGTGACAAGGTCACATGAACTAATCCATGATGAACTAATTGCACAATTTTCAGTAGTAGGTCTCTAAAATGCATTACATGTTTGTCTGCATTCCTGCTTGTCATGAAAGTTGTGATTTGCCCAAGAAAAACACATTCTAGGAGAGAATTTCATCTATTGACTTAACTATTGAGCTCTTAGTCTACGTGGCAGACACTGTCCTATCTTTTGAGAAATACCCAGATCTGTTCTCCTATAGCTTGCAATCTTGTGTGAATAAAAATAAATTGCCAAGTATAGCTGATTCACTTTGTTATAAAGCAGAAACTAACACACCATTGTAAAGCAATTATACTCTAATAAAGATATTAAAAAAAACAATAAAATAAGTTGCTAGTTCAATTCAGGTATTAAAACCTATAGATGGAGGTCTTATGCAGATTCATCATATTACCAAGCTATATTATTTCATTTTGGCTGCTACACAAGTTTAGGACTGCCAAATGGAAAGAGATTTTTTTTTTTTCCTTTTGGATGTATAAAACACTTTAAAGGTTCTTCACTTCCATGATAAGGTAATTATTCAATTCATATGATTGTTAAAATAATGAAATGAATATACGTGCAAAGCAATTGCTTGACATTAAAAAACACATTTTAGTTTCATCATCATCACAATACTTTGTGTTTTAGATAAAGATAGTGATCGCCTAAAGCTAAAGTTGGAAAATCTCATTACTACTGCGTTAACTGATTATCTCTTGGTTTTAACAAATGAAGAGTATCTTCATGTCCAATCCATATTGGACAACATGGATTTTTTAAGGTCTTCCTCATGTGATTATATCTTAAATATTTTTATTCTAGGACTAAACCTGGACTTTTATCAATATATGTGTAGAGGTTATCATCAGAAAAAAAATATCTGGTTTCTCTGGTTTTCACTTCAGATTCTAATGGCCAGAGCCTGGAGACAGATCACTTCAGTTACCCCCCAGGCATATCTTTGACCACATCGGAGCGATTCTGGACTATAGTTGGAACTGTGTTACCATGGTTTATTTTCCCTGTGTCCTTGAGACAGTGGTTTATTTTCTCTGTGTCCCTGTATCCTGTGCAAATACCCTAATGGTCCCAATGTTGTGGCTGAAAATTCATATACAATAACTTCTCAGCCCTCAAACTAATAACTGCTTTCCAAAAAAAAGTTATCGTTTTACACACCTCATATGATCAGGTACCCTATCCCTCACCCAGCCCTGGGATTCTGACTCCCAACTCTCTGCAGTACTACTTAGCTTATTATTTTAAAGACACCATATATCTGTTTCCATCTGTTCTTTAAAAATCTATAGGAGTAAAGTCTACCCTGATTCGTGAAGAATAGGCTTGATACAAATATGTAGATAGTTTCCAGCTTCAATTTCCCAAATTCTTGAAAACTGCCAGGCTGAGTGAAAGGGTTAATGAATAGAGGGCACATTTTTTTTCTTGGATTTTTAACACAAATGACATTTTTATTCATAAGTAATCACCACTGGGCTTCCCTGGTGGCGCAGTGGTTGAGAGTCTGCCTGCCGATGCAGGGGACGCGGGTTCGTTCCCCAGTCCGGGAAGAGCCCACATGCCGCGGAGCGGCTGGGCCCGTGAGCCATGGCCGCTGAGCCTGTGCGTCTGGAGCCTGTGCTCTGCAACGGGAGAGGCCACAACAGTGAGAGGCCCGCGTACCGCCAAAAAAAAAAAAAGAAAAGTCAACACTAGAATAGAACAACTAGCATTGATGTTAATGACTAAACGTCTATGTTTACATTTGGTTAAGGTCATGGTGAATTAATAAATGTTGCAGAATGGAGAAAAGGCAGTTCTCTAGCCCACCGGCACTGTTGAATGAAGCATGTACAACAGAATTCTTTGGCATGTAGAACTTGGCCTGTATGTTCTACTGAAAAGTATTTGGTATAGGAAAGAAGTTTGGATTAGGGGGCAGAAGACAGAGTTCTAGGCATGTTGTCCTACTTACTAAGCATCGGAGTATCATAGGCCGATATCTCTAATGCCTCCGTTGCTTCATCTCTAAGTTGATGCTAATAATATCCACTATTTCTATCTAGATTATAAAGTGAAATAACATATATTAAAGCACTCTTTAAGAGGCAGCTTACCATTTTTGATAACTGTGTTCATCGCCATTATTATTATCTTGAACTCGTTTGAGGGTATAATTGTATCAATTCACCAAAAGAAGCCAGTAGGTTGTTTCTGTATACAACTGTGCATAACCTTAGGGATAGGCATTTAGATTTCAAAAATCAATTGCCTAACTATAGGAGAGAGAGGACACGCTGTGGCAGTAGTTCACATAAAAACGTTTATGGGGCATTGAGTTGATCTCAAGCTTAACACGAATCCACAGTGAGACGTGGCTGCAAATTTCTGGCATTATTAAGAAGAAAAGAGTTTGCATGGCATGGGAAGTTGCAGTCTCATTCTCTGCATTAATCCAACCACACCCAGAATACTCAGTGCAATTCCAAGCATGCATTTTAAAGAATTAGAGGGAAACTAGAGTGATTCCAGGTTGATAAAATTTGTGAGGAGGCCTAGAAAACATATCACGTAGGAAAAATTTGAGTGAACTCAGGGAAGCTGAGAAAGAAGGAGTAAATTTATTCTGTCTTCTTCTGAAGCTAGAACCAGTGGTAGAATTAATAAAATACCACATTACATTTCATTATGAGAAAAGCATTTATAAAATATAGAGTTGCTTGAGAGCAAGAAAAGATGCCTCACTGGGTAGAGAATTTACTGTCTTTGGAGATACTTCAAGAGAAGTTGTATGACCTTCACAAACACCTATATTGTATGGGCATTTCCAGTTGTGTTGGAGTTTTCATCGAAGATCTTACAGATCTTCTGACAGTTCAGTGTATATAATAAGGCTATTGTACTCAAGATTGCTATAATACATTTAGTATATCCAAAACATCATTTTCTGAAACCCATGGCATCCTGATTTCAAGAGATGCTGCTCTATTCAAAATATAACCTACCGATAAAATACAATTGGAGAACCCCATCTTCTATAACTCATCTTAGAAAATGATGGCACACAGCAGTAGACTGAAAACTCTTCTAATGATAAAGATGCCTGTTAACTGTGTTTGGCCCAATTTTTCTTAACTTACTTGATCATGCAATTTTATTTATTCACTCATTCATCTATCTGTCTATCACTATCTATCTACCTACCTATCTGCATATAATCTCTTTGTACCAACTGTGGAACTAACAACTGGCTCAAGAAACCATATGGATATATGAACATTCTGGATAACTTTCTACAGAAATTATCCAAATCCCTTTTTAAAATGTATAAGATACATCTTATAAGTTGAAATTTGGAGCCATTGCTATTCTCAAACGTGAGGCAGTTTGCAGAATTCAGCTCAATTCATCTAGCTCCTGGGATGGGAGGAGATGACATAAAACTGCGCACTTGAGTATCAACACTTCCCAGCATCATTCCAGCTATTAGCAATGACTACTAAAAAACTTAAAATTGGACTTGATTCTCAACAGAACCAATAGACCCAATATAAATATTTTCCACCCTGCTATATATTGAAGTGTTGAACTGTTACCTTTTCAAAAACTGAAGTTCTGAATGAGTCTACAGAGTTTTCCAATATTTTCTTGATAGCTCACCTTGCTGTTTCCCTTCAGCCCCCATCCCTCAGGTACCAGATCCTTGTTTTTGTTTCTTCATTACTCCAGTTTCCTAGTGTACTGGTTGCAAGGAGTAGGGGGATTCTTATGCTGGGTACCAACAATCTGCCATTGTTCTGACTTTTCTCCTAATTTATGCCAGCTTCAGGTCATGCTGCATCCCCACTTTTTCTGTGGATTTTTCTAGGTGAGACTATTTGCTAGTGATGCCGACACCACCTCTGCTGTTCCGTTCTCAGGCAGACTCTCCCTAAATTGTTGGCTGCTTAGAACCAGAAATCACTGACCTACTTGGACTTGATCTCTGCGTCCCTTATCTAAGTTGACAGTATTTGCTCTATGACTGCTAACATCTCCTTTCCTCAACGTCTTCCCTTTTATTACAGCCTCTAGCATGTGGCTAACCACATACTGGCAATGTGTGTTCTAACCTCATCCTATGATCTGAGTCTGACAGGGTCCAATAATATGGTCATGCTAATGAAGAGCCTCATTACAAACACACATCGTTACTCTATTGTGTTGGCTTATACTCATCTCTCCACATGATTATATTCTAGGTTGAATTACCTAACAAGCATTTAATTGTGTAGTAGAGGCTGCTGGGTAATGGGGAGGGGGAGACACAAAGAAGAATTTCAATTAGGTATTTTAGGGAAAAGAGTACACAGATATATGTGTGTTGGAAATTTGTCAGAGCACCTGAGTACAGAAGTAGCCATTTTCAGAATTCAGAATTGGAACACTGACGTAAAGGACCTACTGTTTATCAAGCCTGTCCCTTTTCAATGTGAGAGAGGTTAATGAGACACAACCACAAGTCATTAACTTTGTGAGACTGTAATCACAATAAGATCAAGGACTGACTTTCCTTGCACCCAGTGTATCCTGTAAAGTCATGGTTCCTGCCACAAACAGATGGCAATCTAAAAAAAGAATAATTGCAGAAAGTTTTAAAAAGGGTATCTTTATGAAGAACTATGGATTAAGAGAAACCAACACGAGTTGGTAAAGCATCTCTAAGGCTAACAACCACAGGTGACCTCCACTAACCTCAGACCTGAAAGGGCAAAGATAGTGAGTGGTTCCCAGAAGCCCATAAGAGCTATAGCATTAGGAGGGGACATTTTAGCTTTGATTCTAGCCCTGGCAGTAGCATCCAAGGTGGATGTCCTGACAGCTGTACCAGCACCAGTTACCAGGGTCCAAAGGCAGCACTGGCTGGGTGTTGTTTCAGATGTCAATTTTCCCTTAATTTCTGCTGATTTTCAA
Organism: Grampus griseus; assembly: GCF_964374135.1. Lineage (NCBI taxonomy): Eukaryota > Metazoa > Chordata > Mammalia > Artiodactyla > Delphinidae > Grampus > Grampus griseus. The sequence goes on along the minus strand of NC_139002.1, from coordinate 92,264,432 downwards.
GGCTTTCTTTCAGTCTCCTGTTGATTCTCTCTGTTCCTTCATATCCTTCCAATAAATCCCTTTCCTGCTTAAGTTAACCAGCATTTGTTTCCACTGTTTGCATAGAAAAAAAAATCTTTTATATTTGTCTAAAGGACCCAAAGATAACAGATCAAAATTTAGCTTTCTCCTTTAAAATTCTGAAAGAGGATGCTGCTACCACCCTTTTCAAGGTAAACGTTTCTACGTAATTCTACTTAGGTCAATTTTTAATAGCTAGAAGTGAAAATTCAGCATTACAAAATGAAACTATCATCCCCAAGCTCACTTACACAAGAGTTGTTTATTTCAGTAGTTGAGCTCTGTTAAACATAATCATGTTAAATCTGAGTGAGGCGAGATCCAATATGGATTTCAAGTGTGATCCAACAAGAAAGTCCTCATAGGAAACACAAGATTCACAATCTGGAAAGTCATGGAGACTGCCTGGCAGTACCTTACTCCTCTAATTTGCATAGACAGAAACCCTAATCCTTGAACTTGTGAACTCTAGATAGTGAACTAGTTTCTTGAGACATTAGAGAAGGTTATGGTTAAGGCAGTTTTACTCACCTAGTGGGATTACCTTCATTTTAGATAAACCATCCCCATGTCTTACTCAAGTGCATCAAACTCCTCTTTGTGAGGTCTTCCAGAAATAATTTAACTTTGAGTAGCTCCTCCGCTCACTAGCTATGTGACTTTAGGGTAGTTAATCAATCTCTTTGCATCTCATATTTTTTCTATATGCAATATTGAGATAATTATAGTAGCTTTTTTATACGTTGGAAAGGGGGATTAAAATGACTATTCATACATTGTACTTACAACCCTGCTGGCCCTCATGAATGCTCCATAAATGTTAGCTAAAAGATACATGAATGTGACCGGCAAATAACAACCAAGAAATACAGTGAAGCAATACAGAAAAATAAGAGAGGAGGCAAAGAAGAGCCATGGACAATGATAAATTCTTGAGAGTCTGGTAACTATACACTGTCCTTGAGTTAACCGTCTCTTGTATTGACTACACAATTCACAATGTCCCTTATAAGTAAACAAACAAGCAAAAAGAAGTAAACACAGAACAGATACTTAGGAGCAGCACAACTTTTTTTTTTTGTATAAAGATGGGACAGGGATTTCTTTCAGAAGGCTTCATAAATAAATAGGACACTGTATGATGTAATGAACAGTGTCCTTGGCAAATACCCTTACAATGAGTGATGAGCTCTACAGGGCTGTTTATTTTTCACCAACCCTCAAACTAGGTCAATGGCATCACAATGAAGTTTGTTTAACTAAAAAGACAGCATTCTGCTACACGCCAAGTGGAAGAGGTTCTGGGTATGGAAGAGAGAGAATTGGAAGTGGGGGATTGGTTTGCCTTCTCAGAAGAGAGAGAAGCTACTCAACGACTGGTGGAAGGGCCATCAGACTGGAAGAGGTGAAAGTGAGTGTATCAATTGAGAAGTAAATCAACTGGTCATCATAACAGAAAATTTAAGGGTTTTAGGGGCACGTTAAGTGTGGCTGGTAGAGAAAGGAATGGACACTGGCCAAAACCTAAATAAAGAATAGATTCATTTCTGAGCTCTTGACTTTTGTTAAGAAAGGACCAAGACACAAATTCTGCGTTGCTGTCTTTGACATTGGTCCCTACCTCCCAGCTTTCAACTTTAGACTACGGGGCTTAGAGTTCAATCTGCAGCATGTTGAATGTTTGACAACTTTTGGGGGCTGAGGAAACTGTCAAAATAAATTGCCTTCATAATGCAAGAGGGAAGCCAAGCTCCGCATCCCTCTCGATACAGCAAATGTGCACACTCAGCTAGAAAAACAGCATTGTGCTTCAGCAGCCCACTGGATTAAGGAGATATATTGGTCACGGGTGAATTTCCAAGGACAGGCTTCAGAATTTCATCGCAGTTCTTTGGTATTTGCATATAAGTCAGTTTCATTTTCCTGGGGCAATGCCTTTATTATTAAACATCTACATTTAATAAAGGAATGAGCCATTCTAGTGCTAGTAATTTTTAGAATTATTGCCGAAATTGTTTCTTCCTTATCTTAGGTCAGTCACCTTTAATATTTAAATGCTGACCTTTAACATGTGAGAGTTTAGCTGTTATCAATATCTTTCACTATTAAAATAGGTTTTGTGATCCATCGAGTATTTAAATCCCCATTTTTATTTTAAATTCTAGCACTCTGATAATGAAAGTAAAATAAGTTAGTGTGAATTTTACTTAATTCCTAACTAATAAAGAGATTTCCTTCCACTTTTGACGTACTTCTTTTGGGCCATTTTGTTCATTTTTTCAATAATAATCATCAGGGAAGGGAGGCAAAAGATACGGTTTGTACTTTTCACTGATTTAATGTCACAGCAAGATATCCTACAACTTGAGCATGTCTCTGACTTTATGTCCTACTAAATATTTTCATGAGAAAATTTAAATTGTTATGTTAAAGGAAATAAAAATAATGACAACATAATGCTTAATCCTACCAATCTTAGAAAGCAATGTCCTTTTTATAGGCCACTTTATTTGCATGCATAAATTTGCATAATTCCAATTACGGTATACAGACTAATATTTGTGTTCTACTATTTTCACTCAATATTATATCATAAAATATCTGCGATTTTACTTAGATGTCATCATTGCCATTTTAAAGCTTGCCTAGTATTTTGTCATATTCAACATTTGTATCAGTAAACCATTCCAAAACTTAGTGGCTTAAAGTAAAACCATATATTTAGTTCTCAGGACTGCAGGTCAGCAAGTGGAGCTGAGCTGAGCTGGATAGTTCTTCTGGTCTCAGCTGGGCTCTCTAATGTGTCGGTAGTCAGCTGCAGGTCAGCTAGATGACTTTGCTTTGGGGACTTGGCTTGTTTTCAGCTAGAGCAATGGGAATGCCTGGGCCACAGGTTTTTCATTCTCCAGCACACTGACCATGGACCTGTTTACAAGGTGACTGTCAGGGTTCCAATAGGAAAAACTAAGAGCTTGGGTTGGAATTGGACAAACTCACTTTCATGGTTTTCTGTTGGCCAAAAGCTAAGCCTGTGGCCAGCCCAGATTCTAGGGGTGAGAAAGTAAGTACAACTCCATTTTTTGATGTTGGAGTTGCAAAGTCACATTGCAAAGGGCATGACTGTAGGGAGGGATAGATGCTTGTGGACATTTTTCAATATTAAATATTTCTATTGTAATTAATATTGCAGTGAACTTCATTTTACTTATAGCTTTTGTTTGTTTCTACTGTATAATGTCAGTAACATCAAAAAAAATTCAGGATAAATTCCTGGGAGTAGAATAATAAAGGAGAGGTAAGAATATCATTCTTATGATAACATTAAATGAATAGACAGGTTTGAGTCATTTTCCTCAGTTTCAGCAACTGTTAATTTTCTCACTTGCTTCAGTCTCATTCCTCCACCCCCTTCCCATTCTGCCCTTTCTCCAAAACAAGTATAATACATAGTATACAGTGTTGCTATTGGAACTTAGGAAGTGCTCAATAACATTAGCTATTATTATTATTATTACTTTATTATAACATTATATTTTGCTTTCTATCACCAGACTTTCTGCAACTATGCTACCTTCACTTGTTTTTGCTCTAGGATTGGTCGATCATCACAGTTTATTCATTAAAAGAAATTATTGTTATATTAATGGATATAGATTTAGATATCAGCCATTTACTGTTTAATTTCTATGTGACTAGACTTTGTTACATTCTATATATATTAACTTAATTCTTTTGGAATCTGGCAAGCTAGGTATTTTCTTATCCCAATTTTATAGCTGAAAAACCTGAAGCTTAGAGAGGTTAAATAGCTTGCCCAAAGTCACACAGGATGCATGTGGTAGAGCTGGGATTTGAATCATGTTTATTTGAATCCAAAGACTATAGTCAAAAATACTCTGTGTTTGTCTTTCCTCTTAATGATACATATTTATATACAGATCCATTTAAATCTAATACAATGACTAGGTACACAGTAGGTACTAAATAAATAGGGACAGGATGATCCTAAAGGAAACAGACCAAACTTCCGGCTCAGAAACAAAAATCTTGCCTGGGATGTAGGCAAATAGGATTAGTAACATCTTCCAAAAAAGGAGGCAAGGCTTCAATGAATAGATTGTGATTCAGGAACATAGCTCACTTCACCAGAAAGGAAATTGACAAGGACAAGAGTAGGCCATAGGCTGGAAGACCCAGGTTACCAGGCAGATAATTCAGATTAGAACTTACAAATGGGGCCAAGGTAAATCTTGGCTCTCAGGTCTAGGACACACATGCTGTCTAAATCATGAAACGATGGTCAGAATCCAGCATGAGATGGATGATTAAAGGGAGACTAGTCTCAATAAATCTTGGTGCTGATTCCAGTGGACCACAAACCTGGGGAGAGGCTCAGCCTCCTTGGTAGAGAGGAAGATTACAGCCAAGATATCCTGCAAGTTACCTAATGTACAAGACAAGATTTTTTTTCGTTATCCTCATCGTCTAGTGATTAATCATTTCACATTGAAACCTCCAGCAAATTTTAAAAGATGCAGAAAACCTCCTTTTTGAATTGCTGAGTAGCTTCCAGAAAAGTGGCTTTAGACAAAGCCATCAGATCCCTCCAAACCTTGCAGCAATGATAGAACACATGCCGCTTGATGTAAACTCACAGCCCGGTGCTGAGCAGACACGATTAGGCTGTCATCTTCCCCAACAGCAGCAGCAGGAGAAAAACAAACAAGTAAAATCATCTTATTCATATTTATTAGGGGGCTTTGCAATTGGCCTGATGCCCTGATGTAGTTGACATTTTTGCTTGTTGTCTTGACCCATGAGCTGAGGACCAGTTTAAATCAATCCATTCATAACCTACAAAAAAAATCCTGACTTTTATAAGGTGATACCACCCCAGTGTTCCTGTTTCTTAGGGCTTCACCAAATGCTTATATTCATTAATTATGAAATTGGTAAGCATGCTTATTTTTTGTAAAATTTAAAAACATAATAATATGACTAAACTTATAGGCAAATAAAATCTTTAGAAAGTTCACTTGTTTGTCTTTTAATTCTGTTTGTGTACTGTAACCCAGCATATGCTAATTTATGTATGCACAGTCATACACACACACATTGAAAAACGTGCGTATGTACCCATGCATATACACACGCACACTCCTATCTGTGTTTTTCTGACCACTTAGTGGAAATCAGAGTCCAATGAGAACTTATCACAATCTCAAGTAAATTGAATGTACTCTGGCTGCCTTTTTATTTGTATTTTAGAAAAATCTGTGCCAGTGCCTTAATTCTCGGGTATGACCATTACGGAAAAGACTTTCCCAAAATATGCATATAATGATGTGCAAAAGGCAAGAAGGAGGGAGAACATGAGTGAAGCTATAAAATTATAGTAGGTACCCTGTCATTCTGGAGAGAAACAGACGCACATTTGTTTAGAGAATTTTATAGTAAGGAAAGAGCTTGCTCTGTGTCCATCACCTTGATTCAAAGCCATTACTCCAGCTCCCGTGATTTGATTATGGAATACACCTGCAGATTGACAAGAAAACAGGTTAAAGTTCTATAACCTTCCTGCAAACAAACCCAGGCCGCCCTGCTCACCTGAGAGACAGGATTTAAGGCAAAAGAAGAACCCATTCTCCTAGTTTATCCAGATCTCAGCCTTCCTGTCCGGGGCTGTCAAGGAGATGCTGATTTCTGCCAAAGTGCCTGCTCTCCAGGAGATACTGAGATTATAAACTGGCCAGAGAGGCTCAACTTATTTCTGTCATGAAACAATCAGTGTCAGCACATGAAGAACTTACCTCATCGGAGGCAGAGGTGACATCTTGACACATCAGCTTGCCAGAGAGTCAGCAGGACCATGATAGCTCCTGGCTTTTGGCATCCTGGATTCATTTACTTCCCAAATCGGTAATGCAGCGAATTAACCTTGTCTGAGGAACTTTTGCTTATATTTGTAAGGGTCGATGGGTATAAAATAGATAATAAGCAAAGTATTTCTAAAATGTTTATCATCATCTCTCAACTTGCTTGTTACTAAACCTCTTCTACTAGAGAAATTTTGTACTATGAGAAAGCTTGTGTCCGATGCCTGATGGGATAACATTGAATGTGGACACATTTCTAGACTCTAGGATGGATGGAGCATGTTTCTGTAAAATTGATGCTGACAGATAGCCTCCACAAAGGTACTGATGAGCTTTATACTTGTACCAACATCAGGTATGCAAAATCCATACAGCGGATGGCTGCTTTTACTCGTGCTTCTAAATTAAGGCTATGTATATGCCACAGGTGCTCTGTAGCCTCTATAAGTCCCTTAGTTCCAATCACAGTGGAACAGCCTTTCTGTAATTTAATGTTCCAAAATTGTAAGAAGCTATGGAGATGCTGGACTTTCATCCCTTCACCCCTCCATTTTAACTACTCAGACACTTGCATGTATTTGTATTGCCTTTTTCATTCTTCTTCTTTGCCAACTATGGAAAAAACCCAATTAGATTTTGATAGGATAAAGTGAAAGCTAGAGGAGATTTTTTTTTTCACCTTTTTTTTTTAATTGGAGGATAGTTGCTTTACAATGTTGTGTTAATTTCTGCTGTACAGCAAAGTGAATCAGTTATACATATACATATATCCACTCTTTTCTAGCTTTTCTTTCCATTTAGTTCACCAGAGATCACTGAGTAGAGTTCACTGTGCCATACAGTAGGTTCTCATTAGTTATCAATTTTATACATAGTAGTGTATCTGTATCAATCCCAATCTCCCGATTCGTCCCATCCCCCCTTCCCTGCTGGTAACCACAAGTCTGTTCTCTACATCTGCGACTCGACTCTATTTCTGCCTTGCAAACAAGTTCGTCTGTACCATAACAATTGGTATTTTATCTGAAGTAAGTAGAAGTTCAGAAAGAGTGGTGGTTACTAATTCTGATATGTTGACAGAAAGCAGCATTAGTAACTCCCTCCCCCAGGCCAGGCACACTGCTGTGTGCATCCAAATTTTGTAATTTACTGGCATCTCATAAAAACCTTGTGAGACAATTAATGATGAGTTTTATTACCTACAGCTTCAAGGAGGCAGAATGGAGGGGTTGTGAAGAGTGTGTAAGGGCTGTGGAAATAGCTTGCTTGCTCAAATCAGGATGCTCCCTCTTACTAGCTGTGTGACTTGAGACCCTTCAGTTTCTTCATTTATAGAGTGTAGATAATAATAGCACCTTCTTCCTATATTGATGATGAGGATTAAATGAATTAAGACATAAATATATTAGTATAATGCCCAGCACAGTGGTTCTCAAAGTGGTCCCCAGACCATCAGCATCTGTGTCTCTGAGAACTTTTTAGAAATGTACATTCTTGGATCCCAACATAGGTATCCTGAATCAGAAACCCTGGGGGTGAGTCTTATTAATATGTGTTTTCACAAGCTCTCCAGGTTATTCTGTCGCTTGCTAACATTTAAAAACCACTGGAATAGGACACTGTAAGTACACAAATGCTAATGAGAAAGAATGCTCCCTTTTACGAAAGAAACCAGTTCTGACCTTGTATATTCAGTATTGAAACTTTCCCAACATTTGGATTAATATCAAGTGGTGAAGAGTCAAGAAGAGATGAAATATTGACATTCAGTCCTGTACAAAGATATTTTTAATAATGGGGTGATAAAACTTGCAAAAAGTAATAGTGAAAAGTTGAGCACAGCCTTATACACATCAAAGGCTGTAGATATTCACCACGTGTGAGCTAATTTATTGTCCTCAGGTATATCAGGGATGATAACAAAAGCTAAAATTTAGCTTAAGCTCTAAGAGTACAGTTTAGGAAATAAAATCTCAGTTCCACTATTTATCATCTTACTGAGACTGGATAAGTTATTTACCTTCTCTTTTTCTTCATTTACTCTTTTGCAAGATGAGAACGATAATCATACATAATAGTTTGTTGTGAGAATTAAATGTAAAGTGGAAACTACAGTTCTCAAAAAAAATCAGTTCTCGAGAAATACCAGTTATTGGGACTTCTCTGGTGGCGCAGTGGTTAAGTAAGAACCCACCTGCTAATGCAGGGGGCATGGGTTTGAGACCTGGTCCAGGAAGATGCCACGTGCCACAGAGCAACTAAGCCCATGTGCCACAACTACTGAGCCCACGCGCCACAACTACTGAAGCCCACGCACCTAGAGCCCGTGCTCCACAACAGGAGAAGGCACCACAATGCCTGCTCACCGCAACGAAGAGGAGCCCCCACTTGCCGCAACTAGAGAAAGCCCACGTGCAACAACAAAGGCCCAACACAGCCAAAAATAAATAAATAAATATAAAAACATTTGAATATAAATATATAAGACAGTTATGTATATTTTAAGAAAAGAAATATTAGTTATTATTATTATTAAGCATGACTTTGTGCTCTATATGAAATCATTTAATCCTCTCAGTAACCACACACAGTAAGCACTATTCTTATGGTCCTCCTCTTGTGGATAAGGAATTGGAGAGTCAGAGATTGAAAAACAAGCCATACCTCTCTCAGCTATCATGTGCTAGAGCCAGGATTCAAAGTGTAGGATCTAATTCCAGAGCTATCCACTGAAATAAAGAAGGGCATATAGTTGTTGGTATTTCTGACTTCCCCTAGAGCAATAAAGAAAATAATTAGGTCAAGAAGAAACCTGAGAAAGATAAACTCTGAGGCACTGGTCAAGGTTCTCCAGGAGAAGAAGATGGCATTGCTTTATGTCTTTGATACATCCTGTCATGGTGGAGGAAGAATTAGAGACCATTATCTCAAACATTGATCTTAAAGAAATAAACAATGTTGGAGGAGAAAGGAACACCCTAAAGTTGAGGCAAGTATTCCCTTCCTTGTCCTTATTCTTAAAGAGATGAATTAAAGAGGTTACTTTGGATTAGACTTAAGAGCTGCAGTGAGGACAAATTATGTTGTGGGAAGGGTTTGACAAGCCGTTTGATTCCTTTAGCAAATCCCCTTCCCCTTTTAAAATATTTTTTTAAGTACCAGCATACAGGTACAATATAAAAGAGAAGATATTTTGAGACGGCAGAGGAGACTTGCCAATATTTTGGGTTTGTCACTTGATTAAATCATAGCTCAGAGTCCTTGAGGCCTCACGAGAATATACAATGGGAAAAAGACAGTCTCTCCAGCAAGTGGTATTGGGAAAGGTGGACAGCCACATGTAGAGCAATGAAGTTAGAGCAACCCATACATAAAAATAGACTCAAAATGGCTTAAAGTCTTAAACATGAGACATGATACCATAAAACTCCCAGAAGTGATCACGGGCAAGACTTTCTCTGAGATAAATCATACCAATGTTTTCTTAGGTCAGTCCCCCAAGGCAATAGAAATAAAAACAAATATAAACAAATGGGACCTGATCAAACTTACAAGCTTTTGTACAGCAAAGGAAACCATAAACAAAATGAAAAGACAACCTACATAATGGGAGAAAATACGTCAATGATGTGACCAGTAAGGGCTTAAGTTCCCAAATATACAAACAGCTCATACAACTCAACAACAAAAAAACAAACAGCCTAATCAAAAAATGAGCAGAAAACCTAAATAGACATTTCTCCAGAGAAGAAATACAAATGGCCAATAGGCACATGAAAAGATGCTTAACATCACTAATTATTAGGGAAATGCAAATCAAAACTACAATGAGGTACCACTTCACAGCGGTCAGAATGGCCATCATTAAAAAGTCTACAAATAACAAATGTTGGAGAGGGTGTGGAGAAAAGGGAACCCCTCCTACACTGTTGGTGGGAATGTAAGCTGGTACAGCCACTACGGAAAACAATATGGAGGTTCCTCATAAAACTAAAAATAGAACTACCATGTAATCCAGCAACCCCACTCCTGGGCATAGATCCAGACAGAACTCTAATTTAAAAACATACATGCACCCCTATGTTCATAGCAGCATTATTCACCATAGCCAAGACATGGAAGCAGCCTAAATGTACATCCACAGATGAATGGATAAAGAAGATGTGGCACATATATGCAGTGCAATACTATCAGCCGTAAAAAAGAATGAAATAATGCCACTTGCAGCAACATGGGTGCAACTAGAGATTATCATACTAAGTGAAGTCAGTCAGAAAGAGAAAGACAAATACCATATGATATCACTTACATGTGGAATCTAAAATATGACACAAATGAACTTTTATGAAACAGAAACAGACTCACATGGAGAACAGACTTGTGGTTGCCAAGGGGGCTGGGTGGGAGAGGGATGGAATGGGAATTTGGGGTTAGCAGATGCAAACTATTATATATAGAACGGATAAACAACAAGATCCTACTGTATAGCACAGAGTACAATATTCAGTATCCTATGATAGACCATAATGAAAAAGAATATTTTTTAAAAAAGAATATATATATGTATAACTGAATCATTTTGCTGTACAGCAGAAATTAACACATTGTAAATCAACTATACTTCAATAAGAAATAAAAAAATAAACAAACAAAAACAAAGCAAACCAAAAACAAAACCAAAAAAAGAAAAAAAAGTCCTTGAGGCCTCAAAGTTGTGACCCTGAGGCCAAAGCAATGTGGATTTCCTTCTAACTTTGCTTCTGGTTCCGAATAAAGCGTCTGTGATTTTTCTATAGCATATATATATAAACCATCTCTATCGTGACAGTTTCTCCCAATTCATGATTATATGGACTTGCTTTAAAAAGAACATATGAGGACATGAAGCTATTTTTTTAGTAGTTGAAATCCATCATTAAATGTAATCCTCACCAGTGTTTTCTGAATTTGAGTTTGATGGTGAATGTGGGTATGCTGATTTTTCCAAGCAGCACCTCAAGCATTAAGTATATCAGACATCCAGTAAACACATTGTCTATTATTCTTGATAGGTTGTTAGTTTTTACGTAAATCAACCATCATAATGACCTGGGTTATGGTGGAATACAAGAAAGGTTCACTTCACATTTAGAATACATGTTTCCAGTGGAAATATTGAGAATCTTTAAAAGGAGGACATTTTCTGTCAAGAGTCAATAATTCAGACAAAAGGTAAAGCTTTATAATTAGCAATATAATAATGATTTTATGAAAATGCCATTTTATTACCTTCACCCACACATAATACACAATTTAATGGACAGTAGTACAATTGACAAGTGGATTTCTTAATGGACCTACCATCTGAGACTGTCTTAAAGAATAAGTATAATTCTGAAGGAAGTGCCTCCTAAAATTCAGACTTTGGGGGAAAGATGAACAAAGCGAGATACTTCTTTGCCTTTATATGAGATAATAGCAATAAAGAGAGAATCTGGATGGTAATCAAGTAGGGACGCCTTGTTTGTAGATTATAAAGCAGTGCCAGCCCCCCAAGCCTTAATTACGGTAAGGCTCTACATGAAAGAATGGGTAAATTGGTAAGAATTTGGCTATATCAAGTAAAGCTCAGACAAGTACTGCAAGAGTAAGTGAAAAATGAGGGTGCAGACATCAGCTTGTCTGTTGTGATGGTTACATGGTTTAGAGGCTGAGGGTGGGGCTAGGAGAGAAAAGGCTTGGAGGATCCAGACACAGTATAATGATATAACATTTGTTGTACTTGATAAGAATCACTTGTAACTAGCCCATTAATTCTTATCAGGAAACATTTTATTCTCAAGTGTTATGTTGAGCATTTGCCCTGAAATTATGTTTGTACTCTTAATTGGCTTAGAGAGCGCTTTTTTTCTTTTTTTCTCATCCCATAAAGGTAAACTTAAGTTTCTCAGTGACATAATCAAACCTTCTTATTTAAGTGTCCTTGAAATTAATGAATTTGATATATTCTGTGGATTCTTTTTTAGCTTCTGTTTTAGAAGTACAACATAATTACTCTCTAAAAAAACCATAAATGACATATTTTAATTAGTATGCCAATTTATATTTGAAGATATATTGCTATAGCTAACTGTTTTAAAAACACTAAGTTTTTTTACAGTTTTATAAGAAAAAGTCCAATAGCAAAACTATTCAAGAATTCATATTAAATGCTACCAATTAAGTAACTGCAATGAGAGGTGTTTATTAATATTATTCTCTGATGTATTCATTACTTTCACTACAGAAATATGAGAAATAGCATTAAAAAGAATATTTATAAACCAAATGATGACTTAAAACAAAAGCAATATGGGCTTCCCTGGTGGCGCAGTGGTTGAGAGTCTGCCTGCCCGTGCAGGGGACACGGGTTTGTGCCCTGGTCCGGGAAGATCCCACATGCCGGAGTGGCTGGGCCCGTGAGCCATGGCTGCTGAGCCTGCGCGTCCGGAGCCTGTGCTCTGCAACGGGAGAGGCCACAACAGTGAGAGGCCCGCGTACTGCAAAAAAAAACCATAATAATAAAATAAAATAAATTTGCATTCTCTAATAATGTAATGATGTTGAGACTATTTGAATGCTTCCTGACTCTTTGTGTGCCTTCATTGATGAAATATTTATTCAGATTTACTGTCCATTTTTTTAACTGGGTAATTTGAGTTTTAAGATTTAAGTTTTAAGATTTTATTTTTACATATTCTGTATACATGTCCCTTATTGGATATGTGTTTTGCATATATTTTCCCCCAATCTGTGGCCTGTCTTTTTGCTTTCTTGATGATATCTTTTGAAGTGCAGAAGTTACTAATTTTGATAACATCTGATTTGTCAGTTCTTTTCTTAGGTTGCTTGTGCTCTTGGTGTCATATATAAGAAATCTTTGCCTAACTCTGATACAAAGATCAGCTCCTATGTTTTCTTTTAGGAGTTTTAGAGTTTTAGCACTTACATTTAGCTCTATGATTCATTTTGACTTAATGTTTGCATACAGTTTGAAGTAAAGGTCTAAATTCATCTTGAGAATGTGGATATCTAATTGTACCAGCATGATTTGTGGTAATAACTATCTTTCCCTATTAAACTGCCTTAGCATCTTGTTTACAAATCAGTTGACCATAAATGTAAAGTTCATTTCTGAATTCTTAACTCTTTGCCAGTGATCTATGTCTATCCTTTGCAAGTACCACACTGTCTTGATTACCACAGCTTTGTAGTAAGTTTTGAAACCAGAAAGTTCAAGTCCTCCAATTTTGTTCATTTGTTTAAAAGGATTGTTTTGGCTATTCTTTTATGCTGTTTTAGGGAACATTGCTTTATCCCTTAGGCAATGGAAACAATTATTTATATATAGATTATCATCTCTGTCATACTGTCAGCTTCTTTAGAGAGGGGAGTTTGTCCTACTCATTGCTCTCTCCATAGCAGCTGGCACATTGTATAGCCTCAAAAGATATTTGTTGAAGCCATAATATTTACATTATGCAAGGTGACATTACAATTTCTCAGTGTAATTATTTCATATATACTGATGAGATTGGATAGACTGCATTGGAAAGAACAACGGGTTGGGAAATGGAAACCCTGATTCCAGTCCTTCATCTGTGATAGACTAATATTTGACCTTGAGAAAGTGAGGAGCTATTCTGAGTCACAATTTGCACGTCTGTGAAGGTGACATTAGTGTTAATTGTTTTCCAGGATATCTTCTGGCTCTAAAATTCTTTTTCTTTTTCAAAGTGACTCCTTCATTTTATTTATTTATTTATTTATTGGCCACGCCACACCACTTGTGGGGTCTTTAGTTCCCCGACCAGGGATCGAACCTGTGCCCCCTGCAATGGAAGCACAGAGTCTTAACCACTGGACTGCCAGGGAAGTCCCTGGCTCTAAAATTCTTTGTTAGTGTAAGATGGCTTTACCAGTCTTAGGAAAAATGATATTTTACTGACCAATTGCTATGGGACAGGTAGTACAATAAAAGGATAAAAGACATGTAAAGGATGATCTGTGTTATCAAGGAACTTGTAATCTAGATCAGGTTGTAAGATATACAGATGTAAAATAATGCTTTATTTTCAACATTCATAAGCATCATTATTATAGAATATTATACCTTCTTTTCTTTTATGCCTTACCTTTGATATGGACGGCTTCCTTTTACGTTGACATTCAGGTATGGAATGTCATTCTGCCAAATTCCAGTTATACCTGGCTAGTCATCAGCATCTTCATTTTAATAAATTTTGATTTTTCTTAGTGCTCAAGCTTTGTGAATCAAGCATAGGAATTTAGTTGCATTAGCATTCTTTGTTCCTCTGCTTTAACTTATGTTACAGAACAACTATCTCATATGCCATATTTGAGATTTTGGGAATGAGAACAGAGTTGTTTAAATCCAGTGAGTGCATTTCCTCTGCCCTTTGATCAGAAGCATTGCGTGCAATCTAAAAAGGTTAGAGGAAGAGAGAAATGGGATGAATAACCCAAATATAGTATCTTATTTCAGAGATCATTTACTATTACAGCAACCAAAGCAACCACTTCTCAGAAATCCCAAGTAGGCAGCTCTACTTTCATGGTTTGCATTATGATTTTTCCTTTAGTATAAAAGTGGTATTTTAGGGCCTTCCCTGGTGGCACAGTGATTAAGAATCTGCCTGCCAATGCAGGGGACACAGGTTTGAGCCCTGGCCTGGGAAGATCCCACATGCCGAGGAGTAACTAAACGCACGTGCCACAACTACTGAGCCGGTGCTCTAGAGCCTGCAAGCCACAACTACTGAGCCCATGATCCTAGAGCCTGTGCTCCGCAAGAAGAGAACCCACTGCAATGAGAAGCCCTGCACTGCAATGAAGAATGGCCCCCGCTCGATGCAACTAGAGAAAGCCTGTGTACAGCAATGAAGAAAGACCCAATGCAGCCAAAAATAAAAATAAATAAATAAATAAAAAATGAAAAAACAAACAAAAAAAGTGGTATTTTAGCCACACAGTCCTGTGGTTTGTTAGAGAGAATATATTTCTCTAAGAGTTTGTATATGGCATCAGAAATTAGTTACTTTTTAATGAATTTTGAAAAACAAGCCTCAGTGGGAGCTATTTAATTTTTCTTCTTCAAAAAGTTATTCTTCTGTGGATGTTCAGCCACAAGGCAAGAGTACTGGAGAGTATAATTGACTAGAAACACAAGTTACAGCAATGAATCAATCGTATTACCCATGGAGGATAAAATGCAGTAAGTGGGATAAACGTTTCATATTCAAACTTCTTCAGAATCAACCTTACTGATAGTAATGACTGCTTCTTCTTTCTGTAAGGGGGAGAGTGTAGAGTAATACCCAAATTGCCTTTTCAGTGAAGAGAAATTTGGTATGTTTAATTCATTTTGTAGGTTTTGCCCTAAGGGTTTTACACCACTACCAGGTCTTTTATTAAATTTATTTTCTTAGGTCACTAGGGTACAAGCAAAAATTCACAATCTGTTTTATTTGAGACTCACAGAAAGTTATTTGATATACATATTTAGTACTGAAATGTTTATTCCCAGAATGTTAGTCTTAGAGTTTTAGGAATGTATTTCAATATCTTTTGTACAGGTTAATGATTTTGCAGAAAGCAAGCCATCTGAGCTATGCTATTATTTTATAGGTTAAGGAATCTTTTATCCATAAAAAGAGCCATCAGAGACTGGCTAAAAGGTTACAGTGACTTTAAAATTGAAGAAAACTGAAGGGATCTGGGATATCTGACCAATGGAAGAATTGACAAATATAGTCAAGGATGTTACATGGAGAGTGACCACAGTGATTTTCTCTAGAACTTCTAAGCACAAAATTTATAACATGAAATCTCTTCATTGCCATGACCTGTCCTCCCAGAGTGGAAACTTGGGGTTTGAGGGAAGGGAGCAAAGCAAAGAAGCAGACTATATGGGTGTGCCCCCCCAAACCAAGACTTACTTTCTTCACCTTCCTCTTCACTTCTAGAGCCTGCTGTGCTTTCAAGAACGTTGGGAAAGCCTACAGCTCTAGTACCTTATCACAGGGAGGAGTATTTAAATAAGTGGAGGTTACAGTGGCACAAACACAGGGAAGCAATGAGGGAAAGAGTTAGATTAGAGATGCGCAAAGCACCAGAAGGACGTAAAACTAGGAGGGTTCAAACTTCCGATGGCCACTGTGTAAACAGGGATGTGAGGCAGGGTCGCACCTGGTTCATGCAGTGTCTTGGTGTGATTCAGGAAATGAGTCCTTTATTCAAGATCTACCTTTTGGAAAATTTTTGAAGTGAGACAATTTGTGGCCATCTACAGGGAAAGTATCATAATAAATGTATAAATCCCTGATGTCTAAGAAGTAAGCTACATTCCTTTAGAGGTTGGTAAAATTGCTCCTGGTAATCTCTTAGAATGGAGTAGACAAATTATCTGAGGGATTGGTTCCAACTATTTTATGAGATGATATTGGAGGTACCATGATGGTTGTTCCACAGGCTACTAATAGTCTGGAGTACCTTTGGGGTGTTACTATTCTCAGTTTGGAGTGGCAGCTATATCCTGGGAGCTCCCTCAAATCTCACATAGTGGTACACTGTTCCTATCATGGTGGTAGGATGGCTGCCCATAATCAATACGTACATAATAAGACCATGGTAACACTTCTGTCTAATCCATATTTAGGAATCCTTAGTTTGCATAAAGAGCTCATCGTGT
This sequence comes from Grampus griseus, assembly GCF_964374135.1. Classification (NCBI taxonomy): domain Eukaryota; kingdom Metazoa; phylum Chordata; class Mammalia; order Artiodactyla; family Delphinidae; genus Grampus; species Grampus griseus. Next base: position 92,247,767 of record NC_139002.1, on the reverse strand, counting down.
TGACACAACCTGGCATCTATGGGATGGAACAGAGGTATTCAAAATGGAATCATATATTAGAACTCAAACAAAGGTCTTCTAGAATTCCCCAGCCAAGTTTTCCTTCTAGTGTACCATGTTATGCTTTTCCCAGTGGTGTTTAGGCTTCTTGAATATATCTTGACATGTTATGTCAAGTTGGGTGAGAAGCTGTCACAGTCCTACTCCTGGAACATGATGCACGAGCATCTGGATCCTTCCATGCTTTCTGTGCCTTCAGGAATCTTCTGAGAAGGTCTGTCCAGTGGCTTGGCCACTTGAGAATCTGCCCTGTCACTTAGGAAAAAACAGTGCCTCTGTGGGTAGGAACTTGGGACTTGCCTTGTTTCTAAACCACTTACCCCTTCGTATTCATTCTCTTTTCATACCTTTGAAAAGCATATAAGGTATTAGAATAAAAATATCCTGGAAATGGGAGTTGTGCTCCATCAAACGTATTCTTGCTGCAGCCAAGTTGATCTTTACATGCACTAGTTAGAATACGTCGTTCTCCTAGATAAAATCTTTCGGCAGCCTTCCTTTTCTCCTTGAATAGAGTCAAAATTTCTTACTGTGGCTTACAAAGCCTTGTCTGGATGCTACAGCCTTTCTTTAACACCCCTCCCCAGGCTCCCCACCCCCAAGCCATTACATTCACAAATATCCCAGCTAAGCAAACTGGATAGACACTCCCTCTAGGCCTCTTATTTCTCTCCTCCAATCTTTCTTTCTGTCTTCCCTTCCTTCCTCCCTGTCTCCTTGTCTGTTTCCCTTTGTTTTTGTTCATTATAAACACAATGGAACACTGACGCAGTTGCCACTGATGAAACAAATGATCTTGGAGAAAAGCGTATAGTCTTTAAGATTACCCCCAGAATGCTGTTCATTTTTCATCCCATTGATTGCTGCTGATGAAAGTCTGACTCATGACTTGTCTCCTGGCTTCTATGATGGGATTGATATCTTTATATCTGCTTTAGATTACTTCATGCTTATTTATTGTGTATGTACTTTTTTCCCCTTTGAAATAAAAGAATAATATCAAGATTTAATGGTACTTGAATCACATTATCATCCTTGACCTAAGTGGCTTGGAGTAATAAGGTGAAGTACCGTAAAATGGGAAAGAATATTAATCATCTAACTTTTGAAAAAATAGAATTCTGTACTTTGCATATTCATTCAAGCTAGAGTGCCCTGGATATGTTGTATGGTCAACATAGAGTTAGAGTTAATTTGAGCAACCACTAGAATACTAATTCCATGAGGTCAATACTATATTTTATTAATCTTTTTGTCCCTGATATTTCAGAGGGTACTGTTCTTAGTAGGCTCTCATTAAATATTGAGTAAGTGACCAAGTATATAGTGAGGAACAATGTAGCATAGAGGGAATCAGCATATGTGTTTGGGTTTTAGGAGTAAAAATAAATTGTTGTCCTCTTCTCACTCTGAGGTCTGAAACAGTTGAAAAATCAAACATAGGAGTCAGACAGGTAAAAAATTAAATATCAGGTTCAATGCTAATAAAACTAATTCTGAGAATATTTCTTGACCTGCAATCAAAGTGTGATTTCCTAATATAAACCCTGCACCCCTGAACTAAAAAAACTTAGTCTGTCAGAGATATGACTACATCGTTCTCGTCTCCATTCCAACCCAACTCCTGTCTCTACCCCAGGCCTGGGGACAGGCTCTGCCTCTGTAGGAGAGAAAATGTTAAACAAACTTCTGAGAAGAAGATGGGTCTACCTGAATGAAATCTCAGTGTACTGAGCTACAGGGGCCATGTTCCTTTTCTCTATCTCTTCATCAGCTAAGTTATTCCTCCTCCCAGGGAGAAGAGTTCTGGTGAAAGAAACCTTACGGGTTCCTTTCCATCTAGGGAATTCTTTCTTCTTTATGAAAACACAGGAAGTAGGCATTAAGTATTCACAATTTCCTCTTCAAAAGTTGGATAAAAAGGAAATCTGAAACTTCTTAATGGACTTAGAGGAAGATATCAGAGAAAGGTCAAAGTTGTATGTTAAGGCTTGAAACTCAGCCTTTAAGCTTTAAACGAGTTACACAGAAGAAAATAAAGCCACTTGTCACATTCTCTATAATTATTTTTGACCTATTTTTAAAAAATTATTTATTCAATAAATAAATATCTACTGAATATCTACTATGTGGCAGTTGCCGTTCTAGGTAAGAGGGATGGACCTTTAAACAAGAGAGAGAGACATCTTGACCTTGTATAGACCTTACATTTCAATGCAGAAAACAAAATAAAGGCAAAAAGAGAAAAAAAGTACATAATATAAACTAAATAATGAGAAGTACATTAAGAGCTGTGAAGAAACATGAAGTAGTGTAATAAGTTAAGGAATGATAAGAAGTAGATAGCTATTAACATGGGATCATTGGAGAAGGATTCTCTGAGAACATGATATCTGTGTAGGAACCAGAAGGAAATGAGGAAACCAATAAAGCAAAGTTCCAGGCCAGGGCGTTCCAGCCAGAGCTAATAACACGTGCAAAGTTCCTGAGGCAGAAACTAGCTTGTGAGGGGAATGTGGCTAGTTTGGAATGAATAATAGGAGGTTCTTTTAAAATCGGAAAAGAGTAAGGTCTGGTACTTCGGATTTTTTTTTTTTAACATCTTTGTTGGAGTATAATTGCTTTAAAATGTTGTGTTAGTTTCTGCTTTATAACATAATGAATCAGCTATACATTTACATATATCCCCATATCTCCTCCCTCTTGCGTCTCCCTCCTGCCCTCCCTATGCCACCCCTCTAGGTGGTCACAAAGCTGATCTCTCTGTGCTATGCGGCTGCTTCCCACTAGCTATCTGTTTTACATTTGGTAATATATATAAGTCCATGCCACTCTCTCACTTTGTCCCAGCTTGCCCTTCCCCCTTCCTGTGTCCTCAAGTCCATTCTCTACATCTGCGTCTTTATTCCTATCTTGCCCGGAGGTTCTTCAGAACCTTTTTTTTTAGATTCCATATATATGTGTTAGCATACGGTATTTGTTTTTCTCCTTCTGACGTACTTCACTCTGTATGACAGAGTCTAGGTTCATCCACCTCAGTACAAATAACTCAATTTCGTTTCTTTTTATGGCTGAGTAATATTCCATTCTGTATACATGCCACATCTTCTTTATCTATTTGTCTGTCGATGGACAATTAGGTTGCTTCCATATCCTGGTTATTGTAAATAGAGCTGCAATGAACATTGCGGTACATGACTCTTTTTGAATTATGGTTTTCTCAGGGTATACGCCCAGTGGTGGGATTGCTGGGTCATATGGTAGTTCTATTTTTAGTTTTTTAAGGAACTTCCGTACTGTTCACCATAGTGACTGTATCAATTTACATTCCCACCAACAGTGCAAGAGGGTTCTCTTTTCTCCACACCCTCTCCAGCAATTATTGTTTGTACATTTTTTGATGATGGCCATTCTGACTGGTGTGAGGTGATACCTCATTGTAGTTTTGATTTGCATTTCTCTAATGGTTAGTGGTGTTGAGCATTCTTTCATGTGTTTGTTGGTAATCTGTATATCTTCTTTAGAGAAATGTCTATTTAGGTCTTCTGCCCATTTGTGGATTGGGTTGTTTGTTTTTTTGATATTGAGCTGAATGAGCTGCTTGTAAATTTTGGAGATTAATCCTGTCAGTTGCTTCATTTGCAAATATTTTCTCCCATTCTGAGGGTTGTGTTTTCATCTTGTTTATGGTTTCCTTTGCTGTGCAAAAGTTTTGAAGTTTCATTAGGTCCCATTTGTTTTTTTTTTTGTTTTTATTTCCATTCCTCTTGGAGGTGGGTCAAAAAGGATCTTGCGAGACCACTTCTGGCGTAGCCATGGTGGCTAACCAGCATCCCGTCTCAGCTTCTCCCTCTAGAACTTGTGGACAAGGGTATAGGATCAAGGATTCACACTGTGATGAAGAGTGATAAGGAGATTGTTTGCACACTTATGGGATTTGATGACTTTGTCAGTATGGTACTGGAAGATGTCATTGAGTTTCAAATCACACCAGAAGGAAGAAGAATTACTAAATTAGATCAAATTTTGTTAAATGGAAATAACATAACAATGCTGGTTCCTGGAGGAGAAGGACCTGAAGTATGAATAGATTTCCTTGACTTATGCTAGATTCTGTTTTGTCTTATAATGACAATAAAAATAGAATTTTTATTTTAACCTTTAAAAAAAAAAAGGATCTTACTGTGATTTATGTCATAGAGTGTTGTGCCTATGTTTTCCTGTAAGAGTTTGATGGTGTCTACATTTAGGCCTTTAATCCATTTTGAGTTTATTTTTGTGTATGGTGTTAGGGAGTGTTCTAATTTCATTCTTTTACATGTAGCTGTCCAGTTTTCCCAGCACCACTTAGGCTGTCTTTTCTCCATTGTATATTCTTGCCTGCTTCATCAAAAATAAGGTGACCATATGGGTGTGGGTTTATCTCTGAGATTTCAATCCTGTTGCATTGATCTGTATTTCTGTTTTTGTGCCAGTACCATAGTGTCTTGATTACTGTAGCTTTGTAGTATAGTCTGAAGTCCGGGAGCCTGATTCCTCCAGCTCCGTTTTTCTTTCTCAAGAGTGCTTTGTCTATTCAGGGTCTTTTGTTTTTCCATACAAATTGTGATTTTTTTTTGTTCTAGTTCTGTGACAAATGCCATTGGTAGCTTGATAGGGATTGCACTGAATCTGTAGATTGCTTTGGGTAGTATAGTCATTTTCACAATGTTGATTCTTTGGTACTTTGGATTTTAAAACAAACGAATAATAAGATTTTTTTTTTTTTTCCTGAAGGTAGTGGAAAACCACTAAAGGTTTAGAGCATAAGAGTAAAATGATCAGATGTAGTTTTAAAAAACCTTACTGGATGCTTTCAGTAAAATGGCCATATCAATGCTAGAATGGAAGCAGCCAGACTCCATTACGATAATTATCTAGGGGAAAATAAGAGGACTTTAATAAAGAAGCATTTATGGACATATGGTCATATGATATGCTATTCAAAGGACATGGTGTTTTTAGGGGAGCATGTAGAGAAATCATAAAGCAGAAATGAAGGGCAATAAGTACACATATTCTACTTCTAAGTATTTAGAGTGGAAGAAAGAGAGAAAAGCAAGGAAGAGAGAAAAAGAAGGAAGAGAGAAAGAGAGAAAAGGAAAGAGAGAAAAGCCAGGAAGAGAGGAGAGAAAAGGAAATCATGTAAAGCAGAAATGAAGGGCAATAAGTACACATATTCTACTTCTAAGTATTTAGAGTGGAAGAAAAAGAGAAAAGCAAGGAAGAGAGGAAGAGAGAAAAGGAAGGAACGAAGGGAGGGAGAGAGGGAAGGAGTGAGGGAGGGAGAAAAGGGAAGGAAGGAAGAAAGAAACAAAGAGTTCAAGGCAATTGATCACCAAATAGTTGATGTGCTCCCACCATAAATATGATGGCATTTTGATTGGCTCACAAGTTATTGCTGCAGGTTGGACTCATTCTCCAAACAAAGTAATAAATATTACCTTTTAGAGTTATATTCAGGCATGTTGCTGATGAGAAAAAAATCAGCTTAGGTATTAGATCTGCCTGTGGATACCTGTATGAGTTTTGGATAAACCTCTTAATGATCCTTTCTTTCTTGTGAAAGATGGATGGGAAAATGATTGAAGAACAGAGATGTACAGAATTTGATTGAGATGAAGTGGTTTTGCCGAGCTGATTACATACTCCAGAGGCACTTGGATAAATAATAATCACTGTTATTAACAGATTACCTCTATGGATACATACATACATCACAGTAACATAATACCACCAGTAATCACTGTTTAGTCAGATACATGCTATGTTCTAGGAACCGACGAAATACTTTCCATAAAATTTCACAGAGAGCTCCAGTCACACTTACCTGTTCTAGAATTGAAAGAACATCTTTTAAGTTATTTTCATACTAATGCAAAATGTATTTCGTCATTGCAAGTATGTGACATGAGGTATCTCGGTAAGCATCATTCTGATGCCCTCTGATCCACTGCTTTACTAATTATAGGTCTGGCTGTCAGCATGTTCAATAATTTTGTAGTTAGACTAAGCAGCAGGATGTTAGACTGAGTCATGCATAAATACGACAGTGGACAGTATACTTGGTTGGGAACGTGAGGGAGTCATTCAGCATTGACAGAATGAATTGATTAGAGGCAGCTTCATTCTCTTCCATCTGTTATCCCTCAATAAATTCTCTTCCAGCTGTTATCCCTCAATAAATCTCAGAGTGCAGTGGCTCTAGAGAATGCCCAACATGACTCTCTCTGGATTCAGAGAGGCCATACCATAACCTCTTAAGGAAATTAGCCCAGTTGAGATGGGGATCATTCACTGTACAAATATCTGTCAACGTGTAATGGTGATTGAGCGTCCCTGGCACAAAGCACTGACCAGGCACCGTGAGGAATTCAAAGAGAACAAATAATAGTAATGTGGGGTAGAAAGCTTCCATTCTCAGGGGCTGCTTCCTCTGGGACTCATTCTTCTTGAATACCTCATGTCACTAAGATAGCAGACATCAGTGTCTGAGTGAGCTCAGATGTGTATTTTTTATTTTTCTAACAAATGGAATTGGGGGTTTTATTTTATTTAAAATTTTTTTATTGGAGTATAATTGCTTTACAATGTTGTGTTAGTTTCTACTGTACAATGAAGTGAATCAGCTATATGTATACATATATCCCCTCCGTCTTGGACCTCCCTCCCACCCCCCCATCCCACCCATCTAGGTTGTCACAGAGCACCGAGTTGAGCTCCCTGTGCTATACTGCAGGTTCCCACCAGCTAGCTATTTTACACGTGGTAGTGTATTTATGTTGAACCTAATCTCCCAATTCGCCCCAACCTCCCCTTCCCACCCTGTGTCCACATGTCTATTCTCTACGTCTCCGTCTCTTTTCCTGCCCTACAAATAGGTTCATTTGTACCATTCTTCTAGATTCCACATATGTGTTAGTATACAATATTTGTTTTTCTCTTTCTGGCTTACTTCACTCTGTATGACAGACTCTAGGTCCATCCACATCTCTACAAATGACCCAATTTCGTTCCTTTTCGTGGCGGAGTAATATTCCATTGTATATATGTACCACATCTTCTTTTTTTTTTTTTCTTCTTTTTTTTTTTTTTTTTTTTTTTTTTTTTTTTTTTTTCACATCTTCTTTTATAAATGAAAGATTCTTATCATAAAGTTAATTAGGTTGAACTATACAAAAACGGCAGCATCTATACATTTTTGCTGTATAAAAACTTCGAATATTTTTATGAGTCAACCTAATAGTATATTTTCATTGTAGAAAAAGAGAAAATATTTGAAAGAATTGAAGATGGAGAAAATATTTAAAATCCTGCCATGCAGAGACGTCTATTATCATTATATTTCCATATTTCATCCCAGACTTCATTTTATGCATTTAATGCAGTTTTGATAATACTTTATTGGTAATGTTTTGTCCCACTCATTTATTACTTCTTGATTTCAAATTCTGGCTAACAGTTTTCCAGCTCTGAGAAATTGTGTATATTACTAACCTCATCTGTACAATAAGGCTGAATGGATCTAATTCATAGGACGTTTATGGGACCTAAAAGAGGTAATACATGGAAGGTGCTTAGGACATGCCTAGTACCTGGTTAGTTTTCAAAAAGAAATGTTAACTATTAGTATTAAAATGGAACAAATATGTATCTGTTATTGCAAACTCAAAATCATATTTAATGACTACATGATATAATAACTCATTTTATGAATGCCTCTGTTTATTATACTTATTGTAGACCATCTAGTTATTTTCCCCAAGTTTTGCTCAAATAGTACTCAAGTTACACTTTCTCATTTATTGAGAATAACAGTGAGACTTGTGCTTTGTCCATAAAGGAGGTATAGCTTGAAGAATGGCCCTAAGGAATTCCAATTCTTTCTATTCCAAAAGGATGGGAAGAGTAAGACTTTTAGAATTAGAAATTCCTGAATTCAAATTCTGTCTGCCCCTTACTGGCTGGGTGTCATTAGGACAATTGTTTAACCCTGTAAGCCACAAGCAACTTGTTCACTGTTGGTGTTAGTAGTGAGCCCATGATAAAAGTGGTTCTCATTATTAATGCCAGAGGGACATTATTAAGAGGCACTGTCTTCCATTTAGTGGTCTTTGTTTCTTTGTTTAAACGAAATGTATCAGTAGGACTAAGCTGCACCTCCTGCCTATATAGTAATGCCAATAGTTCTCCTGATCTGGAAGGCTAACCAGCGTGCATCTCACCTTTCACCAACACAAAGGGTCCTCAGTGACAGCTGGACACCCATGGTCTATTCTTTCTTGTGCGGCAGTGTTAGTGGTTGACTAATGTTTATCACGAAGTGGCAGGTGTCCAGGGCAGAGTGGCTGCAATGGTCAGTGGTAGAAAAGTTCAACTGGGTTAAGTTTGCTCTGTGTCCTCAGAGATGTGATATTTCTTAGTTATTGTTTGATGACTATCAAGTGCATAGATCTTTTTGAGGCTAAAATTATGTTCGTTTGTCTAATTTAAAATAGCAGTGCATCTTCATTATAAAGAAATTTGAAAGAGGTAAGTAATAATAAAAAACAACAAAACAGAACATATAATTCCTTCCCTTACCCCAGAAATGAAGACTGTGAGATGTGCACACCTTCATGGTTAATTTTTCCGGATGGTGTTCATTTCTCTCTTTGTCCCTCCCTTCTGCTCCCTACCTGCCTCCCTCTTTCTCATGTCATACATACTCTTGATATGTTGGTTCGTCTCCCTGTATAATTCATGTTATGCACATTCTTCTTACACTAGATTCTTACTTAACGATATATAGCAAACATCTTCTAAGCCAATTAAGTTGAAAATTATCAATTAATTAGCCAATTAACTAAATGGTTCTGCATATACTTGCAGTATCATTTTTAATGGCTAAATACTATTTCTTTAAATACAGGTAGCAGAAAAGTTCCTATTATTGGACATTTAGCCCGTCCATGAAAACATTTTCTTTGGAATATCAACATTCAATTCTTATAATTAAATTTTGTTTCCAGTCATCTTATTAATTGCAGATATTCGTATCTACTAGCACAGTATTTATATTTCCAGGGATCACTTCTAAATGTTTATTGCATGGTTATTTTTTGTCATATTTCTAAAAATTAGAAGTATATAATTTCTTTCATTATCCCTTTTGATTTTGATGAAACATCTGTTGTTGTTTTAACATAATTTGCAGTCAATTCAGATGGTGGATGAATACAGTATTGGTAATTTACAAGAAACAGCTAAAAATCTATGATCCAAACATTGTAAGTTACATGTCAGGTGTACAACTGAGGATATTAGATGCTGTATTAAGAAAAGGCAACATTAAATCAACTGACTCCAAGCCAGGCTTCTTTGTAAAAATGCACCAATATTTTTTAATTGTTATAGATTTAACAGTCTGAACTACACTAAACGTTTGAATAGAAGATTGCTTGAGCAATGATCCTGTGAAAGCTGGCCTTTACATTACCTGGGATTAATGGTCAGTTCCTTGGTTAATGTCCTGAGTTTTCTGGACCAAAGAAAAAGTCATCTGTACTCTTACTCACCAGTCATTAACTGGAGTAATGATGGATTTGGTGAAAGCATCATTGCTGCTATGACAATAATTGGCACTTTTAAGAGCTATCTTGCTTATTTTATTTTTCTTGATTGTTTACTTTAGGTTACTCATCAAGTGGCCATTTGAAATAATTGCTTATTTTTAGCTCCATAATTATCAAATGTCATTTATTAGGACATAGGCATACAAACCTACACATTTAAATGCTTGTGTACAGAAAGCAAATAAGAAACTATGTAAACTCTATACTGACTGGATCTAGGATGTAATTATTCTTTGTATGTGTGGATTCCAAAAATATTTTCTGAGCCAGTATTAAATCCTAACAGAAATATGGGATTTTATGTCCGGCATATGTGTACTTGTACAAGAGATGGTTATATAACTAATTTCCAAGACGTATGTATGTGAGATTGTTTTTGTAGGGAGCCAGATTGTAACACATAGCTTGGAAATAACAGGAATCCTTTAAATAGTTTCCTATGTTTTTGTTATTTTAAATCCAAAAGAGATAAAAAAAGAAGTTGGTTTCTTATCTAGACTCTTCTGCTAATCAAGTCCTCTAACAAAGGTTCAGTAGTATTGGAGACAATCTCCATTTTATGAATAGTCTCCTTCAGGACTTAACTTGAGGCGCAGTGCAGTTTTTTCTCATATCTCATTTTCCTCTCTGACCTATTTAAATTATTACTTGTTTAGACTTTGGGAAAAATAAGGAAAAAATTACTGCCCTCTTTAAAATCATTGTTTAATTTTATTTTTCCTTTTCTTTTTCTCCTCAAATTATGACGTTGGTGGTGAAGCGTGGTTCTTAAGCCAAATCTTAACCCTAAAGATACTCCTACTGCTTCAGTAGCCTATAAACTGTTTTCATTCTCCCAAAGAGGCCACTTAGTGGCTGTTCATTAGGAAACTGGTTTAGGTAGTAGGTGTTATCAGTGACTATGGAATAGACAAATGACAACTACCATTATTTACTGATAGTGTGATAAATGCCAAAGCATCGTATTAGGCATTTTACATATAATCTTCTTCAATTTTTACTGAAAGCCCCCCAGGAGATAGGCATTATTGTCCAATTTTTAGAATAAAAATCCAAAAATCAGAATTATTTAACTATTCGCTTGAGACTCAGGCCTTGGTCAGCTCATTACTTTTTTTTTTTCGGCCACGCGGCAAGTGGGATCTTAGTCCCCCCACCAGAAACCGAACCCACGCCCCCTGCAGTGGAAGCTTGGAAGCTCAGAGTCTTAACCACTGGACCACCAGGGATTTTTTTACTTACTAGATGAGCTTGATCAGATTACTTCTTTGGGCCTCGAATTATTTGTTGTCGAAGGATAATAGAATATACATATCATAGGGTTTCTAGAGAGATGAAAAGAAATAATGTTTCTAAAGGATACAAAATAATAACTAAGTGTTTGGTATTAATACCCGAAATCACACTTCTCCTTAGTTTCTGGGAGTGTACCACAAAAAAACTCATTTTATTAGAGAACTCATTAATTCATCATGGAAGCTCTATAAAGGAAAATTTGAAGACAGTATACTATGGGTATTCTGGGACATAATAAGATGCATGTAGGCATGGTGATTTAAATTCATGGGGATTTTCAATAATGGATGAATTAAATATAATTATAGATTGTGAGAGTAATGAAGGTGAATTTGGTTATATAAATGATTGTCTTTCTTCTATATTCTTTTCCTTATGTAGTTAACCTTTTCCTTTTAGATAATGAAACAATGCTCTCAGTTTCTTTGTTTTGTTAGTATGCCTCACATAGTACTAGGATATTAAGTGCCCATTATATAATTATGATAAAGTGCCTTTAAAGGGTGTCTCTGGACCACAGATACCCTGTATGCAGAGAAGGTTAACACAGACCTGAGGCTGCTGTCCTTAGACAGGCTTGTTTGTGAAGTTGACTCTTCACTGGTGCCTAAACTTGGATTTGGGGAGAATCCCTACCATTCTCAAAATTGAGAGTGACTCATTGCAACTAAGTGAACAAACAATATGGTTTGTGTTGAACACCTGCTTTCTTTTTATAAGTCTGGAATTTTGGTACATGCCAGGCAGAAAGTGCCTAAGTAGTCAGCCCCCAATAAAAACACCAGGCACTGAGGCTCTAGTGAGCTTTCCTGGTAGATGGCATTTCACATGTGTTGGCAAAATTCATTGCTAGAGGAATTAAGCACATACAGTGTGAACCCACTGGGAGAGGACTCGTGGAAGCTTGTCTTTCATTCCTTCTCGATTTGGCTCCGTGTGCCTTTTGCCTTTGCTGATTTTGCTTTGTATCTTTTTACTATAATAAATCACAGCCATGAATATGACTATATGCTGAGTCCTCTTTGTCTTCTTAGCAAGTCACTGAACCTGGCAGTGGTCTTATGACCCCTGAGACACCCTAGATAAAGAATCATCAAGATGTCTGAATCTGCACACCCACACCACCTCTAGGAAATGGTAAACCTTCAGGTCATTAAAAAAAGAGGATAGGATTGGAATGAGGTATGGTGGAGGGAGTGGGATGTGTGATAAAAAAGTGAGAGAACATAAGCTATGAGATAGAGAGGATAATTGGAGATAGAAGGAAGGAGAAGGTTATTAGTGCCTTTGAATGATTAAATAATTATCTCTTCTTCCTCTAACTTGTTTTAGAGCCAGTTGAGAAAAGGCATAGGCAGAATGTGGAAGCCAGATTACTATCTTTATTATAAAAACTGTATTTTACTTTATAAAGACATAATTATTGAACTCCCAATGGGTTTGCTATTAGAATTAGAAATATTTACCTATCCTAAGGGGTTACGTATGGCTTATTCTATTATGTCCTTCAGTTACTCTTATGAGTTCTTTACTAACACAAGGAAACACCAGTAATGGAGAAAAATATCACTTAATATTAGAGACTGTGGCAAATAGGAGGACGGATGATTATTTCACATGCTCTCCATTACTAAGCAAGATACAAGAGAAGTAGAGTCCAGTGATGTGGAAGGATTTTTTTGTTTGTTTGTTTTGTTTTTTTAACATCTTTATTGGAGTATAGTTGCTTGACATTGTTGTGTTAGTATCTGCTGTATAACAAAGTGAATCAGTTATACATATACATAGAGCCCCATATCCCCTCCTTCTTTCTTTTTTTTTAACATCTTTATTTGAGTATAATTGCTTTACAATGGTTTGTTAGTTTCTGCTTCATAACTAAGTGAATCAGCTATATGTATACATATATCTCCATATCCCCTCCCTCTTGCGTCTCCCTCCCACCCTCCCTATCCCACCCCTCTAGGTGGACACAAAGCACCGACCTGATCTCCCTGTGCTCTGTGGCTGCTTCCCATTAGCATCTATTTTACATTTGGTAATATATATAAGTCCAAGCCACTCTCTCACTTCGTCCCAGCTTGCCCTTCCCGTGTCCTCAAGTCCATTCTCTACATCTGCATCTTTATTCCTATCTTGCCCCGAGGTTCTTCAGAACCTTTCTTTTAGATTCCATATATATGCGTTAACATACGGTATTTGTTTTTCTCCTTCTGACGTACTTCACTCTATATGACACAGTCTAGGTTCATCCACCTCATTACAAATAACTCAATTTTGTTTCTTTTTATGGCTGAGTAATATTCCATTGTATATATGTGCCACATCTTCTTTATGCATTCATCTGTCGATGGACACTTAGGTTGCTTCCATGTCCTGGCTATTGTAAATAGAGCTGCAATGAACATTGTGGTACATGACTCCTTTTCAGTTATGATTTTCTCAGGGTATACGCCCAGTGGTGGGATTGCTGGGTCATATGGCAGTTCTATTTTTAGTTTTTTAAGGAACCTCCATACTGATCTCCATAGTGGCTGTTTCAATTTACATTCCCACCAACAGTGCAAGAGGGTTCACTTTTCTCCACACCCTCTCCAGCATTTATTGTTTGTACATTTTTTTTTTTGATGATGGCTGTTCTGACTGGTGTGAGGTGATACCTCATTGTAGTTTTGATTTGCATTTCTCTAATGATTAGTGATGTTGAGCATTCTTTCATGTGTTTGTTGGCCATCTGTATATCTTCTTTGGAGAAATGTCTATTTAGGTCTTCTGCCCATTTGTGGATTGGGTTGTTTGTTTTTTTGATATTGAGCTGCATGAGCTGCTTGTATATTTTGGAGTTTAATCCTTTGTCAGTTGCTTTGTTTGCAAATATGTTGTCCCTTTCTGAGGGTTGTCTTTTTTTCATCTTGTTTATGGTTTCCTTTCCTGTGCAAAATCTTTTAAGTTTCATTAGGACCCCTCTGGTTTTTTGTTTCTTTGTTTTTTTCCATTCCTCTTGGAGGTGGGTCAAAAAGGATCTTGCTGTGATTTAAGACATAGAGTGTTCTGCCTATGTTTTTTCCTCTAAGAGTTTATAGTGTCTGGCCTTATATTTAGGTCTTTAATCCATCTTGAGTCTACTTTTGTGTATGGTGTTAGGGAGTGCTCTAATTTCGTTCTTTTACATGTAGCTATTCAGTTTTCCCAGCACCACTTACTGAGGAGGCTGTCTTTTCTCCATTGTATATTCTTGCCTCCTTTATCAAAGATCAGGTGACCAAATGTGCGTGGGTTTATCTCTGGGCTTTCTATCCTGTTCCATTGATCTATATTTCTGTTTTTGTGCCAGTACCATACTGTCTTGATTACTGTAGCTTTGTAGTTCAGTCTGAAGTCCAGGAGCCTAATTCCTCCAGCACCGTTTTTCTTTCTCAAGATTGGCTATTCGGGGTCTTTTGTGCTTCCATAAAAATTGTGAATTTTTTTGTTCTAGTTCTGTGAAAAATGCCATTAGCTGTTTGATAGGGATTGCATTGAATATGTATACTGCTTTGGGTAGTATAGTCATTTTCACAGTGTTGATTCTTCCCATGCAAGAACACGGTATATCTCTCCATCTGTTTATATCATCTTAATTTCTTCCATCAGTGTCTTATTCTTTTGTGCATACAGGTCCTTTGTCTCCTTAGGTAGGTTTACTCCTAGGTATTTTATTCTTTTTGTTGCAATTGTAAATGTGAATGTTTCCTTAATTTCTCTTTCAGATTTTTCATCATTAGTGAATAGGAATGCCAGAGGTTTCTGTGCATTAATTTTTATTATTATTTTTTTTTGCGGTACGCGGGCCTCTACTGCTGTGGCCTCTCCCATTGTGGGGCACAGTCTCCGGATGTGCAGGCTCAGCGGCCATGGCTCACAGGCCCAGCCGCTCCACGGCATGTGGGATCTTCCTAGAACGGGGCACGAACCCACCTCCCCTGCATCGGCCGGCAGACTCTCAACCACTGCGCCACCAGGGAAGCCCTGTGCATTAATTTTGTATCCTGCTACTTTACCAAATTCATTGATTAGTTCTAGTAGTTTTCTGGTAGCATCTGTAGGATTCTCTATGTATAGTATCATGTCATTGCAAACAGTGACAGTTTTACTTCTTCTTTTCTAATTTGGATTCCTTTTACTTCTTTTTCTTCTCTGATTGCTGTGGCTAAAACTTCCAAAGCTATGTTGAATAATAGTGGTGAGAGTGGGCAAACTTGTCTTGTTCCTGATCTTAGTGGAAATGGTTTCAGTTTTTCACCATTGAGAACGTTGTTGGCTGTGGGTTTGTCATATATGGCCTTTATTATGTTGAGGTAAGTTCCCTCTATGCCTACGTTCTGAAGAGTTTTTATCATCAATGGATGTTGAATTTTGTCAAAAGCCTTCCTGCATCTATTGAGATGATCATATGGGTTTTATCATTCAGTTTGTTAATATGGGATATCACATTGATTGATTTGTATATATTGAAGAATCCTTGCATTCCTGGGATAAACCCCACTTGATCATGGTGTAAGATGCTTTTAATATGCTGCTGGATTCTGCTTGCTAGTATTTTGTTGAGGATTTTTGCATCTATGTTCATCAGCGACATTGGCCTGTAGTTTTCTTTCTTTGTGACATCCATGTCTGGTTTTGGTATCAGGGTGATGGTGGCCTCATAGAATGCGTTTGGGAGTATTCCTCCCTCTGCTATATTTTGGAAGAGTTTGAGAAGGATAAGTGTTAGCTCTTCTCTAAAATTTTGTTAGAATTCACCTGTGAAGCCATCTGGTCCTGGGCTTTTGTTTGTTGGAAGATTTTTAATCACTGTTTCAATTTCAGTGCTTGTGATTGGTCTGTTTATATTTTCTATTTCTTCCTGGTTCAGCCTCAAAAGGTTGTACTTTGTTAAGAATTTATCCATTTTTCCAGGTTGTCCAATTTATTGGCATATAGTTGCTTGTAGTGATTCTCATGATCCTTTGTATTTCTGCAGTGTCAGTTATTACTTCTCCTTTTTCATTTCTAATTCTTTTGACTTAAGTCTTCTCCCTTTTTTTCTTGATGAATCTGGCTAATGATTTAGCAATTTTGTTTATCTTCTCAAAGAACCCGCTTTTAGTTTTATTGATCCTTGCTATTGTTTCCTTCATTTCTTTTTTATTTCTTATCAGATCTTTATGATTTCTTTCCTTCTGCTAACTTTGGGGTTTTTTTGTTCTTTCTCTAATTGCCTTAGGTGTAAGGTTAGGTTGTTTATTAGAAATGTTTCTTGTTTTTTGCGTTAGGATAATATTGCTATAAACTTCTCTCTTAGAACTTCTTTTGCTGCATCCCATAGGTTTTGGGCCATCGTGTTTTCATTGTCATTTGTTTCTCGGTGTTTTTTGATATCCTCTTTCATTTCTTCAGTAATCTCTTGGTTATTTACTAGTGTATTGTTTAACCTCCATGTGTTTGTATATTTTTACACTTTTTTTCCTGTAATTGATATCTAGTCTCATAGCGTTGTGGTTGGAGAAGATACTTGATACAATTTCAGTTTTCTTAAATTTACCAAGGCTTGATTTGTGACCCAGGATATGATATATCCTGGAGAATATTCCATAAGCACTTGAGAAGAAAGTGTCCTCTGTTCTTTTTGGATGGAATGTCCTATAAATATCAGTTAAGCCCATCTTATTTGATGTGTCATTTAAAGCTTGTGTTTCCTTATTTACTTTCATTTTGAATGATCTGTCCATTGGTGAAAGGGGGTGTTAAAGTCCACTACTATGAATTTATTACTGTCTGTTTCCTCTTTTATGGCTGTTAGCATTTGCCTTATGTATTGAGGTGCTCCTATGTTGGTTGCATAAATATTTATAATTGTTATATCTTCTTCTTGGATCGATCCCTTGATCATTATTTAGTGTCCTTCTTTGTCTCTTTTAATAGTCTTTATTTTAAAATCTATTTTGTCTGATATGAGAATTGCTACTCCAGCTTTCTTTTGATTTTCATTTGCATGAAATATATTTTTCCATCCCCTCACTTTCAGTCTGTATGTGTCCCTAGGTCTGAAATGGGTCTCTTGTATACAGCATATATACGGGTCTTGTTTTTGTATCCATTCAGCCAGTCTGTGTCTTTTGGTTGGAGCATTTAATCCATTTACATTTAAGGTAATTATCGATATGTATGTTCCTCTTACCATTTTCTTAATTATTTTGGGTTTGTTATTGTAGGTCTTTTCCTTGTCTTGTGTTTCCTGCCTAGAGAAGTTCCTTTAACATTTGTTTTAAAGCTGGTTTGGTGGTGCTGAATTCTCTTAGTTTTTCCTTGTTTGTAAAGGTTTTAATTTCTCCGTCGAATCTGAATGAGATCCTTGCTGGGTAGAGTAATCTTGGTTGTAAGTTTTTCCCTTTCATCACTTTAAATATGTCCTGCCACACCCTTCTGGCTTGCAGACTTTCTGCTGAAAGATCAGCTGTTAACCTTATGGGAATTCCCTTGTGTGTTATTTGTTGCTTTTCCCTTGCTGCTTTTAATATGTTTTTGTATTTAATTTTTGATAGTTTGATTAATATGTGTCTTGGCATGTTTCTCCTTGGATTTATCCTGTATGGGACTCTCTGCACTTACTGGACTTGATTGATATTTCCTTTCCCGTATTAGGGAAGTTTTCATCTATAATCTCTTCAAATATTTTCTCAGTCCCTTTCTTTATCTCTTCTTCTTCTGGGACCTCTATAATTCGAATGTTGGTGCATTTAATGTTGTCCCAGAGGCCTCTAAGACTGTCCTCAATTCTTTTTATTCTTTTTTTCTTTATTCTGCTCTGCTGTAGTTATTTCCACTGTTTTATCTTCCAGGTCACTTATCCGTTCTTCTGCCTCAGTTATTCTGCTATTGGTTCCTTCTAGAGAATTTTTAATTTCATTTATTGTGTTGTTCACTATTGTTTGTTTGGTCTTTAGTTCTTCTAGGTCCTTGTTAAATGTTTCTTGTATTTTCTCCATTGTATTTTGAAGATTTTGGATCATCTTTACTATCATTACTCTGAATTCTATTTCAGGTAGACTGCCTATTTCCTCTTCGTTTGTTTGGTCTGGTGGGTTTTAACCTTGCTCTTGCATCTCTTGCGTATTTCTCTGTCTTGTCATTTTGCTTAACTTACTGTGTTTGGGGTTTCCTTTTCACCGGCTGCAGGTTTGTAGTTTCCATTGTTTTTGGTGTATGCCCCCAGTGGGTAATGTTGGTTCAGTGGGTTGTGTAGCCTTCCTGGTCGGGGGGGAACTGGTGCCTGTGTTCTGGTGGATGAGGCTGGATCTCATTTTCTGGTGGGCAGCACCAAGTCCAGTGGTGTGTTTTGGGGTGTCTGTGATCTCATTATGATTTTAAGCAGCCTCTCTGCTAATGGGTGATGTTGTGTTCCTGGTCACGAATTGTTTGGCATGGGTGTCCAGCACTGGAGCTTGGTGGTTGTTGAGTGGAGCTGGGTCTTAGCACTGAGATGGAGATCTCTGGGAGAGCTCTCGCCAACTGATATTACATGGGGGTGGGAGGTCTCTGGTGGTCCAGTGTCCTGAACTTGGCTCTCCCACCTCAGAGGCTCAGGCCTGACATCTGGCTGGAGGACCAAGACACTGTCAGCCACAAGGGTCAGAAGAAGAGGGAGAAAAAAAAAGAATGAAAAATAAGATAAGGTAAATAAAATAAAATAAAATGGTTTTTAAAATAAATTTAAGACATATTATTAAAATAAAAAATAAAAAAGTATAAAAGAAGAGAGCAGCCAAACCAATAAACAAATCCACCAATGATAACAAGTGCTAAAAACTATACTAAGATAAACATAAAAATCAGAAACTAGTCAGTCACATATGGCAAACCCCAGTCTACAGTTGCTTCCAAAGTCCACTGCCTCAATTTTGGGTTGATTTGTTGTCTATTCAGATATTCCGAAGATGCAGGGCACCTCACGTTGATTGTGGAGTTTTAATCTGCTGCTCCTTTGGCTGCAAGGAGAAATTTCCCTTTGTCCTCTTTGTTCCCAAAGCTCCTGGGCTTCAGCTTTGGTTTTGGCCCTGACTCTGCATGTAGGTTGCCCTCTGGTGGCTGGTGTTCACCCAGCCAGGAGGGGGTTAAAGGAGTGGCTGATTCGGGGGCTCTGGCTCACTCAGGATGGGTGGAGGGAGAGGTACAGAATGCAGGGTGAGCTTGCAGTGGCAGAGGCCGGCATGACCTTGCAGTGGCCTGAGGCATACCGTGTGTTCTCCCGAGGAAGTTGTCCCTGGATCCCGGGACCCTGGCAGTGGCGGGCTGCACAGGCTCCTGGGGGAGGTGTGGAGAGTGACCTGTGCTCGCACACAGGCTTCTTGGTGGCGGCAGCAGCAGCCTTAGCGTCTCATGCCCGTCTCTGGTGCCTGCGCTGATGGCCACCGCTCGCGCCCCTCTCTGAAGCTTGTTTAGGCAGTGCTCTGCCTTCTGTCGGTAGATAGGGAAGGAATCCTCTCTCCTCGGAGCCCCTGAAACAATAGTCTCTTGCCTCTTAGGCAGCTCCAGACTTTTTCCTGGACTCCCTCGTGGCTAGCTGTGGCGCACTAGCCCCCTTCAGGCTGTGTTCACACAGCCAAGCCCAGTCCTCTCCCTGGGATTTGACTTCCAAAGCCCGACCCTCACCTCCCAGCCACCACCCTCCCTGGCGGGTGAGCCGACAAGCCTCTCGGGTTGGTGAGTGCAGGTCGGCACCGATCCTCTGTGCGGGAAACTCTCCGCTTTGCCCTCCGCACCCCTGTTGCTGCGCTCTCCTCCGAGGCTTGGAAGCTTCCCCTCCACCACCCCCACCTCTGCCAGTGAAGGGGCTTCCTAGTGTGTGGAAACCTTTCCTCCTTCACAGCTCCCTCCACTGGTGCAGGTCCCGTCCCTATTCTTTTGTCTCTGTTTATTCTTTTTTCTTTTGCCCTACCCAGGTACGTGGGGAGTTTCTTGCCTTTTGGGAAGTCTGACGTCTTCTGCCAGCGTTCAGTAGGTGTTCTGTAGGAGTTGTTCCACCTGTAGATGTATTTTTGATGTATTTGTGGGAAGGAAGGTGATCTCCGCATCTTACTCCTCCACCATCTTTTGGTGTGAAAGGTTTAACGTCAGGAATTCACACCTGGTGAAGTCTCCTCTGTAAGGTCAGACGTATTTTCAAAATAATTTGTTTCACGAGGAGGCTCCAAGGGACTTTCAAGCCAAAGTCAGATATTCAGAGTCAGTTCAGAGACAAATCTGTTAAAAAATTAGAACATTAAAGAAAGGATTTTGTTATAGGTGGATCTTATGGATGTTTCTGAAATATCTGGAGTATTTTGATGTATCCTGGTCACCTGCTATACTACAAGTATACTGTCAAACTTAGTAGTGTGGCTACAGGTTCAGCTATTGTACTAGAGATTCCAAATAACAGCAAATTAAAATATAGTCTATCTTTGATATCACATCATAGTCTAGGCTAGGCAGGGTTGGGTCCATGATGTTAGGAACCCAGGTTTTTTCTGTCTTCTATCTTCCCTAGGGCATTGCCATCTATACATGATTGAAGATGACCTATCGCTTCACACACGTTTTTGCCAGCAAGAAAGAAGTATAAATTTCCTCAATTTAGGAATATTGCCTGGAAGTTGCACATTTTGTTTTCCTCACATCATTTGTTGTGATCTTGGGCTCATGTCCATACATAGCTGCAAGAGAGTCTGGGATATGTCTTTTTCTTTTCTTTTTTTATATTCTGGAAAGCTATGTATCCCACTGAACAAATGGGATTTTATTGCTATCAAAGAAAATAAGTGTTATTGGGGGGCAACCAGTATTTATTGACACACTCCATCCCTTTAGCCATCTAAATATCTCAGTTCACCATCCGACTCCATTACCATTCTAACACATTCACCCACTCCTCTAATGAAAAATTCCAAACTCTATTCTGGGATATCTGATTTTATAAAGCCTTCTTCATATTTTTGAATGTGATTTAGATTTTGTCTATTAGATCTGGGGAGAAAGAGTGAGATACAGGTCCCACTGTCCATTTGGTGACTCTGTGGGTATAGAACATGCATTTTGCAGTTGCAAACTGCAGTAGACACAAAAGAGTTCTTGAGTATACATCAGTAGCTGCAGTTTACTGAATTGTGGCAGCTTCCCTGGCTATGGCTGTTTTATGATTGTGGAATCTTTCCAATATCAGCTGCTTCCAGTGATAGCAGCAATTGTGTGGTTCAGAAGCTAGCAGCTATCGTAGGAACTTCTCAAGTTCATGAGAAGCGTCTGATAATTAAAGATTCAGAAAGGTCCTTGGAGTCCAGATTCTGTGTTCTGGCTTTAGGAGTAAATTCTTAAAGCATAAAGTGGTCTGTTTCCTCCACTTTTCCAGTGATTCTGTGCACCATTTAGCATGCTGTAATAACTCATTTCCACTTAAACTAGCTAGTATGAATTTTGTTCTTGGCAACTGAACCCTTCTGACAACTTAGTAGAGCCATCTAATAAATAAGTCATCTCACTTATTTGTTCATTCATGTGAACGAAAGATGCAGTGCCCTCAAACAACTTATAGTCTAATAACTGATAGCTAATATTTACTGACAGTTTGCCATGCGCCAGACATCTAAGAGTTTTTCCAGTGCTAAGATATTTAATGCCAGTAATCACCTATGTACTAGAAATAACTGTATCCTCATTCTATATATGAGAAAACTGAATTTTTGAGACATTTAGCAGATCCTGAATATATAAAATATGTCGTATACATTCCAGTTAGCATTTGAAATCAGATAATCTGGCTTAACAGTTACAGCACTGGGAAGACATCTATTAAAAATCATCAATAAACACATACTAAATTAGTTGCAATTCTGGTAAGAATGATGAAGGGTAAGTACATGATATCAGGACAACGTAGAAAAAGTCAAAAGATGGATCAAAACCATTGGGCATGTTGATGGGTGCCATTGTAAGTTCTGTGGCGGGGGGGAGTAATAATTTACATTTGCATGTTTACAAAATCACTCTGACTGCTGAGTAGAAAACGGTTTGAAGTGTGAGCATGTACAGATGTTCAGAGACCAGTTAGCTGGATATTACACAAGTAAATCTGGAATGGCCTGGGTGTCAGCTATGGCCATGGGAATGGAGAGAAATACAAAAATGTGACTGATATTTGGGAGGTAGATTGAAGAAACAGTGATGATTGATTTAGTATTGGAAATGAGAGGGGAAAACTAGTGCAGGGTGATGTCCAGATTTCCGATTTGAGAAAGTAATTAGATGTCGATGCCATTAATTCCATACTCATGGACTATAGTTGCATCCTTTGGATATAGCAGTGATAGAGTAATAGTGAAGAAGTAGAATCGTACTTAGAATTTAGTCACCAGTTCCCTGCCGGAAAAACTGCATGCTACATTTTTCTGAACAAACAGTGTTAGTGAGTTCCACAATATTGATCAAAAAAGACTGATCTCTATTTCCCTAGAGACTTATCAATCTTGTTTGGCCTTATCCCATACATCACCAGGGATCAAACCTTAAGAGTAAAACTTTTTTTTTTTTTTTTTCTTTTAACTTTTAACACCTTGTGAAGTTACTCTTTCATGGGGGCTGGGATTCAGATGCTTTGAACTACATTCCTTTTGTCTTAAAAATAGATTCTGAGGCCAAAGATAAAGTCAACAGGCCTGCCACAAATCATAAAGAAAGAAATTGTAAACTCCTTTCTGTTAGAATATATAATTACTGTCATCATTAAACTAAATATTTCAGATCATTAATAAGCCAATGAAAATAAAGCTGACTTTTTATCATTTAAATTGAGGAAACAGACTGTATAAAAGGTGGCCTGTAATTTTTAAAAATTAAAGTTCTGGAACATCATATATATAGCAATGCTTTACCATATTTATTCACCAATAAGTCCCATGACTGAAAAGTGTTTGTTTATTGGAGAAACTGGTTTTTTTTAGGTATTAACAGCTTAATTTTACTGTTACATTATCAGTAGCACAGTAGTCCCCAACAGAATGTTAATGAATACAATGATATTTTATCAACTATGGTAATATAATTTCAGCCAAACTAATAACTTTGATATTTTATGTAATGAATGCAGACTTACTGTGGGTCTTTTGTTCTTTATAATACTGGAAATCAGGCATAATGCCTCATGTGCATACATGGTTCATTTTGACATATTGAAAAATATAATTGAAATATTACTTTACTCATTTAAGGGGAGTTTGGAGTTCGATGTACAAAGATTCAGAAACTGTTGGTTTGGAGGAAAATGAATCCTTTAGTTTAAAAAGCTGAAAAACTTTTTTTTTGAAAAGTAGAGAAAAAATGAGTGGAATGTTTACATCGTGTTTGGTCTGTCTTAAAAATCTCTTCTGAAGGAGAGAATTCCCCTTCCTCCAGGGTGACTTGAAAATAATGCAACAGGAGCTCAGCTTTGCATTGAGATTCACATTGTCTAAATATTTCTCTTCTAGTGCTTACCTGCTCACTTGCATATCTGTTACCAATCAGGTACTAAGGATAAGGAACAAGGTTTAGAGTTATAATCTTTTAAATCCATGTTTTGCTAATCATTGTTGAGTTCCGTAAGGAGGTGATCTTTGCTCTCCTGGAAACATTTCCAAACATTCAGAGCCTTAGCCATCTCCAATTCCTGGAGAATAAAGGAACGGCTATCAGCAATGATGGCCACCTTGCATTAGGCACACTGGTGAGCACATTGCTTTGTTTGATCCTCCAGTACTGCTTATCAGTGGTAAGTAGTACTGTTATCCCCATTTTATAAATAGCTTTGAGAGGTTAAGTAACTTTCCCAGAAACACACAGCTAGTAAGAGGTAGAGCCAGAATTTGCATCTAGATCTGTCAGACTCTGAAGTTAAGGCTTTTATTTTATTTTTCTTTTATTATTTTTTTTACTATATGATAATAACATTTTTTTAATGCTGGAGATTTGAAAAGTCTCTATTTGTACCTCTGGTGAAAGATATCCGAATTTACACTGATTGAGGTATATGGCCCGTTAGTCCTTTTCTGTGGCCCTGGGGAAGAGTCTTCATTATTATCCTATATGTCCTCTGAGGGGAAGTCTTTTAAATACTCTGCAACCCTTCTTTTTTATAGCTTCCTTTTTCTTAACTGGGCAATCACACTTACCTCCAGTAATTGACAGCTATAAGGCAAGCTGCCATGTTTAAAGGCAACTTGGATCTCTGATGATATTCTGGGCTCTTGAAATTTCACATGGGCTTCCTCCAAAAACATAAATTTCAGTTCCTCCTGCTTCGCTGAACTTCAGAGTTGTTATTGTTTTTTAGAATTTGGACTTTGAGATAGTTAGCTCTTGAATTAAAGAACAAAAAGTGTGTGTGTTTGTATATGTTGATGTGTGTAAATATGTGATTAGAACAGTTTAGTTCTCAATGGTTCCATAAAGGAATTATTTCTTTCAAGTGTCATTGAGAAAATGCTGGTTCAACATTGCTCCCTAGTTTAAGATGCACTATTATTTTTTGTACATCTAGGAAAAGAAAATACTACTATTATAATTTTACCACACCATTGATTGAAAGGTGCTTACTAAGTTTATATATTTAAAATTTGAAAAATAATGTCAATTTTAAACCAAAGTGTAGCAATACAAATTCGTCAATATTATTTTTTGTACTATGGATACATGTTATGATATCCTGTAGTTTTTCTTCTACACCAAAGACTTGGAATTGCTGGCTGACTTCATACTGTATTGATTGGCAGGGCTTGCCTACTGGGTTGTGATAAACGGATCTCATGGCAACATGGTGAAGATTATCTGATCAGGTACATATAACATTCTTAGAAGAATGCATGGCTCACAGAAAACGCTAAACCAACAAATCAACATTAACTCTCACCTTTAAAACCACCACCACCACTACCATTAATGCTTCTGCACCACAACTTCAAGGGAGGTACACCAGTATGAAAAAGGCAAAAATTAGCTGTGGAATCTATATGTTTTCCAAAAGTCCCAACATGATTGACTTGGGCAGCCAAGTATGAGAGCCCAGGATAAAGGTAATATGGCATTTCCTTTTTTTTCTCTCCAAGTGTGCATCAGTATTCAAGAAGAGTTGAAAACTAAGAATGGATCTGTCATTCTTGTTCTTGAGCATTGGATAGATACCTTGATTTACTTCTGTGTATATGGAAATAGCCAACTCTTGAACTTCATCAGCTGGAAAATTAAAGAAAAAGTATCTTTTCTAGTCTTGTGAGCTAAAATTTGGGAAATTATACATGCAGATAAAATGCCTGAGTTGATCTCAGGTAATATTAGGACTTTATCTTCTAACTACTATTTGAAGTATGCTAAGCATTTTGACATGGAATTCTAAATATCCTTTTGAAAAATTAGGTTTCAACCACCTAAGTTAGTATTACTATAGAGGATACATTTGTTTTAATTTTTCAGCTAGAATTACAAGATTTGATTTTAGAGTGTATAACATTTAGATGGAAGAAGGCCGGAAGTATCAACAGTGACATTTAAGGGTTTATATGTGCCAGACAATGTGTTTAGCATTAATACATAGTATCTTTAATTCTCACAACTTTAAGAGACAGGAACTATTTATGTTTCCAAGGTATAGCCAAGGACACAGGCTCAGAGAGATTAAGTAATTTGCCCAAGATCACACAGCTAGTAATAGGAAGAGCTGGTGTGTTTAAAACCAGATCTCTCTGACTCCAAAGTTCTTTTTCTTAGTCACTACACCAGATCATGTATGCTTTTAGTTTACATTTTAGAAGAAGAGGTTAATTCTCTCATGGCTGTTAACTGGTTCTACTACTGTTTCTTTTTGGGAGAAGATCTCTTGATAGTGTTCTTTCCTTGACAACCCACGGATTCCCTACAGGCATTAGCTCACATCAAACCCTGTGTTTTCTTTGGAAAATATTATTCAACAAATATCAATTAATATGTGAGATACTGCATTGCATACTCGAGAGGTCTGCACAAAGATGTGGGCTCATAACTCAGGAGTTTACAACCTTGCAAACATCAAAAATACATGAGAGGGCTTCCCTGGTGGCGCAGTGGTTAAGAACCCACCTGCCAGTGCAGGGGACACGGGTTCAAGCCCTGGTCCGGGAAGATCCCACATGCTGCGGAGCAACTAAGCCCATGCGCCACAACTACTGAGCCTGTGCTCTAGAGCCCGCAAGCCACAACTATTGAGCCTGCATGCCACAACTACTGAAGCCCACACCTAGAGCCTGTGCTCCGCAACAAGGGAAGCCACTGCAATAAGTCCGCACACCGCAGTGAAGAGCAGCAACTAGAGAAAGCCCGTGCACAGCAACGAGGACCCAATACAGCCAAAAATAAATAAATAAAATAAATTTATTAAAAAAATCCCAAAACACATGAGAGTAAGGCGCCTTGCAAACTTAGACATTCTCTACAGATTCACCCAATGAAAGTACGTATTTTATTCTCTCACGCTTTTCCACTGGAATACGCCACACCCTTCCAAAGCTGGATGGTTCGTGATCTTTTGCCATCTTGTCACAACAGGCAAATAGGAAAAATATGTCTTTTATCTCTGCTTCAATTTGGACTGACCAAATTTTGGTTTTCTAAGGGTCTCTACAATGTCCATTTTGCCTGTCCTACCAATGCTTTCGACACCTATGGTATAAGCATTTCTTATTAAGGAGGATATACTATATAATAATGAGACCACAAAAGGTCTCATTTTACCATCATGGATGTCCTGGAATAAATCAGAAATGTGATTAGAAAGTGTGTGTCTTCCTCCATAGCTGTATCATTTATAGTGAACCTGAGGATGCAGGAGGATTCCCTAGTAGTGTGTGTCAATGGGAAACACAATTCTGGGCAGGCTGATGAATGTGGGTAGGTTGAAGAAGTGAGTCAGTGTTCTGTGCTGTGTTCTTAATCACATTTTACCCTATAAGCTTAGTTTTTGATAAGAAAACTGCTCAATCCCCTCAATAAATAATGACCTGCTTACCAGATAGTGGAGGATAAGTTGCATTTGACATCTTTCTATAAAATATTGATATTTATCCTCCTAACCTCCTTGCAATTATGAGTTGAACAATAAGGTGACTAGTAGAATCAGATTAATAACACTTTGAGGATTAACTAGGGTTTCTTTGTCAGATTTTGTCAAATCTTCTAGATTTTCTTCATGCACAGCTAAATAGCTGTTGTGTTTGAAATTTGCTTAGAAATGTTTTTCTTTATGTCTTGTACAATCTGGTGAAAAAAAATAAAGGTGCCCTAACATCAGTAGGCCAGTGTGACTTTCCTCTAGTGCTTTGTTCCATTATGATGCTCTGAGACATGGGGTGTGGGCATTTCATATTCTAAAGGGAAAACATATAATTCAGCAGCCAAACCACTCATTGATGAAAAGGGATTTTACATTTTGTTCAAACATATTATCACTATAATAAACACCTAACTTAGCTATATTTTGAGACCTCTGGTTCAAGGAGAAGACCTAATGGGAGAAGTGGGTGGAAGAAATCAGCAGTAGGTCAAAGGGGAAGGAAAAAAAGAGAAGAAACCATATTAGAATATGAAAAGCAAAGAAGAAAGAAAGCACAAAAGATTGGCAGGGAAGGAGTATATAAAGCAACAGGTAAGAGCAAAAGCTTTGGAGCAGATTCACCTGCATTGACTTGCTGGCTGTCTCACTTGTTAGTTATGTGACCTTGGACAAATTGTTTCACCATATTTCCTTTATTGAAAATGGTAGTGGTGATCCCTGTCTGTTTTCCATGTCATTGTGAGAATTCAGTGGCATTTTACATAAAACACTTAGCTCAGTGCCTGCCACACATTTACTATAAGCAGGAACCCTCTAGAAGATTTTACTTTCTCTAGGGGAAAAAAAATTGGGGAGGCAAGGGAGTTGCAGATCGAATTGGAGGTGGTAGATTTGCCAGACACTGCAGTTTCTACTCTCATTCAGGGTCAGCCACACCAAATGCAGCTAACCCCTGAGCCAGTCTCTAATTTCATGTTAATGTTGTTCCAACTCCATATTTAGAAGCCAAGCAAATGGTCTGACCCATCAGCCAACATCCATATGGACCGTGTCTCCGAGATGAGTCTCCATTGGGGCTGATTCCACTGTGTGCATTTATCTGAGTTCACTCAGTCTTGTGGCATTTCATTCTTCATGGTCTTCCTGGGAGCTGATTTCAGATGCACACATCAGTCAGAGCCTAATCAAGCTCAAAGCCAGCAGCTTCTCAGGGTATGAGACAAGCAACCATTGAAACCAGTTCAATCAAGGTGGCCCTTGGGTTCAGAGACCCCCACCTGAGTGCCTTTTAAATTCAATAAGCGCTGATGAAGCAGCTACCCATAGGGAGACCCTTACTGTACAGTATAAATATATCTATCCCAGAGCGGCCATAAATAACACTCTTTGGGTTTTATGCATAATTAACACTGAATAGTAGCTAGTAGCTTGGCTGAATTGTAATGACACATTCTCAGGCTACTTTTGTGTGTCTTAGCTTCAGAATAAAAGAATGTGAAACTATGAACCTATAGCCTATAGTGTGTGTGTGAAATTTTTTCCATTTTGTTTGTTTATTGATTTATTTTATTCTTCATAGGACTGTTAAATGAAACTTTATTTCTAGGAAAAACACTGGGAATCACAATGGTGAATGCCCTTTGGCTCTCCTTATTTTAAGCTGAGGTTTCCCAGCAATAGGTAGGGAAAACCAAGGTTGTTCTCCTTATCCTGTGGGACCTGATGAAAGAGAGGGCCAGAAGCTTAGCAGGCAGAAATAACTCCTCAAATAAACATGAATTTTGAAGGCAGCAAATAATCTTGATGCTTGGATGTGCTGGTATGAGGTTAAGGCTGCTGGGTGAGGATTTTCTGCTACATTCTTCTGGGACCTTTTCATTCAGTGCCTTCTTGTCTATGTAAAATAAAAACAATTCTCTCTTGTCTTTGATATTTCCATGGAGGGGTCCATTGACTTCATTAAAATAATGCAGTTTTAAGTGCAGTCTACTTCATACGGGATTCCTCACATGCATTCCCACTCAAGGATCACTTGCTTGCTTGCTTTATGAGACACATTTGAATTAATGATACATTGGATGTGTAATTACAGCTTCTCATTTAGAAAACTTGATTGACAGATGCAATAACTCAGATGTAATAATGTTTCTTTCCTGTGACTCCATATAAGCTCAGGGTCTGACAATTTGGCCATTGTGTTCATATTAGGAGACAACTGCAACCATCAGAAATGTACCTGTGTCCAAAGTAACTAGAAGAGGACTCAATGATTGCCTTATAGACATTGTAAAGAATCTGTTGTTAAGATGAAACAATGCAGGACTGCAAGAAGGTATCAAATTTTTGCCCAGACAAGCAACTAAAATGTAAATTTTAGGGGAATTTGACCATGCCAAAAAAAAAAAAAAAAAAAAAATTAGCAGGAATGCCTATGAAGATACAAGTACCTCTAACTGCATAATCGCTTCTTGAATCCAAAGCTCAAATAAGAGCGGACAGTGAGCCGTTTCTGTGTTAGCCTTAATTGGAGATGGTGATCATTTCCTAGAAATTTGGAGAGCAAGGTATTGAAAGAGAACTATGATGTTTGGGTTGACATCCCATGCCTACAACTGAGTAGCCTTGCACTAATCACTTACTCAATGTCTTCCTGAGTTTCTCCACCCAGAAAAAAGCAGTAGAAATAGCGGAACATGTCCCTTAGGAAATGCCTTTGAAATGCTGTTTATATATGCTTCAGAGTAGCATTTACGGACGTGAATTCACCCTTCAAACTAACTTCTGGATTCGTTTTTGGATATGGGGTTAACAAAACAGAAAGTTATAAACTCTGGACACCAGAAGTCACCATGACTCCCACTATGAGTCCCATTATGTGATGATGGTGGTAATGATGACCAGGTCAATGCCTTAAAAGGAAGTGGACACAAACCCCATCCCATCTGGGGGTGGTGGGAGGAGAGTGACCTATTCAGTATCTCTACAGCTTTGAATAGAGGAGGAAATTGCATTTTCCTCATCACCTAGGTCTGAGCTCTCCCACTGTCTTTGTTCAGTTTAAGAACTCACTGATAGAGACATGGCATCTCTTTTCTGAACTTACAGACCCAGATATTGCAACATCCGTTTTGCTCTCGTGTTCCACATAAACCACACACAAAAGACATGTAATTTATATATATATTTATTTATTTTAGCAGACATCCTTGAAGGTTTTTTAATCTATTTTGAGCAAACATTTTAGCAACACAGTTTAAATTAAACATGTCTATTCCTTCAAATCCTTGCACCTTATTTCTCCCCAAACTCTGGACTTTTGTGTTAATGTTGTTTGTGTTAGATATAGATAAAAGAGAGAGAGAGAGAGAGAAAATGAGTGGCCCATGATAGAGGTTTAATAAAGGCTGGCTGTTATTATTATCTAGAAGTGTGTATATATTATTTATTCATATTCTGATAAACTTATTATGATATTTTCTCATTGGAAATTAAAGTTGTTGAAAATCCGTTGAAGAAATTTATGAGCACCATTGGCCATTGTTAGTCTCACCTTCACTGCTGGAATTGATTCTCTCAAGGAGGAAGTTTGTTTCTTCTCTCAAGGAGAACAGCTTCCGGCAAAATGATTCAGCTTAAACACTTCCTGCAAACTGGCTTCCCCTTGGCTTCAATGAGAATTGGTGGTGGTGGGAGGAGTTGGGAGGAGCCTCCAATACTGAAGCACTCAGCACAATTGTCTTCTCCAAGGCCTGACTTGGATTTCCAGGACTATTGAAGCCCATTTCAGGAATTGGCTCCCATTATGTCTTTTTGTTTGTTGGTTTAATTTGTGGAAAACCATGCCTGAAACCAGCTTAACCTGCTAGGTAGTGAGCTTGAAATATTGCTACTCCATAATGAAGGCCATTGCTCATGGACAAGCAGAGAGTTGGTTGTTAAATTGCAGAGTTTTCAAGGACTTTCTATGAACCCCAGCTATAATTCCAAACTGGTATTTCACTAAGTCAGAGAGGACTTAAAATGGCCTATTTCCCCCATTCTTTCTGGCAATTTGCTGTAAGTGCTGATTATTTTGTCAAGCCTTTTGAGCTCTATGCTCTGCCTATAATATCTGCAGCCTCTGATGGACTGTGGTTAGGGCAGTAAGTGTTGGAAATGAAATGTCTTGTTTATTTAAGAAAAGAGTTGAAAGTGAAACAGTGTTTGCTCTGCTTTGGGGAAGACTGAGTAAATGCTAATGAGAGGTAATTGGGAGTCTTTATTTTAATATGAAAAATCAGGCACAGACAATGCCTACATGCTCAGAATGGCAAGGCAAATGATTTCATTATAGAATAAAGAGCACCCTTAAGATGAAACGGTCTCTGTTTATATTTTATTCAGGAGGTTTAAGAAGTCACATATAAAATGTAAATTTATCATCCTTTATGCCTATGTAGTTAGTAAATTTACTTTTAGTACTTCGGAATCCTTAATTTTGTGAAGTTTCTTTTTAAAATCTAAACAATACATTTTTAAGAAATTTAACTAAGGGCAAAGAAAATCTTGACAATTAGTTATTAATGCTTAGGACAGCTAATCTAAAATGGTCTAGTAATAGTTTAAACATAAATTTATTTCAAAGTTATGTCTGAAGTAGTATTTTTTAATAATATCAAGTCCAAGGAGAGAGGTCATCACATATCCTGCAAAACTTTAATTACCAAAACAATGCAAAGCACCATGGGTCTCACTTACTGTGTATACATATTGGAGGCAGGACTATTTAATTACATTTAATAAACATTCTTGAGCCCCTTGTTGTATGCTTAATACTATACCAAGTAGGCACTGAGGGGAAACAATAGAGGAAGAGAAAGAAATGATGAGAATTACAAAATCGATATCACACGATCCACGTTTTACTTGAAGATCTAGAAGCTACCAATCTACTTTTGGACAGCTAAAACATATTCACCATAGCACTAAGGACCAACAATTCTATAATCAGAGCACTGAACAAAAGCAATAGCAATCCTAATAAAAATTACTAGAACCATTACAATATGTTTGATATCTATTCAATAAAAGCTACAGGAAACATCGGACTTCACACTGAGCATGCAGGATGATGAGGGTTATTTGATAGAATGGGATATAAAAAAGAATTGAGGCTGGTAAGTTAGGGAGACTTGGCAAAAAATGCACAAAGATCAGGGAAAATTGTGCAGTGAGCACTTCCAAGCCACAGCATTTGTACAAACTAAGTAAAGAGGAAGCATGAGGAATAAATAGACATCCTCAACACGACTCTGTTCCTCTAAGCCTTGCTACTCCATTGTACTCTGAAACATATGAGCATGCCAGGAAAAATCATGTATGAACCAACATTATTTATGCCTTATATTATTATTATTTCCTATTTATCAAACACAAATGGGCTACTTTACATTTCAAAGACACACATTGTATCAGAACAGATGGAATGTAGGAATTTAGTGAAGGCTTAGTAGGGAAGAGTGATTCTGTCCTAAGCCAGAAAAATGGAGTTTGGATAAATAGATTAATCTTGTATATCAAGGACTAATGACGTTATTCAATACTAAACTATAGCATTGTCAATATGCATAACAAGAATTATGTTACAACATGTTAGGTACCTGTCTGGGTGAATTGGTGAAGAAATAAAATAGTTTTAAGTGGTTAGAGCAGCTGAAAGTTATGAATCACTTTTTTTCCCCCAGAGCATTCTTTTTTTTTTTTTTTTTTTTTCCAGTACACGGGCCTGTTACTCTTGTGGCCTCTCCTGTTGCGGAGCACGGGCTCCAGACGCGTAGGCTCAGCAGCCATGGCTCACGGGCCCAGCTGCTCCGTGGCATGTGGGATCTTCCCGGACCGGGGCACGAACCCGTGTCCCCTGCATCGGCAGGCGGACTCTCAACCACTGCGCCACCAGGGAAGCCCCCCCAGAGCATTCTTTAGGGATGTAGAGTAAGCATGGGTTTTAAAAATCAGACCCATTTGGATATAAATCAGAGATATGTTCTTTTTAACCATGTGATATTGAGTGTCAACTTTGATTGGCCAATCTCCTCATTATCCACCTCCAGTCCATCATAAGACCTGCCAGTTCTATCTCCAAACCACACCCAATCCCCACAGCCATGACTCTTGTCCAAGGCAGCAGAGCCTCTGTCACCACTTACTCTCATGTGATTGATCCTCCCAGATCATTCTCTACATGACAGCCAGAATCATCTTTCAAAATGTAATTCTGATCATGTCATTCCTGTGCACAGAGTCCTTCAGTGGTCCTTAGCAAGGTTAAAAAAAAAAAAATCAAGCTCCTTATCTTGACTTTCAAAGCTGTTTCTTGCCTAATTCTCTGACCTCACTGGATACCACTCTCTATTTTATTTACTCCTCTGGGCCACCCTGGCCATCCTTCTGTTTCTCAGACGTACCAAGATTACCCTTTTCTCAGGATCTTTCCCTTAGCTTTTCTTATTAATTGGGATATTTATCCCCAGCTCCTCAAAGTGGCAGCTCCTATCACTTTTTAACTTGCTTCTTCAAAGTGGCCATCCCAGACTCAGCTGTCTCTCATGCCTGCTCTCTGAGCTATAACATTCTTTCCATCACTCTGTGTCATATCACTTGATTTGCTCCTTAGCACTTATTAAATAAGAATCTTTTTTTTTTTTTATTTACTTTATGATTCTGGGTCTTCTCCTCTCTCAACAAGATTCTTAGCTCATTTAGGGCAAGGATCATATTTATTTTGTTTACTATTGTATCTCCAGCACAGAAAACAATATTTGGCAATAACATTTACTGAATAAATAAGAAGGGTGTAGTTTCTCTCGTATGAAATTGGAAAATAATGCCTCTTTGCAGGACTGTTGAGATTTTGTGCCTGGCATGTTCCATGACATGCAGTACAGATGCTGCTCACCAAGAATTAAGTCCCTTTCTCTGACTTCTTATATTTGAAAATATATTCTGCTTTAAACTACTGTTGTGGGTTGTATATTAGTTTTCTTGGGAGGGGGGGGGTCAAAACAAATTACCACAAACCGGCTGGCTTAAAATAACAAATTTATTAACTCATAGTTCTGGAGGCTAGACATCTAAGATCAAGGTGGCAGCAGGTCCTTGCTCCCTGTCCGAACACTCTAGGGAAGGATTTGTTCTTGCCTTTTTCCAACTTCTGGTGGTTGCCAACAATCCTTAGAGGGAGTCATTGGTTTGTAGCAGCATAACTCTTAATCTCTGCCTGCATCTTCACATGCCTGTGTTCTGTGTGTGTGTGTGTGTATGTGTGTGTGTGTGTGTGTTCTCGTGAGAGCACTAGTCATTGGATTATGGCTCCCTTGAATCTCATCTTAACCAGTTGCATATGCAGAGGCCATGTTCTTAAACCATGTCCCATTCTGAGGTTCTGGGTGCGTATGTTTTTTTGAGGACATTATTCAGCTCATTACTGGTTGTTTTCCCTAATATTATAAATTCCTTGAGGACAGGGACCATGGATTCCTGCTTATCTCTGTACGGCCACAGTAACTAGCAAAGTTATTTCCTGGATTTGATGCAATAGATTTTTATTGATTATTTTGGGAGAAGTTTTGGTGGTCAAGCAATAGAAGAAAGAAAGAGTACACTTGTATTAATATATGTAATGGAAACGTTTGTCCTATGAAGGAGAAGACAATAAGCCAAGCAGAGCAACTAGTCATGTGGCAGGTTAATTCTTCACCCCCTTAAACAACTGTGTTATTCAAAATTTAATTCCCATGCAATACTCTTAAAGCACCAGGAGAAAATATTAATTCGAAGAAGGTATCCTGAGTCAAATTTGGGGTATTTCCAATCACTTTGGAAAAGTAAAACATGCTTCTCCTTCTATATTATTATTTAAAGTATATACACCTTTTTATTATCAATCTTGATTTTATTTTCATAGAGTTATAGACTCTTTGGGCCTGAAAGTACCTTTATGACAACTTACAAAACTCTCCTTCACTTATCTGATATTTGA
The DNA here is from genome assembly GCF_964374135.1 of Grampus griseus. Classification (NCBI taxonomy): domain Eukaryota; kingdom Metazoa; phylum Chordata; class Mammalia; order Artiodactyla; family Delphinidae; genus Grampus; species Grampus griseus. The sequence continues at coordinate 92,212,633 of NC_139002.1, read as the reverse complement.
ATCCCCCTATATCATCCTAGGTCTTTGTCTAGCCTAAGAGTAGCTATGGTTTCTTGCTAGAATATAAGTATCTATATGACGGAGATTATGTCTCTCTTATCATCCATATTATCTCCAGCACCTAGTACAGTGAGAGGCATAGGGCAGACGTACGACAAACGAGAAATATCCGTTAAATGAGTAAATACATGCATATCAAATCATAGATTTCAGCAGGGTTGTCAGGGAATGGACAGATGCTATGTCAAGTAACTTAGAGAATGGTTCCAGGGTTCACTGTTAATACCTTTTCTTTTCCTTTGGTCACCCACGCAGATATAATGCAAAACTGCAGATTGCAAGAGGGCTTGACTCTAACCCAAATTCTAAAACACCCATCCAAGTAGGCAAAACTAAACTTTTATTCATGCTATATATTTGCAGTCTTCCCATCTACAATAGCCCCTACCTAAGGTGATTCACAGGACAGTCTCTTAGTCCCGTGCCTGCAATGGCTGGCTGGAGTAGTGAGAAACAACTGAGAAGGGTGAACTTATGCTAAAGAGGTTAGAGACCAGTTTGATTCCCAAAGCAAGGCCTAGACTAAAACACATTACCTGTGTGCTGATGGCACATGGAAAGTCTAGCAGTGAAAATAGGAAGCCTTCCCTTTGGGAGGCTACCTACACTGACTGATTTTTTGGTAAATGAAAAAAATCCTCAATTCCTATGTGTTTCCCTCACACTTGAGAGTATGTGACTTCTTTTTCCAGCATGTTCCCATGATATCTCATGCTTCTCTTTTTACAGTACTCACCACACTTGTGATTATATTTTTAAGTTCTGCATTCCTTCTGACTTGTACACTCCATGGGACAAGAACCATGTCGGTCTGTCCCCTGCCAGGTCCCTAGTGCCTAGCATAGTGCCTGGCCTGTAGCAGGTAACTGCTTGTTTTATGGAATTAAATTTAACAGAGTCATGTTTTTGATTCCAAAAAGCAGGTTTCTTCTCTCAGATGAATGAATCAATTGAAAAGACAAGTTGCTTTCCAAATTACAATAAAAACCACCAACTCCAAATTCACTTTTCTGTAGCTTTTCAGTCTTCTTCCAAGTATGTTTTATATTGCTGTTTTTTATCCGTCTTGCCAGATAAGTAAAGTCACCCTGAATCATGTGCTTGCTATCTCTGGGAAGCCATATAGTTCAACTCCTCCATTTATATATTACAAAATGGCCTTGATTAAAACAATAAATGTTAAAAAAAAAAACAGTAGAGGGTCAACGTATCTATTAGAAAGTAAAGAAGAAGAGACATTCATTCAATTCACTTTAATTGATGATTTGATGGTAGATGGTTGGTTATAAGTTAAAAGCCCAGGCTACTCAGACCTTTGGACTGGAAATGACACAGTTTCTCTGTGTTATATTTTAATCAGCAATTGTGGCATTTTAGGCTAGTGTGGAGTTTTGGAAAATAGTTACCTTTGAGTATCTCCAGCAATACCACTCATTGTTTAGCTGTTTTAAAAACCTCTGACTTATTTGCTAAGGAGCCAGTTAAAAAACCAACCAACCAACCAACCAACCAACCAACCAACCAACGAACATTTCTTGAGAACTCCCTTCTCTGGATGTCTTCTGTCTGATAGGGAGCAAGTTTTATGCTCTCTGTTCAGTTTCCTACCCTTGCTTCCATGTTATTGTAAGTTGTCCAGTGAATGTTTATCATTTTAAATTAAATCTGTTTCTCAGCAGAGAAGTGCTGTATTGTTTACCTCAAAAATATAGGAGATAATTAACCTTCCTTTCCTGTGGCAGCCAAAAGTCTGTGTGAGGGAATGGGTAACCGGAGGGTGGATGATAGTTGGTATAGGGATTCCAAAGCAAACGAGGATCCAAAAATGCACAGGAAAAGATTTGAGTCAGACCTGTGATTCAGAGCTGGATTAGCAACTCATACTTGGTATCACACATTTTTGTCTGATGACTGTTCTGATCTTAACTAATGAATAGTTCCAGTCACACTAATACATGACTCAGTGAACAGTGCAAGAGACTTAACATGACAATTAAGTTCTATAACTCCCTAACATTGGGATTACTAAAGCATTTCCCATTAGAGGAGACAAGTAGAAATTATTGTGCTAAAACCATTTCAGTTAAAAAACACTAAATATTCTTTCGAGCCCATATAATTAAGACTACAAAGACTTTTAACATTTTAAATAGGAAAAACATGAAAAGAGATATAACTCCTTTAAAATCACCTCAACATGGGCTTGTACGAAGTTGCATAACTCAATACTTTCTAGTCTAGAGCTATTTTGGGGCTCTCCACTTTAGAATAGTTCATTCAATTTGTATCTATATTAGTTATCTATTGCTGTGTTACAATAGTACCACAAAGTTAGCAGTTTACAGAACATACATTTATTATCTCACCGTTTCTCTGGGTCACGACTCCAAGCACGGCTTAGCTGCATCTTCTGTTTCAGGGTTTCGCAAGGATGCAAGCAAAGGTGTCAGCCAGGTCTGGAGTTTCATCTGTCTGTGACCGGGGAAGGATCCTCTTCCAAGCTCACATGGTTATTAACAACCTGTAGGGCAGCAGGTCTCAGTTACTTGCTGTCAGGCAGAGACTGCTCTCAGTTCCTTGCCATGTGGGTGCTTCAGCATGGCTGCTTGTTCGATCAAAGTCAGCAAGGGATAGTTTTCTAGCAAGAGGAGTATTTAATCTTATGTAACAGAATCAGGGAATGACATCCCTTCACCTTTGCCATAATATATGGATTCAGAGCAAACCCTGAGTCCTGCCCACACTCAAGGAGAGGGGGTAACACAGGGCATGAGTTCTAAGAGGCAGGGATAATTGGTAGTCATCTTATAGTTTTCTGCCATACTTGTCCATGAAATGAGAATCAGTGTCTCTTGCCTGGTTGATGACTTTGAACCGATAGAGCTAAGAAACATACTGTTTGATTTTTCAGAAGCACAAATTTTCAATTCCAAATGTGTGTTTTAGTTTCAATTATAAATGTAATCTAGAATTAGATTTAAGGATTGGTGCAATTTGGTTGAGAAGAGAGGAATAAAAAAGAAATTGGGGAACTGATAAAGGACTTCCAACTTTTATGTCACCAAAAATATATGAAAGAAAAAAAAGTTAATATGATTATCATTTTTAAAAATGGAATGATTAAACACCAAAAGAGAACAGAAATCTCAGAATAAAGAATATTCCTTTTATTACATGAATTTAGGTTTTATTTAAAAATTCTAGACTTTTGTTTTTATTTCTTTACTACAGACCAGTAGAAAGGTAGTCACCACCACTCACCATTTCTCAGATTTGCATTTGGGAACTATTGTAGCATAGAGATGAGATTCTTTTTTAATAATTTAAGATGTATAGCTTGCTTAACTCCTAAAGAAGTTAACCAGATTTACAACTTAAATATGGAGCAAAATGAAACTTTTAAATATGAAAGGGAACAGAGACTATTAAAGGAAGCAGATGGAAGAGACAATACCAGATGCCAAAAAGAAATGAGCAGAAAGTAGGGCACCAAATTTGGCTCTAAGGTCTTTGGCCATCAAGTTTCCTTATGCAGATGACAAGTTTGGATAAGAGAATGTGTGACTCTAACTGAGGAGAGATTATTTTTTTCCTTGGAATTGAACTCAATCAGAATTTAGTCCATGAGTTCTTCTGTTAAGGAGTCTTATCTTTCTTAGAGTTTTCTAGAATTTTGAGCAGTGTCTTTTAAAGAGAGTTGTTAATATTTACAGAGGAAGTAATACTTCTTCAGACTTCTCCCTTATCCTTCTTTATCTCCTTTTAATCATTGTAACCATTGTATCACTCATGGTGGGTAAGGTGGATACAAAGGAGATAGGATGGCTTGGTACTCAAATACAGTGTTTTATCCCAGGATTATGTTACCTAATGCAAAGCAGAACCTAGAGGATTTAATACAAGGTGTTAGAGATAGAAAGATTGAGTGGTTTGGGTGATTATTATTTCCTGTCTCTATGAAATCTGATAATGTTTAAAAAAATAAACTTTTTTTAGGTACAATTAACATATGATAATCTTTTAAAGGTGCACTCACTCTTCTTTGTTTGCTCTTAATAATTATATTGGATGCTAGGGCATGCTATATGCTATTGGCCTAAGGCGAAGAAAGGGGAGAAAGATTCAGTAATGGAGAGGCCAGTGAACAAGAAGGACAAGGTGGAATTTAACAAAGAGACCCAGGCAGGCAGGAGAAACACAACTAGAAAAGCTCTCCTGTGAGAAAAGCAGAGGGAGAATCACAGGATCATAGCATTTCAAAGCCATCCACTGGAAAAGCAAAAACAGGAGAATGAAATTCAGACAATCTCTGAAGAGCATAGCTTGAGAAAGGTCTCACAGGGGTCAGTTTAAAAAAAAAAAAATAGGCCATTAGAATGTAATTGATTTTTTTTTTTTTTTTTATTGCCCTGAGACTCTTGCAGGGGCTGAGTTCCAGGTATGCCTTTGGTAAACTGAATTCTTCATGATAAGAATAATTGAGTAAAGCATGTGATTGCTACAGCAATTCAGAAGTTAGAGGAAAAGTGGAATTACCTTTGTTCTGTTTCTGTGAGAGTAGAAATCAAATTTGGTTAGGCTAATAAAAAATGTTTAAAGTATTTGTTATTGTATTCATTGTTCACTTCTTTGCAGTTCAAATATGCAGAGAAGTACAAGTAAGGAATGGAAGATGATCTAGATCAGTAAAATCATCAGCAATTTACATGTTAAATGTCCCAACAGATCTTTATGCAGTACAACTAGAGAGAGCTTTTGGAATGGAGGACACAGATTTTTATTAAGAGCTCGTAAAACCATGGTATCAAACTTCAGGATGCAAAATATTGTGTAAGAAGTTCGAGATTTTTTTTTTTTTAATGAAAAAAAAAAAAAAAGAGTCTCAGAGATTCCAACTCATTCAGCTTGAGAAGCTCTAGAACGTAAATTTATTACAAACTCCCGGGGCTTGTCTAATGCTGGCAGTCAAAAGATCACATCCTGAGAGACACTGTCTTAGAGGAAATACAGCCTTAATTTAGTCTGGAGGTAATTCTTTGTTTTCAGGCTTCTCAGTAACTAGGGAATCTATAATTTGTTTTAAGAATCACCATTTATTAAGAGCTACTATACTTGGTATTGCTTATATATTTACATGTAATTGACCTCACTACAACTGTTCAAGAAATATAATAGTATATCCAATTTACAGATAAGTACACTTAAGCTGAGAAAAGTTAAGTAAATTTTTCATGGTCACAGAGCTATAAAGTGATGAAATTGTGATTCAAATTCAGTTCTGAGTGTTTCTAAACACTGCATTCTTCCCCTCTGTGCCATGATGCTTCCCAGAATGCCTCCTTGATATTAACTGTTAATACTAGTACATTTGGAGTTATTATCAGAGGAGATGGTAAAAATGAACCCATAGGGTTTCCCCTGGTGGTGCAGTGGTTGAGAATCCACCTGCCAGTGCAAGGGACATGGGTTCGAACCCTGGTCCGGGAAGATCCCATGTGCCATCAAGCAACCAAGCCCGTGTGCCACAACTACTGAGCCTGCACTCTAGAGCACGCGAGGCACAATTACTGAGCCCACATGGCACAACTACTGAAGCCCACGCACCTAGAGCCCGTGCACCGCAACAAGAGAAGCCACTGCAATGAGAAGCCCCTGCTCGCCACAACTGGAGAAAAGCCCCACGTGCAGCAACAAAGACCCAACACAGCCAAAAACAATGAACCTATAAATTAACATTTTCCTCCAGATCAGTGGAATTTTCTTCCATATCCCATCAGATGGGATATGGAAGACCCATGCTCTAATGGGTCATTGGTAAATTCTATTTTATTCATTAAACAAATGTTTATTGATTGTCACCTGTGTACCAAAAATTGTTATAGATACTTACAGACCAACAAGACAAAGTCCATGCCTTTAGAACCTTCCATAATGTATTTCTAGCCACTCTGTCCTGGAAAGCCACCATCCAAATCATTGGATTCACAATCTTGATGCCTGGGATACCACTCAAAGCCACATAAGCATTATGTCAATGCCCAGGACAGGGTATTTTCCCATTTTAGTAAATGACGCAGAAATTCTGTTACTTCTAAATGCAAAATTCATCTTAAACCTGTACATTTCTTCTTGGCTTCACTTCCACTTGGTCCAAGCCACCGTTACCTCTCATCTGAATACAATAACATCCTATTAGCCATTCTCTGATTCCGTCTTTGCTTCTATCCAATCCATTTGTAACACTGCAGCATACTGACTTAACTGAGTTAACTTTCCAAAGCTTAAATTTACTCAGGGTGTGTCACTACTTCAATCCCTTCAGTGGATCTCCATTGTTCTTAGCATAAAACATACTCTTTACAATGGCCTACCAAGCCCTGCATAATCTAGCACCTAACTCTTGAAACTCATTACAGATTAGTCTCCCCATTGTTTGCAATGCTTCAGTCACTCCCCCTTCTTTCTTTATGATCCAGCAAGCCAAGCACATTCCTGTTTTCAAGGCTTTAGACGTATTTTCTCTCCCCAGAGCACTCTTCTCCCACCAGGGTCCTTGCTCGCAACACAAGGTTCACTGCAATATCCATGGCACCTAGTACAAGATCTATCCGATAGAAGAAACTCAATCAATGTGTATAGTATAATGGAATAAGAGACCAAGATTTTAAATCCTTACAATAAATCTATAGTCATCACAAAATGATACCATAGAGCTTTCTGAGATGAATGAAAATGCAAAATATCTCCCGGTAACCTATTAACCACTATACAAGGAACACTAGACATTTTCAAAAGTACTGCTGCAAGGTGAAAAAAATAAATAAATGGAAGAGGGATCAAAACTAAACTGAAAGGCTTAGCTCCGATATTTCCTCTCTTGCACATTCCCAGGGCACTTTGCTGGGTTAACTCAAATTTCAATTTATTCATCTACTCATTCACTTACCTTTTCGTGAATACATTTGTTTTAATATCTACATCTTAAAAAGAAAAGGTTAAAACAAAGTATTCTGCTGCCAAGGATTTTAGCATAAGGTAGAAAAGTTATGACGGGGACAAAAATAAGTGAAGTACAAAGTTGAGAGAGGAATGTGCTGGGTGAGAGATCTATTGATAAAATGTTTTAGAGGAAAAAGAGGAGAAAAAACTCTAGAGGGGACATGAGGGTTAGCTTTATAATTTGCCCTCAAAGGACAAAGAACTCCAAAAGCATGGGTGGATATGTCCCAAGCAGAGGGGCACCAGGAGAAAGGTATACAAGGAAGGAAGTCTGGGTACATTTGGGTTTTCTGGAACATAAGAGCTCAAGGCAAATAGTGAAAAATATAAAGAGGTGAGACTTGGGCTTGATTATACTTCACAGTCCTGACAAACGTTATAAGAAATTAGATTTTTAACTCTCTGATTAATATGGAGTGATCAGCAATCTTTGAGCGAGGAATGGGGTTACCAAGGCTCTACTTGAAGGAGCTAAACCTGGGTAATCTTTCTTAATTTAAAAAATGTTGTTTTATTTTGTTATTATTTTTCATTTAAATATAATTCACATGCTATAACATTCACTATTTTAATATGCACAGGTTGGTGGGTTTTAGTATATTCACAACCTTCACCACTATCTAATTCCAGAACATTTCCTCACCCCCAAAAGAAACCGCATACCCATTAACCAGTCATTCCCCATTACTCCCCTCTCCCCAGCTCCTGACAAACAATAATCCACTTTCTATCCCTATGGAGTTGCCTATTCTGGACATTTCACATAAATGCAATCATATGATATGTGACCTTTTATGACTAGTTTCTTACACGTAGTATAATTTTTTCAGAGTTTATTCATTACGTGTCACATATCAGAACTTCATTTTTATGCCCAGTATTCCATTGTATGGATAAACTACATTTTAATGATTTATTCCTCAGTTGAGGGACATTTGGATTTTTTCCTACTTTTTGGCTAGTATGGATAATATAGCTATGAACATTCATGTCCAGTTTTGTATGAACATATGCTTTCAGTTACCTTGGGCATATACCTAGGAGTATGCTGAGCTCATTATGCAGAAACAGGGTGGACCTCCACCCAAAATTTGGTTTGCATGTCAAGACTGATGTTGCCACACACATACCAAGAGGGTATGAAAAGTTTTATAGCAATGAGGCTTTCAGGGGAGAGCAAGGCAGGCCTCCCAAGCTGGCCCGAAAATTGCTTAAGGGAGAAAGAAAAGAGGACTGGCTTCAGGTTTTTATTTTGTGGTTAGAGTGTAGAGCCTGGGTGATGTTCCCACACAAGGGAAGAAGGTTGAGTAGTTTGAACCTCCCAACAGTGCTAAAAGAGGGAGTACTTGAGCTTTTGTATCAGTTTGGCCAAATCTGGAGTCCAAGAAAGAGGGAAGGTTGAGACTTAAAAGCTGTTAGCCTTCAAACATCAAAAAATGGAGTTAGATCCTATTACAGAGTAGAGTTGCTGGATGGTATGGTGATTCTATGTTCAGCTTTTTGAGGAACTGTCAAACTGATTTCCACAGGGGCTGCACCATTTTACACTACCACCAGCAGTGTAGGAGAGTTACAACTTTTCCACAACCTATTGTCATTATCATCATCATCATCATCATCATCATATTATAATTACCTTAGTGGTATTAAGTAGTGTCTCATTGTGGTTTTGATTTGAATTTTTCTAATGACTGATGATGTCGAGCATCGTTATAGGTATTATTTGCCTTTTGTGTATCTTCTTTGGAACAACATCTGTTTAAATCCATTTGCCAATTTTTAAAATTGGGTTGTCTTTTTATTATTGAGTGCTGAGAGTTCTTTATATATTCCGAATACAAGACCCTTGTCAGATGTATGATTTGCACATGTTTTCTCCTATGCTGTGAATTGCCTTTCCACTTTCTTCGTGGTATTCGTTGTTGCAAAAAAGTTTTAAATTTCGGTAAAGTCCTATTTATTAGTTTTTTTCCTATGGTTGCTTTTGCCTTTTGCTGTCAGTGCCAAAAAGCTATTGCCCAATTTAAGAACTAAGATTTACACCTATATTTTATTCTAAGAGTTTTATTTCTAATATTAATGCTTACATTTTGGTCTTTTATTCATGTTGAGTTATTTATTTTATATGGTTTGATTTAGGGGGTCCAAATTCATTATTTTGCATGTAGATATCCAGAAACTGAGTAATTCTTTATATTCAGAAGGGTTATATTCTCAATTTGCAAATATCACTGTTCTTATGATAGTCCCTGTAAACCATAGACTATAACTGATCCCTTAAGATCTGCCAAATGGAAGTAATTTATAAAGAGTTTTATTATGTTTGCTTCTTTTTTTTAAACATCTTTATTGGAGTATAATTGCTCTACAATAGTGTGTTAGTTTCTCCTTTATAACAAAGTGAATCAGCTATATATATACATATACCCCATATCACCTCCCTCTTACATCTCCCTTCCATCCTTCCTATACCACCCCTCTAGGTGGTCACAAAGCACCAAGCTAATCTCCCTGTGCTATACGGCTGCTTCCCACTAGCTATCTATTTTACATTTGGTAGTGTATATATGTCCGTACCACTCTCTCACTTTGTCCCAGCTTACCCTTCCCCCTCCCTGTGTCCTTAAGTTTATTCTCCACCTCTGCATCTTTATTCCTGTCCTGCCCCTAGGTTCTTCAGAACCATTTTTTTTTTTTTTTTAGATTCCATATATATGTGTTAGCATACAGTATTTGTTTTTCTCCTTCTGACCTACTTCACTCTGTATGACAGACTCTAGGTCCATCCACCTCACTACAAATAACACAATTTTATTTCTTTTTACGGCTGAGTAATATTCCATTGTATATATGTGCCACATCTTCTTTATCCATTCACCTGTCGATGGACACTTAGGTTGCTTCCATGTCCTGGCTATTGTAAATACAGCTGCAATTAACATTTTCGTACATGACACTCTTTGAATTATGGTTTTCTCAGGGTATATGCCCAGTAGTAGGATTGCTGGGTTATATGGTACTTCTATTTTTAGTTTTTTAAGGAAACGTCATATTTTTCTCCATACTGGCTGTATCAATTTACATTCTCACCAACAGTGCAAGAGGGTGCCCTTTTCTCCACACCCTCTTCAGCATTTATTGTTTGTACATTTTTTGATGATGGCCATTTGACTGGTGGGAGGTGATACCTCATTGTAGTTTTGATTTGCATTTCTCTAATGATTAATGCTCAAATGATGTTGAGCATCCTTTCATGTGTCTGTTGGCAATCTGTATATCTTCTTTGGAGAAATGTCTGTTTAGGTCTTCTGCCCATTTTTGTATTGGGTTGTTTGTTTTTTTGATATTGAGCTGTAAATTTTGGAGATTAATCCCTTGTCAGTTGCTTTATTTGCAAATATGTTGTCCCATTCTGAGGGTTGTCTTTGCATTTTGTTTATGTTTTCCTTTACTGTGCAAAAGCTTTTAAGTTTCATTAGAACCCATTTCTTTATTTTTGTTTTTATTTCCATTTCTCTAAGAGGTGGGTCAACAAGGATCTTGCTGTGATTTATGTCATAAAGTGCTCTGCCTATGTTTTCCTCTAGGAGTTTTATAGTGTCTGGCCTTATATTTAAGTCTTTGATCCATTTTGAGTTTATTTCCATGTTTGGTGTTAGGGAGTGTTCTAAGTTCATTCTTTTACGTGTAGCTGTCCAGTTTTCCCAGCACCACTTACTGAAGAGGCTGTCTTTTCTCCATTGTATATTCTTGCCTTCTTTATCAAAAATAAGGTGACCCTATGTGCGTGGGTTTATCTCTGGGCTTTCTATCGTGTTCCATTGATCTATCTTTCTGTTTTTGTTCCAGTACCATACTGTCTTGATTACTGTAGCTTTGTAGTATAGTCTGAAGTCTGGGAGCCTGATTCCTCCAGCTCCGTTTTTCTTTCTCAAGATTGCTTTGGCTATTCGGGGTCTTTTGTGTTTCCATACAAATTGTGAATTTTTTTGTTCTAGTTCTGTGAAAAATGCCATTGGTAGTTTGATAGGGATTGCATTGAATCTGTAGATTGCTTTGGGTAGTAGAGTCATTTTTACAGTGTTGATTCTTCCAATCCAAGAACATGGTATATCTCTCCATCTGTTTGTATCATCTTTAATTTCTTTCATCAGTGTCATATAGTTTTCTGCATATAGGTCTTTTGTCTCCTTAGGTAGGTTTATTCCTAGGTATTTTATTCTTTTTGTTGCAATAGTAAATGGGAGTGTTTCCTTAATTTCTCTTTCAGATTTTTCATCATTAGTGTATAGGAATGCAAGAGATTTCTGTGCATTAACTTTGTATCCTGCTACTTTACCAAAGTCATTGATTAGCTCTAGTAGTTTTCTGGTAGCTTCTTTAGGATTCTCTATGTATAGTATCATGTCATCTGCAAAGAGTGACAGCTTTACTTCTTCTTTTCCGATTTGGCTTCCTTTTATTTCTTTTTCTTCTCTGATGTGGCTATAACTTCCAAAACTATGTTGAATAGTGGTGAGAGTGGGCAACCTTGTCCTTTTCCTGATCTTAGAGGAAATGGTTTCAGCTTTTCACCATTGAGAACAATGTTGGCTGTGGGTTTGCCATATATGGCCTTTATTATTTTGAGATAAGTTCCCTCCATGCCTACTTTCTGGAGTGTTTTTATCATAATGGGGTGTTGAATTTTGTCAAAAGCTTTTTCTGCATCTATTGAGATGATCATATCGGTTTTCTCCTTTAGTTTGTTAATATGGTTTATCACATTGATTTGTGTATATTGAAGAATCCTTGCCTTCCTGGGATAACCCCACTTGATCATGGTTTCTGATCCTTTTAATGTGCTCTTGTATTCTGTTTGCTAGTATTTTGTTGAGGATTTTTGCATCTATGTTCATCAGTGATATTCGGCTGTAGTTTTCTTTCTTTGTGACATCCTTGTCTGGTTTTGGTATCAGGGTGATGGTGGCCTCGTAGAATGAGTTTGGGAGTGTTCCTCCCTCTGCTATATTTTGCAAGAGTTTGAGAAGGATAGGTGTTAGTTCATCTCTAAATGTTTCATAGAATTCTCCTGTGAAACCATCTGGTCCTGGGCTTTTGTTTGTTGGAAGACTTTTAATCACAGTTTCAATTTCAGTGCTTGTGATTGGTCTGTTTATATTTTCTATTTCTTCCAGGTTCAGTCTTGCAAGGTTGTGCTTTTCTAAAAATTTGTCCATTTCTTTCAGGTTGTCCATTTTATTGGCATAGAGTTGCTTGTAGTAATCTCTCATGATCCTTTGTATTTCTGCAGTGTCAGTTGTGTCTTCTTTTTCATTTCTAATTCACTTGATTTGAGTCTTCTCCCCATTTTCCTTGATGAGTCTGGCTAATGGTTTATCAATATTTTTTATCTTCTTATAGAACCAGCTTTTAGTTTTATTGATCTTTGCTATTGTTTCCTCATTTTTTTTTCATTTATTTCTGATGTGATTCTGCTGATTTCTTTCCTTCTGCTAACTTTGGGGGTTTTTTGTTCTTCCTTCTCTAGTTGCTTTAGGTGTAAGGTTAGGTTATTTGAGATATTTCTTGTTTCTTGCAGTAGGATTTTATTGCTATAAACTTCCCTCTTAGAACTACTTTTGCTGCATTGCATAGGTTTTGGGCTGTTGTGTTTTCATTGTCATTTGTTTCTAGGTATTTTTTGTTTTCCTCTTTGATTTCTTCAGTGATCTCTTGGTTATTTAGTAGTGTATTGCTTAGTCTCCATGTGTTTGTATTTTTTGCAGATTTTTTCCTGTAATTGATGTTTAGTCTCATAGCATTGTTGTCAGAAAAGATACTTGGTATGATTTCAATTTTCTTATATTTACCAATGCTTGATTTGTGACCCAAGATATGATCTATCCTGGAGAAAGCTCCATGAGCACTTGAGAAGAAAGTGTATTTTGTTGTGTTTGGATTGAATGTCCTGTAAATATCAATTAAGTTCATGTTTTTAATGTATCATTTAAAGCTTGTTTTTCTTCATTTATTTTCATTTTGGATGATCTGTCCTCTGGTGAAAATGGGGTGTTAAAGTCCCCAACTATGATTTTGTTACTGTCGATTTCCCCTTTTATGGCTGTTAGCATTTGCCTTATGTATTGAGATGCTTCTATGCTGGGTGCATAAATAGTTACAATTGTTATATCTGCTTCTTGGATTGATCCCTTGATCATTATGTACTGTCCTTCTTTGTATCTTGTAGTAGTCTTTATTTGTTTGATTTTATAGCCAAGAACTGTCACATTTTTAGACTACTTAGCTTTCTCTGTAGTTCAGTAAATAGCTGTAAATAGCTTTGTTTTCTGAGCCACTTTTCACCATAAACCTGTTTATCATTTCATGAGACTTATGATCAGAGCAGTGACCAGCAGAGAAAAAAAAATCGACACTGATGTGAAGATGCTGGGTGTTGGCTAGTCTTACTCCCAGATAACTGATTCAGTGATGTAGAGTGGTCAGTCAGCCTCAAGATGTACACAATTTAAATTCTTCTTCTAACAAAATTAGAAATCACTATAAGCCAGGGATCTATGGAATTGCTCTGGAATACTCCAAATGATGACTGTTCTGTCCCTAATTGCCAGCACGTTTTTATCAAGAGCAATTTCTTTAATCTTCTCTTTGCCCTAGAGTCACACACTGTGATATCTGTAGAGTTGGTTACATAGCACATACACCGTCGCTGAGCAAATATTTTATTTTCATACTCCCTCTGGAGCCTAAGAATTAGAGTCAGAAGGGCATACTAAATGGTCCCTCCACTTATTAGCTATGTGCTTTAGGTTACTTGGTCTCACCAATCTACGTCCTTGTAGAGTGAAAGAGGAAGAGGAAAGGAAATGAACCATGGTGCCATACCTGGCAGTCAAAATACATTAGCATGTGTTACAGTCATATTGTTATAAAGACGATACATAATTATTACTTTATTAGCATTTTCAAGAACAAATTAACCATTAAAGCTCTTTGAAATGATGGTGTTAACCCACAATATAGTCAGTTCAAATGATCCTGCTAATAGAGCAGAGCTAGTTTGTCTGCTCTTTTTCTTTCTACTGATGAGCTCTCTGGTCTTAAATCTTAGGAGTCAGGATGAAAAATACAAGGCACACATAGTTCTGTAAGTTTTATGTTTGTTACTTCCTTCTAGTAGACACAATGGCCATAAATTGAGAAGGGTGCTGTGAGTTTTGTATGTACTTAAAATTTACCATCTAGAAAGTTACATTATTCCCGGGAGTGGGTACAGGGTGCTTTTTGACTCACCCTCATCAAAGGTTCACTTCTCACGTGGAGCTAGGAAAATAATTTCCTGATAGAAGTCAGCCCCCTACAATAGTTGGACTCTTTTGGCATTACATAGAGATTGCTAATCCAGTCTGGACAGGGACTCCTTGGGCCCCTCACGTCACTGAGATGTTTTGTTATCCTCACCAAAGCTGTATGAACTCACCATTGGCCTTCTCTCATCTGTTTAACACCAAGGGATCACATATCTTTACTGGAAGTCAGCAGGAGCTCCCAGAAAAGGAGGAACATTTGGACGTGGCAGATTAAAGGCACCAGCGTCAACCCGTCCTTCTGTCTCCATGGTCTGGATTACTCTATCCATTCAGTAGCAAATGTTGAGTAGTAATTATATTTCTACTAACTTGCTTTCAAACGCCAGGAGGGTATAAATATTCCCATGGGAGTGAGACAGCTTGGAGAAATGTAAAAAGAAAGGAAAAGGGTCTCTTGCAGTGCCAACCATTAACTATGCTGCCTGGGTTCGCCGTTTAACCATTTTCGGTGCCTCAGTTTCCTCACTGACAAAATAAAGGAAATCAAGCAGAAAACTCTTAGGTCTCTTCCAATTTTAAACTCTGTATGTGAGTCATTAAGGAGAAATATCCTTTGTCTTTGCATAAAACTTATGCGATTAAATGACATCAGTGTACAGTCTTGGCCGGTAAATAGCAAACAAGGGAAAAAAATCAGTGATGAGTAATGATTTTCAAGAAATGCTTGTTGAAATGGATGACAGTAAGCATCTAACTAAAGCTAAAGAAAAATGGATGTTAATGAACTATAAAGAGGGCTCAAGGTTACATATTCAAGGGAGAAGAACAATAGACTTCAGGTGTTTTGCCTTACTTATCCCACATACTGAAATGCCCCTATAGCTTTTATGGTTGAACTACAGTGAAAATATTCCAGGAGAGACTTGGATTAATACAGCTACACTCAACCACACCAAATACTATGACTTTTAAAGGCAATTTAAATGTCTTTTAGCTCATGGGTAAGTTAGTTTCAGTGGGGGGAGCTTTAATACAGTTTTCTATACCAGTGTATCATGTAATTACACTCTAAATAACTTATGAAATCGGTACATATTTACTTTATTCTTCTTTGAACTTCTGAAATCTATAGCACAGTATTTAACATGTTGTTAGATCTGAACATGGACTGTATGTATGCATGTACGTATTGCCACCATTTTCATTTGTAAGTTCCCTGATGGTGGTTAACAAATTTGCTTCTACTGTTATTCTCACCAGGACCTAGACCCAGTCTGGTCAAAAGGATATCATTCCAAAAACTATTACTGATTATATCTCTCGCTGTTTTGGAGTCAAGAAACCAGTCAAGATTAATAAGGGATATTTGGGGAAAGACTATTCTGAATGCACTGATTTCCTGAATTCTCCCTCCTATGCTAAACCCGTGTCTAGATGACCAATGGGTTCTTTGGCAAAATCATTATCCGACATTCACACCAAAGATTCCCTTTGTTTATTTATGTATACTTGCATTGCTTCTTCTACCACTGTGACATGGTGCAAAGTTTTTCTTTAATTCTTTCTCTTGTTAGTAGAATGTATATATTCCCTCTTGCACTTATACAGAGTACTACCAATAGCATTATTATTCATATTGTCCAGCTAAAATTTTCCTGGGGACATGTGACACTCATACTTTAGCCTGTAAGATCTCACCCACAGGAAAGATGACAGTTTTCAAATTATCAGAACGTAGGAATCTTCTCTCTACTGCTCCACGTCGTGTGTATGTGATAATGGGGATGGGGGGTTGCATACATGTTCTGTGAGTTTGAAAAATCACTTGACCTCTCATTTCAAAGTTCTCATCCATTAAATGGGGAGTATAAATCCTTATCTATCATTCTTGGTGGTTGTGAGGTTCAGGTGAGAAATGTGCTAAAATGCAATAGAAATGGTACAACATTGAACAGTGCTCACTAATGATATAGACCGTTATGCATGATTATTTAGTATCTGTATGATTTTGCCTCTTTTACATGATGGTGATAACAAACACTAGCGGTGATAGTGTAGTGTCAGAGAGCTGTGGGTCCAATAGCTCATTTTATCACTAACTGCACAAGCTTGGCTAATTTGTCTAATTTCTCTGAGCCTCAGTTGCCTCATCTGTAAAATGGGCATAAGAATAACCAGGTATTCTGGATATTTCACTGAGATAATGTATGCAAATGACTTAGCCTGACACAGAGTGAGGACTGAAGCATTAGACATTATTATTGACCTTGGAAAGTAAGTGGAAAGAAGAAGCCTTGATATAAACTTCCTTACACAGCAAGTTTGAAGAATAGGAATGACATATAACATCTTCAGTGAATAAAATACCCTCGCCACATCCAACATCTTGGGAAGATAGGAAAAAACTGCTTACAATTCAATAACATAGTCTTTTTACACATGCTCATGGTTTGGTCTAAGGCCATAAAGTTCAAGAATCAAGAAGATGTGCATTTCTCTTCCTAAGACCCACCTGTTTGGGATACAAGCCAACCTCAGAGAACCAGGTTATCCCATGTCCATTTCAGGCACTGCTGAAACATAAGGAACAGTTCAACTCTATCAAATCAAATGATCTGAATTAAAGCCCTTATTTTATATTCCTTCTTATCATGCCAAAAGGTTCTACTCTGTATCATCTTTTGGGGTTTCAATGAGGCTTGCATAAAACAAAGAAGCAAAAAACAGGTGACAGTAGTTCATTGGAATGAGAAGGTACAAACCAGGGAGTCCTTTTATCCGTTAATTGTCTCACGGCTCCTGATTACCATCCATGCCAATTAGAGCAGATCAATGTCTTCCCATGTGTTAAGAACTGAAAGACAGCTGCTCGTTTACTACTAGTCGTTTGTGTCCGTGCTTTGTCTGAGGTTTTTCATCTATTATTTCACCCAGGGTAGAAACGTTTAACCAAAGAATGAAGGTATCTCTGTGACTGACACAAATTAACATGTGAAATATGGGTCAGCATGCAACTCTATTATTCTATTGCCCATTAGCAAACTGGAGATTTCATTACAGCCCAGCTCCCTGAAGATCTAAGAGAAAAATGATGTGGGTGAACCTCAGAGAAATATTAGAGAGAAGGTGATGAAGAAGGGAGCTTTAGGGAGGTGGAGAGAGCAGAGTTATGGCAAGGAAATGTGCATTAGACAGTGAATTATGCTTCAGTTTTAATCTTTCCACCTACACTCCTTATGGTCTCTCCATGTGGCTCATTTTTGCTCTGACTTTTAAGTAACTTAAAAGTATAAATTGTAGAGAATTTTGTTTTGGGGAGGGACATAAAGTTAGATGCCTATAACGGAACTCAGAGGTCAGATCTGGGTGATTTGCTCGTGATATTAGCTCACAAATAAGCCTTTAAGTAAATCCTTGTTCCGTAGATTCCGCACCTGCTTCCTATTCCCATGGGAGGTTTTGCCTCTGTTTACAAGCATTGTAACTGCAGTTCAAGACCTGGGTGTTTCAGAAACCCAACAGATCTGCTATCATTTGACAAAGGTTTATCATCATGGAGCAGGTAGCCTGTTCTATATCAAAGGGAGACATTCAAGACACAAAAAGGTTAAAAAGTAAACTCTTAGAATTGTAAACCTTCTTAGTTGGGATGGGATTACAGTTCTTTTTCTTCCTCTTTTGTCCTTTAATTTAGGGATCTGTGCTAGAGAATTGAGGTGCATAAATTCTTGTCAGCATATTTTGATTTGGGAAATTCATCTTTAGCACAGTACATTTGTAGAAGAGCAAAAAAACAGACCCATACAAATTTCGGAAGTGTACATATGTGTGAGTGTATTGAACGTATGACCATATTTGTGGGTATATACCTGTATACATTTGTGAGCATGTGTGGATTCTGAGTGTGTACAGGTGCAAGTGTGTGAGAATGTGTGTGTGTGTACATATTCAAGTACTGTATATTTGAATTGTGTGGGTTTGGTGTGTATGTGTATGAATATATGATCATAGATTATGATTCCACCACTTACTGACTGTGAATTCTCTCAGCTTTTAACGGTCATGTGACAGTGTATGTGATAACACTCTGTGGAATCCACAGTGCTATACAAGTCAATTTCATTGTTATAGATACCTACATAAAATGCAAAATTTTAATGCTTTAAGAATGGGACAGTTCTGCAAGTCAATCATCAAAGTGTCTGAATATCTTTATGCCTATATTTGGTCAGCAAATCCAGTTTAAACCATTGGGAGATAGATAGATATAGAGAGAAATATCAATAGATAGATATTATATATGTGTTTATATATATATATACATATAGAGAGATAGATATTATATATATATAAATACATATATTTGAAATAAAACTTTTATATCCGTCATTCCTAACTCATGAGCTTCCCTTCCCAATAATTTTGAAAAGGCATTTCTAATACCATTAAAAACAAGCTCCTTTGCCTATTCTTTATCCCCTCTCCCCTTGACTTGGCACCAGTAACTGTAGCTATTCTTGCTAAGAATTTCCCGTTAATATTTTGCAGTTTTGGAGCAAGATACTCCTCTCTATGCAGAAAACTGGAATGAGAGTTGCTTCTGCATATATGACAGTGTTTCAGATAAGATGGTTCTCATTTCTGAAAAGGTATTCACTGTAATATTCCAGGGAAGCTTATCCATTTTGTAGGTGACCTCTTGGATTCTGTTAAAAGATAAACTGAGGCATATTAAACATTTTAAGAGTCTCTTTGAGCAAAAATCAATTTCAATCGGGAAGCATCCAATCTAGCAGATAGAAAGGAGCTCTGAGGAGCTGTACCAAATGAAAGACTTTTATAGGCAGAAGGGAGCAGAAATGAGGAAGTTACACTCAACAAAAAAGCTGGTTGGTTACTGCAAGGTGTCCTTTAGGAGATAGCAGGGGTCTGTCAGATAGATGACCTAACTAGTGTTGATCAGGTGATTCCCGATTGACTGGTTTAAGATTACATTTCTGGAAAAGTTAAAACTGTAATTAAGTCTTAGTTTGGTGACGTGGGTCTTAGCATAAGCGTCTCCATTTGGGCCTGTTGTCTTGTTTTTAACAATTCTAAAACAAATTCCTTTTAATAGCAATTCTTTTAGTGGGACTAAAAACTTCCTTTTGTTTTAATGTACATTTATAACCCGAGTGGTGTTAAGTAAATCTGCACAGAACATAGAGAGAGCTGTTCTGGGGCATATGTAGCTCACTCCAAAAATTGTTTAAAAAAGAAAAAATAAATAAAGTTTTTAAACAAGGAAGAGGCTCCAGCTTCTTGGAGGATTGCATCTAGCTTCAAGGGTCATTAAATATCAGAAGAAGGTTCTTGTATATTTAATCAGATGGAATACTTCGGATTGAGTTGGGTCACTATTAAACCCTTTGATTTTCTAAAATATCACAGTTTGTATAAATTGGAGGTGTTTAGAAAGAAGGTGGGCAAGCAGTTGTTTGTACTTTTAGATTCAGGTTGGGAGTCGGAAGACTTTCTCTGTACTTGAACACCCTTTTCATGGCTGAAGAAAGGCTGAAGTGTAGAGGCTGAGGAGTCTGATTAGAGATCACAGTCCAAGGGGAAAGTGTGTTTCAGCTGAGAATCAATATTGAGAGAGTGCCATTCATTTTTAAGTACAATGTGAATTAAGTCAGCGTTCCTCTGACTCTTTGATTACTTCTTTGCTATATGTAAAGTCCTTGCTAACGTTGAGGGGTGTGTGTGTGTGATTAGAGGTAGCGTGTGTGTGTGTGTCTGTGTCTATACACACGTATGTATGTAATTTAAGGTATTCAGGGTTTAAAGGACCGGAGAGATCTCAGGACTCTGCATATAGTAGATATTAAGTAGATAATTTCTTGTTAAGACTTTTTTTGAGATATACAGTCTTTTGAAAATTTGTTGAAACCATTCCTAAGAAAAAACCACACACAAACACATACACAATTTTACGTAAAATGCCCAGGGAATTAAAGATTAGCTGAAGACTGTTGTGGATAGACAGAGGCTACTGAACCTCCAAATACATCTCCACAAAGCAGTTTAATTTCTTTTTCCCACAAGCAAAAACTGAGGCCAAGAGGACAGATGAATAGAGGAAGCCTGGTATAAAGTAGTAGGGAACGATGAGGCTTGTGTCAAACTGAAAACACAGAGCCCTTCCAAAGGAGGTTCTTTATACCACTCCAGCCAATGCTTCGCAGGTGGGAAACAGGCTCAGTGCCCTCAGATTTCCTGGTATGTCAAGAGAAGTCTAAAAAATATTTGTTTAAATGTAAAAAAATTTTAAATTTAAATCAGTGATAACTAATACCAGTTATTTAAAAAATAATGGACAGGGGATTTCCCTGGCGGTCCAGTGGTTAAGAATCTGTGCTTCCACTGCAGGAGGCCCAGGTATCATCCCTAGTTGGGGAACTAAGATCCCACACGCCGTGCGACGCAGCCAAAAAATAAATAAATAAATAAATAAAATAATGGACTGGGCAAAAGAACTATCCTAACAGCCTATTTCTGGTTACAATTCAATAGTTTATCTTGCTTTCAAATACTGTATTTCTAACTATTCAGATTGTTCCATTCATATTACAGATATTCATTAAGCTTTGATATATTCAAAACCCTGGGCCAAGCCCTGTAAAAAGCACAAAGATGAATACAAGAATATTTGATAGCCCTGAACTTAATATAGGATCTTAATGTATCATAGACAAAAAGGGTCATGCTGATGTTTATGTGGAGAGAACACTTAGTGATATGGAAAAAAACAAAGCAATGTTCTGGGTCCTCCGATGGTTTACTGAATTTCTCTCATGTTAACCCATATGACCTGGCATGCAGCAGGGTTTTACCTCCTGTAAAGTCCACAAGTGTTCTGTCCTTGTCTGGTCTGAAGTCTACTTTAGACTGTTATCGATTTCGTGGTGGAACTGGGGAGGGATACATTCCCCTGGGGATATATGAGGCTCCATGGAGAGAGACTTGACAGCAAAAAGAGGGAATTATATTCAGTTCCCATTCTTTCCTTTAATTGTTCCTTAGTGCGATGGCCCCACAGTACTTGCAAATAAAAAGATTCCCTTCCAGCCAGAGTTTTCACAATAATAGTAGTGCATACAGGAATCATTCTACAAATACAAATATCCAACTTATTCCTATTTTAAAACTGGCAGGGTATGTTTAAATTCAACTCTGTAATGCCTGCCCTACACATTATAATGAAAACAAGAATTTGTGAATGGGATTTCTTTGTGCAGAACGAATATGCATGTGTAAGTGTGTGTGTGCGTGCGCACGTGCAAGTTTCCTTCATGAACATGAGTGAATACATATTTCTTTCCTTGTTTTCCTGAGTTTATAAACTTGAACTTATATAAAGTCCCCACAGACAATCTCCAAATGTCCATATGGCCAAAGGTTGACTATATTATCTCTTCTTTTTGATTCCCTTATTAGAACCAACCGCCTCTCACCTTGTAGCGTCCACAATAGTGTCAGACTTTAGGAGTAGGCAGCAGGAAAGCTTCCTGCTGAAATTGGAAGGATTGGGGGAGGCAAATAAAAGAGAAACAAGACTAAGAAAATACCTCACCCAAGGATTTTAGAACCTGGTGGGAAATTAGCATTGGAGATGTAAATGAGGTTAGGGAAATTAAGAGGATTAATTGGCTTACAAGGATTTATATAAAATAAAAAGATCACTGAAACCCTTTGGGATCTCCTCCCCCTCAACAGAATTAAAGCTGGTTTTGTTCTAGATGTCTGTGTGTGTTTATGTGTGTATGAATGTGTGTGTGTGTGTGTGTGTATGTGTGTGTGTGTGTGTGTATCTCTTGCTTTGCGGCTACTTCTGATTTGTAAGCATTGGACCAGTACTTACAAAATAGGAAATACAAAATACATAAGGACATTTGCTTTCTTCCTCAGTGTACCACCTGTGCCTAGAAGCTGACACCTGAGTAGCCTTGCCTGCCTGATTGCTATGTTGTCATTTGCATTGTTATTAATGGTGATGGGTACAGCCCTCCCAACATTTTTAGACTTTGTAACAATCTGAAATACAGACA
The DNA here is from genome assembly GCF_964374135.1 of Grampus griseus. Taxonomy (NCBI): domain Eukaryota; kingdom Metazoa; phylum Chordata; class Mammalia; order Artiodactyla; family Delphinidae; genus Grampus; species Grampus griseus. The sequence continues at coordinate 92,190,177 of NC_139002.1, read as the reverse complement.
ACCATATTAGAAGTAATCGTTTTTAGTATAGTTCATCTCTGGTAGTAGCCAGACACGTTTTTCATAGTTGGCTGTCCTTTAGCTATGGACTAAAGGGTGAAATTGCAGAATAATTGAACTTAGAAATAATATTGTATAAAAAAATTTAAACCACCAAAAAGTAGGAAAATTCATGTGAACGATAACCTGGACAACCGTTAGCAATTTCATTGCTAAACCAGGAAAGTCTCTGGTAAATGAGGATGAAGTGGTCACCCTATGCATAAATCCTGAGAACATCATGAGGCGGAAGCACAGAGACTCTGTCGAGTTGTTTCCCAGCTCAGTCCTTTCCCTTACCCATCCATAGCATCACGACTGTCTGCGCTTTGACTCCTGCCTCAATGCACTAGAGCATGTACTGCTTCTAGGCCCAGGACTTAAACTTATCTGAGACCCTAGTCAGTGTAGCTCCCATTTCCCTTCCAGGCTTGAGGTTTGTTTACTCCTCCCACGTTCTAGTTTTTCAGACCAGTTTCACTATAACTAAACTCTGAAATGACCCCAGAATATTATTTTTACCCAATCTTCCCCATGAGGACTTAAGCAAGCATAAGGATGCAGCTGGGTCTTGCTCTCATCTGTTAAGTAGCCTGAGGTTGACTGGATAATCGTCAGAACACAGCTTTGATTGGGGACAGAGACTGACAAGTGTGTCGAAAATAGATCCTTCTGTATTAAAAAGTGTGCTGGTAACATTTCATAGTACCGAGTAAGTGTGTATATATTTTTTCTAATCCAAAGGACAGAGAATTGGTTTTATAAAATGCCAGTGTTTATGCAGAATGGTGCTTACCTGTATGTTGATCCTGAGTGGTGATAATTTAATGGTCTACTTTGAAGAACAAAATGGAATTATCTTTATAAATACTCAATTAAAATGAGCAAAACAAATGCATTAACCATAACTAATTTAAATTATAACACAGATGTGAAAACTTATTGCAATATATTATTACGTATTTTTCTTTTTTCTTTTTTTCAACTACTAAATGGTGGGCGACATTTATAATATCTATGAAATTAAAAGAACTGCGTTTTCTTCATAAACTAGATATTTTCAGCACTTTAATGTTTGTACTATAAAATGGAATTGGTTTAGTCAGACCCTATTGATAAACTATTTTTGGAAATTATGATAAACTATTTCAAGGATTCTATTAATAGCAATATTGTAAATTTTGTGACACACTTTTTATCATAATTAAAATGTTAAAAAATTGACTTAAGAAAGGCGAACCGCCATTGAAGGTTTCAATCAAACCCTCTCCCTTAGGGTTTACAAGGAACTTTCAGTTTGGAACAAGATTTTCAAATCCCTTTTCTGGATCACATAGTTAGGTGGGTGTTAATTGCAGAACAGAGAAAGAAAAGTCTCTGATTTAGTTGCTTCCCAGAATCTTGATGTATTGATATATTACTTCAACCTGAAGATCCAGCTCCACAGTCTTGATAAGAATTGAGCCTGAGTTATTTCATCCATGCTACCCCAGCAGAGGGTCTGAAATTAACTTCTTGCAGAAGGCTTGAGATTCTTGAGGCTGGAATGAACTCACTGGTACTTACAAGACAATCGAGCTGTATCTTTCTCCAAAACTCCCATTGTGTGTCTCCTATGCCTAGGTTATTTTTCTTCTGTTTATTCCCTTGTTCCCTGCTGGAATTAGAGACCTTCCTTGACACCCAGTTTAACTGGAGATCTGACAACCTACCTAATCCTTGAACCATTTTACCCACAAGGAGATTTTTTGAAATCATGGGTTTTGTCTTTCTCCCTGATGTACCTTTCCAATCAAAGTTATGAGGGTACAACCTACCAGTATCACCTTCTCCCAGGGTTGGCTTCTGGCAGGTCTCCATAACCAGAGCAGTTTCCTTAGATATGGATACCAACCCAACTTACGCTGCCTTTTCTGGAATTTGGTGTCTTGGACTACTAGTCTTCCGAATTGAGGTGCATCTCTAGATCCAATTACTATCGGAATCCCAATTTTGTGGGGTCTTAATTTTCTCTTCTCTTCCCACTGGACTTGGTGAGCACCCAGCGTATCCCATTACTGAGAACACTTAGATTATTAAGCTGAACTTAGAACGGTTTGTTTTCTGGCAAGCTGCTGTGGTGGGCAGAGTAATACTTCCAGAGTGCCTGAGTTATAATGTTAGATCTTTGATTTGTTAGCTGTATAAACTTGTCAAGTAATTTAAACTCTGAGCAGCATTTTCCTCATATTTGGATAATAACCCCTAGACAGTTTGTTTTGTAGGTTAAATGAAGTAACATACTAAGTAGTCCTTTGTAGTCTCTACAGCATTCAATGTTATCTTTTTTATTTAGCAGGGATGTAGCAGATGCCCACAACAGCATGAGCACTACACTAGTGCTTACAACACAGAAACGAAGTGACATGGCACAGCCCCCAAATTCTGTAGTCTGGAGGGAAAGCTAAACGGGGGCAGTGTTGTTATCAATAACAGCAGTAGCGCTTCTGTAGTCACTGTGGGCCATCGCTTGACCTTTAGCCTCTTCAGGCAGAGTGTACAAATACCGACTGATCATTTTCAGTAGCATCGTCTTCAGGTAGAGAGTCCTTCAGCTCTAAGGAGTCTTGTGAAGGGAATAACATGATTTTTCTTAAAAGCTACTTGGTTTGAGTCATATATTGGACAAAATTCTGCATTGGTAATTTATACCAGTGTGTCTTACATTTTCTTTAGCAGGCCTAATTAAACTGAGATAAGGAAAAAGCAAGAGAACAGCATAGAGTTTTCAAAGCCAGAAAAATTTTAGAAATGCAAATGCATTTTGAGTGTATTTAAACCTAATAGCTGGCTTCACATATAATGAGAGTTTTAGAATTTAGAAGTATGAGAATTTATATGTATATTTGAGTTTATATCTGTATGAATGTATATATATGAGTTTATATATACGAGTTTATTTATATATATGTACATATATATGCATATAACCCCAGAAATGTCTATACAGACAACACATATTTTTTTCTTTCTCTTATATTCTGATGTCTTATTCCAAGTACTCTGTGCCAACAGAATTTAAACAAGAAATTTACTTTGGAATCATATGTGATGATAGAAAACTAGGTCTACTATTTGAAAGGCTTCCCCAAGGGGCTAATGATTTAGCTACTCAGTCTAAATTGTGGTGTTCGTAATGTATTTAATGGTAAGAAAGAGGTTGTGATTGTCACTTTTGTACGTTCTATGACTTTTGGTTGGAGATATACACAGCATTTTGGTATCCTGGAAAGCTTCCTCCTGCAATTCTATCTAGGCTTTTGATACAGTGTAAGAAGGTCAGTCCCCAAGGGTATCATTGAGGGTTATGATACAGGCCTGAATGTGAACAAAAACAGTATTTCAGAAGCCTGGAGGATTCCTTTTGAGGCTGTCTGCACTAAATGACTCTCCTATCTTCTCCCTTAGGTTCAATATGTCAACTCAGTTCTCTTGAGGAATAGCTGCATCCCTAGGGGAGCTCGGCATGTAAAAATAATGAATTGAAAACTTCAGAAAGTGTGTCTTATTGTTTTCTCCATAGCTCTGCCTTTTTCACTGCTGCACTTTCCATATTTTCAATTAACAATATTAGTAGCTATATATTGCAGACATTAATTAGGCATGTTTTATAGCCTGTATGATATATGGCAATTTAAAAAGACTTATGAACATTGAGTTACTAAATTACATACTAAGGTATATTTCTTGATGTTGTTTCCTTTATGTCCACTTTTACCCCCTCCAGTACCCCAGCTTTTGTTCTTAGCTTGGTAAATCCCTTCTTGTCCTCAAGAATCATCTCTCCCAGGAACCCATTTTATTCCTTTCTTCCTACCATGTTTGGGTTGTATGGTCTTCCTCTGTGTTCCCAGAGCACCTCATCCACACTTACATCATCTATTCTTTTGTTTATTCATCACATAGTCTTGCCACAAACATATATTAAATGCTTATAGTGACCTAAAATATTCTGTGTTGAAATTACCTGTTTATAGTAGTCTCCCCCACTGTTTTATAAGCATCTTACATGTAGAGATCAGGTCTGATTTATTTTCTAATTCCCAGGTACCAAAACAATTCTAGAGACAGTAGATGCTTAATAAATGTTTGTTGTATTGAGTCACTGATAGAAGCTGTGGGGTACTCTTATCAGAGCTAATCTAATTACAAGGGTAAATGAGCCAACGCACTGTGTGTTACTGTTAAATCATTTGATCATTATGATTCGCAAATATAGTTATATTCAAAATTATCCTCGGTGCTTTCTCTGAATAGGAAGCATGCTTACCATAGAAAGCTAAAGCTGAAGAAGGTAGCAGCCGCCATGTAAAGCCTAATGTCAGAGACCTCAAACCTGCAGTTGTTGGGAAATGCAGTCCACAGAATATCTTTTGCTTGACTGATAGACCCACACAGTATCTTAAAGGACATAAAAGTAGGCAGGTGTTATGCTTACATAAGCATACAAGCAGCTTACCATGGGCAGCCTCACGGACTGCATATGCTAAAGGCACACTCCCTGCAGGTATTTGAGTTTGGGGCCTCTTCCATGTGGTTTGCAAAAATGCTCCCACGTATAAAACCTGCTGCTTTGTCAGCACGTCTATTCAGTTGTGATGTAATTTACTCATTTGGGCGATATTGGATTACCAAAAATAGGCTTTTGTGTCAATTTTACAAATCATTTCCCAGTTAACATCTCTTTAGGATAAAAGAGTTCGATGGTAAAGTATCTCTCAGCAGTATATTCCATAAGCACATAGCTACACACGTTAGTGCTTATACGCGTACGTTGTGTGATGCTGATTCTCACAACTTGTTACATTACACATTTCTCTCATAATCTTGTGTCGACTCCAAATCTCTAGTCACATCGGCAGAGGATCTTTTTAATCTCATAAATAAATCAACTTGTATGAAAAAACTTCTGTCAGTTCAAAAGATGAAGTAATATTTAGGTACATGGAAAAGGAATAAGGCATTCCAAGCAGAAGAGACCATATGAACAAAGATTCAGAAGGAGAAAATGATCTATTTGGCTTATTAGCAAAGGATGTCTACGGAGGCTAGAGAATTTGAAGTCCTATTAAAAAGAATGATATGGTAAAGAGTTTGGACTTGGTTCTCTTGTATAGCCTTCTGAGTGTGTGTTTTAAATACTGCAAACAATTTCCATTTCAGAAAGAGAGATGACGACATTGTGGAAGGTAAATTAAAGTAGGGTGAGACTGGGGTTAAGGAGACCAGTGGAAAGGAATTGCAATAATAGTAGCAGGAATTGATTTGCAGTAGTAGAGAAGATAGACTGAATTTGAGAGACCATTCCTTTGTAGATAAAATGGGAGAAAACGTAAAGTATTTTTTTCAAAAGTCTATTTTGAAAGAAAATGTTTCAAGAGCCGGGACCCATCTCCTCACAAATGTCTGTAGAATTTTTTTTTAGATGATTAGATTGGTATCTGGTTATTTGAATGTACTGAAGTTAGTTTCCAGGTGGGTTAGACAACATTTAAATGTTTATATTTCTATCACTTAGTTAATTTAAAAAACAGATGATTCTCCCATTTTAAAGACTGGCATTCCTAAGAGAGGTTACATTTGGTTAAAATTATGTGAATTTGGGCCTCCCTGATGGTGCAGTGGTTAAGAATCCACCTGCCAATGCAGGGGACACGGGTTCGAGCCCTGGTTCAGGAGGATCCCACATGCCGTGGAGCAACTAAGCCCGTCTACCACAACTACTGAGCTTGTGCTCTAGAGCCCATGAGGCACAACTACTGAGCCTGCGTGCCACAACTACTGGAGCCCGCGTGCCACAACTACTGAAGCCCTCACGCCTAGAGCCCGAGCTCCGAAACAGGAGAGGACACCGCATTGTGAAGCCTGTGCACTGCAACAAAGAGTAGCCCCTGCTCGCTGCAACTAGAGAAAGCCGCGCACAGCAACGAAGAACCAAAGCAACCAAAAATAAATAAATAAAAATTTTTAAAAAAGCTTGCTCTAGTGTACAAAAAAAAAAGTTATGTGAATTCATTTCCTCAACAAATAGCATCTCCTTTGTGCTGAGTACAACTAGTTTTAGGCCTTAGGCATATAGCAATGATCAGGAAAATTTGCTTCCCTCATGCAGCCTATTTTTTTTCATAAAGATTCTCGTTATTAACTATTAATATGCTTTCTTGGATTTTTAATTAATATTTTAATTTTTATAGAGTGTAAGTAAAGAATATCACTGCAGTGCTGCTTGAATGCTGGGGCAACACCAAGAAAAACTGCATAATTCAAAACTGTTTCAACTCACTCTCAAGAGTGATTGTGAATGAATGACAAAAAGCCCAAAGTCCAGGTAATTAAGAAGGAAATGTGAAAACCCTATACCCTGCAACATTATGCAGATTGAGTTATGGATATTTTAATTAATCATCCTGAGCTTGACTAATTTAAATCTTATCCTGTCTTTAGGAAACTGCTCAGAATCTCCTTATGACTGTCTATCTTAATAAAAAGTTGTTTTCCTAAGGGAAAGTTATACTAAATAAATAAGCTAATTCACATTGTTTGGAGAATAATGGTGTGTACGCTCCTTGTCAACACAGAAAAATAATTTAACATTAAAATTATTGTGATGATTCAACTCTTTTTTCTACCTGTTCTTTGTTTGGTGACCTTATTAGTTGTCTGTATGTGAATGCATTATTTCATAACCTTCTGAGTACTAAGTTTTGGATTGTCTTTTAATTAGCATTTTAATTGCTCATCAGAGTAATTGAAGACAGAGTGGGAAAATGGAGCATTTGCTAATCCCTTTGGTACCAGTCAATGCTAAGTTTTCCCAAGGTCAAGTGCCTTCCAGTGGTACTAATAGAAACTTGCATTGCTTTGAGCTCCCTGGTACATGATATGACAATGCAGGGACTGGCATCTTTAAGAGTAAGAGATTATTCTTCTTTCTTTCTTCCCGAGTCCTTGGTTTAGTAAAAAAAGTAGGAGTTGATCACTTTACAATGAAGAGATGAGAAGCAAATAGATATTCTCTCTGTGATCCAGGTTAGGTCAGATTAGAATAGATGTTTGCTACCTTTGTTGAGATGTGAACTTGTTGGATCAATGCTGGGCTGTTTGTGAGCAAGAGAGAGAAATTTGACATGATTTGCTTACTTTTTAAATATAATACTGAGTGCCTTCTATGTTGCAAACATTGGGCTGACAGCAAGCTAGGCGTAACTTCTAATTATAAAAAGTAAAGAGTAATAATTTTTCTAATTTTATAGACCACACTACCCCCATCCCACAAAGTGGTGTATAAACAAAGGGAAGACACATCTACAAATGGATCCTAGGAGGAGGGACAGTGTAGTGCAGAGACCAAGTGCCTGGTGTGAATGCCAGGTTTGCCATCTACTTGCTATGTCATCTTTCTGCGCCTCATTGAAGTTGCTGGGAAAAAGGGATGTCTCAGAAGACCATCGGGAGGATTAAGTAAATTAATACTTGTAAATGGTTTAGAATCATCGTTAAAACATTTCAGCAATAGACAGTAAGTCCCCTACATACAAACCTTGAAGTTGCGAACTTTCAAATGTGCAAACGTGCGTTCACATGTCCAGTCACGTAAGTTAGTTCACGTGTCTGATGTACATTGTCTCGTGCATGCATCCTCTACAAGTGGTTGTGCTTTTGTGTACTTTTACTGTACAGTACTGTATAGAGTACAGTAGTACAGTATCTTTATTTCAAGCCCAGGATGTCTGGAAGCAAGCGTAAAAGCAATGGTGATGTAGCTGGTACTGCTAAGAAAAGCTAAGTGCCAAGAAAGGACAAAGAGAGAAAAGAGGAAGAAGTAACTGAAGAACCGAAGAGATTCACAGTGCAAGGGGATTTTCTTTATTTGAGGAGGCACTGCTAGTTTTTGAGGCACAGGACCCAAATGTAGAACAGTACACGAAGGTTGCAGCAGCCGTTCAGAATGCAATCCAGTGCTACTGTGTCATATATGACGAGAGAAAAAGAGCTACTACCCAGATCTAGAGTTACTACTCTAGATCATTTTTTCTAGAGGGTAGGTAGAATTGAATCCAGCTAGGAACCAGAACCTGTGGTTGGTTTCACTCAGCGTCAGGCGTGAGTGAAATTGCAGCTCGCCCTCCATCTCCTATTGCTGACGATCCTTCAGCTCTACCATCTCCCACCTCCTCTCCGTCCTCCAGTCAGTAACTCTTCTTGCCTGTTCACTCGATGCCAGCCCCTGTGTGCCAGCTGTTGTACTGTACTACTGTACTTCACAAGATACTATACAGTAAGATTAAAAATGTTTTATTTTTTTTTTATGTATTATTTGTGTGAAAAGTATTATAAACCTTTTACAGTATAGTACTGTAGAGCTGATTGTGCTAGTTGGGTACCTAGGCTAACTCTGTGGGACTTAGGAACAAATTGGACTTATGAATGTACTCTTGGAATGGAATTCATTTGTATATAAGGGACTTACTGTGTTTTGTTTTATTATTTTGACAATGAACACAAGATTAATCCAGCTTGGTGCCCATAGTATGAAGACCAAGATTTCATGACGAAATTGATGTTGCTGTTAAAAAGTGAACATACTTTTCTCAGGCCTGAAAATATGATCCAGGTCATTCTTGCTGATTGGATCTGCTTAACTAGTCCTTCACCAGGATGTGTAAATGTTTCTGTCTCATTCATATACCTGTGCTTGCCTTCTGGCTAACATCGTATACCTTTACACAGAGCTTTAAAAAAGCCTGTATGCCAGTACCCAGACTTAGATAGTAAATAAATTAAGGCATAGTTTGGCTCTCAGGAAGGACTATTTACTTTATCAAAGATGGATGATGAGGAAGGTGATCACAAACAAAAATAGAAGAATTAAGGAATTGATCCAAACCCAATTGAAAAAAAATTGCTTGTCCAATTATAATTATGTCAGTTCAAGTCAAGCACCTTACAAACTGACAGGGGATAACTGATGAATGGCCAGTAAGTTTGGCTTGAACAGCAGGTCTGGTTTGGGGGCAAAAGGATAGCTATCCCTGAATTTATTTTTTAATTTCAATTTTTCTTTCTGCTGTTCAAGCCATCAATCTCCTATCCCTAAATACGACCCTAAAAATAAGTACAGTATTTTTCAATGTGGACAATTAACAGTCTCTCAAACCTGTGTTGTGAGACTTAAAACATTTTTAGAAAATTTTACTATTTTTTTTTTAAATTTATGACATGCAGTCTGAATTAAGTCTGCCTACTATGCAAACACAGTTTTAAAATATTCTCCTGGCTCTCTTTTCCAACCCCATTACTGTTCTTAAGCTCCTTATGTCTAGAATTTCTGGAGTTGCTCTGTTTAGAATGTTACTCTGTTGAGTTGATAAAATACCGATAGAGATGTTTTCCCAGCATTTACCATTTCATTATTTTATCTTCATTTTAGTTTTTCAACTTTTATAATTTAAAGATATCACCCTTTATCCTACTTAGTTCTTTTACCTTGGATGTGATTTTATGTGATATCACTGTCCTTCTTTCTTATTTTGTTCTTGTTTCCTTCAGGTCCTCACTTGTCCTTGTATTGTTAATTTTAATATATCACATTGTTTGGAGTGTCATATAAACTGCACATAGTTAGATACTGGTTTGACCAATATGATAATCTTTAACGATAGGCCAGTTTGCCCTTTTTTAAATTTGTTGATATAATTAATATGTTTAGTTTTATATCTGTCAGTTTTTAAATTTCCATTTGTAAGGTCAGTAAAAAGCAGAACAGGGACTTGACATTGTGTCTCCTACTGTTCAGAATGGTTTTCTCTCTGTCTCTTTTTCTTCCATTTATATTATCTTTCAAAAAATCAAAATGCATTTTAAGTTTTATATAGTTATACTGTAGAGTAAGGATATATGACTTCGGAGTCACCAATTTCCGCATCTGGATTTTTACCCACAGACATGGGAGTCACAGTAATTCCTGAGATAAAGTGCACTGGTGCCAACCCCTGACCCAAAGAGAAGTCAGTTTTCCACGCTTTCTGTAGTTTATCATTTTTCCACTCTGACAAAAGGCTCATTTTCAGGCATAGCTTCTAAAATGTGTTTTCCTAGGTCACCAAGTTGATGATGGGGAGAGTTGCATTTCTGTTTTTAAAGTCACAATAGAAAATCTCTTCAGTTGCTTCGCTAATGTCATCTCCTCCCAACCTTTGAAATGTCCATTATTTCAGACCCAAGCCAGACTAGTGTGACCATTGACAAGTTATACACATGTACAAAACACATTTTGTCCTCTGATGGAAAGAGGATGTGTACTATTCTACCTGGTGTTTCTCTTTTCTTGGTACTGGCAAAAGGCCTAATGACCTGATACAGATCTAATTCATATAATGATGTACCACCTGTGACCTGACAAGTGCTCTGAAATACAGTACACAGAGCATCACAGACCTCGTAGTGCCCACAACAGTTCATCTAACTAACTCAGAGTTCTGTGTAGAGGGCGATTGTCCTTGCTTACCTGTGACCCAGGTACTCCCAGGGCACTTGATTAAAGGTTTACTCAGATTAAAGGTTTACTTTACTGTGAGGGTAACAGCCTAAGACTCTCAGCACCTAATGTCAAACAGTGTTCTCTCAGCAGTAGTCTGTGTATCCTACTTGTATATACATCTCTATATTTTATGTATATTCAGAAAGGGGAGTTGCTTTCAGTTCAGTTATGTATATACTAATAAAATTCTAAGCTCATAAAAGAAAAGTTAGCACAAGTGCTCAGGAAGGCATTCCTGTGGAGAGGTAAGATAACATATGGTGAATAGTGTGGTTCAGTCAACATGGATTATCTAAGTACATATTATGTACCCAGCACTGTACTAGCACCATGGAGATACAAAAAAGAAAAAAAAGTTGATTTTCTTTCAAATTTTTCAGTGGAAGATATTGATGGAAGTAAGCCTTTCTGAGTGAATACAAGAAACTTCTGTTTAAAAGATTCTGTGTTTAGGATGTGGTTATGAGTTTGTCATAGAATTCATTACATAGGACATGGCACCTTCATGCGTGTAGAAGGGTGTGGGAAGGGGATCTTTTCTGAAAGAATACTCATTCCTGAGGTGACACACCTAGAAACAAATTCTGTTTCTTAGGCAGACAGCAAGGACTTTAAGGAACAGCCCTTGGTATGCACAATAGGGAAATCTTTGTTTCTTTATCTGAAAGAAACTAATGTTATCATGATGTCTAAACAGGAGCTCCTGCAGGCTGTTTCTGGAGAGAGAATATCTGGAGTGATGGTTATAGGATAGATTTGAGTTATAGGATAGATAACTTGAGATTTTTGTGTATCAACCTTTTATCAACCAACTCTCAAAAAGTATTAAAATCTTATATTCCCTTAGGGTTTGGTGAAGTCTTTGAAATATTCCACTCTGCCTCAGCAATGTTAAAGGAGTCTAGGGTAGGATTTTGTTTGCTTTTCTTTTTACTTACATTATCACTGCAGAGACAAAGAGCATTCTAGAACCAGAATGGAGGTGGCCATAATATTTGAAGTAAGAGAAACTCTAGGGTCAGGCTTTTCTTATTTTTTTGGAGAATTTTCTTCCCAGGAATACAAGCTGGAGATTATGAATTAAATTTTCTTAATCAGATACACACATATACACACACTCACAAACACACAATAGGGGACAAAACAAAATGAGTCTGGTCCTCACCGCTCATGACTTATTCTGAGGGACACATGGTAAATAAATAAGTCAACAGATACAGTTTATATAATTGTAAATTGAAATGATGCTACAACGGAAAAGGTCAGAGAACAATGCAAATCAGCCTAATTTGAGGGGATCAAGGAATTATTTTCAGAGAAAATGACATTTCAGCTGAGCCTTGACAGATGAGTAGGATTTTAACCAGGCAGAGAAATAGAGGGAAGAATATTCCTGAAAGAGAAAACAACCCGTGTGAAGCATCTGAGGTGGGAAATGTGGCCTGCATTTGTATAGCTGAGGAAGCCCCATGGCCGGGCCATGCTCTCTCTCCTAGCTTTGGGTAGTTGCTGGCAGTCCTTGGCATTCCTTGACCAATATCTGCGTAACTCCATCGTTGCCTGTCTTCCCTCTGTGTGTCTGTCTCTGTGTCTCTTCTCTTCTTATAAGGATACCAGTCATATTGGAATAAGGTCCTGCTCTGCTCCAGGATGACCTAACCTTCATTTGCACCTTAATTACATTTACAAAGACTCTGTTTACAAATAAGATCACATTCCCAGGTACCAAGGGATTAGTGCTTCAGCGTATGTTTTGGGGAACACAATTCAACCCACAGCAGTAGGGTCTGTAAACTCTGCTGAGGAGTGATTGTTTTGCTCACTGAGAAACCATTAAAATGGTTTAAGCAGAGGATTAACATGATCTGACTTATTGTCTACTGTATAATTCCACTTATAGGACATGTTAGAAAGGGCAAAAGTATAGGGGCAAAAATTAGTCTGCTAGTTGCCAGGGGTTAAGGAGATCAACCACAAAGGGGCCATAGATGATTTGGGGGATGGATGGAAATACCTGATATCTTGACTGTAATATAATTATGTAAACATCTATGGATGTGTACACCTGAAATGGGAAAATTTTACTGTACATAAATGATACTCAACATCAAACAAGCAGTGAGAATGGACTCACATTGGACTCTTCTGTGGTGGTCTAGTTGAGACAAAGTTGTTGCTTAGATTAGGGTGGTCATAAACTCTCTTGTTGTTCTACTTCACTGCTGTGCAGAGTCTGCTTGGAATCAGTTATTAATTTGTCAGCTCCTTACCATTCTGGCAGCTTGCTGAAAAGAGCTTTTAGTGACAAGAGAAGTGAAGGAAGAGGCTCAGAACCTGGGGCACCTGCCAGAGGAGGGCCTGAGTAGAGGTCCGTGGGCCTTGATGTCAACAGAAGACAAGAATTAAAAGCTTTCCCAAGAGTTTTTACTGCTCAGAATAATTAAGGAGAAGGAAAACACAGATGCCTAAGAAGGAAAGTAGCTGAATGAAGTGTCTCACTGTTCCATGTGAGTTGAAGGTCAGTCTGTTGGGATGTGTTGAGGAGAAACCAGAGGCCGGGAGCATTAGGAATACTCCCCCACCCCAAAGAGGTTGCCAAGGCTTAGCTGCAGAAACTTGCTCTCCCTCAGCTCTGCTTTGCAGTTTAAATTCCCCAAGAAAGACTTTAGCGCTGATCTAGAAGTGTTTCATTGACAATAAGAAGAAACTTGCAAAAACAAGGTGCTCTGGAAAAAGTGAATATATGTATTTTTTTTCTTTAACAGTCACATTTTTCTTTTTTTGCGGTTCACGGGCCTCTCACTGTTGTGGCCTCTCCCGTTGTGGAGCACAGGTTACGGACGCGCAGGCTCAGTGGCCGTGATTCACGGACCCAGCTGCTCCGCGGCATGTGGGATCTTCCCAGACCGGGGCATGAACCCGTGTCCCCTGCATCGGCAGGCGGACTCTCAACCACTGCGCCACCAGGGAAGCCCTTAACAGTCACTTTATTTATTTATTTATTTTTGCTTATTTATTTATTTTGTCTGCTCCCGATCTTCATTGCAGTGCACAGGATCTTTACTTGCGGCATGTGGATTTCTTTTTTTTTTTTTATATCTTTATTGGAGTATAATTGCTTTACAATGGTGTGTTAGTTTCTCCTTTATAACAAAGTGAATCAGTTATACATACACATATGTTCCCATATCTCTTCCCTCTTGCGTCTCCCTCCCTCCCACCCTCCCTATCCCACCCCTCTAGGTGGTCACAAAGCACCAAGCTGATCTCCCTGTGCTATGCGGCTGCTTCCCACTAGCTATCTATTTTACGTTTGGTAATGTATATATGTCCAGGCCACTCTCTCGCTTTGTCACAGCTTACCCTTCCCCCTCCCCATATCTTCAAGTTCATTCTCTACGAGGTCTGTGTCTTTATTCCTGTCTTACCCCTAGGTTCTTCATGACATATTTTTTTTCTTAAATTCCATATATATGTGTTAGCATACGGTATTTGTCTTTTCTCTTTCTGACTTATTTAACTCTGTGTGACAGACTCTAGGTCCATCCACCTCATTACAAATAGCTCAATTTCGTTCCTTTTTATGGCTGAGTAGTATTCCATTGTATATATGTGCCACATCTTCTTTATCCATTCATCTGACGATGGACACTTAGGTTGTTTCCATCTCCTGGCGATTGTAAATAGAGCTGCAATGAACATGTTGGTACATGACTCTTTTTGAATTATGGTTTTCTCAGGGTATATGCCCAGTAGTGGGATTGCTGGGTCATATGGTAGTTCTATTTGCAGTTTTTTTAAGGAACCTCCATACTGTTCTCCATAATGGCTGTACCAATTCACATTCCCACCAGCAGTGCAAGAGTGTTCCCTCTTCTCCACACCCTCTCCAGCATTTATTCTTTCTAGATTTTTTGATGATGGCCGTTCTAACTGGTGTGAGATGATATCTCATTGTAGTTTTGATTTGCATTTCTCTAATGATTAATGATGTTGAGCATTCTTTCATGTGTTTGTCGGCAGTCTGTATATCTTTTTCGGAGAAATATCTATTTAGGTCTTCTGCCCATGTTTGGATTGGGTTTTTTGTTTTTTTGTTATTGAGCTGCATGAGCTGCTTATAAATTTTGGAGATTAATCCTTTGTCAGTTGCTTCTTTTGCAAATATTTTCTCCCATTCTGAGGGTTGTCTTTTGATCTTGTTTATGGTTTCCTTTGCTGTGCAAAAGCTTTGAAGTTTCATTAGGTCCCATTTGTTTATTTTTATTTCCATTTCTCTGGGAGGTGGGTCCAAAAGGATCTTGCTGTGATTTATGTCATAGAGTGTTCTGCCTATGTTTTCCTCTAAGAGTTTTATAGTGTTTGGCCTTACATTTAGGTCTTTAATCCATTTGGAGCTTATTTTTGAGTATGGTGCTAGGGAGTGATCTAATCTCATACTTTTACATGTACCTGTCCAGTTGTCCCAGCACCACTTATTGAAGAGGCTGTCCTTTCTCCACTGTACATTCCTGCCTCCTTTATCAAAAATAAGGTGACCATATGTGCGTGGGTTTATCTCTGGGCTTTCTACCCTGTTCCATTGATCTATATTTCTGTTTTTGTGCCAGTACCATCCTGTCTTGATTACTGTAGCTTTGTAGTATAGTCTGAAGTCAGGGAGCCTGATTCCTCCACCTCCGTTTTTCGTTCTCAGGATTGCTCTGGCTATTCGGGGTCTTTTCTGTTTCCATACAAATTTGAAATTTTTTGTTCTAGTTCTGTGAAAAATGCCATTGGTAGTTTGATGGGGATTGCATTGAATCCCCATCAAATGTAGATTGCTTTGGGTAATAGAGTCATTTTCACAATGTTGATTCTTCCAATCCAAGAACATGGTATATCTCTCCATCTATTTGTATCATCTTGAATTTCTTTCATCAGTGTTTTATAATTTTCTGCCTACAGGTCTTTTATCTCCTTAGGTAAGTTTATTCCTAGATATTTTATTCTTTTTGTTGCAATGGTAAATGGGAGTGTTTTCTTGATATCACTTTCAGAGTTTTCATCATTAGTGTATAGGAATGCCAGAGATTTCTGTGCATTAATTTTGTATCCTACTACTTTACCAAATTCATTGATTAACTCTAGTAGTTTTCTGGTCACATCTTTAGGATTCTCTATGTATAGTATCATGTCATCTGCAAAGAGTGACAGCTTTACTTCTTCTTTTCCGATTTGGATTTCTTTTATTTCCTTTTCTTCTCTGATTGCTGTGGCTAAAACTTCCAAAACTATGTTGAATATGAGTGGTGAGAGTGGGCAACCTTGTCTTTTTCCTGATCTTAGTGGAAATACTTTCAGTTTTTCACCACTGAGGACAATGTTGGCTGTGGGTTTGTCATATATCGCCTTTATTATGTTGAGGAAAGTTCCCTCTATGCCTACTTTCTGCACGGTTTTTATCATAAACGTTTGTTGAATTTTGTCAAAATCTTTCTCTGCATCTATTGAGATGATCATATGTTTTTTCTCCTTCAGTTTGTTAATATGGTATATCATGTTGATTGATTTGTGTATATTGAAGAATCCTTGCATTCCTGGAATAAACCCCAGTTGATCATGGTGTATGATCCTTTTAATGTTCTGTTGGATTCTGTTTGCTAGTATTTTGTTGAGGATTTCTGCATCTATGTTCATCAGTGATATTGGCCTGTAGTTTTCTTTCTTTGTGACATCCTTGTCTGGTTTTGGTATCAGGTTGATGGTGGCCTCGTAGAATGAGTTTGGGAGTGTTCCTCCCTCCGCTATATTTGGGAAGAGTTTGAGAAGGATAGGTGTTAGCTCTTCTCTAAATGTTTGATAGAATTCTCCTGTGAAGCCATCTGGTCCTGGGCTTTTGTTTGTTGGAAGATTTTTAATCACAGTTTCAATTTCAGTGCTTGTGATTGGCCTGTTCATATTTTCTATTTCTTCCTGATTCAGTCTTGGCAGGTTGTGAATTTCTAAGAATTTGTCCATTTCTTCCAGGTTGTCCATTTTATTGGCATAGAGTTGCTTGTAGTAATCTCTCATGATCCTTTGTATTTCTGCAGTGTCAGTTGTTACTTCTCTTTTTTGATTTCTAATTCAATTGATTTGAGTCTTCTCCCTTTTTTTCTTTATGAGTCTGGCTAATGGTTTATCAATTTTGTTTATATTCTCAAAGAACCAGCTTTTAGTTTTATTGATCTTTGCTATTGTTTCCTTCATTTCTTTTTTATTTATTTCTGATGTGATCTTTATGATTTCTTTCCTTCTGCTAACTTTGGGGGTTTCTTGTTCTTCTTTCTCTAATTGCTTTAGGTTCAAGGTTAGGTTGTTTATTCGAGATGTTTCCTGTTTCTTAAGGTAGGATTGTATTGCTATAATTTCCCTCTTAGAACTGCTTTTGCTGCATCCCATAGGTTTTGGGTTGTCGTGTCTACATTGTCATTTGTTTCTAGGTATTTTTTAATTTCCTCTTTGATTTCTTCAGTGATCACTTCATTATTAAGTAGTGTATTGTTTAGCCTCCATGTGTTTGTATTTTTTACAGATCTTTTCCTGTAGTTGATATCTAGTCGCATAGTGTTCTTGTCGGAAAAGATACTTGATACAATTTCAATTTTCTTAAATTTACCAAGGCTTGATTTGTGACCCAAGATATGATCCATCCTGCAGAATGTTCCATGAGCACTTGAGAAAAATGTGTATTCTGTTGTTTTTGGATGGAATGTCCTCTAAGTATCAATTAAGTCCATCTTGTTTAATGTATCATTTAAAGCTTGTGTTTCCTTATTTATTTTCATTTTGGATGATCTGTCCATTGGTGAAAGTGGGGTGTTACAGTTCCCTATGAATGTGTTATTGTTGATTTCCCCTTTTATGGTTGTTAGTATTTGCCTTATATATTGAGGCGCTCCTATGTTGGGTGCATAAATATTTACAGTTGTTATATCTTCTTCTTGGATCGATTCCTTGATCATTATGTAGTGTCCTTCTTTGTCTCTTCTAATAGTCTTTATTTTAAAGTCTATTTTGTCTGATCTGAGAATTGCTACTCCAACTTTCCTTTGGTTTCCATTTGCATGGAATATCTTTTTCCATCCCCTTACCTTCAGTCTGTATGTGTCTCTAAGTCTGAAGTGGGTCTCTTGTAGACAGCATATATATGGGTCTTGTTTTTGTATCCATTCAGCCAATCTGTGTCTTTTGGTGGGAGCATTTAGTCCATTTACATTTAAGATAATTATCGATATGTATGTTCCTATTCCCATTTTCTTAATTGTTTTGGGTTCGTTATTGTAGGTCTTTTCCTTCTCTTGTGTTTCTTGCTTAGAGAAGTTCCTTTAGCATTTGTCGTAAAACCGGTTTGGGTGCTGAACTCTCTCAGCTTTTGCTTGTCTGTAAAGGTTTTAATTTCTCCATCAAATCTGAATGAGATCCTTGCTGGGTAGAGTAATCTTGGTTGCAGGTTTTTGTCCTTCATCACTTTAAATATGTCCTGCCAGTCCCTTCTGGCTTGCAGAGTTTCTGCTGAAAGATCAGTTGTTAACCTTATGGGGATTCCCTTGTGTGTTATTTTTCCCTTTCTGCTTTTAATACGTTTTCTTTGTATTTAAGTTTTGACAGTTTGGTTAATTTGTGTCTTGGTGTATTTCTCCTTGGATTTATCCTGTATGGGACTCTCTGTTCTTCCTGGACTTCATTAACTATTTCCTTTCCCATATTAGGGAAGTTTTCAACTATAATCTCTTCCAATATTTTCTCAGTTCCTTTCTCTTTCTCTGCTTCTTCTGGAACCCCTATAATGCGAATGTTGGTGCGTTTAATGTTGTCCCAGAGGTCTCTGAGACTGTTCTCAATTCTTTTCATTCTTTTTTCTTTATTCTGCTCTGCAGTAGTTATTTCCACTTTTATCTTCTAGGTCACTTATCTCTTCTTCTGCCTCAGTTATTCTGCTGTTGATCCCATCTAGAGTATTTTTAATTTCATTTATTGTGTTGTTCATCGTTGCTTGTTTCATCTTTAGTTCTTCTAGGTCCTTGTTAAATGTTTCTTGCATTTTCTCTATTCTATTTCCAAGATTTTGGATCATCTTTATTACCATTATTCTGAATTCTTTTTCAGGTAGACTGCCTATTTCCTCTTCATTTGTTAGGTCTGGTGGGTTTTTATCTTGCTCCTTCATCTGCTGTGTGTTCTGTCTTCTTATTTTGCTTATCTTACTGTGTTTGGGGTGTCCTTTTTGCAGGCTGCAGGTTAGTGGTTCCCGTTGTTTTTGGTGTCTGTCCCCAGTGGCTAAAGTTGGTTCAGTGGGTTGTGTAGGCTTCCTGGTGGAGGCGACTAGTGCCTGTGTTCTGGTGGATGAGTCTGGATCTTGTCTTTCTGGTGTGCAGGTCCACTTCTGGTGGTGTGTTTTGGGGTGTCTGTGGACTTATTATGATTTTAGGCAGCCTCTCTGCTAATGGGTGGGCTTGTGTTCCTGTCTTGCTAGTTGTTTGGCATAGGGTGTCCAGCAGTGTAGTTTGCTGGTCATTGAGTGAAGCTCAGTGCTGGTGTTGAGATGGAGATCTCTGGGAGATTTTTGCTGTTTGATATTATGTGGAGCTGGGAGGTCTCTTGTGGACCAGTGTCCTGAAGTTGGCTCTCCCACCTCAGAGGCACAGCACTGACTCCTGGCTGCAGCACCAAGAGCCTTTCATCCACATGGCTCAGAATAAAAGGGAGAAAAAGAAGAAAGGAAGGAAGGAAGGAAGGAAGGAAGGGAGGAAGAGAGGGAGAGAGGAAGGAGAGAAGGAAGGAGGGAAGGAAGGAAAGAAAGAAAGAAGATAAAATAAAGTAAAAAAATAAAATAAAGTTATTAAAATAATTATTTAGAAAAAATTAAAAAAAAAAAAAAACATGGACAGATAGAACCCACTACAAATGGTGGAAGCAAAGCTATACAGACAAAATCTCACACAGAAGCATACACATACACACTCACAAAAAGAGGAAAAGGGGAAAAAATAATAAGTCTTGCTCTCAAAGTCCATCTCCTAAATTTGGCATAATTCCTTGTCTATTCATGTATTCCACAGATGCAGGGTACGTCAAGTTGATTGTGGAGCTTTAATCCGCTGCTTCTGAAGCTGCTGGCAGAGATTTCCCTTTCTCTTCTTTGTTCTTACAGCTCCCGGGGCTCAGCTTTGGTTTTGGCCCCACCTTTGCGTGTAGGTCGCCGGAGGGCGTCTGTTCTTCGCTGAGACAGGACAGGGTTAAAGGATCTGCTGGTTCAGGGACTCTGGCTCACTCATGCCAGGGGCAAGGGAGGGGCACGGAGTGTGGGGGCGAGCCTGCGGCGGCAGATGCCCACGTGATGTTGCACCAGCCTGAGGCGCGCCTTGCATTCTCCCGGGGAAGTTGTCCCGGGATCCCGGGACCCTGGCAGTCGCGGGCTGCACAGGCTCCCCGGAAGGGGGATGTAGATAGTGACACACAGGCTTCTTGGTGGCGGCAGCAGCAGCCTTAGCGTCTCATACCCGTCTCTGGGGTCCGCGCTTTTAGCCGCGGCTCACGCCAGTCTCTGGAGCTCCTTTAAGCAGCGCTGTTAATCCCCTCTCCTCGCGCACCAGGAAACAGAGGGAAGAAAAAGTCTCTTGCCTCTTCGGCAGGTCCAGACTTTTCCCCGGACTCCCTCCTGGCTAGCCATGGCGCACTAACCCCCTGCAGGCTGTGTTCATGCCGCCAACCCCAGTCCTCTCCCTGCGCTCCGGCCGAAGCCGGAGCCTCTGTTCCCAGCCGCGCCCGCCCCGGCGGGTGAGCAGATGAGCCTCTCGGGCTGGTGAGTGCTGGTCGGCACCGATCCTCTGTGCGGGAATCTCTCCGCTTTGCCCTCCGCACCCCGGTGTCTGCGCTCTCCTCTGAGGCTCCAAAGCTTACCCCCTCCGCCACCCGCAGTCTCCGCCCACGAAGGGGCTTCCTATTGTGTGGAAACCTTTCCTCCTTCACGGCTCCCTCCCACTGGTGCAGGTCCCATCCCTATCCTTTTGTCTCTGTTTATTCTTTTTTCTTTTGCCCTACCCAGGTACCTGGGGACTTTCTTGCCTTTTGGGAGGTCTGAGGTCTTCTGCCAGCGTTCAGTAGGTGTTTTGTAGGAGTTGTTCCATGTGTAGATATATTTCTGGTGTATCTGTGGGCAGGAAGGTGATCTCAGCATCTTACCCTTCCTCCATCTTCCCCTCCGTCCAGTCACTTTTGTTATTGGTGTATTTTAGTTGGGACAAGGAAGACTTTTATAACTTAGTTTTGTTAAATAACGAATACTTTTTTTTTTCTACTTGCAGTCTTTTTGTAGGAGAAATAATCAGTTAACATGTTTTCAAGCTCTTTTACTGCCATTGATGCATGGAATAAGCTAAACTCTAATAAATCTTAGAGGGAACTGTGTTGGACCCGTGCAATGGAATATCATTTTGAAAGCTATTTCTATAAAGAGAAAATGTACCACAGATACCTTAAAAGTCACACAAACTCTAGACCTTGACACAGTAAAAATCCAGAGTTTAATTTTAGCCCTATGAATTAATAGTTATGTGATCTTGTGCAAATTAGTATGTCTCTCTTAGATCAGATATCCTCCTCTGTAATATATCATATGCAATATATATATATATATGTGCGTATATGTATTATCTACTTAGTAAATTTGGATATTGAAATTATTCTAGGTAGAACATTGTAATTTATTTTTCACTTCATTAATTCTTACTCCCCTTTGCTTTTCCCCATAGCACTTGTTATATAGCATATATCTTATTTCTTTTCTGTTTCTCTCCACAGTACGATGTAAAACCATGAGAATAGCTTGTTTTATTTACTTCTGTAACCTCAGTGCCTAGATCAGTGGCTGGCAGGTGACAAAAAATAATTGTTCAATTAATGAACAAATGAACAAATGATTCTTAATAATAATACTCGTCTCTTCCCTTGATCAGCAGTATATAAGTTTAAAAAGTGTGAAGTTTCTCAGGAGCATGATTTCCTAGCTGTTCCTTGGATACAATCAAAGTCTTTGCCTTAGGTACAAGTGAAAATAAAGGCTTCACAACCTTAAATTGGATGAAAACTCCTTTCCTTGCCCAATCAGGTGAAAATAACAGAAATCCAGTGTATTAGTAGCTGGGAAGAAGGAGCAAAGCATAGGAGAGCATCCTGACCCCAGTGTTTGTTCAGCTTCTGTACTTTGGACATTGCTTAACCCTCCAAATATAGAGCTATTCATGAATAATGGAATGGAATATGAGAAAAAACTTTTATTTTTACTCTTGTTCACCCTAAGAAGGAAATGTTCTCAGTATAAGGCAGAGTGAAAGGCTCTCTTGATTTTGAATTCTGGCTCAGATATCAACGGTCCTGTCTCTGAAGCAAAAAATAGACAGCTTTGTTCATTCATTCCTTTGATTGATCTAATCTAAAATTTCTCTGAGTTGTGTGAGTTTGGCATTGCTGGAAATCCTTTCCGTTCCTTCAAACATGGCCATGTTTTATTGGCA
Organism: Grampus griseus; assembly: GCF_964374135.1. Classification (NCBI taxonomy): domain Eukaryota; kingdom Metazoa; phylum Chordata; class Mammalia; order Artiodactyla; family Delphinidae; genus Grampus; species Grampus griseus. The sequence continues at coordinate 92,168,022 of NC_139002.1, read as the reverse complement.
TATTTAATTCCACGGCACCTAATGAAGCTGTTGCTGGAGAATTTTAGAGGCAAAAGTCTCCTCTGGAAGAAAGTTAATTCAGGGGAGGATGCACATATTTCTGGTAATTATCACATCATTAAAACAGCTGAGTGAGCTGCTAAAGGGAAGCTATGGATTTAACTCTCTGATTCTCCAGGATGAAAACCTCTCTGTGCTTATTCATCATTATTAGAGTAAACAGAGTGTGGCCTCAACCTTCTCAAGGCTGAGCTGGGCTTGCATCTTCTAGAGTTCACTGCTGGGCAATGCTCTCATAATTCCTTCTGAGAATCATGTTATGAAAAGGACAATGGAAAAGGACTAAATACCTATTTGTAGCAAGATCACAAAATGGGAGACATCTATCCACAGAAGTATTCTTTATTTGTGGTTGGAAAAGTAATTGAGGGACTTCCCTCATGGTGCAGTGGTTGAGAATCTGCCTCCCAATGCAGGGGACATGGGTTCGATCCCTGGTCCAGGAAGATCCCACGTGCCACAGAGCAACTAAGCCCATGTGCCACAACTACTGAGCCTGTGCTTTGAAGCCCGAGAGCTACAACTGCTGAGCCCATGTGCCACGACTACTGATACTGGGTGCCACAACTACTGAAGCCTGCATGTCTAGAGCCTATGCTCCACAACAAAAGAAGCCACCACAATGAGAAGCCCACGCACCACAACAAAAAGTAGCCCCGGCTCACCGCAATTAGAGAAAGCCCATGCGCAGCAATGAAGACCCAACACAGCCAAAAGAGAAAAAACAAAAAAGAAAAGTAATGGAGCTCAGTCCTGCTTCTCTTTTTCCTCCTTCTTTTCTAGTAGTTACACAATATATATTATATGCTAATTTAGAAAGACATGTTTTTCCCATTCTCATAGCACTCCCACTACCAAGGCTTTTTTTCTGAGTAGAGCCACTTGAGTCATCTACACAATTTTTCAGAAAACATCATCTTCACTCCTACCTAAAGTGATTTGAGACAGAGAAATATGTGAAGCCCTTGTATGATTTCTCCTATTTTTTAGGAAAAACTGTCCTGATGTGAATGGTATGAGTTAATAGTCTCTTTTTTTTTCTGTAATAAGATATGTTTGTGGGTTATTTAAGATCCTTTTTCTTTCTATGTAAGTGGTTTTCCATCTACAGCTTGCCCTCCTCTCTCTGAAAATGTAGATTGTATTTGCATGCTAGCTACAGATTCTTGAATGTTTTAAAGAGGAAGAGCCTCACGTTTCTAGTTCCATTTTATTAGAACCACTCCAAGGGGATGTTCCAGGAGAAGGAAGAATGTGCAAGGTTTTTCGTATTATTTTCAGTTCCCTGCCTTGCCCTAGTATAGAAATACAGCTATGGCTCTTCTGAGTATTTAGTACCTTCTTAAAGGACTATTTCAATGGCCAATTTCCCTAATGTATTCAGTTGTACTATTGATTTTAAATGTGCAACAGGACCTGCCCAAGAATTTTACTTCCCGCTTTAACACTTGCTATTTTTTTCTCAAATTTAAATAACATCAGTAAATTCAGACCGCTGTCCTAAAATACATCTGCATGCCCTCACTGACGTAAATCCCTAAAAATTGTATAAAAATGTCTTTTAGTAACAAGTTATTATTACAACATCACTTTTATTGACTGCAGGTAAAATAATTTATTTTTATAGTGTAATAGCAAAGAAAAATGAGTATTTTTAATTCTCATAGAACTGGGGGACTCCTGAAATGTTCCTTCTCTATTAGCCATTAGAAAAAAAAGTAGATAAAAATCAATTTAGAGCAGGAATTAGCAGTTTAAGTGCTAATATTTGCTCTGGCTTAAAAAGCTAGATTATTGTTCTAGTCTATTATCCCACATGATGACATTCATTTAGCCCCAAGTCACTTACGATTTCCCCACTTTACTAAAATAAGTTGTTCCTGGTCATGTGGCAGATTGTACACTAGACCTTGAGTCAGAAAATGTCCATCAAAGCTTTGCTCTGCCAGGTGCTGGCTGTGTGGCTTTATCCTGGCTTCCTCATCTATAAAATGGAAATAATCTCCTTCTTTTCATGGTAAATAACTTGTTCCGGGTTCCCTAGGACTTTCACTAGTTTTAGCCCTGGAAGTCCCACTGAGGGGTCTGATTCCTCTCAGTCCCAGGCAAACCAGTCTGGTTGTTTACCCTACATTTTGCCTTGCTTCACAGACTTGTAGTAGGGTAAACACACACACACACACACACAAACAAACAAGCAAACAAACAAAAAAAAAAAACACTTTTTGAGCAAGAATAGTCTCTACACATGCAAGCAATTAAAGACATATTTACCATTGTAAAGTATTTTGATGAAACTTTATGGGCCTCCAAGTTGATATTCTAACATAAGCCAAGTATGTCTTCTATAACGTCACATTATCCAAACAAAGACTCAAAAGAGCTCTGGGCGCAGACAAAATTCTGGGGTAAGAAAAATAGTTTCAACTATGGTCAGTGACACGTGTGTGTACCCTCCATTGCTTTTCATCTTAGATTCTCCTTGCTGTGGAGGTTGAGATTCCTTGTAGATAGCCAGACCTGGGTTGCAATTTCTGGCCCCCATTTCCCATGAGAAATTTACTGAAACTTTATAAATAGTAGCATCTTATTTGTAAAATTTAGGCTTCTTTAAAGATTATATAAGACACTGTCTCTTAAGTGTTTAGTACAGTGCTAGCTTCATAAGATTAGATTTTTCTAAAAGATATCTACTTATTATTATTATCACTAATAATTGGGAGATCAGTAAGTCAGTAAGCAACAGCCGTAGGACTTCAGCTGTGAAACTTGCAGCCCAAGGAAGGCATCAAGTAATAGAAAATGAAAAAAAAGAAAGTAATTGCTGGACATTGAAAACAAGTTATGTTTTCAAAGCTAAGTTAGGAAACAGGTTGAAAGAAGTGGAGTGAGTAGGTATTAAACTAGGTATTAAAAATGAGTCCAGGGATTCAGTTAAGAGATAGTTCAATAGCTCCGTTGCTAGTCACTGAATGGTTTGCTTGCTGTTTCAGTTGAATTCCACTGAACAATGGTACATGAATTCCTGTTCCCTAAAGAAACTATGGAACTCTAAGTCTACAAAACACTTTCACGTGCATTGTTTTACTTGGTCTCCAAAAAAATTATGCGAGTTATGCATTACTTTCAAATGCAAAATTGAGGGTCTCAGAGATTAATGAGCCACCAGGGTGATTTAGCTAGCAAATGGTGAGTCTGGACTGAGACCTAGGCCTTGTGACTCTGTAACTACTGTGTGCCCCACTGTGTCACAGGGAACATTGTCATCAATTTGCATCACAGGCCCAGTTTCTCTGGCATGCTAGAAATATACCCATGCTGCACAGTATTTCTATAATAACCAGCTTTCCGCTGTCTTGAAGGTCAGGGTAGCAGCAACTACTGCTTTTTCTTTCTTAAAATAGCACATTTTATATGTAGTTAATTGCTAGTGCAAATCACAACAACAAAAAATAAACGAGATCAAGTTTGCAGAATCAGCTTAATAATTTATACAGAACTGAACGACCCAATTGGCTACAGAATATCAAAGCATTTAACCTTTGTATTTATCTGACCCGTATCAAAAGATGAATGGTATATTTGTTCAGTTTTATTCAGTTCTGAAGAAATCCTAATCTGCAAGTTTCAGATGAACATAAAAAAATTAATACTCTGATGAATAAAGGTATAAACTCCCATCAGATAAATTTCCATGAAGTTGTAGTGATGATGATGATGGTGATAATGATGTTAACAACAATAGTAACAAATAAGCCATAGACATTGATATATAGTTTACAAGTCAATTTCAACCATTTTCTTTTGTTTGATACCTGTGAAATAGAACAGATAAGTGTTTTATTCATAGCTTATACAAGTAAATTCCCTATGCCCCAGAAAGGTCAAATCACTCCTTCAAGCCAGTAACAACCAGAGGGAGAACTAAAATACTGAGCTTCTAGCTGTCCATTTCATGCTATTTCCATGATATCTTTCCTTCCTTCCAGTTCCAATATTTTTGATCCTACCATCTGATGAAGCAGGAACATCCAAGTCGCATTTGGCAACTTTATCTTTCATTCCCAAGAGTCAACCTGTTACTGTATTTGCAGTATGTTCATTGGCTCTCTCCAAGGTGGCGATGGCATCCGTAGCCATAGCCGTGTGAAGACAGCAGTGGGAAGGGGGCTAGTCATTCTTGGGGGAGGAGTAAACTCTTAATGAAGTGATCACCCTTTGTCTATTTCCTGATTTCTCTCGATAATATGATTTTGCAGGCCTTCTTTAACAGCATAGTCTTTGCAAGAATCTGGCCAATACAGTACCTTAAAAACAGTTGTTAAATCTCTTTTGGAGAACTTCTCAGGCAAAGCATTGTTTCCCAGCAAGTTCCCTTCTGGCGACATCCTTTGTTGCCAAACCAACTCCACTTTCTTGGTCTCTTTACATGAAATTATCCAAGGGCTTTGCCTGTATAAAAGCAGTCTGAGTTCAGTATTTGAATGCCTGGTGAATTTTCCCTACTTATTTTAAAGTACTATGTTCTAAATGAGTTTTCTTATCTAAATAGTGGGGAAACGTAGATTGATTATAAAGGCAAGCAGAAGACACAAAGTTCATCTAAAGGACAAAATATTCCCAAGACTCCAGGGGCTAGAAAGGCAATCTAGGTGACTAAGGAACATCAAGTGTGTACTGGGATTGTATTAGTTTCCCAGGACTGCTGTAACAAAGTGCCAAACACTAGGTGGCTTAAAATAACAGATATGTATTATTTCACAGGTCCAGAGGCTAGAAGTCCAAAATCAAGTTTTCTGCAGAGCATGCTCTCTCTGACAGGTCTAGGGGAAAAGCTTTCTTTGCCTCCTCTAGCTTCTGTTGTTGGCTGACAGTCCTTGGCATTCTTTGGCTTATAGGTGCATCACTCCTACTACATAGCTGCCTTCCTCCTGTGTGTCTTCACATTGTCTTCTCTCTTTGCAAGTCTGTCTCTGTGACGAAATTTCCCCCTTTTTTTATTGAATTGGGGCCCACTCTAATGACATCATTTAAATTTACTTACCTTTGTTAAATAACATCACATTTTGAGGTACTGGGGATTAGGAGTTCAATATATCTTTTTTGGAGGGACAGAATATAACCCATAAAACGATAAATTGGAACATACATACTATCTCCAAAAGGGTGGCAGTCATTCAGCTCCAGCCTATTGCTCTAATTTTAAATCTTCTTATTCTTTAAGGGAAACTGGAAATCTGAACATTTTATGGAAAATATCTGCAAGTTATTCTTCCTGTTTTGTGCTAATCAAACTAAGCATGTGTTAAGGTCCAAGACTTCATCGAGTCCCCAGATTCTCTGGTTGTCCTAATCCATTGCCCCAGTGGGCTGAAAACTTTGCTTATGGCAACACAGCTGTTAGTGTAAGAGCAAGGCTCACAGTCTCCTGCTCCTAATTTTGTTTTCTTTGGACAAAAAGCAGGGATTGATTAGAGACAATCTTTGTTAGTGATCAAACAGCCTTCCTTTCTGCATTCAGTTACATCAAGTCCTAACTGTTTAGAAAAATCTTCCTTCAACTTCCCAATTTTTGCCAGATAATGATATACAAAGTGAAAGAGGAAGGTCTGTTCAAAAAATTATATACAGATGCATATAGATATTGATTGATTATATAATTGATATATATATAATCAACACAAAACATATTTAGCTTTTTAAATAGCTACCTGAATCAAATAAATAAAAAGAGTTTTCTTTTTCTTTTTTTTTGCTATTTTGATGTATCCTTTCTCTTTCTCTGTCTTTTAAAACTTGGAACCATATTGTGGATGAAGAATTAAATTGCGCTTTCTGTTGAGATTTTCTCCTTTATAAAAATAATTTAATTGAAGAAGAAATAAGTACGTAAGGCACGTTATAAAGAGGCAAAAATGATACCCAGAATATACTGTGGGTATGTGAAGAGGATTTGGGAGTGATGGGGGAAGCTATAAAAAAGTTTATGAATCTCTCATAATCCCTCCCTTAAGAAAGAAATTTGGGCTGAAAAATCTAACAATAAGAAAATTTACAATCTAGCTAGATGAGAAGGTAGCCTCCAAATCCCAAATACAAGTAGATGAGGACAAACCATTGACAGCTACAAAACCCCTGTGGAGTTCTCATTGGTATAGGAGGAAGGAAGGGGTCATAATAGCATCTCCACTAATGGCCCTGAGAATAGGGAAACCACTTGAAATCAGCCAAGAGCCAGTCTGAGAACAGCAGCTAAAACTGAGGGGAGGATCTGCAGGATATATGTATGAGTGAGTACAGCAATCAGGATGGAAGCAGTCTGGGCTGTAAGTTCTGAAAATTCAAAATATCAAAGTAGCTCTCACTAGAATCAATCTGTTATCCAATCGTGTGCATTTGCACTAAGTTTTCTATGCACTTGCAAGGCAGGGGTTGAGGTGAGAGAGATAAGCAGGGGCCAGTTAATGTAGGGCTTTGTCAGCCACTTAAAGAGTTAAGATCTCATTCCAAATGTGATGGGACAACATTAGAAGATTTTAGGTGAGGAGTAATGTTTGTATAGTAACCTCACTCTAACTACTGTGTGTAATATGGATTTAGGGAAGGCAAAGTGGAAGAAAGGCATATGAGACAAACATCTCTGGAAAAGGCTGGTGGCTTGGATTGGATTGGAGTGCCATCACTGGAGTGAGAAGAAAATGGCTTATTTTTAGTGAGTTTTGGGGACTTAGGCAATAGAACTTGCTGATTGATTGGAAATGGAGTACAGTTAAGTCTCCTACATACGAACCTTCAAGTTGCAAACTTTCAAAGATGCGAACGTGCCTGCCAGCCCCTGTATGCCAGCTGTTGTACTGGACTACTGTATTTTCAAGGTACTGTACTGTAAGATTAAAAATGTTTCCTTTATTTATTTAATTAATTAATTAATTAATTTTTTTGCGGTACGCGGCCCGCTCACTGTTGTGGCCTCTCCCGTTGCGGAGCACAGGCTCCGGACGCGCAGGCTCAGCGGCCATGGCCCACGGGCCCAGCCGCTCCGCGGCATGTGAGATCCTCCCGGACCAGGGCACGAACCCGCGTCCCCTGCATCGGCAGGCGGACTCTCAACCACTGCGCCACCAGGGAAGCCCCTCCTTTATTTCTTGTGTTGGTTTTTATATGCATATTATTTGTGTGAAAAGTATTATAAACCTATTACAGTACAGCACATGTATCCAATTGTGTTAGTTGGGTATCTAGGCTAACTTTGCTGGACTTATGAACAAATTGGACTTACGAATGCACTCTCGGAACGGAACTCAGTCGTATGGAGGGGACTTACTGTATGGGAGAAAGAAAAGATGGAGATTCAGTCCTAAGTAACTAGATGGATAGTGCTGCTAATTCTTAGGATGAGAAAGTAGGTTTAGGCAAGGGGGAAATCAAATGTTCTGTAAGGGTCATGTTAACTTGGATACAAATCTAGAGTTCAAGGAAGAGGTCAAGACTGTATATCTCCATTTTAGAGTCATCAACATACAGATGGGATGGATAAGTTGTTTTTACACAAAATGGAGACACGGCTAAAAAATATTCTATATTTTATTTGTTAAAAATAATCTATCTGGAAAGCTTTCCACAACAATATCTGTATTATACATTATCTGTTTAATGACATAGTGGATTTCCATTGCATTCTACTGAAGGGCATTTAACGGGCTGCAGTGGCGATGTTTGTAAGTATATCTTTGCACACATGTGGGTATTTATCTATCAGAGAAATTCCTAGAAGTGGGATTGCTGCATTTAGGCATATGTGCATTGAAATTTTTGAGAGATATTGCCAAGTACTCTCAACAACAATATATAAGAATGTCTGCTTCCTCATACCCTAGCCAAATTTCATAATCTTTGCCAATCTGATAGGTTAAAAAAGTTTTTTTTGTTATTTAATTTGCATTTTACAGAATAATTAGTGAGGTTGAGCATCTATCCATGTGGTTTTAAGCTCCTTGAATCTCTTTTTCTGTGAACTGAACTGCCTGTTTTATCTTTTGCCTATTGTCCCACTGAGCTGTTATTGTTTATTTCTGGAGTTTTTTCTTTGTTGCATGATAGGATAAATATTTTCCAAATTTTTACTTGTCTTTGAACTTTGGCATTGTTTTGGCAGCAGGATTTTTGAAACGTTTGTTTTTAACACAAGTTTATGGCTTAACTGATCATAGTCATATATTCAGCATGACGACACTGGAGATGAAGTTATGAAAGTGGTAGAAGTTAGTATATTACGATTCTCATTCTGCTGCAGATTTGCTGGGTGCCACTGGGACAGTCATTTAATCATGTGTCTTAGTTTCCTCCTTGCAAAATGGAAAGCACAGTCTCTGCCTTACCTTCAAGGAGTTATTTAAGAAGAAATCTATGAATAAATATAATACACAACATTGCAAAATACTAATAAGTTCCAGAGTGTTGTATAATCTTTAAAGCTTCATCTTTCCCTACTCCTTCTTATCTCCCTTCTCCTTTTTATTCTCGTCTTTCTCCTTTTCTTCTTTCTCCTTCTCTTTTATTTTTCTGTTACATGTGACAGTATTTCTGGTTCCGTCATTTTGGTGGAAAACTGCAGTGCACACCAATCTGGATAAATTTGTAAAATGATAAGGAAAATACATGCCTTGGTGATCACTAGAAACTCTGTCCTCTGCATCTTTTTTATGACATCTGCTTGACAGTGAAACATGCTGATGAATTAGGCTGGATAACTGGGGAGTCACCAGTACCAATGAAGAGAGGAAGGATGTGTTCATAACTCCCTGTGAAGTGGTCAGACTGTGCAAAGGGAAGAGCACTCACCTGCGAGTCTGAAGACCGGAGAGGAAAGCTGAGAGTCTCTTACTGACTTTGTAGTAGTGATTTATTACTATGTCATCTTATAAAATAAAAGTTACAGCATTTACTTATTTTAAAACTCAGTCAATCAGAAGAACATTACCCTTTCAATGAGCAAAAAATTCAAATTCAAATTTAGGATTCTGAATGGCAGACTCAGTCCTCGCCTCTTCATCAACAAAAATAAAATAAAGTAACGGCATCAGGTTTTACAGAACCCTTAAAATGTCTTTGTAAAACACGTTTTGAAAACCCCTTATCTGTATTATCTTTGCCTAATTTCTGGCTTAGACATTAAATTCTGGGACTAGTTTGCTACTGACAGCTGTTAGAAAGAAGGAAATGAAAGAGCGAGGGAGGAAAGAAGGGAAAAAGTAAGGAGGGAAAGGAGGAAGGAAAGGAGAGTAGGAAGGAGGAAAGAGAAGAGAGAATAGAGAGAACAATTTCTCAGTCTCTACTCTGTACCCTAAAGTGACCAGGAATTATTATTAGAAGTGTTTTCTTCCTTACCTCACGTCAGGTAAGTATCCCTATGATACTCAAGTTAAACTATTAAATCTAAACAACACAGCAGGGAGAGATAGGTGTCTGCCGGATCCCTGGCACTCATTTTGAATGGTTTCTAGTTATTTGACTGATTCTACAACACTGAATTCTCCAGAAAATAAGTAAAGCTTTACAAAAAAATGTTAAGATCTAACTGATTTCCCTGACACACTTTTCCTATGTTTTCTAACGATCTTGCAGTATCCATAGTTAGGATTGCATGGTTAAAAGAGCATGACATTTTTCGGGCTTCCTTGGTGGCGCAGTGGTTGAGAGTCTGCCTGCCGATGCAGGGGACACGGGTTCGTGCCCCAGTCCGGGAAGATTCCACATGCTGCGGAGCGGCTGCACCCGTGAGCCATGGTCGCTGAGCCTGCGTCTGGAGCCTGTGCTCCGCAAGGGGAGAGGCCACAACAGTGAGAGGCCCGTGTACCGCAAAAAAAAAAAAGAGCATGACGTTTTAATAACAAGAGAGTCATTGGTAGTACCCAACTCCAGGGCCTCAACATTCATACATGTGATTGGCTGCTTACTTTTGTCAAGAAATACACTAGGTTATTTTGCATTTATTCATTCACTTTTTGTTTACATACCGTATGTCACCTCCTGTGCTTTGTAGATCATGGTGATATGAGAATGAATAAGGTATGGTCCCTTCTCTAAAGGAATGTGCTATGAAAAGAGAAAATATATACTTTTTCAAATTTAAGGTGATCAATCTAACATGTTGGCTGTTGGTGGCTTTTTCATTGTTTTAGCCTATTTCAAGAACCAGTGGACATTAACATGAGTCTTAACCCTTTCACATATTTCTCTGGCATGTGAGTGAGCAGAGGGTAAAAGGAGCAGTTTGCTAATAATGCTCAAAAATTTCCTACCCAACTACAAAAAAACAGATGGTCTTGTTTCAGTAAAACTTCAGGAACAGTAGAGGAGGACCCAGCACGGTGAGAAGTATCCACACATACAGTAGCCGTTCAACTGGGTGCTAGTAACCTTTTTGGCTATGGGTTTGGAAACCCCCTAGAGTAAGTGTGGAAGACACTGAAAAGAGGGCATTGCTAAACGTGAAGAGTCTTCCAGCTCATCTGCTGTGTCAGCTTCCACAAACCTATTGACTATAGAGGTAAGCAGTAGGTGGGCCATGCTCTTTATAACCATATTCTGTCCCAGACAGCTTCCTGTTTCCTATCCACCTGTCTATTTGATCTTCTCTTTGTCCTTGACTCCATTTGCTGCCCATAAGTACACATTGTCATTTTTTACTAGGCTGCCGTTCTTTAAAGGACTCGGGTCAGATTCATCCTGTGGGCTCTTTCCACTTAGGAACCTTACATGTAAAAGACACTGGTAGAAGATGTCCCTCAGAACCAACAAAAGAAAGGAAGTCTATTTTGATTGCCAAGGACACTGCAAATTGTGCACAACAAGTAATATTTTATTTTATTTATTTATTTATTTTTTGTGGTGCACGGGCATCTCCCTGTTGTGGCCTCTCCCGTTGCGGAGCACAGGCTCCGGAGGCGCAGGCCCAGCGGCCATGGCTCACGGGCCCAGCCGCTCCGCGACACATGGGATCCTCCCAGACCGGGGCACGAACCCGTGTCCCCTGAATCGGCAGGTGGACTCTCAACCACTGCACCCCCAGTGAAGCCTGCAAGTAATATTTTAAAGTATTTATGACAGCCTACCAGATGCCCTCATGACCTCCCTTCCCTCCCTTGAAACTATTCGCAAAACTGAAACTGTGTAAACAGTTTCCCTTTGTGTTTTGTCTTTGTTTTTATGTGTTTAGTGAAGTGTATCAGAAGACCTGGATATGGAATAACATCTTGCCTTTTTATCTTGTCAATCCCTTAGCTCTGGCGGTTGACATAATCTCAAATGGATCTCAAATAACCTTCTTGTGGCCTCCGTGCCTTATTCCCCAAGGTGTCTGTGAATGTAGCATTTCCAAATAAGTCAAAGCCAAACTGTAAGATTCTGGATGTCCTTTACTTTGCTTTCTCAACATGAAGACTATCTCATCAGCATTTACCGTGTTATTTGTAGTATAGTCATAATGGCCTACATGCCTATTCTATATTTTCTTTCCTCTTTCAACCAAGAACGTGTCTTACTTCACATATAGACTTATTTTTTGCTTTTATTAAACTGAATGAGTATTCCCTCTGAAAAATCTTATTTTAAAAGTATTGGAATATTAAGAAAATACTTGAAAAAACTATAACCTTTAAACTGGTGTAATGGTGCTTGTATTTATTCAGGCAATACTCCTCATATCAAAAATTAGACAAAGTCAGTGACAAATTATTATCTTTTCACATTATTTTGTTTTATGTGTGTGACTTTTCAATTTTTTCATTATAGAAGTAATATATCTATATAATAGGAGTTTGTGAAAAAGTATATAAATAAATGAATCACTCAACTCCATACCCTTAATGTAACATCTCAAATGAATATATTTTTTTGTTTGTTTGTTTGCTTTTTTTTTTTTTTTTTTTTTTGCGGTACACGGGCCTCTCACTGTTGTGGCCTCTCCCATTGCGGAGCACAGGCTCCAGACGCGCAGGCTCAGTGGCCATGGCTCACGGGCCCAGCCGCTCCGCGGCATGTGGGATCTTCCCAGACTGGGGCACGAACCTGTGTCCCCTGCATCGGCAGGCGGACTCTCAACCACTGCGCCACCAGGGAAGCCCTCAAATTAATATTTGAAAGTATTCTCTTGCATGTGTATTCCTATGCATATTTTGAAAGTCGTAACCATGAGAAGCATATTGTGTTTCTCTTGCTTTTTTTCACTTAATACATATCCTGAGCATTTCCCCATATTGTTATGTAGTTATCATAAACATTGAATATTGAGTTTTTACTCCTCTTCTTATAATGGTAAATGGTCATAAGGTTTACTTTAAACCTAAATCACTGTGGCTTCTTAACCATGCTTTGAAATATGAAGCCTTGTTATTATTCAAGACTGCTAGACTAAATTGTTCAGCATGAATAACGTGAAATACCACTGCTTGCAATTCTGGCCTTAATTTGGTGACTTGTAGCTCTTTCTCTCTACGTACCATGTAATGAGGAGCTCTTGATGAAGTTGGCAAAGGAAACACAGACATAGGTTTATGACTCATAACATTGTCTGATGACTGCCCAGACTTACAGCTAGGTGTTTGGAACCTTGCTCCTCTTGAGGTTTGTTCCAATTTTAATTGAAGCTGCTCAGCTAAGGCTTAACAAAGGCAGGAAGATCCAGTGGCAAGATGAATAAAGGGCAATTTGAGAGCAGCACTTGGAGAGATCTGTGGCAGACTGTGTTAACACAGTGACCCTGGGTTCATTAGAATAAAGAACCCCCTGCAAGGTAGGGCCAACCAAATCAGTCACATCTACATGTGGATCCTTGTATAACTTACATGCATATATCTTCTTACCCCATAGGGCTCTCTATTCAGAGGTTCTGTTACTTAAATTGAAGTAATTTACTAGATAACAATTGTTGGCTTATTTGTTTGTAATATTTAACTCCAAAGTACACGGAGGAAAGTAGTTCAAAGAAGTCTTGTGATAAATCTCTACTGCCCTTTGAAGGATTTGCAAAACTGCAACCCGATTATGAAAAATCTAAATGAAAGAGGAAAAGTTCTCTAAGTAAATCTAGGCAGCTGCTTGACTCCTATTTTAATGTAAACACATGTTAAATGGAAGACAGTTTATTCTTAGGATCACAAATATCTATAGCCTCCTTAGGAATCCTGGATTCCTGAAACTGCTATAGACCATGAGAAGAGAACTGAGCTTATTGACCAGTAGAAAGATGTATGAAGCTGGAAAAGGACAGAGTAAGATTCAAATATGGCACTGCCTAATACATGTTAGAGGTAGAAAGTAGCCAGGCTATGCTATGCTAAATCATCTCATCAATAATCGAGGTCTTTTCCAGAAATCTAATTCCATTTGATTAATATCTTGGGTCAAGTAAGGGTTGCATTAAAATTCAGAAGATCTTTGCATTGTGGGTGTATTTTTTTTAATTATGTAAAGTCCTCTTAGCTTGTCAGACAAAACCTAGACTAGACTTAAGGCAGGCCAGAAAGGAGATGCCAGGTTGGGTGACTTTCAAACATGGTCTTACAAGGCTCCTGATAGTATGAAACTTGGTTTCTCTAGGGACTTCATTTACCACTAACACACTTATAGGCATGTCTTAAGAAGTTAAGATGTTTGTCTAAGTAGAATGAAATAAAAAAAAGAAAGAACTAAAGAAAGAAAGAGAGAAAGAGAGAAAGAGAAAGAAAGAAAAACAAGATAGTGCATAAAAAGATTTGGTTAGAAATTGAATTGACATATGGCAATGGATTTTATTCCTGCTCTATGTCAAGAAATGAGCCATGTGACTGAGGATTTACCTCTGTGAAAAGGAGAAGCCAATACTGGGCAGTGGAAACTCGTAGGTTCTGGAGGTCAACAGGTTGAACTTAATTCTGACTCAAAAATTTACTACCTGTATGACCTTGGTCAGAGCCTCTGAATGTCAATTTTATTAATTGCAACTAACCTATTATTTGATAAATCAAAAATACTTATTGGGTCCTTCCTTTGTACCAGGCATTATTCCAACTACTGTAAATTTTTAGCAATAAAAGAACTCTGCCCCTTCCAGAGTTTATCTTCTAATACTTTTAGGATTATTAAGCTGATTAAGTGAGAGCATGTATTTAAATTTTCTTGCATAGTGCCTAGTACAGAGTAAGTACTCAATAAATGGTCATGCTTCTTCTGTTTCTCCAATATACTACTCTTTCCAAATTCATGAATAAAAATCTTAAGCCAGCGTAGTAGGACTTTGACACCTTTTGACTTAACCTTTCCCTGTCAAATGTAGACTTATTAAACAACAGACAAGATTAGTCTTGTCCATTTCAAATATAACACCCTCTACCCATTGATAACAAACTTAAATGTCTTTAAGGTCCAGCCAGAGAGGTAAATGAGTGAACTGAGTTGCAGTGAAAGAAAACGGCAGTGGTGGGGAATGTGTAGCCACGAGGATACATGTCAAGTCTATGAGGAATTCCAGCCAATTGTTGTCATGGTGATAAATGAGCTCAGTATTGCCATATCTCCTAATTTGCAAGGGAAGTAGGAAATCCAGTTTATTATGTGAAATTTCCAGATTGTGAAGTATAGGCAACTAATTAATAAACACACACACAGAGTATAGCAATTCTTTGCACACATAGTAAAATAAATCAATTGCCCATGTGTCTGTAACCTCTCTACTCTAATAGCTTTTTGCTCATATATCTACCTACAGGATTGATGATTATTAAACCCAGATTAAATCAGATCATCTCTCTTTCTCCAAGTCCTTCAGAGTCTCTTCATTTTCTACATTAGAAGATGTTCTCATCTGGTGAGCATCACAATCACCTCTGGAAACTTAAAAATACAAGTTTCTAGAACTCAGCCTACTAATTAGAATCTCTAAAAATATAGTAAATAATCTGTCCTTTTAAAATACTTTCCCAGATGATCCTAATGATGATCCAGGCATGGGAACTAAGGATGTACAGAATGTAGGATAATTTTTTTAGCATAAAAGTTCCTTCAAAACATTATCTTTTTATTTCACTGATGAATATTTTCTTACGCTCAGTCTCCAGTCACACCAGGAAGGTATGTGGCATGACTTTCATTCTTGATGAATCTGCCAATAAAGCCCACTTCTACCCTTCTACCCTTCTACCCTTCTACCCTACTTGTCACCCTTCTACCTTCTCTCACACAAAACTCTTACTGATCTTTCAAGCACCAGTTCCAATGTTACGTCTTCTCCAATGCCTTTGTGTTCTATTAGGTAAACTTGGCTGTTCCTTCTTTGCAAAGTCAAGACAGTTTAAATTTACCTGAATTAATGATCTCTGCCATGATATATTTTCATTATTTGTTCCTATATATGTCTTCTCACTACCTATTGCCTTAGTCAGCTTGAACTGCTATAACAAATATATATCATAGACGGGGTGGCTTAAGCAGCAAACATTTATTTCTCACAGCTCTGGAGGCTTGAAAGTCTTAGATCAAGGTACCAGCAGATTCAGTGTCTGTGGAGGCTCAGCTTCCTGGTTTGCAGATGGCTGTCTTCTCAATGTGTCCTCCTATAGCCAAGAGAGAAATCATCTCTCTTGTGTCTCTTCTTATAAAGGCACTAATTCTAATCATGAGGGATCCACCCTCATGACCTATCTCCAAATACCATCACATTGGGGATTAGAGCTTCAACAGATGAATTTTAAGGCGACACATCCATTTAGTACATAGTGTTCAGGGCATATTTCAGGTTTCTAGAAAATGTTTGATAGCAAAAAAATGAAAATATTAATCTGAATAGAGATTAGCGAGTATAGTAACTTTGGTTTATTCTTCACTAAGTTCTCATTTTATTCACTTACTGGGGGATGTTCCATTAAGGAAAATTAGAGTGAATCAGAAGCAATCCACTAGGTACTTAATTTGAAGGGCTTAAGTTTTTAAATTTTTATTTTGCCCCTTAAAATTTGAACAAAGACTAAAGCAAAAAATTCATTTTCTAAATCATTTAAAAAAATTCTTCCATCACTTTAGTCATACATGGTTTTGAAAATGCTGTAAATTACGTGGTACCTATGGTAATGCTACAGTTTTTTAAAATGTCGATCTCTTTGTTGAAGTTTCGGTCCCAATTTAAGTGTACCCTGCTCAGGAGCTAGACATCTCTGTGGAGGAGAAGGCTAGACAGTGTGACAGGGAGGCATGTAGGGAATCCTGTTCAGCGAGACTAATGCCAGGAGACATTTAAGTCTGTAACAGTAGCCAGGGACTCAGACAGCTTTACTAATGTGTCAACAGGCTGAGAAAAGAAGGTACCGCAGCAGGGTGACAAGGACGAGTTCTGTGTGTTCATCGATCTGCAGTCTCCCATGGAAAACTCCACATATTTTTGAATGTCTTGAGCGGTTTTATTGATGGAGCTCCTGCCAGCTGAGAGGGGAATTGGAGTCACCACATTCATTTTTCATGTCATGTTGGTACTGTCATTTAAGAACTTAATATATACATAGGTGATGCAGGAAAGGAGGGATATTGAGTATCTCATCAAATTATTTTGGGTGGGTTACTGAAGAAAATTGCAAAGCCCCAGAAAGTGAAAGGAGTATGAAATCTGCCCAAACTGTATTGTACGTGGCTGCTATTGTGGAATTTCTACAGTACTTTGTTACTGAAATCCTCTATTGCAGCAGGTGATGAATCTTGACCAGGGGAACCACTGGAGCACAACTATCTTCTAAGAAAATGATACGAAAAGCTGAGAGAACTTTAATACATGTCTTATTTGTGAGTGGGTATATTCATGGGGCAGAATGAATTAGGGCGTGTCAGTAGATCATAAAGTCATAGGCCTAAGAAAGACTTTGAAAGGTTATGCAATCCACTTTCTTGTCTCCAAGAGGGAAAACCCTTATATTGTATAAAGAAAAAACAAAACAAAACAAAACAAAAAATCCTATAGACCTGTAAAGTGCAGTCAGTTTGAGATATTAATTTCAATTTTAAATTTATAAATGGCATTGGCTTATAATTCTTTTTTTATCATTAAATATTAAATTCATAATTAGTTTCTCATAAAAACAGTCAGTTCTGAAGCTCTCATTCTGTAATGTACTTGATGATTAATTTATCAGTTATTTGAACCAGCATACTATCTACCCAGGTATGATGCTAGGAATAATGTTCTAAAAACATTTATCACAGTTTAATAGGAAAAAAAAGACAATCTTTACTCAGGGTGTTTGGGAAGCTCAAAGGAACACCTACCCAAGCCTGGGTTGTAGGGAAGCTTTAGTGAGGGCTTCTTGGAAGTGAATAGCTGCAGGTTTGATGTTATTGCTTATCTCACTATTAATGTGTCAGTAAATTTTTAAAACCATTGGTCACAGTGGAACAGCCCTCCTTATGTTCATTTAGATTGTTTTCCTCTACCTCAGATCTGCACATCATTTCTTGCTCTTTCTTAGGAATCTTACTCTCTTATAGCTTAAAAAATATAGAGACAGAGGTAGAGACATAATCTTCTTTGGTCTTTTGCCCATCCCTAGATACCACCCAAATTATGGCCTTTCTTTCATCACTAACTTTTCTGAAATAATTACACATATCCCTGTCACTCCTTAACCTATTGATGTCTGGCTACAGTTCCTACTGCTCCTCCAATATAGGTCTGACAAAGATTGCTTTGGGATGCCAAGGAGCTTTTGACTCCTATCTCATTTGACCCTTTTGCAGCCTTCGGCATCCTTGACTACTCTCTGCCTTAGGAAATCTTCTCTTTCTTTGGCTTCCAAAGCACCTCTCTCCTCCTCCTGCTGCCGTGCCCTTTACTGTCTCTTCTAGTTTCCTTTCTCTTAACTTGCATCACAAGTAATGGTGATCCCTGTGGTTCCATTTTTATCCTCATTTCATCTCTCTCTCTCTTTTCTTCTCACAGTATATACTCTTTTTACTGATTTTCTCAACGTCCAGTTCTTCGGTTACCCTTAATATTCTGGTAAGTCACAAATCTCCGTCTCCCACACAGATATCTTTGCAGAGCTAAGCCTTAACACTCATTGTATGTTGCATAGTTTTACTTGCACACACTTCAAGCCTCTGTGACTCAGAGCGTCCAACACTGAACTTCTCATGCCACTCCTGGCCAACCCCTTCTCCTATGTTTCCTGTCTATTCATGGAATGGCACCACCAGTCACATTCTGTTTGTCAGACTCCACTATTTCTTGACCTTTATGAACCCCACCACATTCCTATTGGTTATACCTCTTTTATATTCACCTGCCATTAAAAAGCAGTGACTATTTCTAAAGCCTTGACAATTTTTTTCTCATTAATTTCAAAAACGACACTACGAAATCTGAAGGTAGCTAGAATCACAGTGAATTGCTAGACTAGGACCATGTCTGATACCAGGGCAGAGAAGATTAGGGTCCACGGTCAGCAAATGTGTGGAGCAGGTGATGACTGTTATCCAACTTCATAATTTAGCTGCTCCTCTTTCTATCCCCCAGGATGCCTCTGATGCCAAATGGCATAAGGAAAACAAAATTATCACCCACAAATTATTTTATTTCATTATTAAAAACAAGCATTGTCTGTATTTCTAAAAGAATGATTCAGATTCATAAACACAAAGAAAAGGATTCCTACTGCAGGAATCTCAAGAACGGTGGAATTAAGTAAGGATTTAATTAATACAGACTTCCCTGTATCCTATTACAAGATAATTAAAAGTCAACCTTGATTTGATTAAGGCAGTGTGCTTTGGACAAGAAATCCACTATGCTGTACAAATCATAGTGAGGGAGGATAGAGGCTACTACGAGATGAGTTTGAAGATACAGTCTGGGTCAGGTTGATGGAAAGACCCTGTAGACCAAGCAGTGGTTTAGCATTTGCCCCAAATGCAATGGGAAGCTTCCTAAGCTTTTTTATCTGGGATGTAATATAATTCTGTAATCTGTGTGACTTGGTTTTATTTATATAAGTAAAAACAAGGATCAATATATGACAGTGTCTAAAGTTAAGTAGTAATAGACATGGAGAGAAGTGAAAAATTTGGAAGTATATTTTGAAGTTAGCATTAGCAAATCTTTTGACGGACTGGGTGTGATTAGAAAGTAACAAAAATGTCTCCTAGGTTCTTTGCTTGAGCAAGTAGGTGGATAACAGTACTAATTATAAGACTGGAGGAGAAACAGAATTTGGAGAGGTGTCAAGAGTTGTGTTTTAGAGGTATCAAATTTTACTAACTCTTGATACCTCTAAAACACAACTCTTGACACCTCTCCATAATAAAATAAAATAAAGTGTAAAATATGATGATTTGAAGGAAAAAAAAAGAGAGTGTTTTAGCTAGTGGGAAGCAGCTGCATAGCACTGGGAGATCAGCTTAGTGCTTGTGACCACCTAGAGGGGTGGGATAGGGAGGGTGGGAGGGAGGCGCAAGAAGGAGGGGATATGGGGATATATGTATATGTATAGCTGATTCACTTTGTTATACAGCAGAAACTAACACAACATTGTAAAGCAATTACACTCCAATAAAGATGTTAAAAAAAAAGTTAGTGTTTCAGCTGTGTTAAATTAGAAATGCCTATTAGATGGTTAAGTGCAGTGTGCAGTTGTGTATATCAATCTGAAGTTGTATTAGTTGTTATATTTCATAGGAGGAGAATCCTATCATGTTTAGTTGCTTTTATATAAATAGGAACCAGGTTTTCCTCTGGGCTGACATAGCTCTAAAGATGTGGAGACCTAAAACCTGACAATGCAGGAGGCTTCTTATTGGGCACAAACAGCGCAGTCACATCTGGCTACACTGATTCCTAGTCTACCTACTTATACAGCTTTGAGAAAGGAAATAATCAGTTCTCGGGTAGGGGGGGATACTTTAAGTTGTATTTCTAAAATGTTTCTGAGAGATGTTACAATGTCATCAACAAAAATTCCCAGATCACAGGTAAGTTGTATGTCAGTCTTGTCTGAACTGCACCTCTGGTCATTTTTGGTGCCTGTCTTGGTAAAGAAGACATATTTTCTGGCTGAGTCAGGTTTCTGGTCCTGTTGGTTATGTTAGGGAAATTGGAATGAAAGGGAAAGGGAAGGATAAGGTGCCTAAGGGTTAGAGGGCATTGGGGAAGAATGGCTAATGCAGTTGTGAAGGAAAAGTAATAGAGAGAGAAAAGGTAAAGAGAGAGTGAAGGAAAGATGGTGGAATTCCAAGCTGGGATAAAGGGTTGAATACTTTGACCTCAAAGATTAATTTATAATTATTTAGTGGACAAGTTAGTTTCTATGAAATGTAATTGTTGCTTCCTAAGACATGAGGATTTGGAGACCTGCAAATGTGAAGGCATGGGGAACAGCAACAAGCTCATTTTGGAGGCACCTTAGGCAGCAGTGGAAATTATATAATATACATTGCCAGAGTTTTCAACTCTGGGTAGGAACAACGCCCAAGTCTCAGTGGTGGACCTCCAAGCCAGAAACTCTGAAAGGCTCTCCTTCATCCTATGTTAGCTGCAAATTAACATATGTCTAGAGAGGGAAGCCCCCATGTTTTCAGCATCCCCCACGGCGACAGTGCAGCCAGCGTTTATGCTTCTGGGGAGACTATTGCCAGCTGTCTGCCCTGGGAGTGCCTGGGTTGCCAATTGGCCAGCAATGTCACATCACGCCTCACTGTTAGTTAATAAAAATGCTGAGGAAAGAGTGCTTTTCTAGGAGTAGGGTAATGCTCTAGGCTGTTTTCGTGAATTTTATGGAAGAAGAAACTTACGTGGGCAGTGGCAAGACATCATAATTCTGAAATGCACTAAATATGCCAAAGTTTGTGGGTGGCAAATCAATAGTTTTCCAGGAAAATTGAGTAACACTCCTCTGCACATCGAACTTCTTTAAAAACAGTACTTCCCAGTGGTTCGGAGGAAAAAGTAGCGAAAAGCAATAGTAATATGCTCAATTCCAGATCCTGTTATCTGCAGCAGGGGGACAATAATAGCTTTTATAAATGCTGAGGGCCAGTGTTTCCTGCTCCTGGGACCATTTTGAGCTTTATTCTCCGCCTGTACACAGACTGTCTGCCGTATCATTCTCAAATTGTTATGTTTATCTGATGCTTTTACATTGTCTCCCTGCTACTCCTCAAGTTTTGAGTATCATATTGTTGACTTGGGATTCACAGTAAATGAACCAAAACATAGAGTCATTACTTTCTGCCTTTTTGTCTTCAGTGACTTGTGTAACACTGTGTTTTTCTGTTCGATATTTGCAATAGAAATATTAGCTGTCAACAAGAACAAAAAATATGAATGATGCTGAGAAGGTCTCTGAAGTCGAAAAAACATTCAAACCTGAATTTTTTTAACTGAGACCCCCTTTGTCAAAAATGGAGAAGGGAAAAAGCAATCAACAGAACGATGAAGAAGTTTCAATTCTGCAGTCTTTTCATTAAGAAGTGTTAGATATTTCTTAAATTATTTTTTGTCATAAACAGATGACTTTAATGGGTGCTTAAAAAGAAAAACAGGCAATGACGCATCTGGAACTTTTTCCAATTCCTAATTTATTATGGATAGATTATATATAATATATGGTCAGCATCAAACATAAGGACTGATAAAGGACATCTAAGATGATCTAACTCAAGTTTTTTTTTAATTTGGTAATTAAGGAAACTTAAAATGAGAAAAAAATTATATATGCCCAATATGAAGACAGAGCAGGGCATGCTTACTTCTAAGGCCAATATTTCTCCCAACAATCCAATTAAAGATGGTACTGCAGTACAACTGAGTCATATCAATTCATATGCACAAAATGTAACTTGGATTTATAAATACTTAGTCAACTATAATGATTTTTTTTGTTTTGGTTGCCATAGTTTTCTAATAAGTGTGTCAGATCTCATTCAAGCTTCAGGCATGGACAGTTTGTGAACAGTTAGCAAAAGAAGTTGTAATTCCCAGGAGCCAACATGGCTCCTCTGAGAAGATACGGTGTCACACTTACTTCATAGTTTTCTTCTCTGGGGTTCCTTCATTGGCAGATTAGGAGAAAATAGTTTTCTTCTTTGACTGCATTTCGGAAAGACAATTGATAAAATCTTTCAATATCCTTACGAACAAGATAGGAAAGTAAATGTTAGATGAGAGTACTAATTGGTGGGTTCATAGTTTATTTTAAATTAATATTGTATCAGTCTTATAGGTTCTAAGGTCTGTTTTAAGGAAGAGGGATTAGCTTTCCTTTTTGTGGTTTCGGAACATGGTACCAGGACCAATGGGTAGAAGTCAAAGATATAATTTGATTGGTTTTCAAATATAACAGAATTTCTTAAGAGGTAGTGATTTTACCATCTTTGGAAGTATTCAGCCAAAGAGATAAAAGCCTACATCTGACAGGGTTTGAGATAATCTAGCACAACAGTTCTCAGAATATTTGGTGTCAAGATCCATTTATATTCATATAAAATTACTGAGATCAAAAAAACACTTTTGTTTATGTACATTATATCTACTAATAAAATGAAACAAAATTTTAAGGCAGTAATTGGCTTCAAATAACAATAGGAAATGTGTTACATGTTAACATAAATAGCACAGTTATATGAAGATATCTACTTTTCAATACAATGTAATGAGAAGAGTAGCATTATCTTACCTTTCTCTGGTTTAACAGCAGAGATCTGGGTTCTCATTCAGTCTGTAGAGATACGTCGTTTTATTTTAGGTACAGAAAAATATAGACCTTCACACAGGTATGTAGTTTGAAAGGAGGTTGTTTTAATTACCTTTTCAGATAATTGTGAATATATGAAAGCTCAACAAGCAGAAGTTTCCTAAAGGTTAACTGCAATGTAGAATATGAGACCATACCAATGAGCTCTCTTTATCTGTTCCATTACAAGGCATTGGTCTAATTTGCCCTTTGACCTTTTTCCCATGGATGACTTTTTAACAACATGGGTTGGTCATTTGGAAAATACGGGTTCACTGAGTTATACAGATCTTCTAACTATCGACAGATTTTATTATATGATATCAAAAAACACATTTATTAATATCATCACCCATCTAATAATAAAATTGTTTTAAGTATTGGGAAGCTGTCAAACTCATTGTGATGAACAGTCTTCCAAAATTCTAATATTTTTTTGAAAGGTCAAATTTGATCATAGGACACAAATAGCGTCAGTTGTTCTCTTTGACGTGATGGGCTTACTTGTCAATTTTGGAACAAATGCTTGCCTGCAAGTATCCAAACAAGAAAAACCATAGGTTGTTTGTCAGTTTTTTTATCAGATGAAAATGGAGTTCTATGAAAAAGCATCTGGTTTAGCTCACAACACAATCATACAAATGCTTTTCTTTGAGATGACCATTATACTTCCTTAGTGCAGAAGAAAGCACTTTCTTTGTATGTCACATTTTATTACATGGAATAAAAAAAAAAGTGTTACTCAAAAGTCAAGATTAAATAAAATTAATAACATTTACTGCTTCATTAAAGACTATCTTAAGTGAAATGGACATTGTTTTGCTACCAGTATTTGAAATACAGTGACTACTAATTTAATCTAGTGCTGCCACCTTGATTCCTGCTAAGGTACCCCCAGCATTGCTTCTGTACCATCAGTGAAAATAGCAACTCAGTGAAAAAGGCAAACCATGTATTAGTATCAGTATAAATACTCTTTTGTTTCGAATTTTATTTTATTTATTTTTTATACAGCAGGTTCTTATTAGTTATCCATTTTATACGTATTAGTGTATACATGTCAATCCCAATCGCCCAGTTCATCCCACCCCCTCTGCCCCCCCGCTACTTTACCCCCTTGGAGTCCGTACGTTTGTTCTCTACATCTGTGTCTCTCTTTCTGCCCTGCAAACTAAATATTCTTTTGACCTTCTGGAATCCTGAGATAGTCTAGGGACTCCTCAGTCTTCCGCAAACCACGATTTCAGACCCACTGCTCTAGTGGTCAGTAGCACAGAGTCTGGATGAGACTACTTTGTTTTGAATTCTGGCTCAGCTACTTACAAGTTGTGTGACTTTGGGCAAGGTACACAACATTTCTCTTTCTTCATCTATAAAGTGGGGAAAATCAAAATAGCTATCACAGAGACAGTTGTGAATAGTTAAGGAGAAAATGTTATAAACCAAGTAGCACACTACTTGACATATGTCACTGCTATGGTGATAACGATCAGTGGTTACATTGTGAAAGAGAGTAAAATTGTGTGATTTTGAGCAAGTAGAAGTTAGAATAAATTACCTTTAAAATACATTCAAGTTTGAGATTCTCTGATTTTTTTTTTTTTTTTGTGGTACGCGGGCCTCTCACTGTTGTGGCCTCTCCCGTTGCGGAGCACAGGCTCCGGACGCGCAGGCTCAGTGGCCATGGCTCACGGGCCCAGCTGCTCCGCGGCATGTGGGATCTTCCCGGACCGGGGCACGAACCCGCGTCCCCTGCATCGGCAGGCAGACTCTCAACCACTGCGCCACCAGGGAAGCCCTCTCTGATTATTTTTGACGTGTAAAAACCACCACTACTATTACCACCGAACTTAGAACATCAGAAGATGTTTTGAGGGGAGGAAGCTAATCTTCCCCATTTCCAAAGTCAACCCAAATAAACACACCTATGAGTAAAAATAGAAAGAATGCTAGGTAAAGTCAACTTCAAGCCTACCCCTTCCAACTAGTATGTTGTATGTAAATCCCTTTTGTGTAAAAGTTAGTGCCGTACTTTTGCCTTGTTTCTAACTTTTTGCAGTGTGACAAAGTGGTTCATGAGGGCTGTGAAATGTGAGTGTCTGAGTTTGAATCCCACCATTCTCTTCTACTAGCAGTGGGGCTAGGGGCATTTTCCTTAACCGCTTTGAACCTCAGTTTCTTCCTCTGAAGAATGAAGATAATATTTGCACCTACTTCATGGAGCAGGTATGAAGATTCACATTTGTAAAGTGCCTAACAGGGCCTGATACAGAATAGATATTCAAAAAAAATTCTCAATTTCCTTTGTCAAAAAAGGTACCATTTCTGGCAAACTTTTACATACCTAATGGGCAATGTATATATTTCATGTTTTTTGGAACTGTCCTAGGCTTGGGATTTCAGAGATAAATAAACTAATTTTATATCCTTCAAGGCTCTAAGAGTCAAAAGGTAAAGACGGCTTTAAAAGAATTGTCAGTGAGCATCAATTACATAACTATTGGGTTGGCCAAAAAGTTTGTTCGGGTTTTTCCGTAAGAATGACCACAGCATTTTCTGTGGGCTCAGCATAGCTGTACTCATGCTTATCTGCTAATTCATTCCAAAATGGTAAGCATGATTTTACTGGCTGCTGATCAGTTTGTTTTATCCTCTCTCCATACTAGAAAAGGAATTATTTCCAGAGTGATGTGACAAGTTTAGGGGTTCGAGCATGGGAGTTCTATCCCTAGCTTCTTATGAACTGGAAAAAATGGAGTAACTTGAGAACCAGTCTATATTATCACCAAAGACAAAAAAAACAAAAGACAAAAAAAACAGAAAACAAAAAAAACAACAACTGCTTTACTCCTGTGAGCAGACACTGCAGGAGCCAGTATATCTATGGAAGGACCAGCTGGACTTGATCCTGTCCTACAACTCATCAAAAGCCTTGGGAGGTCAGTTACCGTTGCAAAATCTCCTAAGCATTGATCCTCACAGAGGCAGGAAGAGTTCAGCTGGGGTTTTTTTAATCCCACAAGGAGTCAGAGGCATTGGCACTAGGCAAATCCTCTTTTAATTTGTTCACTGAGAAAATTCAATCAAGACATCGTTAAAAGAAGAGACCAGCATGGCACCGTTTGTCAAGTCTATCTTTGAGCTATCACTGTGTTTCGAGGGGTGGTGAGTGATGGGCAGAATTATACGTTCTTGCTCCTGAATAAGCTTCTGTAAAAGAGCCTAACATTCTCCTCAAGTCAGAAACAAAGAAAAAAAATATATATATATATATATATATACATATAAATACCCATTACCCACCTGTAACCTGCTGAGCCCTTCACTCAGCAGCAGATGACCAATTAAGCAACACCACAGTTCTGCGCTCAGATACCAGATTCAATTTGGAAACCCCTGGGGGAAATTGGAATCGTGAATGAAGGATGCCAGTTGAAAAGCAGGGATTTCTGAAGAGTGATTTGAAAGAAGAGCAAAAATTACAAGGAGCTTTGAAGTCAGACGAGAGTAAATCAAAAGTCAGACATTTGTTATTTTAGGCAAGTTATTGTACTCTCTGAGTTTCTGTTCTCTCATAGATAAAATAGGAATATTACTGCTTTGCAGGTGTTTTATAATTAAATATTCAACTTATATCAAGAGCTTGGCTAATTGAAAATATTTCCTTAGACTGAACTCCTCTCCCTTTACATAGGCATGGTCAAGTTCGGAGGCTTTTGTCACCAGTTGTTAGGGTTGGAATCCCACCTCTGCCACATCCTGGATGCTTGACCTGGGAGAGGGTACTGCATTTCTTCAAATTGCTGTTTGCTCAGATATAGCTTAATATAAAAATGTATCCTATGTCAGAGGTTTTTGTGAAGATATATACTAAATATAGTATTATGCAAAAAGTGCTTACAGAGTTCCAAGGAAAGAACTAGAACTCAACATAGCTTATGTTGTTACTATCTACTCGAGAAACTGAAGGCAAACATTGGTCTCACCCTTGCATCATGAGTATTTTTTGACAAACTGGCAACTGTCTCATTCTTGTATTTTTATATTTTGTACTTTGAATTCTTATATGTTCATCACTTTTGCATTTTTAATTGACAGTTCAAAATACTAAATATTGCTCTATAAATTGTAGAAATATATAATATATCATTTAGATAGATTTAATTACAGAGTACCACTGCTCTCAAGGCTAATGGGAATGATAATTATATTTTAACTATAACCGTTGTTCTTGTTTTATGGTGGTGGGGCAGGAAAAATGGAGAACTAGCTTTTATATTCATAAATTGTATAATAGCATCCCTGCAGTTTTCTCAACCCTGCCTGCAGCCCCAATTCTCTTTCTATTTGATTTGAACTTGTCACCCTTTAAAATCATGGGTCAGGCATTTCTTTACCAATTTTTTCCCCACCTGCCCAAGCAGAGCGAAGCTCTCTCTTCTCCCACATCCAGAACATCCTGACCCAAATCTCTTTTGTGGTACACCATATTGATTTCCTTTTTATTTGGAGACAATTTCAAATTTACGGAAAAGTTACAAGGGTAATTTGGAGAACTTTCATATATCCTTTAACCACATTCACCATTTTTTGTATTTTCGCTACATTTGTTTTATAGTCTGTGTGTGTGTGTGTGTATACGTGTATATATATATATATATATATATATATTTATAACAGTTATGTAATGGTTTATTTTTAATCATTTGAGAGTAGGTTATATTCATTATGCCTTCTTACCCCTTGATTTTCACCTACAGTACAGTTATCAAGTTCAGGATATTTAATATTGACACAATCACTTTATCTAATTTGCAATGATATTCTTGTCCACTTGTTCCAAAAGTGTCATTTATGGCTTTTTTAAAAAAAACCTCCAATATTGGATACAGTTTAGGATTGTGAACACATATTGCATTTAGTTGTCATATGTATTTGGCCTCTCATGTTGATTTGTAATTGTTTACTTTCTGGTCTCTATTGGACTTAAGCATTTTGAAGACAGCATTATTTTGTATTTTCATTTGCAATTCTTTCATCATCTAGCATGGTAAATGGTACGTAGGATGCACTTACTACACGTTCATTATGAATGATTAAATAAATGAATAAGCTAAATGAAGCAGGAGGATTGGAACAAGAATTTGTTTGAACAGATTTATCAGAGGCTCACCAAAATCACAACAGCATCGACCACAACTGCAACCACGAAAACAAACAAACAAAAATATAATACTTCAGAACACCCTTGAAATTCCATGGGAAACTATCAAGGACATTTGTGCATGATCACAGCTTTTTATTCCTCTATTTCTCTCATTAGATGTATGTCAGAAGATGGAAAGGTGAGTGGGCAATAACACAAGAGACAGACTAAGTTGAGAGTGTTATATTAATTAGAGTAGATAGTGCAGAACATGTGAGGGTGTCCCAAAGTGTGTTGCCGGATTTAGGTAAAGGATATATGTGAGATCCATATGCCTTGGTATTTGAATTAGAATTAAGGAACTAGAGACAGAGGAAGGAAGTATAGAGAAGGGAGCATGAACGAGATGAGGAAAACAATATAAGCTACAATCAGTAAAATCAGGCATATAAGCAAGGCAGGGGCATCTATTGAATAAGATTGAGTCCTCTTAGATTTCCTAGAAGGTCCTAGGGTCTTTGTGTGAAAATAGAAGGTGAAACTGTTTAGAATTGATCTGATAAGCAACCACAAGTTACTGAAGGTCTTTAAATAGGGTTCTATTTGATAAGAGTTGTGCTTTAACTAAATGGGTCTGGATCTATCTTCTAGGAAGTTTGTCACCCATTCCTATTTCATAAAAGATAAGATACAGCAAAAATGGTTTACTGAACCTTAGTGTATGTGACATGAACATTCTGCAGTTCATACATGGTTGTGATATTATTCTTCTAATGGGTATTTCATAGCTATTAAAACTTAAGAAGAAAATGGTTTGGGGTTTTCTTTTTAGTGCTAAACTGGTTAAGACCTTTGAGATTTTCCACATCCCAAAGCTGAATATCTACCAAACTACAGGAGAAGAAAGAAAAAAAGGTGCATAGTTACAGTGAAGTAATTATCCCCCCATTAACTGAAGAACAAAACAACAAAAACAAAAAGGGAGATAAATTTACCCTCTTCGAGTCAGCAATCATTTAGTGGAAGAAAAAGCAATAGACTCGGAACTGTGTAAATTTTAATGGCCGACTCATTCTTTCTGAAACATGTACCAGGAGGAAAAAAGTGTGTATTTCAAAAGACAATGCTGATGACACCAAATATTATTGTTTTCATGTCAAACTAAGCCCATTAGGAAAGAATCCTGAGAACTATTAACAAGTCACAGAGACCTCTTGCATTTTCCCCCTTCCCTGTCTTGCTTTTCTCTGCTTCAAAAGCAGGCACAGCTGGAGTTCCATTAATGAGTGTCAGAGAGATCAGATGGTTATCTCCAGACTACAGACCATCAGTTGTCATGACAATTTGATGTGGTTCTTTAGGTCAGATGTTGCCTATAACTATCACACCAAATTATTTCTTCCTTGGAGTAGGGGCGTAATGAGTGTCAACCAGCTTTCCCTATGAGAATTGATGAGTCTTGTCTGTTCTCCTATGGAATTTAATCATAATCCAATTGATGCAAAGATGGTGTCTTCATCTGGTCCTTCTAACTAAAGGTACAAAGTTGCAGCGATACAGCAGCTCAGACTAGAGTCTTTTCCTGTATTTGGAGGGGTCATCATGGCTAATTCATACCTTGACAAAGTAAAACTCAACATGCATTCCTCTTTTCCTTTTCAACTTGCTTTTAGGGCTCTAGCCATATATACAGAGCTAGAGAGCCATTACGTTTGAGCTCAGGAGAATTGAAGACCAGATCATTTAACTGGAACCTGCTCATACCTCACATCCCCTCATTTCTTCCTCTCTTATTAATTTCACGTTATTAATAATATCATTAAAGGACTGAACATATCACATCCCAATAATCTGGTTAAATATCTTCCATTAAATGGTAAGCTTGTTCTTCCTTATGAGACTGAATTCTCCAATAATGTAGTTAATGATAGCCGTATGTGGCTTTTAAATTAAACTTTATATAATTAAAGTAAATTAAATTAAAATTTCCCCAGTCACTCTAGCCACATTTCACATACTCTATAATTACATGTGTCTACTGGTTATCACACTGGGCTAATTAATGTAGAATATTTCTATCATTACAGAAATTTCAGTTGGATAATTCTGATCTAGACTCTTAGTACTCAAAGGGTGGTCCACAGACCAACAGCATCGACTCCTCCTAGAAATGCAGACTCTTGGACCCCACCCCAAAACCAATCTGCAGTTTACAATGTTACGGGATCATTTGCATTCACATTAAAGTGTGTAACGTACTGGTCTAGTTAATAATCATAGTATGCAGTAAGTGTTTCTTGAATGAAGAAACAAATGAATGAGAATGTCCTCCTTTATTTTACATAAAGGAAAGAAAGGAAGCCCTTGGAGTCCAGTGAATCACTTTTAGATTAGAATCACCAGTTTCTACTTAGCATCCTTATTTCCCTTTTTAGGGAGAATAAATGAAGGATTAGGCTGTGTAAAATATGTAGTTGATATATGACTGAATGAAGTATTTTACATTTTTCAGCCACTGTTTCAGGGTAACTTATTCATCAAAATATATTAGCATGTCTCCATAATCTCTACCTGCCATTTCTTAGCTGTTGGTTCTAGGGGGTGACAGTCATGGTGTATCTAGGTGCCGCAAGAGAAACACTGTATGATTTATCCAGAAATATTTATGGGAAGTTAGTCACGGGGAATTTAAGTTTGATTCAATAGCGAACTGCAGGGTATATCATTTTCTCCCTCTTCTGGGACCTTAAGGGAAATAAGATATGTCAAGGGAAAATTTCCCTTCCTTTGAAAATATTATAGATATTAATCTTTAATGCTTTGTTGTATAAACACTTTGCTAAGCCGAAGGACTCATCTTGAGATAAAGGTTGTTAGGGGGAAATCCTTGATACTTATCTGTATTGATACTATCACCTTGGCCAATGGAATATTGTAACTTATAGATTTTTTTAAAAAAATCAACTTTTGCTTTCATATACTTGATCCGTCTCCTTTAACTTGGATGGGTATGCTGGGTCTCTCTGTGTCATCACTGGTGTTTCAGGGGGACAGCTCATTTCCTAAATTACAAGGAAAGAGCTCCACATGGTACTTTGAGTGTGTAGTGTGCATGACAGTGCGTGTAATTTCTGCCCTGCCCTAGGGAAAACTTCTGCCTGAACATTATTCTTGTTCCAGCCTGAGCTGGAGCGTTGAGAGCTGCTTAAGTTGGTGGTGAGGCTATAGAGTAGAGAGGTGCAAACAGTATAACACTCCTGCTGGAACAGGGAAGAAATATACATGCTTATCACAAATGAGCTTCATTAAACCACAAATATTTCAGATATTTGAGTCTCAGCTGTTCACTAGCTATGTGACCTCAGGCATGTCATTTTACCTCTTTAGGCCTGGTTTCCTTAGATGTAAAATGAAAATCATAATAGTACCTTTCTTGTTGAATTGTTACAGATTGTTATAAGAATTACATATTTTAATATAAATGGGTTGCTTAGTGCCTGCAGATATGTGTTGCTGTTTTTTTATTTGGGATGGGTCCAGTCTGAGCACAAAGCTCACATGCTAATAGGGTTTGCCTAGTCTAGGCGTTTACATAAACATGAAGAGGTTTTTTAACTCATCACATTTTGAATATGTCAAAAGAAGTTATAAAGTATGAATAACCATACTGTTCTACAAGGAGGATTACACACTGCTTACTGTCGTTCAGTCGTGAGGGATCGATCGTGAACTGCCACAGGAGACAAAAGATTGGGCTCTCAACCTGTTTACTTCTTGCATTCAAATGAAAGGAAGCCTCAGAGCTTTTTTTTTTTGGCCGTACCAGGCGACTTGCAGGGTCTTGGTTCCCCGACAAGGGACTGAACCCTCGCCTTTCGCAGTGAAAGCTTGGAGTCCTGACCACTGGACAGCTAGGAATCCCCTAAAGTCTCAGCTCTTGATCTGTCTTCATCCAATTCTTTTTGCCTAGTGTTTGTTTGTTTGGGTTTTTTGTTTGTTTGTTTGATGTCTAAAGTTCTTGCCTAAGTTCTGGGATCTTGTTTGTGTACCCCAAAATGGCTGCAAAGTGTGTAGCGCAGTCTGTGCTGGGGACTAACAACTATTACAGACACCGTTTCTTTGTTTTTTTTCTTAATCTACTCTGTAAGTTTCCTTCTTTCTCTCTGCAGTGAGAGTAGAGTATAAATACCCCTTGGACAGATACACACTCTTCCTGCCCAAGAGAATATTTCTCTTTCACATTTGGCCAAGTCATGAAATTTCCTGTATGGTTCTGTTAAATGTCACCCTGTTGAAAGAAACCGGTGTCATTCCTGCTTCAGTATCCTTATGCCCAATATTAGGAGGGTTACAGATTGTTCCAATCGCCATGGAATACATCCAAAATTACATCATTGTATTATTGTCTGCAGCTTGAATGAGTAGTTTGTGAGCTGCATCTATGTCTGCGAAGGCTACAGGACAGCCACTTTCCTTTCATTTCAACCAGATGGGCCTTTCCTTTGTGATCAAGATATTCAAATGCCATCTACTCTGTAACTGGAATTTTGAGGAAACTAGTGTCTGGTGGGAACAGCAAAAATTTCCTGTCTCTAAAAAATTGTGTGAAAGTCTTCACTGAGCCCCTTGCACTGGGAAGATGGTGTTTTTCTCCAAAGAGAGGAAATAGGTAAGTATAAAAGGTGATGAGAACACTTCATATCAAGGAAAGCAAAGGGCATCCGACCTTGCTATTTTAAAGAGATGATGACAGGAGTGGGTATTTACAAATCCAATTGTATCTGGATCTAGGAAAATATGTTTTTCTGGGTGAAACACATAAACTGGCAAACTCATATATTGTGATTCCAAGAGAAAAACTTTTCATCTCTTGTTGCTTTCACATCACACTTGGTTGTGGATTTTCAAAGACTTTTACTGGTACTAAAAAGTGGTAAGGATAGATTCAGGCTTCTTAAACTTCATTCACAGTGAGGATACTTGACATCATACTTCCAAAATATAAAAGGTCACAGAACATTCATGGATGTCATTAGTTAGCCTGTGCCCTACACTGGAAAAAGGGTGGTGATGGGAGTTACAGACCAACTGCCTCCAATATAGGCCAACTGAAATTTGAGCTAAGATCTGGTTTGAAAAAATTTTGTGGTTTAGTGGAAGCAATTTTAATTCATTTATTCATGCATGAATTTAGGCCTTACTCATTGAGTACTTTTTAATTATATATAGGGAGACTCTTAAGGGCAGCATATTATAGTATATTAGGCCCTGGAGTTCAGGTGAATGAGACAGACATGGTCCCTACCCTTGAGGAATTAATTCCACAGTATTGTGGGAAAGCTGACAATAAAAGTGTGTTTATGAGGAAAGATACTGTATTCTCTGAGAACATATGGCAAAGGAAACAAATCTAGTATGATGGCTCAGGAAAAGCTTCCCTGAGTAAGTAAGTAAGCTGAAAACTAAGGATGAGTGGGAGTTGGTCAAGTCAAGGGTTAGGGGTCAGAGGGGAAAACGTGTAGATTATTCCAGAAAGAAGAAACACCATATGGAAGAATTAAAGATGTGGTTAAATATAGTGTATCCATGGAAGTGGAAAAAGTAACAAATAGCAGAAATGAAGGAAGTGAAAGGAAAGAGGCCATGAGATAAGGTGATTTCAGGGTTTATCAGCTTCAACACTATTGACATTTTGGGCCAAGTAATCCTTCGTTGTGAGAAAGCTGTCCTGTATAATGTAGACTAGCAGTATCCCAGCCTCTACGTGCTAGAAACCAGCACACTCCTGATCACTTATGACAATCAGAACTGTCTCCAAACATTGTCAAACATCCCCTGAGATGCAAAATCTACACCCAGTCAAGAACTAGTGGGGAGGTCCAATGCAGAATCAAAGCCTGGTCCTAGTTCTGTCAAAGCCTTGCTAGGAATGTAAAGGTCTGTTTTGGGAGACAGTGGAAAACCATGAAGGATGTTAAGTTGGAGGGTGAAATGGTAAGCTTTGCACTGAACAGAAAAAAGAACAATGCTCTGATTACAAATGTGAGCCTGTGGATTGTAGAAAGTAGAGAGGATTTCTGAGGTCACTGGGGAGACCAATGCAGTAATAAATGGAAGAAGTGATGGTGGCTTGACTAGAGAGGTAGGGAGAAGGAAATGGAGAGATGGAGGGCTCTCCCAGGGATAGAAACGGCTGATTTTAGTGATAGATGCAACACAGGCATCGGAATAGGGAAGAATTAGGTGCCCATTCCCATATTTTAGTGTTTGTCTTTTATTTCTGCACCCTGCTCTGGTATGCCTTCCATAACCTTCTTCTGCCTTATGCCTTCCCACAGTCCTTCTGGCAATCCTCTGAATCCACTTGGCTTTCTGACTTGGACAGTAGGCAGATATGTTAGTATTTACGGAAATAATAACCACGAGGATAAAAAAAAATAGACGTTTTGTCAGGAGAGCAATAATTGAGTTGCATTTGGGATTCGTTAAGTTTTGAGGGCCCTGTGAGATGCCCAAATGGAGTTAAAAAGTAGTGATAGGATACTATAGAAACAGAGTTTGTAAGATGAGTCTGGACTGGCAATATAAGGACAGAGGCACTTCCACATTGGCCCTGAACTAGTTGTCCAGGGGAGAACTTTTACAGTCCCCAATACTATATAGTCACTGTGTTCCCTTGGAAAATGACTTACACACTATGTAGAAATTACTTGATTAAAAAGAAAATGAAGAGGAGTCTTTTACCTGACCCTCTACAGTTACACGGGGAAAGCACAAATTCCATAGTAGATATTTGACATCAAAACTTGTAGTGAATGCAAACCCCAGACTTAAGTATCAGAAATTAAGTGCCGGTCTAATTACCAGATGCTCTAGGATATATATTTATCAGGGATGCTTTCCCTTACGGTTATCCAGTCCTTCTTTCTGGAATCCTTCTTTTCTACTCTCTACTCTGTCATGTCCTTTAATTCCATAACTGGAGAAATAAGAGCACTATAGTACAATAAATCCCTGCTACCTCCCAGAAAATTGCATTTCACTGACTGACTGCTGAACTCCCTACCAACTACATTTTGAAAAACCATAATTGGCTTTGCTAGCTTAGTTATTGCCTTTCTCCACCTTCTGAAGCGTTTCTCTACTTTGTTTGCTGTGCACCACTTTTGAGAATCAGCAGCATCGTGCTGGCTGTGAATACCTTGTGAAAGGGGTTCGCAACATGAATGCTTTGCTGACCTGTCAGATCACTGCAAATGCCCTCAAGCCAGCATCTTGTTTTCCTCGGAACCCTTGTTTGTTAATATTCAGGGACCCCACAGCTGTTTTCTGAGTGATTAGAATGGGAAGTCTACCCAGATGCAATTCTTCCAATAGCCAAAGTAAAATCAGGAAGGCAAGCATACGTTGGTAAGTCAAGTCAGTTCATCTCTTGGAATCAAAGAAAATATTTTTCCCCAGTCTGCTTTAGCAGCAGAATTGTGGGACAACCATATGTGAGTGGTGATAGCATCAGTTTCGTTAAACAAATGCATATAGGATATCATGTAATAAAAGGTCTTTGAAGAAACATGATCTGAGCCAAGGAGCATATAACTGGCTAGATTGCTGTGATCAGAGTGAATGCATACAGATTGTCTTCACTGTTGCCATTCAAGTTCATGGAGGGATTTATAGTTGCCAGAATACTAGTATCCCCCTGGAATGCAAGAATTATCCCAGATAAGATACTGTTGCACCTCTTAATAGCAGTAGTGGAAATTGTGTGTGCCATATTAACTTTGGTTCAGATTGGCAAATATGGAAGCATCAGGACATTCTCTGTGCTTTCAGGGAGCCCACAATGTCAAGAGACAACATAGTATATATAGCCTCTGGAACCTGCCTGCCTGGATTCGGATCCCAACTAACTATGTAAACCCTTGGTACCTCAGTTTCCTCATCTGTAAAAGGGGAAGATGATAATAATAGTCCTACTCCCATAAAGCTGTGAAGATTAAATGAGTTTATATATGTGATGAATGTCTGCCATACAGAAAATGCTATATTGGACTTTGCTCTTCTCATTGGGTAGAGGCAGGACACATACACAGTTATGGTACAGTGTAATGGCAAAAAAAATATATATATATATATATATAACAAGTAGTTGAGAAGAGGGACTATTTAACTTCATTGTAGGAAGTAAGGCTGAGGCAGTGTTTTAAAGGAAGAAGAGAAATTTAATATGTCAACAAGTGAGAAAGAGCATCCCAGGCAAGGGGACAGCATTTGTGAAGATATAACAAGATTAGGCATCGTGGCATTTTTGATGAAGTACAAAAACTTTGAATATGCTTTCAAAGTTGTAGATGGAGAAGTAATGGGCAGAGTTTATGTAATGAAGGGTCATGCTTACCATACCGAAGAGCTTGAACCTTATGGTAAAAGGATAAGGACTCTAGTATTTGTTTGTTCTAACTTAGACATTATATTGTAAGTGTATCTTGGCTTTGTTTATTAATCCAACATTCACTTTAACCAGATGTGGTTGTAGTTGGCACCATTTTAAAGGTGATATAGGAGAACTATCCTATGTCACCCTCAGATGGACACTAAATGTTAAGATTCATCAGCCAGTGAAATAAAACATTATGCTGGAAATAGAGAGGTACTGAACTCTAAGCCAGAAGGAAAGAAAACTTCATTTGGCAGAGACTGGAAAATCAGAACGTAGAGTGATTATTCATAAGGAAAGGTCCTCTGAAAAACTACCATTCATGTAAAATATTAACAATTAAGTGGATGAATAGTCCTTGAAATTTTTTTCAAAGAAAAGATACCCAAATCAGCCTTCAGTGTATCCTATATTGGGTGGAAGAGGAAAAATGTAAACATCATAATGTTCACAAGTATAGAAATAATTTTTAGGCCATTTAGAGGAGCTCAGTTGTGTAATAAATCTCTCTGTGAGGCATTCAAGTCCCAACATTGCTATTGTGGCTGGTTTGCACACGTGATCAGTGAAGCCCTAGAAGTTCCACAGCAGTGACTCAGAGAGCACCATGGAGACTGGGGAAAAAGGTTCCAGGCTCCCTACTCCATCCCGAACTCAGCTAGGGGCTCATTTATCTACTATATATGAGGATCCCACTGTGATAGTTACTTGAAGAAAGGGGGTGAGGCATAAAAGCTTTTAAAAACGAACAACTGTATTGAGTCACTTCCAAATCTCTTTCAAATTTAAAAAAAAAATCTAGTTCTAATTTTTATCTCAGCTCCAATAGCTAATTAACTCCTCCAGCACTAGCCATAATCCTCAACTCTGATTTTTTTTTTCTGGTATAAGAATTCACACTTATTTTTTAATAATAAATAAGCCAGACCTTTTTAATTTTGGCTCATTTGGACCTATTACATTTTCCAAATCCTTCCTTTGGCCAACTTCTATATCTTTCCTATTCCAAGCGACCTCTTAGACTTTCCGGTGAGACCCCAGAGGCAACTCCAGCTGGTCTCCTGTAAATCAGCTTGGGATTTCTTCAAGGAGAGCCATCTGCCTCTCTAGGTAAGGCACTGTTTGGCTTCCTCTGTTATTATTATTATCTTTTTCATTTCTCTCTCCTTCATCAGTTACGTCCCCAGTTAAATTGAGTCTTGTATCGCCATTTCCTGTCAAGCCAACAACCACAAACCCTCAATGAAGTCTTGCAACAACTAGCATCTCTTGGTTTGGGATTAGCTAGATGGCTCTGTTGATCTTCACTGGTCTTATTGAAGAGTCTGGGGTCAGCTGAGTATCAGGATACAGGTTAACTTCAACTGGAGGAACCCAGAAACTTGGGTCTCTGCCCCTCCTGTTTTTCATTCTCCAGAACTTTCACCCTTGGCAAGTTCTCATGGTGCAGAGAGCCAGAGAAACACTTGAGGCTCAGGTTTGGAACTGGCAGACTATCACTTCTGGTTCATTCTAGTGATCAGAGCAAGGCCCCTGGCCAAGCCTATTCAGAGTAAGGGCAGATCATCCCACACACAGTTGGAGAGCATTGCAAAATTACAGAATGGTAAAGAAAAGCAGTCTCTTACTGCTATCTGCCCTATGCCTTTATGCACAACGCCAGGAGGTATTTTGGGTTTCTCTCAGGATTATGTTAAGTATGTAAATGCAAGTGTGTCTGTGGGAAGGTGCTGAGGAAAATGGGAAAAATCTCATTACTTTCTCCCATGCACTTTTGACATCAGCCATAGAGCATAAATCAATTCTGGCTGCTTCATTTAACCTTTGCATTTACAATAATACATTGGTAGATATTGATGTAGCAACGGCAAATAACCTGACATTCCAATTCTCCACATGCAGTGATTAAAGGAGCATTGAACAATCAGAGGCTCTCTTAAGCTCCAAAACTTTCCAAAGATGATGTAACTAGGTTCTGAGTCATGTTAAATTAAGCCATTGAATTCTTCTCCCCTTTATATCTGACCATCTTAATAAGAATAGTATGAGGCCATGCTGTTTTCAGAACACTGTTGAGAGACACACAGTAAGTGGTTTGATATTTAGGCTCTTTTCTCTGACTTTGAGATGGCTAAGACACCTCGGATTTGAAAAATGTGTTCTGTAAAAAATAACAAAGAGAGCTTCCCTGGTGGTGCAGTGGTTGTGAGTCCGCCTGCCGATGCAGGGGACACGGGTTCGTGCCCCGGTCCGGGAAGATCCCACATGCCACGGAGCGGCTGGGCCTGTGAGCCATGGCTGCTGAGCCTGCGCGTCTGGAGCCTGTGCTCCGCAGCGGGAGAGGCCACAACAGTGAGAGGCCCACGTGCCGCAAAAAAAAACAAAAACAAAAACATAAAAACATACACATATGTATGTATATGCATATATACACATATATGTATTTATGTGTAATACATATTATATGACATGTATATGATATGTATGTATAAAATAATTTCATATTTATCTCCTGATAAATCTGCTCAGAGTAGGACCTTGAGAATTGTTGACTGAATTCATCTTCTCAGACATTTATTCATTCACTTATTTTTAACCAATAAATATTTGTTAAAATATTGAAGTCAGATGCCCATGGTCCAAAATATACAAGTTGCATAAATTATTGTAAACACCTTGACCTTTTTTTAATCTATAAAATAAATTTAATAAAAATACTTGAGAATGAAATACAATTATATAGGACATTGTTTAGCCCATTATCAGGTACAGAGTAAGTTTGCAAAAAAACAAAAAACAAAAGAAAAATGTCAGCATGCAGTAGGAGCTGCAGGATCATCAGTGGCAACGGTACCTAAACAAAAATTGCACTGGGGGCTTCCCTGGTGGCGCAGTGGTTGAGAGTCCGCCTGCCGATGCAGGGGACACGGGTTCGTGCCTCGGTCCAGGAAGATCCCACGTGCCGCGGAGCGGCTGGGCCCGTGAGCCATGGCCGCTGAGCCTGCACGTCCGGAGCCTGTGCTCCGCAACAGGAGAGGCCACAGCAGTGAATGGCCCGCGTACTGGTCAAAAAAAAAAAAAAAAAAAAAAAATTGCACTGGAGCATAGTCAGTGTGATGCAAAGTATACAAATGCGTGTGTGTCCATGGGAAGGTGCTGGGGAGAATGGAGGTCAGAAGGAATGGAGTCGAAGGGTGGATGCAGAGTGCACGGAGGGAGGACGGTGAATGGGTAGAAGAGAGCTCGTAAAGGACATGCAGGACAAAGCACACGACTAGAGGCAAGCACTGACATCTGAGCTAAAGTATGGGGACAGACATAGGCCTGAGGAGCCACAGGTTAAGCAAAGATCCATAGATTAAGCGAAACAGTGGGCATATAGAGTGACTGGCGGTAACCAGGCCAGCAGTAGTGTCATTGGGGCATATTTTTGGGGTGCAAACTTAAACAGAAAGAAAGTCCAGTGTCAAATACCAGTGTCAAATACAGACAGGATCAGACATCTAGAGCATTGAGCACAGTGTGGAGGGGGGAGTCTTACATTCACATACAAACTACTGAGTTCATTTCTGTAATATTTAGTATACGCTGCTATAAAATTCTGGGCTAAAAGTACTTTGCCTTCACTTCATAGATTCCCATAACATTCCCATAGTTATTTTCAGGATTCCTGAAAGTAAAATAACAACAAAAACAAAATAATCCCAAAGCGTTTTGTGCCTATTTCTGTGTTTAGTGATTTATTTCCTGTTACCCTCACAACAGCCATGGAGTTGGTTATCACCACAAATGAAGGAAGTGAGGCTCAGGAAGTAGATGTACCTATGTAAGGTTATAGTGCTTGGTTAAGTCACAAGCAAGGGGTTTGAGTAATCCTGCGTTCACATGCCTCAGACTGCTTCCTTGAATTGCACAATGACTAGGGTCAGGGTAGGGACACCATGCAAATGAAACAGTGACCAGCATCCTTGAGTTCAGAGACACTGTGCTCGAAGAACATGCTGGAAGGACCATGGGAGGATGGGAAGGCAGAAGAGAGCTTGTGAAAGGCAGATGGGAGAAAGTCTGAGAAAGTGAAAGTAATTTATCCAAGGTCACACATCCAGTACCTAAATACTTACTAAGCTTCATCAGTGCCAGGCTCAAGGAGGCTGGGTGATGTCCCCAGTGTCTTCTTTGACATTGAAAGCCACGGATCCCTACAGGCTAACACAGCTTTGGCAAACTGAAGGGAGCAGTGTATGTTCAGTTGAACAGTAAATTTTACAAATACATAGTAAACAAAAATAAAGAGACAAGGATACTTATGTCTCTGGGAAGATGTAATTCTTAGCCATTTGAGTCTTCTATCCCTGTACTTCGTTGACATTACCTTTTAATTATCCTTGGACACTTCCTAGAGGAGAAAGTCTTTAAGAAATGTACTTTCTTAAGCACACATTTCTCCAGAAGCAGCAGCCATTTTACTGGGAATTCTTGAACTGTGATATTTTTATCTGCAAAGCACCATACTTAGAGCCTTGGTGTGTAATATCTTTAAATTTCTTCCATGACCAGTTAAGAAGAAACCAGTATCACAGGGAATGAAGTCCATCAGGCTAACTGTTCTATTGCCTTGTCTGAATATGGATGATTCAGAGAAGACTCTATACAGTGTTATCTGCCTGGCTCTCTTATCCCCATAAAAATAGCTCAGGGTAATTGGCTGTTTATTGCATAACAGCTAACACCTAAATGTTTATCACACACTATCTCATTTAATACTCTTAATACCTCATGGAGCAAGTTTCTATTATTTTTATCCACATTGAACTGATACTGAAATTAAGGCTTAGAAAGTGAAAATAATTTATCCGAGATTGCTCAGCTAGTTTCAGAGGCAGGATTCCAAGCCGCCTTGTGACTCCTAAGCCTCCATCCTTTACAAAAAATTACATATCAAAAAGGAAATTTTTCAGGGCTGTGTCCTTCATTTTTCTGATCCTGCTTTTTATTCATGCCATCAGTTCTTTATCTTGCTACTTACTATGCCCTTTTCTCTCTTCCCACTTCTCTGGATTTTTTCTTTAAAAACAAAAATTCCCAACTTTTAAAGTCAAGATCAGATTAGTCAAATAGGTGATAAAATGAGTGACAGATATCCTCATTTCCTTGCCTAAGTGCCACATCTTCCATGAGGCCCTCCCAGATTACCACACTCATAGGTGATTTCTCCACTGTCATAGACCTCTGCCCACTCTTATAGGACTCTTAATACAAGAATGTCATTTCTTTCATGAAAGCTATATTGTGAGCATCTGGAAGGCAGTAACAAGGTGTGCCTCATATTGGTGGTAACATCAGTAGGACTGGAATCTGGGAAATTCTCTACTCAGTGAAGACAAGGCCAACCATAAATGTGGAACTCTTATTCAGGTAGTGTGGGAAAGGTGGAGGAAAAGGCAGAACAATCCCAGCAGGGTGGGTGACCAGGAAGAGAAGCTGCAGTTTGGAAGGAGTAAAGCAGTGTGGAGACAGAGCAGTAGTGAGGAAGGGAACAGAGGTTGTTAGTGAAGCCAGAGGCCAGAGAGCAAGAACTGGCAGGTAGTCCACATGCTCCATGGAGGGTGCCTGAGCAGAGATACAGATGGGAGTGGAGTCTATAGAAGAGAAGGATAGGATAGAGGGGTCTAAAGAAGAGAAAGAACAGAAAGGAATTGTAAGGATCCTAGGCACAAACACCGTCAGACTAAATGCAGTTTGGGAGTTTAATGCTGCGTGAAGCAGAGATAGACCCCGGTCTGAAGCCTTGCTCTATCATGTAAGAAATATGAGCTGTGGTCGACTAAGCCTCATCTGAAAACTTCCTCTCCTTCACCTCCATTCTCCAGCGGGAACAGAATCCTAGGTGAGTTGAGGGCAAACTTGGGCTTCTCCAACTGTAAACTTACTCTCTTTCTTCCATGCCAGTCTGCAAACTTAAAGGACTTTCTGATTCTCTATTAAAAAAATATATATATATATACTTGCAGACATGAAAATAGGTAAAGTGTACACAAAGGTCTTTAATGAAATGTTGTCCTTTGAAATGATGAAATGAAAGGATGAGCCGATAACGTGCTAATGGAATCACGTCTGCTCTAGATCATGTTTACTCACAAATACTACTACTAGACTCTAAATTCAGAGACTAGCTCCTTAGAGGTAAATTCAGTGTTTGTTTCTGCTTTCTTTTCTGTTGTTGTTTGCTTGATTTTTGTTTTTTGTTTTGTTTTGTTTTGATTTGTTTCTACCATTTGCAGCTTCTCTGCATGGTATCTGGGGTGTCTGGCCTAAAGCAATAATAAAAGTAATAGCTACCGTTTAAGGCTTCTTTGCCATGCACCAGACTCTGCTGTGTTTTACCTGTGTTATGGCCTTTCATCCTCACAACCTCCCTATGAGATTGATAGTATTGTTACACTGATTTACGGATGAAGGAACTGAGATGCACTGAGGAATAGAAGCAGGTATTTGTAGTAACTCTCATTAACAGATGAGAAAACCAAGGCACCAAGAGATCAAATAATGGGCCCAAACCACATAGCGAGTGGTAGAGTTCAGATTCAAAGCCAGATATTCCCATTTCATGTATTTTTAAGGGCTTCCCCAAAATTGGCATTTCTGCATTTTATGATAATAAGACTAAGAAAACATTGCCAGTCAAACTCTTTATGGGTAGACATGCCATCTTTCCTTGTGCCTAAATAAGATCAAACACTTAAAACATTTATTTGTGTGTGTGACTCTCTTTTAAAGATACCCCATCTCTTCCAATATTTGCTGACAAGACAAAAAGTGTTTTTGAGCTATTTGATTTTGTTAACCCTGGGTGCTTTTTGGAAGGAGAGCTTTGCTGTTAAAAACTAAGACTCAGTGCTAAGTGATGAATTTCTGTAATATACCCACAAACAAATAAATACTTGGAGTTAGCAAAGCCTTTTCATTTTACATCATCTTCATTGATTCTTGAGCCATATTGTGAGCTAGTCAAGGGAAGAATTATCGCTGGAGTTCAGATCTCATCTTTTCCACTTACTAAACGACATGGGGAAAAT
Source organism: Grampus griseus (assembly GCF_964374135.1). NCBI lineage: Eukaryota > Metazoa > Chordata > Mammalia > Artiodactyla > Delphinidae > Grampus > Grampus griseus. The sequence goes on along the minus strand of NC_139002.1, from coordinate 92,124,561 downwards.
TGTTTAATTTCTGTGTGACTCAGAAGAATATGCACGCTGGTGTTGGAAAAATTTGTTTCCTTTTGAGTTTTGCATCATTGATGAGACTTATTTGAGGAACTAAGTTCATGTTTATAACCAAAGATCAGTACAGACTTAGTCTGTAACTTCATACCACTTTCAGAACAGTGTAAAATTGAAAGATCTAATAGATGTTCATTGTGACAGCATTGTATTATTTAAAGATTTTTTATTAAGGTAAATCAATGAAACTGTGTTATCACAGAAGGAAATTTTGTCATTTTATGTATATCATTTAAAATGGGTTGTAATAAAAATAATAATCATGGACATAAAAAATTAACTTTCCTTTATATCTAAAGATAGCACTGCTGATTATTCCAGACAACTGAGATATTAATCTTTTGCAAAGTGTCCAGGTATTTACTCCTTATCACACAACTAAAAGCATGTCAGCCTCCTGGAATAAGTCCATATAATTTAAGTTCAGAATTTAAGAATTAAGTCTTAATAAGCTTACCTTGCTATTGACTTTACTAATAAGGCATTCCTCTGCTTCCTGACCTGTTTATCTCAAATAATATTGCACAACTGTGAGACTTCCCAGCTTCCATCTCAGAAATGGTGAGTTAATTAGAGGAAAAATTAACCTGCCTTAAAGTTCATGGTCGTTTTTTTAGAATTTAGCCAAATGAGTTGTCCCCCGCTGGGATCTGTGAGAGCATAGGTATACCTTTCTATCTGTTGAGGAAATGCACGACACCCTATACGTTTACAGAAGGATTAAAGGTCCCTTCACTTATCTTGCCTAGTTGGTCTGTCTTAAATGCTTTAAAGAGGATTTACTTGGGTAAGATATTTGCCCAAGACCACGCTGAAAAGCAGCTTTTCTCTATATTTGGATTCCTTGCCTTGGCTGAAGGTTTTTGTTTATCACAACAGATTATTATTCTGGAAACACTAAATCCTAGTCCAGGGTCAGTAAACATTTTCAGTAAAGGATCGTGTATGAGTTTCCTGTTGCTGCTCACAAACAGCAGCAATAGGAAACTCACAAACTCAGCCGCAATTGTAACTCACAAACGTGGTGGCTTAATGTAACACCAATTTATTATCTTAGAATTCTGGAGATCAGAAATCTGAAATCAGTTTCACTGGGCTTAAACCAAGCCATGAGGAGTCCTGCTTTACCTCTGGAGGCTCTGGGGGAGAATCCATTTCCCAGTTTCTAGGAGCTGCCTGCATTCTTTGGCTTAGGGTCCCTTCCTTCATCTTCAGAGCTAGCAGTGTAGCATCTGTTTTCCTCTTTGACTTCTGCTCCCATCCTTACGTCTTCTGACTCTGATCCTCTTATAAGGACACTTGTTATCCTTAAACATACCTGCAAAGTCTCTCTTACCATGCAAGGTAACATAATCACAAGTTCTGGAAATTGGGACATGGACATCTTTGAGGGGCCATTATTCTGCTTACCGTAGGCCAGATAGTAAATATTTTAGATTTTTCAGGTCACACAGTTTCTGTGGCAACTACTCAACTCAGCCATGGGTAATTTGTAAACAAATGGGCATGGCTGTGTTCCAGTAAAACTTTATTTACAAAAAGAGGCAATGGTCAGGATTTGGCTCATGGGCTATAGTTTGAAAGCCTCTGGCCTAGACACATAGCATCTTATATAGATGTTCCTAAAAGATATTTCTGATAATGTTTTAATAAGTAAATACACAGATTGATCCATCAATCAGTCAATCAAGGATTGGGAGGAAGTTCTTACAGATTTTTGGGTTTGGTGTTCTAAGGAAAAACTCCTATATAATAGGATTTTTATCCACTTATTTTTTAATAGCTCTAAATCCTGACCTCAGTATGCGATTAACTCTCACTCTATAAGTCCTTTCTCTTGCCATAGACCCTATATAAATGCATTCATGCAAATGGAACCCAGAGAATCACTATTGACTTCATTTTTACTCTCCATAAGATATAGAGCCATTTTGAAAATATAAATGCCTATTGATATAAGACCAGTTGTGCATTTTTCAAAAGTCATGAAAGAAGAAATAGGTAAGAAGAAATTATGAAATTGATATTAACAAGTTTGCTATGCTTTTATCTCCCAAACTCTGAAGGCTAAAAGAGTTTGGAACACAGAGCACAGATAACATGGAAGAAATGTTTGCAGCCCATCTTCTTACCTCCTAGTAACCAAATGAAGCCTCAATGTTTCAAGTAAAGTAGATCAGCTCTGTCACCTGTACTAATCATCTTTTGATCCTTGCCATGTGAATAGATTCATGATCTGACATTTGCTATTCTAGTCACAATAGCTCTTGTCTCAGCAATTCAATTTTCAGTGTCTCATGAATTTAATACTGCTCTATTATCAAAAGACTTGTAATAACTTATACTGCTGAACCTTTTCCAAATTTCCTGTTCATCTTAACCTTTCCACCCTTCCATCTGGGTGTACAGGATGGCCTGTGAAAAGGAAGGTTTATCCGACATACTTTCATCAAGCATCACTATGTGCTAGAGTTACAGTGTGACCAGGACTCAAGATCTCAAGTGTGTCAGAGAGCTGACAGCTTCAGCTGGATTTAGACAGAAAAATAGGAAGCAAATCAATGTACGTGCATGTAATCTGAGCCCTTTGAGGGGCTGTCCCAGTAGACAAGGTTATTATCTGCTTTTCCCTTGAATCTCCAAAGCTGTTTTTAGTCATGGTAGCAGCCCTCTAATACCAGAATCAAACTCCCCATCTCTTACTCTTTCAAAACTGGTGTTTCTTCGGGTAAACTGCCAAGTTTCAGCATCTAACTTGAGAGACATACCACCTCTCGGCAATTTTCAGGCAACTAAGATCTACCTTGAGCCCAGTGAATATGTACAAATTCTCTGACTTGGGTGGCCAACGTCTTTAGCTTTCCTCTGTGCTAGAACACGCCCCATCAGGCAGATACTGCAAAGAGAACTGTGGAACTTAATTTCCAGGAATAAATGGGGGGGGGGACGAATTATCTCATGTATCTAGAAGCTAAATTGTGTTCTCAATCCATGAAGTAATCCATTTGTCTCCCCACAGAACTGATCCAGAAAGATTAAACCCAGAAACTTAATTTTATGCCTTGTCTAGTTCAGTGTCACTTTAGCTCAAGAACGCTTTAAATATATATGTGTGTGTATAATTCTTCAATTAGAGAACAAATTTGAAATCAGCATTTACATCTAATTATTACTGTTTTATCTTGGCTAGATATCAAAAAGGAAGTATGAATTCACACAGATTAGAAGTTTGGTAATGAAACTTTTCTAAAGACTTTACAATGCAATTTTAAGATTGTTTTTTCCATAAATACAGTAGCCCCAAAGAGCTTTCCATAAGAATAGTAGAAAAGACTTCCCTCCTTCACCCCCTTGCCCCATTCCTTCCTTCCTTCCTTCTTTCTTTTAACGTATTCTTATTGATTGCCTACTATGTACCAACCCTTACTAATAATTCAAAATAAAATTAACACCATCGAACATTTTACAATTGCTTGTATTCCTTATTAAAAATGAAAGTCAGAAAAAAGCACCTAAAATTTAAAATGAAGCCTAAAATATCTATTAAAATGATACCACTGTGGATTGTTGTGCATTTCCTTGTTCTTGCATAACTGACTCTGATGCTGTTAAAAGAGCAATCATGGAGCAGATGTACTTAAACCTTCTCAGCACTTGATTGAACGTGATACACTTTCGTGAGAGTACGCATAATTTTTTGTGAACAGACTTGTTCAGGGATGACTTTAAAAATAAAGTGCAGGGTAACAAACTTGCAAATTGGAAACATCTTTTAAAATGTTTAAATATAGGTACAGAAGTGACAGGAGTCATTTTATTATAAAGTCTGACATGCGCTCAAATACAATTACCTCACAAAATTAACACATTGGTGGTTTCCATTATTTAAAAATTTGGCATTAAATATAATTGTTTATATCCATAGATTTGCAGTACATTTTCATACTGAATATTATAAATAAAATAACTTTCTGTCATTTTTTGTTATATCTAGGATGATCAACTATCTTGGTTTGCCTGGGACTGCGGGATAGGGGGTGTTCCAGGGACATGGAACTTTTAGTGATAAACCTGGGAAGTTCCGGGCGAAACAGGACAAGTTGGTAACTCTAGTTACACCACCGAAACATGTTTTGGAAATCACTGTGCTAACTTCTACCTCCTTAGTAAGGCTATAATTAATTACAACAGCTTCACTTCCTCCCCTGGGTTCCAGTTCTGGCTATGCGTTATAATTATCTTGGGAGGGTTTTTAAAGTGTTGATGTTCAAGCTCCCCCAAGAGCAAATACATTAGAGTCAATACATTTTGAAAGCTCCCAGGTGATTCTAATGTGTAGCAGAGCTAACAACAACCTGTTCCTGGGTCCTCCGAATGCCAGTCCACAGAGTCAGGAAGAAAAACAGCAAAATGAAGACATAATCCCTGCCCAGGGCTGATTGGACCTAATCCTACTGGGTCCTTTCCATGAACTTGCCCAGTGGTAGCAGGAGGCAGGCCCTAGTTTTCCCTCTAAAGCTTGCTGCTCTCGTCCTCTCCAACTCCTCGCCATGTAGGAATCTTCTACGTCAATATGAGATCTGAATTCTGTAAACTATTCTATAAACTGAGAATCCAAGATTTGAGATCTTAAGGATTAAAAGAAATAGACTAAACGATTTCAGAGAACAAAGACTGTGACTTATTTAACTCTATAACTTGTAGTGCCATGTGCAGAATATTCAATTTATTTGTCAATCAGAATTTTTCCTTTAATGAAAGAAATGAAGGGCTTCACCCGAAGATTTCAGTTATTTAACTAACAGTCATCAAATATGTTTCACGTGCCATTTGGTCCAGCCTTCGTGGGAGGCACAGACTTAGAGGGAATATTAAAATTATAATCAGACAATGATTTTAATGTGACAAATACTCTAATCTGTCAGAGTAACTCTTTCTTGATTATCATCAAATTTTATATTATATAAATTATGTAACAGACACTTGTATATAAATTTATTTACCCTTGTTACAAACTCATGACTTAGGTAATACTGCAGTCATCCTCAGTTTACAGTTGAGGAAAGTGGGAGCATAAAGAAGTTAATTAAATTGCCAAAGCCACAAAGCTAGTAAGTAGAAGGACTGAGTTTCATACGGAGGCAACCTTGCTCTGGAGCCCATGCCCTTAATCCCTCCTTTATACCACCTCCTGTCAGAATGGAAGTTGGCAGAAACCCGCTTTGGAAGTGACTTTATGGCTTTGCATAAGGGAAGGGAGTGTGAAATTCCAGTTTTCACATACTCTACTCCACCAGGTTTAAAGTTTCTCCCTGGTGAATAGGATTAGGGGGTATGAGCCCAGACTTGGCGCCCATGCAATACACTTTTTGTATGATCTCCTCTGTCATTAGATTCAAAAAATCATAGTTTGGTGATTGGCAAAGGACTCTTGAACATGATATAACCCCAACTGCATATGTAGATGAGAAAACAGAATTTTAAGTGAATCCAGAAATAACTCAGAAAATACAACTAAATACTATGAACCCTGAAAAAGAGAATAAAGAAGAGGGAGAGAAGAGAAGAGGAAATAGAGAGGCAGAGAGGTATAGCTGTGGAAGAAATAGTCCAACGTGTCTTGATTGGATTAACTCAGTAAGAGTTGCATCGCATGCCCCTCTGTCAAGGGCTCCTGGGAAGGTAAGAGCACCCACAGGGATGTTTCATGTATGATTCTAGCCCACCTGTTACCAACAGGTGACCATGAAACTTGTACCCTGTTTTTCCTGTCTTTTTCTAGCTTGTGCACCTGCTTTTTGTAAATCCTTTTAGAAAGTGAAGTTTACTGCCGCTCTATCCCTTTAAAAAAGTCAATGTGCATGCCACAGTTTCTGTCTTTAGAGTTACCAAAAATGTTGAGTGTCAGCACAGTGTTGAGTCCCATTCAGATGTAGTGAGAAGGATCTTCTTCCTGATTCTGACATACTTTGTCTCTTGGGACAGAGTCAGGTCTGAATGTGCCCCAAAACGTTCATATCTTTGCTAAAAATTGCTTCCATTAGATTTTGCCTCTGCATTCTCTTTCTCCATTGGGAACCAAAAACCAGCCCAAGGTACCTGGCAAGTATCCAACTCTTTCTTCCAATTAAACTTCTCTTTTATTTCCCCAGTCATAGAAAAAAAAAATGCATATGAAGAGATTTCTAGAAATTCATTTGGAGTCTGGATGGAAGTAGGATAGGAGTAGAGGGAGTTTATACTAATGAGAGAGAAAGAAGGTGCCAGTACAAAATAGCTTGTTATAAAAGTATAGAAGTAGCAACATCAGAGAAGAGATAAATCAGGAATTTTGTTGATTTTCAGGTAGACATATCGGGACGTTTGTGGAAGTTAGTGTGACATAATACTGTGTTTCTTATATTTTCAAGTTATTCCAATTTCTTATTTCTTCACCAAAACTCCATGAGATAGGCATAAAAAAGGTAATATTATCCCCTTAATACAAATGAGAAATTTAGATCCATTTACTAGTCATCTCATTTAAGGTCCCTTGGTAAATACATAGCAGATCTTGTGTTAAAGAGTGCCCAATCTTTCTGAATATTGAACTGGAAATGCCAGAAAGTTAATATTTTCTATTGCAGTGTCAGCCAGCAAATTGCAGTGCTCACTATCTAAAGCACTGAAACTCAGGCAGAATGTTGCTGATAATTTATAAGAATCCTTTCTTAAAAGACTCTGGACAGGATGTTAGCCAGCAAATAAGTACAAGAATCAACTTTAGTCTCCAGGAATGAAATGAGGAATTCAGAGGGCTATTGAGTTTGCTGAATTTTCACAATGGATCAGTAGAAAGTTATTTGTTCCAGGCATCCCAGTCACTTGCACTACCCTCGGATATGTAATGTTCCACGGCTCTTAGTTCAAGAGCTCTCAGCTTCACTTTCTCATCTACAATCTGGCCCTTTGTGAGTGAAGCACATAGGAATATAATGAAAGCCAAAGAGGCCAGTTGGCTTCAGGGCTGTGTCAGATTTTAATTTGGAGAAGACTCCATCGAAACATGTGAATGAGAATTGCACAATGTTCATATGGAACTTGACTCACTGGACAAAGCAATTTGTCTCCCATGTGTATTTTTCTATAGTGAAGCAGAGGCGTTAATCAAAATTTTGTAAAGACAGTCACAATAAAATGAAGAGCTTCCTGGGTTTTAGAGCTCTTTCTACTACTTTGAATACATGTCAGAATTTGCTAAAGCAAAGGAGAATCTTTGTTGAATTATAGTCGTCAATTTCCAATGTGTTTTAAGACACCTTTTGGAAACAGAAAGAACATTCCATAAGCTTAAGCAGACTCCATATATCTCAAAACGGAGTCTTTGCCCATCAAGCCAGATTCCTAACTCTCTACACTAGTTTTAGATTATAATTTTGGGCAAAGAGATTATAATTAAAAGAAGAGGTATTTATTTCCCATTTTAAATCTTCGAAAGGGTACATTTCCCCCCACCCCCCGCCCCCATGGTGAGGAAGATAATGCAACATCATTAGAACTTTTTTTTTTTTTTGCGGTACACGGGCCTCTCTCTGTTGTGGCCTCTCCCATTGCAGAGCACAGGCTCCGGACGCGCAGGCTCAGCGGCCATGGCTCACGGGCACAGCCGCTCCGCGGCACGTGGGATCTTCCCGGACTGGGGCATGAACCCGTGTCCCCTGCATGGGCAGGTGGACGCTCAACCACTGCGCCATCAGGGAAGCCACATTAGAACATTTTGAAGAAAGAAAACTCTAAAGAAGAAAACGAAAATCATCTCTTCTATTTCCTCCTAGAAAAAGCATTTAAAGTATTTTGTTCCAGTTTCTCATAGATCTCTCCACAATACATTCATATATACCATATTATAAGTCTACTCCCTGTTTATAAATATTGAATCTCTCATGAGTCAGTTTCTATATCAGTGATAGTCTTCAAAGCATCACCTCACAGTATTTGTAATATGGATGTAACATAAATTAAAACCTGAAGGTGGACTTCCCTGGTGGTCCAGTGGTTAAGACTTCACCTTCCAATGCAGGGGGTGTGGGTTCAATCCCTGGTCAGGGAGCTACGATCCCCCATGCCCTGTGGCCAACAAAACAAAACATGAAACAGAAGCAATGTTGTAACAAATTCAATAAAGACTTTAAAAATGGTCCACGTTAAAAAAAAAAAAATCTTAAAAAAAACCCCCCAAAACCTGAAGGTAACACAGCTTTTAATATCACTTTACTTGGAATTGTTTCACATCTTCCACATAGCTTTTGTTCTGTAAGAAGAGTGGGCTAAAAGTTTCCCTTTCCAGAAGGAAATAATAAAGATCAGAGAGGGAAAAAAAAAAAATAGAGACCAAAAACAAATAAAAACAATAGGAAAGATCAATGAAACCAACAGCTGGTTTTTGAAAAGATAAACAAAATGCATACATCTTTAGATAGTCTCATTATGAAAAAAAGAAAGAGGACCCAAATAAAATAGGAAATGAAAGAGGAGAAATTACAACTGATACCACAGAGATACCAACAATCATAAGAGAATGAACAGTTATATGCCAACAAATTGGACATTAGAAAAAATAGATAAATTCCTAGAAACATACAGTCTTCCAAGACTGAATCAGGAAGAAATAGATAATCTGAACAGAGTGATTACTGGTATTGAAATTGAATCAGTAACCAAAAAACTTCCAACAAACCAAAGTCCAGGACCAGATGGATCCACAGGGGAATTCTAACAAACATATAAGGAGTTAATGTATATTGTTTTCAAACTATTCCAAAAAAATTGAAGAGGACAGAACACTCCCAAATTTATTTTATGAGGCCACTATTACCCTGATACCAAATCCAGTCAAAGACACTACAAAAAAAAAAAAAAAAATTACAGGCCAATATCCCTAATGAATATAGATACAAAAGTCTTCAGCAAAATATTAGCAAACCTAATTCAACAATATATATATATATATGTAAAGAATCACACACCATGATCAAGAGGGATTTATTCCAGCTATGAAAGTATAGTTCAGTATCTGCAGAACAATTAATGTAATATATCACATTAATAAAATGAAGGATAAAAATCAAATGATCATCATGCAGAAAAAGTATTTAACAAAATTCAACATGTATTCACAATAAAAACTCTCAACAGAGTTGGTATAGAGGGAACATATCTCAACATAATGAAAGTCATTTATAACAAACCCAGAGCTAACATCACACTCAGTGCTGAAAAACTGAAAGCTTTTCCTCTAAAATCAGGGACAAGGCAAGGATGTTCACTCCTGCCATTTCTATTTAACATCATATTGGAAGTCTTAGTGACAGCAATCAAAGAAGAAAAAGAAATAAAATGCATCCCAATTGGAAGAGAAGAATTAAAATTCTCACTATTTGCACCTGATATGATTTTATATATATATATATATATATATATATATATATATATATATATGAAACCTAAAGTCTCAACAAAAAAACTCTTAGAACTAAGAAATGAATTCAGTAAGGTTTCAGAATACAAGGTTAATATTCAGAAATCTGTTCCTTTTCTATACACTAATAATGAACTATCAGAAAGAGAAACCAAGAAAGCAATCCTATTTAAAATCACATCTAGAAGAACAAAGTACCTAGGAGTAAATTTAACCAAGGAGGTGAAAACCTATATTCTGAAAACTAGGACACTGATGAAGGAAATTGAGGATGATACAAATAAATGGAAAGATAATCCCATGTTCATGGATTAGAAGAATTAATATTGTTAAAATGTTGATACTACCCAAAGCAATATACAGATTTAATGCAATTCTTATCAAAATACCCATGACATTTTTCACAGAACTATAGCAAATAATCTTAAAATTTGTGTGGAATCACAAAAAAACCCAGATAGCCAAAGCAATCTTGAGAAAAATGAACAAACCTGCAAATATCATGCTCCCTGACTTCAGACTATACTACAAAACTATAGACATCAAAACAATAATGTACTGGCACAAAATCAGACATGTAGATCAATGGAACAGAATAAAGAGCCTAGAAATAAACCCACACACCTATGGTCAATTAACATATGACAAATAAGGCAAAAATATATAATAGAGAAAGGACAGTCTCTTCAGTAAATGATATTGGGAAAAATTGATAGCTAAATGTAAAAAAAAGAAATTAGAACGTTTTCTCACACCATAAAAACTAAGCTTAAAATGGATTTAAAAACTAAATGTAATACTGGAAACCATAAAACTCCTAGAAGAAAACATAGGTAGTATACTCTTTGACTTGTCTTAGCAATATTTTTTTGATCTGTCTCCTCAGGCAAGGGAAATAAAAGCAAATTAAACAAATTGGACCTGATTAAACTTAAAAGCTTTTGCACAGTGAAGGAAACAATCAACAAAACCAAAAGACAACCTACTGAATGGGATAAGATATTTGCAAATGATATGTCTAATAAGGGGTTAATATCCAAAATATTAAAAGCTCATACCACTCAATATAGAAAAAAAAAGATTAAAAATTGGGAAGAATACCTGAATAGATATTTTGCCGAAGAAGACATACAGATGACCAATAGCCACATGAAAAGATGCTCAACGTCACTAATCATCAGGAAAACGCAGGTCAAAGCCACTATGAGATATCACCTCACACCTGTCAGAATGGCTATCATCAAAAAGACAACAAATAATAAATTTTGGTGAGGATGTGGAGAAAAGGAAACCCTCATCCACTGTTGATGGGAATGTAAATTGGTAGAGCCACTATGGAAAACAATATGGAGGTTTCTCAAAAAATTAAAAATAGTACTACCACATGATCCAGCAATTACACTCCTGGGTATTTACCCAAAGAAAACAAAAATACTAAAATGAAAAAATATGTGCACCCCAGTGTTCACAGCAGCATTATTTACAATAGTCAAGTTATTGAAGCAACCTAAGTGTCCATCAGCAGACATACGGATAATAAAAGATGTGTCATATATATACAGTGCAATATTAGCCATACAAAAGGAATTAAATTTTGCCATTTGCAACAACGTGGATGGACCAAGAGGGTATTATGCTTACTGAGGTAAGTCAGAGAAAGGCAAATACTGTATGCTGTCACTTATATGTGAAATCTAAAAAAATAAAACAAATGAGTGAATGTAACAAGACAGAAACAGTCTACGGAGAACAAGCTAGTGGCTACCAATGGGGAGAGTGGTGGGAGAAGGGGCAAGATAAAGAAAGGGGATTCAGAGATATAAAATAAATAAGATACAAGGATGTAATGTAGAGCACAGGGAATATAATTAATATTTTATATTAACATTGAATGGGGTATAATCTATAAAAATATCAAACCACTATGTTGTACACCTGAAACTAATATAACATTGTAAATCAACTATCCTTCAATTTAAAAAAGTCTCACCTTCTAGAATGGTGTTGGGTGTGAAAGGTAGGCAAAAATATGATCTCTATGTTGTTCCCAAGGTTCTCTGGCCCAGTCTCTGGGGATCAAGCTGAGGAAATGGTCACAAATTAAGCAGAATTTCTGGAATTTCTGCTGTTGTCGAAGAACCCCCAGCCAGTCAATACCCCAGGTCATCTCCAATGATATTTGCTGGGGAAAAAAATTGCAAATGTTGGTGCCAAGCCACAGCCAACATTTGAATCCAGGAGGGATGATCCAGAACTACTCACCTGCTGTCTCACTGGAAACGCTCTATTATTGCATCAACCACACAGTAACACGTTCCTGTATTTTCATGATTAAATTATTTGGGCTATTTTGTTACATTTAGACAGGGTTCGCCATACTTGAAATAGCCTCAATTTAATCACAAATTAGGCCTTTAAAAAGTGATTCTGTAGTATTAACATCCTTATAATACCAGTCCTCCAAGTGCTACTAAAAAAAATAAGAGCGCTCTCCAGATGGAAAAATGCCTGTACGTGTTGGCCACTGTGATGGGAATCATGCTTCTGCCTCAGACCTAATTTTTAGTTTCAAGATGATATTATAGAAGCAAAATAATTGTAGCTTTTCAATTTACTCATTTATATTAAATTCCAAAATTATGGAACAAATTGATTATAAGACACTCTTTGATTGTATAGTATCTTGCCTGTATTCCAAGATTTTTATTTTGGCATTTTATTCCAAAATGTATAAATCAACTCTTATTTCTTGTGCTTTGAAGATGTTAACTTTACCTAAATTTACGTATAGATATGGTTGGTGCCAAGAGGATCCTATGCATAGTAGAAAAGTTTTAAATGATTGCTAGAACAAAAGCAGGAAGAAAGAAAAGGCCTTTGCAGTGGGTTCCCTGACAGGCTTTGCTGCAATATCGCCCTAATGTTGTGTGGACAGAGAGCAGAAAAGTTCCTAGTTTCTCATCTGTGTTATTAGACTTCCTTATAATTAATGTCTAACTGTTTTGGGGTAGATCTATGATTTTTCCCTAAGTGAATTCCTAAGACTCTTGATCACATTGGAGTTAAGAATTATATAAGGTGCAGTAGCATGCAGCTTTTCTCTGTGACATAATGAAATAAGATAGAAAATATGAGAACGTTTGTTTGAAAGTATTAAAATTATGTGTTATCCTAGGGTTAGCCTTGATTGCTACTCTAGAACAGGGAAGAATGGTATTGAAAGGACCAAGGATGCTCAAAGGTTATTGACTGCACCTGGACAATTTGGAAGGTTCCTGCTCTCTATGCCAGATTTCCCAAGCTGGTTGGGAAGATAAATTCCTTGCTGGTTTAGCCATTGGTTCATTTTTATCTAATGGACATAAGTTAAGTATTCACTGTATCCAGTGGCATGGGCAGGATGTTGAAAGCATGAAAGTAGATTTGTCAATCATCGTGATGTTTTTCTGAAATGTAAAATCTATTGGGGAAAATAGGTATATGAAATTACACACAGCTTTGCATCTTCATTAGGGTGACAAGACCAATTATAATGCAATGTATTCAGAGGTCCAGAGAAGGTGAGGATTGGTATGAGTTAGAAGAATCAAGGAGGCCTTTGTTAAAGAGATGGGGTTAAAGTTTAGAACTGAGGGGTAGGTGGTACATGTCTTTGTCACTGCCCACCTTGTAAAAGTCAGGAAAGGGGAAAAAAGCCTTGGTAATAAATTATAAAACTATTACTATACAGCAATTGGCCTCGAGGATATGCAAACCGGACAATTTGTTTTTCCATACTTCCCTTACCTTATTTCCATAAGAGTTTATATCTTCTAAATAGGATCCCTCTCTGGAGAGCTTTCTAATAAACTGTGTCATAAAAGTAAGATAGTGTCTCAAGTCTAAAACAAAAATCCTTACACCTTAAAGAAGAAACAACCTAGAAAAATTTTATTTTATGAAGACCTCCTCATTAGTACCTTTGCATGCTTATTAGTACTATTTTATGCAGAGAACTCTATTTACCCTGTTTTTAAGGAGTTGATTTTGCAACTGTGTAGGGGTAAAAGCATCTGAGATATACAGACACAGGCAAAGCAAAAGCATGCACGCCTCATGCACTTGTATGTGTGTGCTCATGTGTTTGTGGCTGGGGGTAGAAAGTAAGAGGTGTATACTAGGGACAGAGGAGTTATGCAGAGATGCCTTGAATAAACTATTGACTTGCAAGTACAGGAAGACCTCTGCCCATCTACTTTGCTTCACCCTAATCATAGATGCATCCAGTGGGCTTCATGTTTGGCCAGTCTCAATATATTATTTACATAATTTACATTGCTGAAAGGCTACCCCTCCAATACATGGATACCTTAATTCTAGGAAAGGAGAAGACGCCACGATTAAAAGGGTGAGAGAGCTCAGAGGGAACATGCGTGGCCAAAAGAGAAAAGTATTAGAACCTTTAAGTCAGCCTCTGTTTTAGAGTAAATAGTAATATGAAATAAAAGGGGGGAAGGAAAACTGTTTCAAAGCCAGTCTACATGCTTCCAAGTCCCCAAAGTAAACGTTGAAAATGTTTTCTCTGTGGAGCCATCTTGTGGTCTAAAGAGACTGGCCTTTGGTGGCACAAAGGCTTGGGTACAATCCCTCTTCTTTGACTTCTTAGCTGTTCTATCTGTGTATGTTTCTTTGGCATTTGGATTGCTAATTTCACCATTCTTAAAGAATAGTAATGTCTACCTTATAATAACATTGAAAGGGTGAAGAGAATGGCATGTAAGATTTGGGCATTATATGCGTGCCACATATGAATTAAATGAACATTAATTTTTCTCAGCAAGTCATGCTAAAAAAATAATAATCTAACACTGCCTGTATGAACTCATTTAACTCTTAAACCAAATCAGGAAGTAGTTACTTTTATGCCCATTTCACAGATTAGAAAATTGAGGCATAGAGAAATTAAATATCTTTCCCAGGGCTATAGAAGCAGCAATTAATTAATTAATTAGTTAATTCTGAGCCAGAATTAACTCTGAGGCAGTCTGCCTACAGAAACTAAACTTCCAGGCACTGTGCTCTACTCAATAAAATGTGACTGTCAGTAGGTAGTGTTATCACTACTACTTCTGTCTTCTTGTCCTACTGGGATATTTTCACATCTGATCCTCTTCTTAATTTTACCTTTAAAAAACCCCTTCATTTAGCACTTTCTTTTAGGATTAATATCGTTTAATGATTATTTGTTTATAAACGATTCTCTTACAGTAGAACTTGTTGCACGCTATTATGAATATCGTCCAAATTCTCCAGAGATTTAAGATACAAGTTAAAATATTTAAATGTCAACATATTAATTTTTCTATAACTCTAGGCAGCAGAATGGCTATATGTACAATTTACGTACATAATAAAATCTGTGTAAACACATGCTAGTGACCTACTTTCCGCCAAGCCTGTCTTGTCTTGTTTTGTAACACAAGCCCTACACTACCTTTTTTGCATCAGGAAAAAATGGTTTCTTCATTTCATTCCCCTGGTTTCCTCCTCCCTGTCACATTGAACTAACAAACACAGTAGAATGAATTTCATATCACACAACTTGTGCTTCAGTATTGAACCCAGTTGTCTCATCCTAGGCAATATGTCTCAATATAGAACCATTTCCTTATCTGGGAAGAGTTTTGGAAAACAAGTCTTCCTTCTTTTTTGTAGCTTTTTACTTGAGAGCTTAGCAGAAATAGTATAAAACAATTCACTGTCAAATTTTCCAGAAAAATCAATGCACAGCTTACCTCCCTGTCTCTACCCTCCACATTTTATTATATATGACAATGGCCTTATTTCTATGAAGAACAGTGCTACATTATTTCCATTACTTTCTCTACATTGCAGCTAATGTTTCACCTTAGTGGAAGGATATTGGTTACTAAGACCCTATCTGGGCTCATCCTGTACTGAGTCATGCACTTATTCATCAAAAATATTACACAGCCTTTAAAAAGAATGTGATAGTTTTATATATTCTGACATGAAAGGATGCTCAAGATATATTAAGTTTTTTAAAAAAAAAGCAAATTGCAATACAATATATTTAGCAGGCTCTGATATTTTTGTTTTCCAAAAAAAAAAAAAAAAAGTAAAATGATCCCATGTGTATGTGTGTATATAGAAAAAATCTGGAAAGATGTATTCCAAAATGTTAACAATTACCTACCTCTGAGAAGTAAACTTACTTGGGTATGAGGGCAGTGAGGGACAAGATGAAGCATTCTTTCTTACTCATATACTTTTGTATTGTTTAGTTTTATATAGTTTTTTTGGTAATGTTCAGTTTTGTACTATATAGTATTATTATAGTAATTAGAAATATACAATTCATATCATATCTGTTATTATAGGATTCCATGTATACGCAAAGACCAGTGGGACAGTTCTGAATTTGATGATACTGTAATCTAACAGATGGGATAAGACAAGTAGAAACAATCATTATAATACAAAGAGACAAAGGTAATCAGTTCCAGAAGAGAAGTGCACATATATCTGAGATTAGGAGAAAATCACTGGACATATTGAGGAGATAGAAACAGATAAGTGGTATTTGATTGGGAAAGAAAGGGTTTTAGCAGGCTGAGGTATTTAACTGTCTTTTCTCTTTTTTGTTGCCAGTGTGGAGAATATGTTATGTGCTCAATAAATGAAGATTGTAGGAAAGAGAAAGATGGAAGGAATATGAAGTATAATGAAATAATCACCTGGTCATAGAAATTTAGAGCTGGGAAGAGTATAAAGATTATCTCATTTCGTGCTTTAGTGCTCTTCAGAAGAATGTTATGATTCCATCATGGTGCCCCATTGTGTATAGGATCTTAGCATATGATTTTTTTTTCTTTTTTTGTTTCAAGAACATTCACCTTTTCACTTAAAGGAATCACTTTATGACTTTTTTTTGACATATCCAAATTGCCAGCCTCACTACTCTTGTGCTTTGGGGACATTTTTAAATAAAATAAGGATTGCTTGAACACGAGCTCTGCAATACCCTGATAGTAGATCTGATAACTGAGAAGGCTACTAAGTGGCTAACGGGCAGGAAACACTGAACAAAGAGATGATTCACGTCTCAGGCAGGACAGAGCTGGACTGTGCGAGATTTTATCACGCTGCTCAGGATGGCATGTAATTTAAAACTCGTGAATTGTTTATTTTTGAATTTTTTTCATTTAATATTTTTGGACCATGGTTGAACTTGGGTAACTGAAACCACAAGAAGCAAAACCGGTAGAATTGGTGAGGGGGCAGTTGGGGGGGGGGGTGGTTAGTGTATACTCATTGTTCCTCTCTTCCTTGAAGATGTTGAATTTCTGAAGGCCACAGCTGATTCACTTTAATAGCAAAGGTTGTCTTGAAAGGATTCCTGAAAGAATTTATAGTCACCTTCATGCCTGTGACTGGTACCTGTTTCATGAGTTTTTAAATTGGGGTCATAGAAACTCTAACACATACTGTGTATTAAGCGGTAAGATTGTGTTCCGCTGCTTATAATTTTTATGGGTTTACATAGTCGATTTAAAGGTTATCTTGCTTTAATTCCTGTGGTAAATTAGTCAGAATTTGGTATCAAATTAGGAAGAAAAATAGGTGTTTCACTAGCTGATTTGGTAGAGTATGGCCAGTGGGAGAGACGGCCAAGATGAATGTCATGGAGGAGAGCATGGCTCTTCCAACAGACAAAATGAGCATTGATGCCCAGTTCAACTTGCATATGAACATTGAGGATATACAAGCTGAGATGAATAGGAACAATGTAGAAGTCTACATTGTGAAATGTGCCATCTCTTTTATTGGCGAGCATTAGTCAAAAGTCAAGTTAAATGTTATATTAAATGTTAATATATGGGCCAAGATTACTAAGAACAGAAGAATAGTCTTGACTTATGCTTCAAAACTATCCACAGAGATCTTTTCTGGAGCATAATTTCAGGGGGAAAAAAAATGATCAAGCGATTGTATCAAACCTATCAGATATTTACAGAATCATCCAAGGACTGAGAGCTAACTGCTAAGCTTTCCAGAGGTGCAGGGGAAGGGCAAGCACCTCAAAAACCTATGTCACTCCCCAGGCAGAGAGCTTTTGGGAGACAGAGGTTCTAGCTAAATTGTCCAAAGTGGGCTATTGTTAATAGAATCAACAGGCTTCAAGTTATTTCAGCCCATGGGTTTCTTAATGCCAGAGGCAATTTCTTTGTCTCCTTTCCAATGAAGGTGGGAAAATAATGGATCTGTGTTTTGCAAGTCTTGAAAATTTATAAGTTTAGGTATTGAAAGTGAACTGCCTCAGAGGGGCGGTCATTAAAATTATTCTTGAAAATAAAAGTCTCACAACTGATAGGTGAAGATAAAATACCTTCTCTTCAAATTATATGATCCAAATGTATTGCTGAGGCATCTGTGAATACTAAATAATTGTAAGTTTTTTTATGACAAATATTAATGTTAAAGGCTTAAACTCTTCCCCAGCTATTAATATCATATTCCCTTGTTTGCTGATAATCTGTTGATTTAGAGAATGATTCTTTTTTTTCTTAACATCTTTATTGGAGTATAATTGCTTTACAATGATGTGTTAGTTTTTGCTTTATAACATAGTGAATCAGCTATACATTTACATATGTCCCCATATATCCCTCCCACCCTCCCTATGCCACCTCTCTAGGTGGTCAGAAAGCACCAAGCTGATCTCCCTGTGCTATGCAGCTGCTTCCCACTAGCTATCTATTTACATTTGGTAGTATATATAAGTCCATGCCACTCTCTCACTTCGCCCCAGCTTACCCTTCCCCCTCAAGTCCATTCTCTACATTTGCCTCTTTATTCCTGTCCTGCCCCTAGGTTCTTCATAACCATTTTTTTTTGGATTCCATACATACGTGTTAGCATACGGTATTTGTTTTTCTCTTTCTGACTTACTTCACTCTGTATGATACACTCTGCATCCTTCCACCTCCCTACAAATAGCTTAATTTCGTTTCTTTTAATGGCTGAGTAATATTGCATTGTATATATGTGCCACATCTTCTTTATCCAGTCATCTGTCAATGGACACTTAGGTTGCATCTATGTCCTGGCTATTGTAAATAGAGCTGCAGTGAACATTGTGGTACATGACTCTTTCTGAATCATAGTTTTCTCAGGGTATATGGCCAGGAGTGGGATTGCTGGGTCACATGGTAATTCTATTTTAGTTTTTTAAGGAACCTACATACTGTTCTCCATAGTGGCTATATCAGTTTACATTCCCACCAACAGTGCAAGAGGGTTCCCTTTTCTCCACACACCCTCCAGCATTTATTGTTTCCAGTTTTTTTGATGATGACCATTCTGACCGGTGTGAGGAGATAGCTCTTTGTAGTTTTGATTTGCATTTCTCTAATGATTAGTGATGTTGAGCATCCATTCATGTGTTTGTTGTCAATCTGTATATCTTCTTTGGAGGAATGTCTGTTTAGGTCTTCTGCCCATTTTTGGATTGGATTGTTTGTTTTTTTGATATTGAGCTGCATGAGTTGCTTGTATGTTTTGGAGATTAATCCTTTGTCAGTGGCTTCATTTGCAAATATTTTCTCCCATTCTGAGCGTTGTCTTTCCGTCTTGTTTATGGTTTCCTTTGCTGTGCAAAAGCTTGTACATTTCATTAGGTCCCATTTGTTTATTTTTGTTTTTATTCATTTCTCTAGGAGATGGGTCAAAAAGAATCTTGCTGTGATTTATGTCATAGAGTGTTCTGCCTATGTTTTCCTCTAAGAGTTTGATGGTGTCTGGTCTTACATTTAGGTCTTTAATCCATTTTGAGTTTATTTTTGTGTATGGTGTTAGGGAGTGTTCTAATTTCATTCTTTTATATGTAGCTGTCCAGTTTTCCCAGCACCACTTACTGAAGAGGCTGTTTTTTCTCCACTGTATATTCTTGCCTCCTTTATCAAAGATAAGGTGACCATATGTGCATGGGTTTATTAATGGACTTTCTATCCTGTTCCATTGGTCTATATTTCTGTTTTTGTGCCAGTACCATACTGTCTTAATTACTGTAGGTTTGTAGTATAGTCTGAAGTCTGGGAGCCTGATTCCTCCAGCTCCATTTTTCTTTCTCAAGATTGCTTTGGCTATTCGGGGTCTTTTATGTTTCCATACAAATTGTGAAATTTTTTTGTTCTAGTTCTGTGAAAAATGCCTTTGGTAGTTTGCTAGGGATTGCATTGAATCTGTAGATTGCTTTGGGTAGTAGAGTCATTTTCACAATGTTGATTCTTCCAATCCAAGAACATGGTATATCTCTCCATCTGTTTGTATCATCTTTAATTTCTTTCATCAGTGTCTTATAATTTTCTGCATACAGGTCTTTTGTCTCCTTAGGTAGGTTTATTCCTAGATATTTTATTCTTTTTGTTGCAGTGGTAAATGGGAGTGTTTTCTTGATTTCACTTTCAGATTTTTCATCATTAGTGTATAAGAATGCCAGAGATTTCTATGCATTAATTTTGTATCCTGCTACTTTACCAAATTCATTGATTAGCTCTAGTAGTTTTCTGGTAGCAACTTTAGGATTCTCTATGTATAGTATCATGTCATCTGCAAACAGTGACAGCTTTACTTCTTCTTTTCCAATTTGGATTCCTTTTATTTCTTTTTCGTCTCTGATGTGGCTAAAACTTCCAAAACTATGTTGAATAGTAGTGGTGAGAATGGACAACCTTGCCTTGTTCCTTATTTTAGTGGAAATGCTTTCAGTTTTTCACCATTGAGGACGATGTTGGCTGTGGGTTTGTCATATATGGCCTTGATTATGTTGAGGAAAGTTCCCTCTATGCCTACTTTCTGGAGGGTTTTTATCATAAATGGGTGTTGAATTTTGTTGAAAGCTTTCTCTGCATCTATTGAGATGATCATATGGTTTTTATTCTTCAATTTGTTAATATGGTGTATCACGTTGATTGATTTGCATATATTGAAGAATCCTTGCATTCCTAGGGTAAACCCCACTTGATCATAATGTATGATCCTTTTAATGTGCTGTTGGATTCTGTTTGCTAGTATTTTGTTGAGGATTTTTGCATCTATGTTCATCAGTGATATTGGCCTGTAGTTTTCTTTCTTTGTGACATCCTTGACTGGTTTTGGTATCAGAGGGATGGTGGCCTCATAGAATGAGTTTGGGAGTATTGCTCCCTCTGCTATATTTTGCAAGAGTTTGAGAAGGATAGGTATTAGCTCTTCTCTAAATAACAAGTGAGTTCTTAAAATTTCATTTTCTTTGGCAGGATGATAAGAATGTTTTTAGCACTAGAATGGAGTTAATGGAGAATCGTGGTTAAGAACATGCATTTTGAAGTCAGGCAACAGATAATTGTAACCCAGTACAGTGATTTGTGTGGCACTGAACCACTCACTTAAACTCTTCAAGCATCAATTTGCTCCTCTAAACTCAGGGGCAGAAAATCAGCTGCCTGCAGAGATTCTGTGAGACCAGAACATTCCAAGTATGCCTGACACCCAAGAGCACTTAGTCACTGAGCATTTCCTACTCCCAAGGAGTGAGCTAAGACTTCACTGGTATCACCTCATAAGGAATTACTCCATGAGATAGATATGATTTTGTTGCCATTTTATAATTAAGAAAACTGAATTTTACAGAACTTTACAGAAAATATAACTATAGGCACACATTTAGGCCAGAGTATGAATGTAGGTTTATGTCTACTTTCAACACCTCCTCAGTATGCCCCTATTCCTTTTATACCTGTGATCTTTCTGTCTCTGTGAAGTAAGTTAAGTGTGTCATTGCCAACATAGGAAATTAGTCGTACAGGCTCTTGGGCATTAAATGACTGGCTTATGGTCACATGGTTAGTAAGTGGTGGAGCCAGTTTGGGGACCCAGGTCTGTGTGATACTACCTTGTCTTTATTACTGGTATCTCCCTCTCCTTTACTCTTTGAATTCTCCATCTGAACACACTCTGTCCTTCAGGACTCTTTCTGCAGTGTAGACCCCACATGGACTGTGCACAGAAGTAATCCCTCAATGACTTCACATCATATAGAGAGTAAAGCCAAGCATCTTTTTAGAACTTGCCAACCTCTCCCTGGTCAGAATCCTGCTTCCCTCTCTAGTCTCACTTCTTGGTGCCCTGCCTGCCAACGCCCTTGAGTGCATCCTCCAGCCTAATGCACTACTTTAACTCTGCCATACTCGCCATGTTGTTTTATGTTTTTCTGCATTTGATTCATTCCTGAATGCGTTTACCCATTTTGTCTACCCTGTGACTTCCTATTCCTATTCCTGTCTTTCAAAACCCTTCTGAAGTTCTGGACCACAAGCAAAATTGGCCACTTCATGGTGGCAGCCATCAAAGTATGCTCCTTGGCCTGCTGCTGGAAACATAATTGATTGACAGCCCTAGCTACTGCTTTCTGTATCCACCAGGGCTTTTGCTACTAGGCTGTGCTTCCATTGGGCTGCTCCCAGCCAGTGACTGCTACTGGCTCAGGCCCATTCTTGTGAACTACAAGACTCCTCTGATGGGGAACTGTAGCTCTAGGACTGCCCATTGGCTTAGCTGAGTCTTTCTTAAAAATGTGCTGCAGTTCCAGAATCTTCCATCCAACCTTCTGTCCTTCTCTTCTCCTTTACACGTGTCAGACTTCTGCCATAGTTTGAAGGCTCTCCAGTCTTTCTCTTGATCATTCCCCTTTATCCTTCACAGGCTTTCCCGATAAATTTCTTATATGTCTATTCCCATCTTGGTGTCTGCTTCTTGATGGACCTGAGTAAATATAGCCCTGCGGGTGCCTTTCTCTCTCCTGTACACATACCAGCACGAATAAAATATTGCATTTGTTATTTTACTTTTCAAATATGAGGCCAGTAAAATTAGGAAAAACATTGTATTCTTTTATTTTCAGCCCTTAGTATACTGTTTGGTACTTAGTGAGTATTTAATGAACTTGCATAAATGAATTCTAAAATTATGATGTTATCTAACATGCGTTTATTTAGGTCAAAACAAGCAAAACTGTGTGTTAACTCCTCAGCTAACACTGCCAATCAATGTGAGGATACCTGGGAGTTAGTTTATGGTCACTAATGCTAGGCTTGTGTTTCAGAGTATTGCCATTCAGCTTCTATAGGCCCAAAATATTTTCTTGAGTTCAAATGAGTTTTTATGCTTATGAACTTAATTTAACTAAACTTTAAATCTTGAAATCTCACTGAATATCTCTCATCACTAAATGAAGCAGCCTTGATTAATCACTCTGAGCATTTCAAAATATTCTGTCAGTTAACCTATATTTAACATAAGCATGTGTAAAATCTATATGAGAACATTCATTAGTAGGAAAGCATATTCTTAGAGAGCTATAAATTCACATAGTAATTCTTCTTAATATTTCAAGTGAGGAGAAGGATATAGAACATTTCTATTCATTACTGGTAAATCCATTACAAACCTGTTCTGATCCATACAGCAGTAGAACTTATTATTTCTTTGTTGTTGGGTTATTTATGCTAGAAAGGAAAAAATAATTAAATATTCCATTTACCATTAAATTTTCTCTTCACAAAAAATTACACTGGTTTGGCCACCAACTAAAATCCTATGTCATTGCTTGATTCCAGATAATTATTTACTTTGTTCCACTCCATTTTTCATACTTGGGGTCTCTCTTAGAATTTTTCAGTATAATCTCCTAAATATGTTTTGTCTTGTTCTTGTTCTATAGATAATGATAATAATAAATACCATTTACTGAGTCTATTATGTGTACCGAAAATTATGTCTTAAATGCTATCATCCCAATTTTCCAAATGAGATACTAACAATCAGAGAAATAAAACAACTTGGAGGTGATTGTACAACTAGTAAATGGATTGTCAGTGGCCTGAACCCAGATCTGCCTAATTTTTGGATTATCTAATCTTAGTTTAATTGTCTAGTGTTTTGACTATAAAATTTGAACAATAATCTATTAAATCGAAAGCATACAGTGTTCTTCTAAGAGCTTTGCAGTTTCCTCTAGAGGAAATAGAGAGCCACTTGGCTTCTAACACAGAGGAAAATAATGTACTATGATAAATACTTTTAAAAAACATGTCAGAAGGAGACAGTTTAAAAAATGTAAAGGACGGTATATAAAACTAGAAAAAGGGTGACTTGGAAGCTAGTTACTGACAAAGTCTAAACAAGAAGTGGTTAAGGTCTGATTTAATAGTGTCAGCAAGGGTATGGACAGGAGGAAGAGAAGACTGGAGAAACATTTCTAAAACCAGTGGCTCAGCAATGTATGGACCATGGGATTTTTGGTCCGATTCCCTAGTTACCCTGCATCTGTTTCCTCTTCTGTAAAATAGAGATAATAACATCTATTTCAAAGTGTTACCAGGAGCTTCAAGTAATAGTATACTATCATATACTTGTATGTTACATACTGTGAGTCTAGGCACTTCCATGGGGAACTTTATTTATACTAGGAATTTACTTCTCACAAGAACTCCAGTAACTAAGTATCGTCATTACCAGTTTTACAGATGAGGAAACTGAGGCACAGTGAGGTCAAGTAAAAAAAAAGTGATGGTGCTGTGGTAACATGAGATTAAAATAATAGCAGGTATTGTATGTCTGATACATAGAAGGTGCTTTATAAACGACTATAATTAGCCACCTGGACTAATGCCCTTGAAAAGGAGAACCAAATCTGACTCATTTTTGAACAAGGTAATCTAGAATGTGGAGTGGGCAGAACCGCTTGATTGGATCATCATGGACACAGCACAGGTACTGTCCTTGGTGCTGAAGATCTGGTGGCAAACCAGCCCCTGCCTTCATGATATTTTCCTTCTGCTGGAACAGATGTTCTGATGACTAGGTGGTTGAGTAAAGGGAGCATAGTTGGAAAACTATTTCTAAATTATTTTCTGTGACATAGTTTTTTTCCTGTACACATTTGCTCAGAAAGCTGACACAGGAATAAGACACTGTAAACTTTCTCCACTTTACAGCCTTTTCAGTGAGGACTAGGGGAACACATTTGTTTCAGATCCTTTCTTGAGACTTTTCCCTTTTCATAGAGTTAACTTTTAGCTCTGGCCTATTATAGGCCCCCAAAGTAGTTACAAACTAACTTATTTTCTGTTACATCCTCAGCTCTTAAAATAGTACCTAAAACAGTCAGCACTTAATTACTGTGTATTGAATGAATAGATGAGTGAATGAATAAATAAAGGCATTTTTCATTTTTCAGATTATCCATTCTTTACATGCAGTAAGTTGATCTCTAAGGGAAAAATTGAGTATTTAAGGTTAATTACTAACTGGAATGTATGCTAGTATTTATGTTGTGCAAAAATGATATAACAATTTGAAAGTGGTTCTTAAGAGTCGTTTATAACAAGCTCTGAGGAGATAATTTTTGTAAGCACCAAAACCACAGCATCTCTGAATTTCAGAAGTGTCATTATGCCATCCTTTTTTTAAAATTAAATCTCACTTTCAAAATTCAGATCACAAACAATTTTGTAAAGACATTAATGGTCAAAATGGATGTGTCACTCAGTCTTACATCATGCCCTACAAATCATGAGAAAACTGTTCTGTTTTCCTATCTCATCCTTGAACGTGGACACATATAGTATGTACATAAATTTAGAAAATATGCCATTTTGAAATTCCCTTCTTTCATGTGATATTATATCATGAGCATGTTTATATAATACTATGCAATTATATGATTATCTTTTTCATATCTGGATGATATTTACTTGCCCCAGTCCTATGTGGCCATCCACTCACTTACCTTCAGCAGAGCTGTGGAATTTTATCCATTCCCAGTTGTGTCTAAAATATACATTTGCAAGATGGAGTCTTACTAGCATTTTCTCGAGCTTGAAATCCATACAATTAAATAATTCTCTCCATTTAAGGATAAATTACCTTCTCTTATCTTCTCTGAGGTAAGACAGAGAAACTGAAGGGGGCTGTGGGAAGCAGAGTAGTCTGGTGAGAACGGTAGAGGGCAGTGTGGAAGTTCTGTAGATACGATATTAATATGTAATCTCAGGCCATCACATCCTTTGTGCCTCAGTGTTCTTGAGTCTGCCTCACTTTAGATTATATTTGGGGGAATGTAATGTTTATCTACCTAAGATGCCCTACCTGGCTCAAACTGCGCAATGGCATTTACAAACCAATCTGTACAACAGAGAATCAAAATAAATCATGTAACGTGCTAACCGTAATATCGAACACATTGTGTGTGTTCAACATATTCTACATACTGCTGTGATTTTTATTATAGTGATAATGATTTGAATCAAGTCTCTACTTGGTGTGGGATAAGTGTATGCTAAAATTATTCCTTAGTTTGTTGTCAAGTAGAGTGAATTATCTATAGGATTTCCTCACCCTTCTCTTGGAACTTATTTATATGAGAATTCAGAATCATTGTAGTGCTCTGGACCAAATGTAGAAAGGTCAGAGGTAGATTAGGGTTTTTTTTTTTCATGCCAGAATAGTTGTTTATCAAAAGGAAATGAACTGTCATAACTGGAGGAGGACTCGGGCTTGTTCATTCATTCTTCTCCCCCTTCCGCTAATGCACGATCATTACTGATAGAATATTCTCAAGTGATTCTTTTTAAGTGACTCTAGTAGTGACACTTCCAATTAGACTGATATTTGTCATAACTATTTTATTGGCTCTTGGTAATAATCACAGAGTGAATTACTGCTCTTACTCTCCAATATCACAATGCATCAGTTCACAGAGGCAATTACAAAGAAGAGTGAATGACTAGGGAGACAGAGTAACTAGTCTCTCTCAAGTAACTAGATGCTGTGAAGTAGCCAGATCCTAAAGAATGTTATCATAATATCAGTTACTCTGTTTTTTAACTCATTATTAGGCTTACAGGTACTAAACTTTTTCATTTAGGTATAAAAGTGAATGGCTTTTAGGAACTCTACTGTATTGGCTCCAAATGAAGTATTCTCAGGATGGCAGCATGATAACTATAGTTAAAAATACAGTATTGTACACCTGAAAGTTGCTAATAGAGTCAATTTTTAAAGTTCTCATCACCAGGAAAAAAAAAGCCACAATGTGAAGTGATGGATGTTAACTAAATTTATTGTGGTAATCATATATATTGTGGCAATATGTACATATATCAAATCATTATGTTGTACACTTTAATTGTATACAATGTTATATGTCAATTATATCTCAGGGAAATTGGGAAAAAAAGAAAAAATAATAATTTTGAATTAAAAATAGTTTTTGTGTCACAAATGTACCTAGGTTAACAGCTCAATTTCACTACTTACTAGTTGTGTGTCCCTGTACAAATTGCTTAATCTATCTATGTCTTTTTTTCCATTTTTAAATGGAGATGTTTACAGCTGCAACCATGCAGCATTATTTGAGAATTAAATAGAATAATACAGGTAGCCATTTAGGATAGTACTCTGTGTACAGTAAGTGCCCCAAACTGTTAGATATTGTATGTACCAGATGTATTTTTCTGACTCTATAAATCAGGCAGATATAAATTACTTATTTTTAGGTGTTAATAAAAGTTATTGTGGTATAAAATGGCCTACTTTAGAGTCTAAAGATCCAACTTCCATACGGAGTTCAGCAAAAATTGACTTTATGAACTAAGTCAAATCTCCGAAAATCACTGAAACTAAGCTGTATGCGTAAAGTGTAACAATACACAATTGTATGAGGATTGAGGTAAGGCTCAACTATGTTGTATATTCAAGTTATCACATCTTGCTTAATACCTTTTGATACTCAAATAATATTTTTACTGATTGTCCCATTTTATTACCTCAGCTCCCTTGGGAAAGCAATTGAGAAGATGTTACTACACTAGTTTCATAGCTAAGGATCTGAGACTCAGTTAGACTGAAGTTACATAACCAAAACACAGTTGAACAGGAACTAGAACCTAGGTTCTCTCATGTCAAAAGAATAAACTCCTTCAAGTAAATCTGAAATCTGAAAAGGAATATATATAAATATGTATATATATGTACATGGATAACTGAATCACTTTGCTGTATACCTGAATCACTGTAAATCAAGTATACTTCAATTAAAAAAAAAAAGGACGAGAGGTCTGTGAGCTAACATGGGCTTAACTTGTGTAGGATCTCACCAACCCTTTTTAGAGATTTGGGCTTTTATTAGAATGAGATGGAAGCTACTGGAAGCTTTTGAGCACAGAAAAGACATAATCTGATTTACCTGTTAATAGAATCATCCTAGATGCTATTTTGACAATAGACAAAAAGAAGGAATAAAGTAGGTCTCCATTGCAATAAAACTTAACAGAACTTATAGGGACTTGGACCAGCATATTAGAAGTGAAGATGGAGAAAAGCAGTCATAGTTTAGACAGATTTGGATACATTTTGAAGTTAGCACCAATGGCATTTGTTAATACACTTGCTATGGAGTATGGGAGAAAGAGTGGAGTCAAGTTTTTTTGGAATGAGAAAATGGTAGGATGAAGTTGTTTCTCTGAGAAGAAACTGTAGAATGAGCAAATTGGTGGTGACAGTAAGCTCAGTATATGCTCATTTTAAATTGCCTATTAGAACTCACAGTGGGTCTAGCAAGTAGACAGTTGCTTATAAGTGTGGCACTCATGCAGAGTTCAGCACTAAAATAGAAATTTGGCAATCCCAGATGTAAGGATTCTCTTTAAAAGTTTAAGCCTGGATTGGATCTGGTTGGGAGTTAGTCTAATAGAAAATAAGAGATGTTCAAGATGTGAGCCGTGGTGTATTGTATTATTACAAAGCTAGGGAAATGAGGAGAAAACCTCAGAAGAGATAAAAAAAAAAGTGTAATCCATTGAAGAAGGAAAACTGGAGAGAATGATGTTTTGGAAGCCAAGTATAACAAGTATTTTAATTGAAAAGGAGTATCAGATTGGCGTAGTGTAAGGCCTTGACTACAGCATTACTAATGTCTGATTTACACCAAGATAGAGTAAAGAACAATTATTCCTTATATTTGAATGTCCATTGTGTGCACAGGGAAGGTGGTGATTAAAGAAAAAGAATACAGCAAAAATAATACAGCAACAGCAGAAACACAGATAAAAACATTCTCTCTGCCTTTAAAGCTCAAAGGCAGGGAGACAGAATTTGGAGCATAGGTTATAAGTCTCATAATGCATGACCATCAACAGTCTGTGGGACTATATATATAGATAGATGAAATAGAAATTAATTTTAATAGGCAGCTTCAGGAGGGAATGAAGGTCACATTTAAGCTGGGTATTAAAGAATGACTATAAGTTTGTTGGGTAGGAAATGGGAATGGACAAAAGAATAATGACATTTCAGGCAGATAAGATGGCACAGGAAATGCCGCAGAGGTACAAGAAGGCAGAATATGTACAGGGATGAGGAGTAAATTCATTTGACTGGAATAGAGTATGCAAAGTAGAATGGGGGTAAAATAGCGGTAGATACACTTTTTTGCCTTTATGGAAAATCTTGCTCAACAGTCCAGTAGAAAGAAAAACTTGATAAAGTGAGATATTTATCCAGAACCAAATATTATAATTACTATCATTTTTTAAAAAGCCTTTTATATTCTGGGAAAAGCCTCAAGGACGACATAGTGTAACATGAATGTACCCTTGGAAAAATATATGGAAATATAAATTGTTCCCTGTAGGTTACTCCATTAGGCAGATTATAATTTCAAATAATTTTGCTTGGGCTCTTTTCTAACTTCCTTAAATGTAATGTGTTTTTATTTTATCTCTTTCCTAGAAATGGTTCTCTGTATTGTGAGGCTGCAAGATCACCCAGGGAGAGTGGGACCAAACAGACCAGAACGTCTGACACACTGAATGTATGTGAGTACAAAATTAACAGCGTTTTAAAAAGAAAAATTGTCCTATATATGACTTAAAGTGCTTTGGAGTATATAGACTGTTTGTGAATTAATATGGCTAATTGCTGGATCCTTGGCATGGGCAAGCTCTCACTGGTGAGAGGGGTTTGTGTGTGCACCTGTGACAAAGGCTTGATTTCTCCTCTAAAGATACACATTCCATTTTTAGCGGGAATTACTGTCTCTGATAACTGCTCTGCTTCTAGTAAAACTTTGAAAGCCTGCTTTCTGACCACAGCTGCATATATTCCCACTTCGTCTGCTCCCAGATTCCTACTGAACCCATTCTTTACCCTCCTTTTATCTTTCTCTGCCATTCTGGTCCCTCAGACACCACATTTAGTTTTATTTGCCTTCCTGAATACAACGTCAGCCAACTGGACAATTCTCCCTAACCCTCTTGTTCTCTATCAACTTTATGTCCTGCCATACTTACCTTGCCAATTGTCAAGTTAGTATGTATTTGTGTAATTATTTGATTATTTTATGTACCTTTCATGCGATCAATTGCTCCATGCAGACAAGGATCATGCTTGTTTGCTGATATAACATAGATGGTCCACGTTTCTAGGCTGCCTGCCCCTGCCTGTTCCTGAGTGGAATTTAGCCACTTAAAACGTTCATCCCTTTTTTTCTTTTTTGTCTTTTGAATATGTTTTATATATTTTTGTCCCATTCTGTTAAAGGGAAAATCAGTGACACTTTACACATTTAAATTAGTAATTGTGGGAATAATGCAATTAATTTATTGTCCTTCTCCAGCTGAAAGCTCTTCTATATCTTAAGTTGAAGTTTCAACTTTAGTTTTAAGGAGATGCTTCTCAAAGTGTGCTGTTTTCTACAGGTGATATGCAGTAGAAACGCTGGTATTTTGGTGTTGATCTTAGAGTTCAAATTCATAACTTGAAGTTGTTTGTTCCCACTCTGGGGTCAAGAATGGTCACCATGATTCAGAATGGTCTGGATGTTTGTAAGACAACTTCTGGTGACCTTTAGAGCCTGAGCAGCTTGCCTTGGCCAACTGGGTTTATCTCAGATCCACCTCCATATCAGGAATCCTAAGGGTATCAGATGTCAGAACTTGCTCAGGGAACACCTGTGTCATCTCTCCCACCCCAGGAGACATAGGAGTTCAGTTCTAATGGGCACAAGGGGAACTCATTGTCTTGCTGAAAACCCAGGACTCGCATTGACTTCAGGCGTGGCTGGATTCAGAGCTCAAACAATGTCATCAGGACTCAATTTCCCTCCATCTTGAGGTTCTTCCACTGAGATAGTTAAGATGTCAGGAGATCCAAGGTGGCCCCAGTCAGCTCCAGGTTTTCCCTTACTCTGGCTAGGAGGAGACAGTATCTCCAGACTCTCTATCTCCTCAGCTCCAAATCCAGTCAGGAGAGAATCATGCCTTCTCTCTTAGAGCATTTCCAGGTGTCATTAAGTCTCATTGGCTCTGAGTGGGTCACATGCACATTGCTAAGCCAATCACTGTGACCATGGAGATGCAGTATATTGATTGGCTTAGGCCTATGTCACCTTCTTCCTCCTCAGAATTCTTCCCAAATGGACAGCTTTCTCCCCTTCCCATATGGTCTACTGCTGTATTTCCTTCTGGTCTCATGGGACCATCACACACCTGTGGCTCTGAGGTGCAATTACCTGGCTGCCTGGGTGGGAAGCAGCCCATATATCCTAGTGGATTTTTTTTTGAAATACCTTCACTTTATTGCACTCATCACATTATAAATTTGTTTGCTTTACACATTTGTTTTTCATACAAGACAGATGTTTAAAGGGCAAAAGTTATTGATCATTTTTAACAACTTTATAGTGGTATAATTCATAAACCATACACTTCACATATTTAAATTGTACCATTCAATGGTTTTTAGTATATTTATACTTTTGCAACCATCACCACAATCTAAATTTAGAACATTTTCACTACCCCAAAAATAAAGCCTGTACCTATTAGTTATTCCCCTATCCCAACCCTATGTTGACACTTGCCCACAGCCCTGGGTGACCACCAGTGTATTTTGTTTCCATTGATTCTTGATACTTCAGAATAGACGTATCCAGATAATATTGGAATCATACAGTATGTGGTCTTTTGTAATTAGCATCTCTCACTTAGCTAAACATTTTCAAGGTTCATCCATGTTTTAGCATATATAAGTAATTCATTGTTTTTATTGCCAAATAACATTCCATTGTATAAATAATCCTCATTTATCAATCAATTAATCAGTTTATGGACATTTTGACTGTTTTTTACTTTTTAAAAAAAATTTATTTTATATTGGAGTATAGTTGATTAATGCTGTATTAGTTTCAGGTGTACAGCTGAGTGATTCAGTTATACATATACATGTATCTATTCTTTTTCGAGTTCTTTTCCCATTTAGGTTATTACAGAGTATTGAGCAGAGTTCTCTGTGCTATACATTAGGTCCTTGTTGGTTATCTTATTTTAAATATAGCAGTGTGTACACGTCAATCCCAAATCTCAACCTATCCCTACCCCCTCCCGACTCTTCTCCCGGTAACCGTAAGTTCATTCTTTAAGTCTGTGAGTCTGTTTTTGTTTTGTAAGTAGGCTTGTTTGTATCATTTTTTTAGATTCTGCATATAAGTAATATCATACGATATTTGTCTTTCTCTGTATGACTTGCTTCACTTAGTATGATGATATTCAGGTCCATCCTTGTTGCTGCAAATTTATGGTTGTTCAAAATCTCTGTACTTTTGGGTCTCAAATCTTCCCCAGATTGTCTCAGTTTGAAATAAAACAGCCTCTTGCTTTCTAGAAAAGATGAGGCTATCTATTATGAACATCACTGAATTTTTCTTCTTTAGACCTTAAAATATCTCTGTACCTATCTATAGTCTATTTCCTGTTTCCCCAAATAACTTTTTATACATATTAGATTTTAATCCTAACATTTTACATTTCTTTATCAACTTTATTAAATCAGCTATTCCTTCCTGATTTGCATTTCTCCATTTTTCTGATTCTTTCCACACAGGCAAAAACAACCATCATGCTTTTAGGTCCCTTATCTTGGAACAAATTCAACCAACCAAAATCAAAACAAAACAAGCCTCCTTCATCTCACTGTTACCTTATTTTTCCCCCCACTTAGACACTGTTACCCATTCAAAGTCTTTGTAGAACAGTGTTCTTTGCCAATTCATGTTAAATTCAAGAAAAGAAGGGGCTATTTTTATTTTTGTAGTACAGTGTATTTCCAGTGCATAGCACAATATCTAAAATGGTAGGGGCTCAATAATTAAATGAGTTAATTTTAGCTACCCTTTTACTTCCCACTCTCCACCTGAGTGTTAAAATTTTGCTTTAAGCACTGCTTAAATTAATCTTACCAAAATAACTAAACAAAATAGCTCCTTTCTCTGTTATTCAGTACAGAACCATGTTTCAAATACTCCTCTTATATGCTATATCATAATCTATCTTAATTACCGTTAACTGTGTGTATGCCTTATCACTGCATCAAAGCCTCAGCCCCTAGAGCTCAGGACAATTAACCTGGTATTTCCTTAGCCCCCACAACTCTTAACAAAGTGTTTACTAGTCAGTATTTACTAGTGAGTTGAATTCATACCTTTAAATATTGAAGGGTCCTCTAGCATTGCTCTGACCACATTAGTATTACCTTTGATGAAATATTTTGCACCTAAAATAAAAATGTGAATATATAATTGGATAGCCTTTTATAAACCATTTCAAATCATTAAAGTAATAATTTTTTTAAAACCCTATGCTGAATGAATCATGATATATGTGTTTTGTATTTGTAATCACGTTATTTCAACAATTAGAAATATTTATCCATACATATATTATATGTACACATACATACATAAACACAAAAACATTGCTTGTAACCACTTGATAAAAGAATAACTATTGTTTAAATTATTTCCAAGAAAATAAAATTCTCTTCCAGGTTCTTTAAATGCATCCAATAAATGCACACAAGAGAAAATAGAAAATCTCTTAAAAACTGTTTCAGGAACCAACAGAGACTTAAGAATTACTCTAGGGCTTCCCTGGTGGCGCAGTGGTTGAGGGTCTGCCTGCCGATGCAGGGGACACGGATTCATGTCCGGGTCCGGGAAGATCCCACATGCCGCGGAGCGGCTGGGCCCGTGAGTCATGGCCGCTGAGCCTGCGCGTCCGGAGCCTGCGCTCCGCAACGGGAGAGGCCACAACAGTGAGAGGCCCGCATACCGCAAAAAAAAAAAAAAAGAATTACTCTAAATACTCCCAAACGCATTCTATGAGGCCACCATCACCCTGATACCAAAACCAAACAAAAATGTCACAAAGAAAGAAAACTACAGGCCAATATCACTGATGAACATAGATGAAAAAAACCTCAACAACATACTAGCAAACAGAATCCAACAGCACATTGAAAGGATCATACACCATGATCAAGTGGGGTTTATCCCAGGAATGCAAGGATTCTACACAGCCAACATCATTCTCAGTGGTGAAACACTGAAACCATTACCTCTAAGACCAGGAACAAGACAAGGTTGTCCACTCTCACCACTATTATTCAGCATAATTTTGGAAGTTTTAACCACAGCAATCAGAGACGAGAAAGAAATAAATGGAATCCAAATCAGAAAATAAGAAATAAATCTGTCACTGTTTGCAGATGACATGATACTATACATAGAGAATCCTAAACATGCTACCAGAAAACTACTAGAGCTAATCAATGAATTTGGTAAAGTAGCAGGATACAAAATTAATGCACAGAAGTCTCTTGCATTCCTATACACTAATGATGAAAAATCTGAAAGAGAAATTAGGAAACACTCCCATTTACCACTGCAACAAAAAGAATAAAATACCTAGGAACAAACCTACCTAAGGAGACAAAAGAACTGTATGCAGAAAACTGTAAGGCACTGATGAAAGAAATTAAAGATGATACAAACAGATGGAGAGATATACCATGTTCTTGGATTGGAAGAATCAACACTGTAAAAATGACTCTACTACCCAAAGCAATCTATAGATTCAATGCAATCCCTATCAAACTACCAAAGGCATTTTTCACAGAACTAGAACAAAAAATTTCACAATTTGTATGGAAGCAACAAAGACCCCAAATAGCCAAAGCAATCTTGAGAAAGAAAAACGGAGCTGGAGGAATCAGGCTCCCAGACCACAGACTACACTACAAAGCTACAGTAATGAAGACAGTATGGTACTGGCACCAAAACAGAAATATAGACCAATGGAACAGGATAGAAAGCCCAGAGATAAACCCTTGCACATATGGTCACCTTAATTTTGATAAAGGAGGCAAGAATATACAATGGAGAAAAGACAGCCTCTTCAGTAAGTGGTACTGGGAGAACTGGACAGCTACATGTAAAAGAATGAAATTAGAACACTCCCTAACACCATACACAAAAATAAACTCAAAATGGATTAAAGACCTAAATGTAAGGCCAGACACCATCAAAGTCTTAGAGGAAAACATAGGCACAACAGTCTATGACATAAATCACAGCAAGATCCTTTTTGACCCACCTCCTAGAGAAATGGAAATAAAAATGAAAATAAACAAATGGGACCTAATGAAATGTACAAGCTTTTGCACAGCAAAGGAAACCATAAACAAGACGAAAAGACAACCCTCAGAATGGGAGAAAATATTTGCAAATGAAACAACTGACAAAGGATTAATCTCCAAAATTTACAAGCAGCTCATGCACCTGAATATCAAAAAAACAAACAACCTAATCCAAAAGTGGGCAGAAGACCTAAATAGACATTTCTCCAAAGAAGATATACAGATGGCCAACAAACACATGAAAAGATGCTCAGCATCACTAATTATTAGAGAAATGCAAATCAAAACTACAATGAGGTATCACCTCACACTGGTCACAATGGCCATCATCAAAAAATCTACAAACAAATGCTGGAGAGGGTGTGGAGAAAAGGGAACCCTCTTGCACTGTTAGTGGAGATGTAAATTGTTACAGCCACTATGGAGAACAGTATGGAAGTTCCTTAAAAAACTAAAAATAGAACTACCATACGACCCAGCAATCCCACTACTGGGCATATACCCTGAGAAAACCATAATTCAAAGAGGGTCATGTACCACAGTGTTCACTGCAGCTCTATTTACAATAGCTAGGACATGGAAGCAACCTAAGTGTCCATTGACAGATGAATGGATAAAGAAGATGCGACACATATATACAATGGAATATTACTCAGCCATAGAAAGAAACGAAACTGAGTTATTTGTAGTGAGGTGGATGGACCTAGATTTTGTTATACAGAGTGAAGTAAGTCAGAAAGATAAAAATGTATGGAATTTAAAAAAAGAAAAATAAAAGGTTCTGAAGAACTTAGTGGCAGGAGAGGAATAAAGAGGCAGACATAGAGAATGGACTTGAGGACACGGGGAGGGGGAAGAGTAAGCTGAAATGAAGTGAGAGAGTGGCATGGACATATATACACTACCAAATGTAAAATAGATAGCTAGTGGGAAGCAGCCTCATAGCACAGGGAGATCAGCTTGGTGCTTTGTGACCACCTAGAGGTGTGGAATAGGGAGGGTGGGAGGGAGACACAAGAGGGAGGAGATATGGGGATATATGTATATGTATGGCTGATTCACTTTGTTATACAGCAGAGACCTATGCACCATTGCAAAGCAATTATACTCCAATAAAGATGTTAAAAAAAAGAGTAAGATTAGACGGAAAAAAAAAAAAAAAAGAACCTCTGAGGACCTCAGGAAGATAAAGATGGAAAATGCAAAAGAAAAGTAAGACTATAGCGGGTAGAAGTGTCACTATCCATATAACAGGAGTCCCAGAAAGAGAAAAAATCCATAGGGACGAAAACACACACACCTTTGGAAAGCAGAGCCTCATAGATAAGACGACTGGAGCAGGAAATATCAATGAATCTTTAAAATAAAAGTTGTCTGATCAAGGACACAAAAATGAGCAAGGATTTGGAATATTTGAGAAACAGTTACAAGCATGATGGGATGCTGTGTTGTTGGTGGCCTGAACCTGCACATGGTCTTCACCACTGGGAATGTGTCCAGGGCAAGCAAGGAACTGAATTTTAATTTTCTTTAATTTTAAGAAATTTGAGTTTAAAATGCTAATACCTGATTCAGGTATTGGAAAGCTTTTAAGTATGCTTGGAACAACTTGGGTTTGTGAATCTCCTCTTGCAGTTGTAAATTGAAACCTAAATACAGATCAACTATATCTGATGTGAATTTAGTAATTATACTGAGATGCACTAAAAGTGTAACATTTACCCCAGGTTTATAATGCTAAATACAGAAAAGAGAGAGTAAAATGTCTGATTAATATTTTTATATTGATTATATGCTGAAATTATCCTATTTTGTATTTGTTGGGTTAAATAAAATATATAATTAAAATTAAAAAAATATAGAATTACTCTACACTTGCCTTCCTGCTATACTCATTTTTGCCTTTCCAAAATATGTCCTTATTTTTTATCCTGTTTGATTCACTTCTTCCTCCAACTCACATGGATTTGCAGCCTGAGTTGAGAATATTTTCCCCAGGTCTGATTTTCTAAGACTCCTTTGGGGCACTGTGTCCAATATGACCTGTGGGCTGAATGTACTGAAACCATGGATTAAAGTTTCTCCCCATGCACCCGGCTCTGGCCATTAGGAGAACTCACAGGTCAGTGGAAAGAGATTAGGCAAATCCAAAGTGATTATTTGGTGACTTGCAGGCCAAGTACTTTACTGTTTAATTAACTTATCTGTTTCCCCTTTCACTGTAACTTTGTATAAAGAGAAATAACTTACTTAAGAAAATATGGTGGATTCAACTTGTTTTTCTCCCTGCAAAAAGTCTTGAGTGTGACCCTCATGCAGATTTTAAGTTTGAATTCTATTACTTGTCTTATGCTCACTCACATGATCGTTGTTTATCATAGAGGCATCTGCAAAATCTAAATAATATTTAAAGCAGTAACATTTTAAAAATCTAGAATCAGTATCAATTCAGGGAGGACCACAAAGGCTTATTTTTGGGAGGTCTCTCTGTCTCTAATTCAGTCACTTGGATGACTGTGTAATCTATGCCTCTTCTGTAATTATTTGGCCTATGCATTTGGCCAATTCCTGCAACCCAGTCTGTAGAGGATGCATCAGAGACACTGAACCAAAGGACCCCCAATTCTATTACTTTCATTCGGGCTTCATTTAGTTTTTCAGGTGGATATGCTTTATTTGCTCCCTCTGTGCCACTCTGTTTCGGAGGCTGACCTGTGCAGGCTAGAACAATGGGCTCTAGTCCCTCTACAGCCAATGGGAGGCCCCAGCAAGAGAAAATATGAAAGGAAAAGTGAGATCAGCATATTCATTCCCCAGGATCCCTCTCTGCAAGTTCATCAAAGGCTGACTGCATCCCTCAGCCAAAGGTCTATTCTTTTCAAGGCTACCTTCTAGGCAAGAAATACGTAGATACGGCTTACATGCACTGCTTCCTCTCCCACACCCTTCTGACCTAGGGATCATACTCCTTTTTTCTTACTAGCTCAGAGTCCTGCACCTGGCTTCTCTACATCCTGGTTACTTCTTTGTGAATAGCCTCTTTTAAAATATACCCTTCTCAAATGATCTTAATCTGAGTATTTCTTATTTCTTATCAGAACACTGGTATAAGGTCTCTTCTTGAGATTCTTTAATTAGCCTCATACTGACTACAACTTTGCAAAGTGATCACTAATAGTGGTGAGCAACAAACTAAATATAAGTATTTAGATAATAGGCATGAACTAAGTGTCAATACAGAAAGAGGTCTTGGGAAAATATGAGAAAATATTGCATTAGCAATGTTTGTTGTTTCCTTCTGAACATTTAGATTGAACCCTAAAACACATTCAGGAATTGAATTATTAGGAGATGGTACCATTTTGCGGGTACTTTATCTTTCTTTTTTCTTTTTTTTTTTTCTGTTGATGGATAGCACTGAAATTATGCTGAATCTGCCAGGATATATAAATCAAACTTTTACCAATTTAATTTTTCCTTTTAGAGGTGTTACAAGTTAATTGACTGATGGGGCCAGTAGCTGAGCTCTTTTGGACCTTGACAAAGGGATGAATCTGGTGGGAGGCCATATTTATCAAAAAAGAAGTTTGACTATATTAGTATTGTTGGTATTCAACAGTTCAGAAATATTTCTTAATGATTTGCTTTTTTTTTTTTTTTGTATTTTTAAAGAGGAGATGTCGAAAAGCAGCAGAATTGGATCTCTTTCATCTGAGAAAAACTTAAATGAGAAATATGCTTTTTTATTCAGTTAAACAAACTAGACTCTGAACTTTTTTAATGTCTATTATAAAGGAGAGAGGCAGTTCTTGATATTAAAGTTAATACTGTTTATAATCACCCACCAAAACATTTCCACAGCATTTGAAATTTAGTTGCTGCTTTGAAATTATAAAAGAAACTATAGACCTATTAGAGAAAGTTTGAGAAATAGAGAAAAAGAAGTTTATAACTCTAACCTAGAACTATTATAATTTTAGTACATTGACCTCGATTTTCTTATATAGTTTTAATCTTAGTTCATAAACAATTATTTGCATCCATAGGCTAAGAATTTTTCCAAATTCCTACATAGTTTTATAATAATTAATTTTAGATATCTTTAAAAAACTTCTTTCCACAGAGTAAATGTTCAATAAATGTTAGCTATTATTTAATAAAACAGATATTTAATACAGTTTAAAAAAGTTAGAATGCTTTAGTTATAATAACATTCTTTGATATCCACATATTTCCATATAATGAATTAGCAAATTTCATTAATTCTAGGATGTACATTTTTGCAAAATTTTCAAACTCTAAAACTGAAGCACATTTTATTATAGTACAAAATAGTTTAATTTTCAGCATGTTTTTCTTTTATGTGATATGTAAAATAGCAAGGAGTCCATGATATCTTAATATTTTAATTTCTGAGATTAGATTATCAGACATTGGTGATTGTGTGTGTGTAAATGTGACAGTGAATACTGAAAGAAAGATTATACCTCCTCACTTACATGCTGTCTGGAAGTCCTTTCTGTTTTAAACCATGGAAACTGCTACCAAAAAACCCCCCAAAAATTTAGACAGTGAAACCAAAAGAAACTGGTTAATTTCATTGCTTGAGTTAAAGTGTTTTTAAGAAAATATTTGTTCTACATTTCCCTTTTAAACTTTTAAACAATGTTTGAAGTCAAGTATATTTGGGATCAATTTACAAAAAGAAAAATGTTTACGTTGATTCCTTAGGAAAAAGTGTTAAAAATAGATGAAAAGTTTTTCCTCCCTCTAAGACAACATCTTCTGTTTAAAAATAATTATATATTGGCCTTATACACATACCTGTCCTCCCAATAATTCAGCAGAAATCAAGTTCTGTGTGAAACACTAAAGTGAACTATAATATGTCAAAAAAAAAAAAAAAAAGAATGCCTCTGAGTACTTCCCACTTGCAGGCAAAGACATCATTTCTTTGTAATAATAGAAATTACATTTTAATCAATACGCCCTTTGCTATTAATCCATTTTTGACTGCCTGAAGAGATTTTAATAACAGGTTAGGAAAATCATCCATCCAATGAGTCATTCCAAAGAGAAAAGGGCTGGAATTCTTTCACTTCTAAT
Organism: Grampus griseus; assembly: GCF_964374135.1. Lineage (NCBI taxonomy): Eukaryota > Metazoa > Chordata > Mammalia > Artiodactyla > Delphinidae > Grampus > Grampus griseus. The sequence goes on along the minus strand of NC_139002.1, from coordinate 92,084,360 downwards.
TCAGCATGTACAGAATTGATATGTATATTTTACATTCTTGCTACTCTTAGAAGAACCTCGCATTTCATTGTGTACTCAGTATCTTACTTAGTAACTTAAAAAATCATCTGTGATTTTTTATTGGTGACACAAATTGATCACCAGTCAGCAAATATACATTTTCTTACCTTTGGTAAGGACTAGATGTTTGATGGTATTCTCTAATGGTCAGTGCTTGCTGTGATACAGCTATAAGCTAGGTTTTACTTTACCAAATTTGCTTTTTTTAATTAATTTTATTTTATAAAATAGCAATGCACACTCATTTTGGAAATATCAGAGAGTACATAGAAAACGCTTATGAACTTGAACACTCATGCTACTCCCTTGCCAAACATAACCTTCATTATCACAGATGCATGGATGCATGCAAATATTGTCTCTATGCATGTGGTTCAATTTTTTATTTATTGTAAATATTTTTTTTCTTTTTAGTAAGTATGTGTATAATTTTTTTTTAAAGTTTGTGTGGTATTTCTTTGTAGACTTCTATCTTGATTTATTTAGCTAATACTCTAGTGTTAAAAGTATATTATATCAGAAGTTATATTGTTAGGAAAGTGCCAGGATGGACATGCTCATAACTTTTTTATGGATTGATTCTATTTTAGTAGAATCGATTCCCCCACATAAATATTGGAGTAGCAATCACACATAATTTGAGTGTTTTACATCCATGCTATATCTAAATGAAAAAAAAATTATCAAGCAATGTAGGAAAGTGATTCAGTATTTTAAAAATATTTATTATTTTACCAATATTTATTAGTCCATTTGGGCTGCTATAACAAAGTACCATAGACTGGGTGGCTTAAACAACAAACATTTATTTCTCATGGTTCTGGAGGATGGAAGTCCAAGATCAAGGGAACAGCAGATTGGGTGTCTGGTGAGCCCCCACTCTGTGGTCCAGAGACAGCTTTCTTCTCTCTGTGTCTTCACATGGCAGAAGGTGAGAGGAATCTCTGGGATCTCTAATAAGGGCACTGATCCCATTATGAGGGCTCCACCCTCATGACTTAAGCACCTACCCCGGGCCCACCTCCAAATACCATCATACTGGGGATTAGGTTTCAAAATATGAATTTGAGGGGACACAAACATTTAGTCTATAGCATATGACAATGCTCTTCTATTATTACTTTGATTTTTCTTTCTTCATCCTTAATAAGCATTAATATTTTTCATACATTTATAGTCTATTTTTATTTTTCCTTTTGTTAATTATGCATTTATGTCCTCATCTGGGTCATGTTTACTCAGGACAAACTAAGAGGAGAGAACATAATGTAGAACATGGAGGTCATAGGGAAAAAGGAAAGAAGGCATTCTCCCCAGTAAGCATCACTGCCTGATGGAAAGTAATCTCTTACCCTGGGGACTTGTGATGAATTTGGCATTTTTACTGAATGCCAAAGCAAATGTGCATTTTAGTGAAACTCCAGTCTGACTGGTTCTTGGCATTTATGTTGATTAAAGGAAAAACAACTTAGACTTTCACTTTCTTTTTAAAGCCACCTGTTAGCAGGTAGTATCAGCACTGTTAACAGTGAAGGTTAAGAACTTTCTACATTAAAGTAAGAACTCAAAAGAAATCAGGGGGCTTCCCTGTTGGCACTGTGGTTGAGAGTCCGCCTGTCGATGCAGGGGACACGGGTTCGTGCCCCGGTCCGGGAAGATCCCGCATGTCGCGGAGCGGCTGGGTCCGTGAGCCATGGCCGCTGGGCCTGCGCATCCGGAGCCTGTGCTCCGCAACGGGAGATGCCACAAGAGTGAGAGGCCCGCGTACCACAAAAAACAAACAAACAAACAAGCAAACAAAATAAATCAGGAAAATGTATTGACTATCTACAGTGTTTGAGGTGGTGGACTAAGAATTCACTTATGTTACATTCTTTTTGACAGTAGACATGTAATTTTTGTTTCAGAATCCATTTTATCCATCTTTATTTCCCCAGTGCCTAGAATAATACCTGCCATATATTAAAAGTTCAAGAAATGCATAATTATCTCTGATTTACAGACAATAAAAACCAATGATCAGAGAAACTTAGTAATGTTGACCTGAGCCACACAGCTCAAAAGGGATTGTCTCAAAATTCAACATCAGTTTGTCCAAACCCGAACTATATACTCTAAATATTTCATCTAACATCTCTTCCTAAGATAATGTTTCTCTTGTTATACATTCATTCTAGTGCAAGAAAGGCTAGATAATGCTGTGGAACAAATAACCCAACCATCTCAATTGTTTACAAACAACAAGGGTTCGTTCTCGTGTATACAATGTAATAATTGCTTGTTAGCCAAGGGCTCTGCTCCTCCCTGTCTTCTCTCCAGGATCTAAGGTGAGGTAGCACATCCTCCCTGGACCATTTATGATTACCAAGACTAAGGAACAAAGCACAGAAATCTTGTCCTGGCTTGTTAAAGCTCCAGTCATCAGTGACATGTAATATATCTGGTCACATTTCACTCCTAATTTCATGAGTGTCATGAAACTTCATGGGCGCTTAAGCGTGGGAAAATGAAATTGGGTGGGCCCAAGGTAGTGACAAGGGTACTTACGAGTGAAAGAGGATGGCAGGAAAAGCCGAGTCTGAGAAGGAGATATGAAGATGGTACACAGTAGGGGGGAAAAAAAGCTAAATATTGTGGACAGCTCCTCCCTCTTGTCACCAAATACTCAAATAACTCTGTGATAGTTAATGTTATGTGTCAACTTGACTGAGCCACAATATCTAGATATGTGGTCAGACATTATTCTGGATGTTTCTGTGAAGGTAATTTTTGGTTGAGAGTAACATTTAAGTGAGTAGACTTTGAGTAAAACAGATTATTTTGCATAATGTGGGTGGGCCTCATTCCACCAGTTGAAAGCCTTTATGGAACAAAGGCCAACCTCTTCTGAGCAAGAAGAAATTCTGCCTATAGTCTGTCTTTGGACTGGAATTGCAAATATTCCTGACAGAACAAGTTCTTCATTTAAAAGAGATCATGTTTGAATGGGTAAAGGATGATATCCAATGATATTCAAAGGCATTAGTCCAACTTCTAACAGGCAGTGCAATCCTCAGGCAGAGTACCAAGATTGGAGAGGGATGAAATTTATATGGTCCAAGAGGATAATAAACAAACACATACCCTATTGGTTCTGCTTCTCTGGAGAACCCTGACTAATACAGACTTGTATTTCTGTGTAGAACACATTCATTCCCCCATAACAGGCATCCAGTTGCTGTGTCCAGCTCAGAGTCTCAGTCCCTAAAAGAAGCCCTGTAGTCTTCACCAGTGTGGCTGTAGCCCTGGAGATCTGTGAATCAAAGGGCAAATTATGTGCCCCTTTTGCAGCTTATAGGTAGTAATCAAACACTGATGGGAATAAACACTTCTGGAGGATTGGATATGTTCTTTGATTAGGTATAATTCTGCTCTATTGGAGGGATTCCTCAGTTCATGAATTCTAATTTATATTCTTTTGGTTTGTCCTTTAGGGATATTATTCTTTTTTCACCATGATTCTTGGTTGCATCTGAAATGTTCCTTGGAAAATATGCTCTCCTAGGAGAGATGAGTAGCTTTTTCAACCCACTTTCTGCCCAAGGGTCTTTTTTAAATTTCATGTGTAAGTCTTTGTCTCAAAAACTTAGTTGGCTTCTTACTGATCTGGTAGACTCTGTGTGCTGCTAGCTACTCTAGTGGTACATTTTAGGGTGTATCTCTTCGCTTTTGCTACATTTCTTTGGTTTTCTTCTCCAATTACTTCTTTCTCTCTCTAGGCTGAATTATGGGCACCTAGAACTTATTAGGTTTCAGGGGGGAAACAACACCCCTTGTCTCTAATTTCATAGCCAATGTGTCTAATTGAAATGAATTACTAGGCAGCTGAATCCTTACTCTAAGACACCTTAATCCCTTCAGGTCTTTTAACAATGAGTGTACTGGTCATACTTTTGATTGAATCCTTACTACAGCCTGAGTTCTAATGAACTATGCCCTGAAGGTCTTCTTGTTTTTCTTGCTTTATATTTTATGCTGCAAGTCCTTGAATTTGTGGACTGTCTTCTTTAATTACTTATAAGCAGGCAGATTATGTTCTGAGCTCATCTTTTTTTTTTTTTTTCTTAGTGATTTGCTGAACATAGACAACACAATGAATTAACATTATATGTTCTAATTTTTCCCTAAAGATACAAGTTCATTAGTTCTATGGATTAATTGCCAACTCACAAGAGGTGACATCTTCACCAAATGCCTTGCTGTTACATAAGAGAAGTTACCATCTTTTTTTGTCTCCTTTGACAATTTTCTCACTATTTTTATCCATTAAGCATTTAGGTCTTGATATGATAGTGGTCTTCTTTTAGGTATCAATTTTTTAATGAGTTTAGATAGACTAGTTTAGTAAAAGCAACTCCAACGTATCAGTGGCTTCAAATAACAAAGGCATATATATAATATATATATATATATATATATATACACACACACTTTTTTATTATACATTGGAAATCAGCTCTGTTCTATGCCATTCTTATTTAGGATTACCAGCTGTGGAAGGTTTCATCTTTATGCTTCCATGTTTGCTGAGGGAGACAAATAGGAACATGAATATTGCACACTGACTATTAAATCCTCCCCCCAAAAATGACATATATGACTTTTCCTCATGTGTTAATGGACAAAGCAATATACATGACCACAATAAACTTCAGAGGGGTGGGAATGTGCAATCCTAACATATGCCTGGAAGAAAAACTAGAAATATTGAGTGAACAATATTAATGACTGCTACATGCTTATACCCAACAATACTTTATTTTTGAGAAGAATGCCAGATTGTAATCACCATTTTTTTCTTGTTGATTGCCACATCCTTGGCTCAGTGCATAGAAATAAGTTGGTACTCAATAAACATTTGTTTAATTAATTGGATGTTACAGTGTTTTCTTAATACTGATAGAAGATGCATGACATTTCAGATTTGTAGAGTTCACTTCAACCATTCCATCAAATACAAGCTCTCACTGTCTTTGCATTGATTTGCAAAATGTATATGGCTTTTTCTCTTGGATATTTTCTCTCTCTATGCCATGAAAGTTATGAGTAATGGCCAACTTTCCAAAGAAGAGTATAAAATTATTAACAAACTGGAGGCATTTTTAAAAAGCACAGAAAGAAAACAAGCTGGAAGGGGGATTCTGGCATTGGGGTATACTTTTGCTGATGAATTACTTTCTGTACCAGAAACATATTTCAAATAATCTTGACAAGAGAATGAATGAACTGCCAGGAGCTATCCTAAGGCAACACCAAATTTAGGGCTCTTGTAACCAATACCAACTTTATTCTTCCTCTATTGCAAGCATCTTCAAAGGAGTTGTAAACAATGATCGGACAACTCCAAAGATAATAGGTGTGGTTCAAGGAATAGCGTATTCAACGTTAGGACAGCTGAGGAGAAAAGCCAGTCATTTTCTGGGGGACAAATATATTCTCATTAAACAATGCATTACATTTTCATTAAAATGGTACTTATAATCCCTATTGTAAAAATATGAATACATGTATAGTGTGGTGTTGAGTGTGAGGAGGAAAGGAAGGGGAAAGAGGAGAAGATAGAAATGAGAGAGACAGAGAAACAGAAGAGGTTAATTTACTGTTCTTAAGTGTTGAATTACATATATCTACATTTTTCCCCCTAAACTGGAAATAAAATTGCTTTGCAATACACAAACTCAGCTACAAAGTCACTGATCATTAAGAGTATTCCCAAACTTTGCCTTTGTTGTACCCAACGAGAAGTTGTGGCATTTGTCTACAGAAGCATGAAAGAGTGAGTTTTAGTATGTTTGTATGGAGTAGCACTGGTTGGAGGATTCCAAAAATGCAGCTCTTGCTGAACCTAAAACTTATTGAATTATATCCCCCTCAGAGCATTGTTACTAATTTACAAAGATCCAGATTGTATTAGTTTTCCATTGCTGATGTAGCAAGTTAATACAAACTTTGTGGCTTAAAACAGCCAACTTAATATTTTACAATTCTGTAAGACAGACGTCTGACCACAGGTCTCACTGGGATAAAATTTAGGTGTCAGGAGGACTGCATTTCTTTCTGAAGGCTCTAGGGAAGAATCCATTTCTTTGCTAATTAAAATGTAGTTCCTTGCAGTTGTAGGGCTGAGATCCCTGTTTACGTGCTGGCTGTCAGCTGAGGGTCATTCTCAACGTCTTGAGGCCACTCACGTACCTTGGCTTATGGCCTTCTCTATCTTCAAAGCCAGTGATGGCAGGTCAGTTCCTTCTCACTTCTGAATCTCTCCAATCCATTCTTCTGCCCTTCTCTTCCACTTTTAAGGACTCCTTTGCTTAGATTGGGCCTACCTGATAATACAAAATAATCCCCTCATCTCAAAGTTTTTAACTTAAATCATAAGTGCAAAAACAACTTTTGCTGTGTAATGTAACAAATTAGGACGTGGACATTTTAGGGAGGGGGTACATTATTCTGCCTACCACAGAGGTCTAAGTGTCTTATCCATGTGTGGGCTTCTCTGAGATAAATGAGTGAATGTTAGAAGTAAACAGGAAACTAGCCACTCCCAGATTTGGAAAAACCTAAATGCAGTTTACCCTATTAGCATGGGGGAAATAATTGTATACCTTTCTCACGACAAAAATATAGAAAATTTATTATACATAGCCCAGAACTGTTTCTAGATGAGGTTCCATAAACCAGTGCATAAAGGAACATGAAACCAAGATGCTATCTCATTCGTTTAGGAATGTGAAAGTGCTTTGTGGGCCCATAAATAATTACACAAATAAAATGTTTTCCTTTAATATCTTCACCAAGTTATGATTCTGAATGTGTGACCATATCTGCTAAACGTGTCCTACAAAGATGAATACAAATATGGATGTGTGATTAAACTTGACTGAAGTGGATTTAATTAACCTGGAGAAGAGAAAAATCAACGAGTATTTGAAAGGTGTCTTTATTTTTATAAGGGATTAATATGAAATTAGAAATGTGCTGTGCATTTTTGGGGGTTGAAGTGGTCCCAATGAATGCTTGCTTCCAGGATACTGATTTCTGTTCGACATAAAGCAAGATTTTCTAATAATCGGAGCAGTCTAAAAATGGATAGGACTGCGTCATAAGATCACAACCTTACTGTCACTTAGAGGTCAACCAGCAGTGGTGGATGAGCCTTTAGTAGGGGTATTTTGGATAGATTTTAAGCACTAAAGAGAAGGGTTATATACAGTTTTTAGTAGTGTGGTCCTTTTTTCCCAATCAAATTTTCTTTCTTTCTTTCTTTTTTAACATCTTTATTGGAGTATAATTGCTTTACAATGGTGTGTCAGTTTCTGCTTTATAACAAAGTGAATCAGTTATACATATACATATATCCCCATATCTCTTCCCTTTTGCATCTCCCTCCCTCCCACCCTCCCTATCCCACCCCTCTAGGTGGTCACAAAGCACCAAGCTGATCTCCCTGTGCTATGCGGCTGCTTCCCACTAGCTATCTATTTTATGTTTGGTAGTGTATATATGTCCATGCCACTCTCTCACTTTGTCCCAGCTTACCCTTCCCCCTCCCAGCGTCCTCAAGTCCATTCTCTACATCTGCATCTTTACTCCTGTCCTGCCCCTAGGTTCTTCATGACCATTTTTTTTTTTTTTAGATTCCGTATATATGTGTTAGCATATGGTATTTGTTTTTCTCTTTCTGGCTTACTTCACTCTGTATGACAGACTCCAGGTCCATCCACCTCACCACAAATAACTCAATTTCGTTTCTTTTTATGGCTGAGTAATATCCCATTGTATATATGTGCCACATCTTCTTTATCCATTCATCTGTTGATGGACACTTAGGTTGCTTCCATGTCCTGGCTATTGTAAATAGAGCTGCAATGAACATTTTGGTACATGACTCTTTTTGAATTATGGTTTTCTCAGGGTATATGCCCAGTAGTGGGATTGCCAATTCTTAGTCTGACAATGTTTTTGTCTAGCTTTTTATGTCTTTCAAACATGTAAAAAGTAAATCTCAAGTTTGAAATAGACAAACTGCCATAATCGAAAAGCATAACATTTACATGAAATGTGCAGATTTCTATATGCTGATGATTATAAACATATATCAATTGATTACTGCACACTATTCATTTGTTAGTGTATTTTTTAAAATATTTATTTATTTATTTGTTTGTTTGTTTGTGCCGGGTCTTAGTTGTGGCAGGCGGGCTCCTTAGTTGCGGCATGCAAACTCTCAGTTGCGGCACACGAACTCTTAGTTGCGGCGCACGAACTCTTAGTTGCGGCATGCGTGTGGGATCTAGTTCCCCGACCAGGGATCTAACCCGGGCCCCCTGAATTGGGAGTGTGGAATCCTAACCACTGCGCCACCAGAGAAGTCCCTAATATTTGTTTTATGTGAAGCATTATCCCGCTTGGTTTTGAGAATACAGACAGACCCAGGCTTCATAAAGCTTATGGATTTGTGGGGGGGACAGAGGCTAAACTAATGAGCAGATGAACAGATCATTTATCACAGATTATGTTATAAAGAAGATAAGCAGGATGAGGGGTTAAAAAGAATAGCAGAAAGACCAATTTAAATAAGGTAATTAGGGAAGAACTTTCAGAGGAGCTGACATTTAAAATGAATCTGAAGTGTAAGAAAGAGCCAGCTCCTTTACGTAACCTTATGAGTTATTAATCCTTTCAGTATCACTATGAGTTGAGAACTACTATTGTCTTAATTTCATAGAGGAAGAAACTGAGACTTAACAAAGATTTACCTTGAGCACAGGTTTAAATGCTCAAGATTGGTAAAGTTGAATTGGGACTCGAATCTTTAGGATCCCACAACCTGTTAGGGCTGGAATCCATGACCTTTAGTTTTTAGGTCCCTTCTGACTCTGAGTTTCTGTGAGTGAAACTGACTAGTACAACTTGGACAGAGTGAACATATAGGGCATGCTATTCTCTCTCTGTCGGGCTAGTGAACTCACTGGTAACTTGACAAATGCTAAACTTTCATGAAGGAGTTAGAATACTGTGACTTGGAAATATACTCTAAAGCAGATGGTGCTAGTTACAATTTTTGTTTTGGACATGGATTGTGGTAGACTCAGAGACAGAAATCGGTGAAAGACAATTTCCCAGTTTACTTTGATGCCATTTTGATATTGTTGATGTATTAAATGTACATTGGTCGAATAAAAGAAATTTAGGTATCCAGGATGAATATACCTACTGAAGACAAGTAGTTCCTTATCTGGTTTTAACTCATCACTGAGAGTAGGGTTAAGTCAGGGGGCAAGTCTGGATGAGGAAGAGACCTGTGCAGTAGTACCAGCTACCCCTGCTACCGTGTAACATTGGAAGAAGCCGTATTATTTCTCTGAAACTCAGTTTCCTCATCATGCTCAGAGGCTTCTGACAGTGCGAGTGACAAAGCTGTAAAAGCCAATCTCTTCTTCATATTTAAAAAGTTGATGGAAACAAAGATGTGAGTTTAAGAGTCACGCTTCATGCAAAAATTCGACCTCTAGTGAAGAACACCATCTTCAGAGAGAGCTGCTTACAGGGAGCACAGTGCTCCTTGTAGACAGTTCCAGAAAATATCATTGGTATAGATCCCCCCAAACAGAAAAAAAAGTAAATTATTAATTTCATAAATTAAATTTCATTTCCCCTTTTGAATGTTTTCTTACAATTCTTTAAATCTGTCTGTGCTTTAATGCCAGCATCATGTATTTATTTGGCCCACGTCCACGCTCTTTTTAAATTCAGAACACACACCCACACATACACTAGCATTACTTTAAGTTTGAGAAGGCTACGTGTATACCATTAACACATATATCCTCATAATAAAAATTCACAAAAGCTTATTTCACTTTAGGGAACAAAAGAGCTGTGCCCCAGGTCATACCTGTTCTTATTCATAAACTCTTTGGGAATTCTTACTGAAGGATAAAGCTTTTCAAAGGCCTCCTGGTCTACCAATCATACAAGATTAATGTTATCTTCATCTATTCAACATATTGATATTGAGCTAGTTCTATGAGCCAGACATTGTCCTAGGCATGTGAAATCCAAAACAGGCATAAGATATAGTGGCTGTGCTCAGTAAACAAGTGTTTTGATATGCAAAGGATGTCAAGTTCACACTGTTTTTGTTACTGCAGTGGTATTGAATAATACAAATATTGAGCATCTACTTGTAACTGTGAGGCAAGGGCTTTTCACATGTTACTCAAGCCTACCATATTTCACAATGCCAAGAGGCACTACTTATTTATATATTATATAAATGGTGGCCCCTTGAATGAGAGAATGTGATGGTTCTCATTTATCTTGCTTAATTATCACAAAAATCAAATAGGTAGTTTTTGTTATTCCCTTTTCTAAGATGAGAACATTGAGCCTCAAAAGCATTAAAATCACAGCTATTAAATGGCACAGCTGGGCTGATATTTGGATCTGAATGATGCTAAAGCCACAATAAATGTATTATTCCATGAAGCGTATTGTTATAATACTATCAAATGGCCGATCCCTCACAATTATGCCAAAGTTTTTTTTGTAAGTGGAAATCATACATTAGAGGACATTTATATCATTTATCTTAGGGGAAAAATAATGCCTTGCATCAGCTGTCTGTTCTAGGTATAGGCGCAAACTACAGATCCAGACACTTTTTTTTTTTTTTTTTTTTTTTTTATGTGGTACGCGGGCCTCTCACTGTTGTGACCTCTCCCGTTGCGGAGCACGGGCTCCGGACGCGCAGGCTCAGTGGCCATGGCTCACGGGCCCAGCCGCTCCACGGCATGTGGGATCTTCCCGGACCGGGGCACGATCCCGTGTCCCCTGCATCAGCAGGTGGACTCTCAACCACTGCGCCACCAGGGAAGCCCCCAGCCACTTTTTAAAAGCTGAACACATACAAGTTGAGGGGTCATGCAGAATTTTCTCTTAAACTTCTCCTTTTTGAGAGCTGCCCAGGCAATCTCTCAGCAATAATCTTTCTGTTACAGATACATGTTTCTGGTTTTTTCCTAGCCACATTATGGAGAGAAGAAACAAACAAACAAAATAAACTGTTGACAGGATTAGACCTGTCACCCCCAAATTTTAGAATTTAAATATGAAAATGTTACCTCCTGTTGAATAAGACGTACATATATCAAGGTTAATTGGTTTTATGTCTGAACGGTGACACTCATTAATTCTCTTTACTTTTTCTAGCACTAGGGAAGAGTATTTTTATGTGGCCACAGTAAAAGTTGATGTAAATATATATTTAATGATGACGAGCGTCAGCAGAGTGAATGGGTAGAGGTTAAAAGGAACCAAAGCATATGCAAATTTGAAACAAGTGGATTTCGATGTCATGAATCATAGTTTGTTATGTACTTGAGTGGGGGATAGAGTATACGATACCAGTCTTGCTATACCAACATTCTCAGATTTGCCACCCACGCAGTTTACACCTTTGAATATACTCAAGATAGTTCATTAATTTTAAGTTTCTTTTTACTGTTTAATACTTAATGGAGAGAAGCTGTGATATCTCAAAAAAAGTTGATGCTGATTATGACTCTGCAAAGAAAAATCATCTTTATTTAAATACAGATTAAAATGAAGAATATGTGCTACTAGAATGCTAATGTGGTTACTTAGCAGAGAGAAAAAGAATGCCAGCTTAATGAGTCCATAAGCTTTGTTCCTCTTTTGACAGTCAGTTTTATTTTGTTTCATGACCATAGTTTTGCCTTCCTGCTGCTCCTTTTCCCACCTTAATACCCCAGCCAAGCTAGATGCAAATATTGTAGTTTGTGTAAACAGGCTGAACAAATGTCATTGGAGTAAATTCATCACCACTTCCTGGGAAACATCACAAAGTATGTGCCGTGATGGGTTGGTGGGTCCGTGATTAGATAGGCATGTGTTTTACTCTCTTAAACTCTATGAAATAAACCATATGATATAGTTGGGAAATATTGGAGATCATATATTATATTTACTTTTCCTCTAAGAAGTGACTTAATTGGATTTTGTCTACTGCAGTTACCTAAATTCATCTAATGGACTTGATATACAGATTTTATGATGCTCTTAAAAACCACACATAAATTCATGAATATGAATATCAACCAGTTTTCTACCTTCAAATTAAGGTTGATTAAATGTCTTAAATAGTTGTGTTACTAATATTCTTTCTGAATTTTAATGAACATAGCTTATTAAACCCTAGGATTGTCATGATTTTTAGACCTCACATCAAATTCAGTTCCTTGAATCGCTTCATATGTGTCAGTTGTGTTTCTATAATCAGACTTAAAATTTTCAAATAATAGTTTTAGGTCTTTTTCATCTGTATATTCTCCTGGTGAAATTCTTCTTGCTTCCTAAACCTCTGCTCTTTCTCTTGTAATGCATAGAATAAAATAGATGCTCAATATATATTTTCTGAATTGAATATGTTATTTTTCTTATTTTCTGAATTGAATATGTTATTTTTCTATCTCCTGTGGCACCCAGAGCAGTCTAGATCCTATGAAAATAACACAATAAATTCTTATTGATCAATGATGGATATGTCCTAAACTTAATGTGTGAGAATCTTAGCCTCCATAGAATCACATCTGTATTCCTATCAGAATGCATAACAGTAATTGTTTTAAAGGTCTTATTTTGATTCTTAATATTGTATGACTAAAAGATAACCTTATTCCTGAATTTTAAAGTACAGTTATAAAAGGAAGGAAATAAGAAAATGAAGAAAATTCCCCTTGGTTACTTAAAATGAGAGATTCACAGTTGTTTGTTATATCTCCTGATCTTAATCAAGGCAGACAGGTAGAGTGGGAAGAGGTTGTTTTCTGAGATCCTAAAAATGTGGCTTGCCATTCAAGTACTGCCCTTCAGTACCTTTGTGAATTAGGCCAAATCTTTAATCTTTTTGAGTTTCCGTTGTCTCCGTTGAACAAATAGTATAATAAGTATATTTGCTCTGCAAGATAGATCTGAGAATTAAAGAAACTACCATATATAAAAGGACTGTAAATAAATGCTTCACAAAGACAGAAGGTCAAAAGGTGTGAATTCCCAGGTTTCCTATCACTCTGCTATACTTGCATAATACAACTGACAAAGTAAAAATAGTAACTCATTGAAATAGGATACATGCGGCTGGTCTATACACTTCATTAATAGGAAAAAGCGTTGTGCTATGTTTGAAATTTCTGTGGATACACCGCCTTAAGTGGATGGATTAAGTCATCAGAAAATTCCCATTGTGTTCAGTGAGTGGTTGCTGTGTTTTTGTCTGCTTTTTGTTTTTTAATAGCCTTATCCTTTTCACCATTTTTCATTCTTTTCAATGTATTTTATATGATCATTCTATGAAAGTGAATTGTATGTTGATGCCAAATATTGTCAGTTGAAGTCAGTGTTTACTAAGGCAAATTCAGTGAAAGCAGTGAACAATTCATCAACTCATTTTTTTTTTCTAGTTAAACAATGATTTTATTGCTTGAGTAAACAGACAAATTTATGCAACCAGGGCAGAGGCTATGGATGACTTGTATTTCCAGTGGGGGAGGAGGGGAGGACTCGTTTGGTGTTGTAATATCGAGCCAACCGGTGAATAAGGCTCTAAAGCAGAATCAGACGGAATTTAGCGTCTTTATCCTTTCTGTTTCCCTCAAGATGCTTTCGAACAGCAACAGGTTTCTTCATTAAATGATAGAGCTCCTCAGGAAGATCAGGAGCAAGTCATTTGGACTTAAGAATTCTCAAGATTTTATTGCCTGTCACAGAACGTACTTGTGCAACACCATGTGAGTCTCTCAGGATCACACCAATTTGCGAGGGCGTCAGGCCCTTCTTGGCCAGTTTGTAGATCTGCTCCTTTATGTCATCAGACGTCAGCTTCAGCCTGATGGGAGTGCTGCGGTGGTAGGGCAGAGCCAACTGGGACAGGCCTTTGCCTGGAGCATGCATGTGACCTACGATGGCGGCGGTGTGGTTCAACTCAATTGTTAAAACCACAACCTAAAATATGAAACACATAGAATTTTACATAAAGAAGAATTGATTCAAAAATGGATAAATGTATAGCTTATCCAGAGAAAATTTTCTCATTTAAAGTAAGAAAGAAAGCAAGATATTATTTCCAACTCTTATCCACCAAAGGTTCAATGGCGATGTTACAGGAAAGTCCACATTAAAGGACGGTGTCATATAAAGAAAAAGACACCTTACACGTGTTAGTTGTTCCGTATGTTATCTCATTTTGCATTAACTGCTAATATAGGTATAATATCAGGGGCAAAATTACACTTTATTCTTCCTATCTCACCTCCTAGTTGTATGTTCCCTAAATGGTATGGTAATGCTCCCATAATACCCAGCACAGTACTTTGTTCGTTGAATTGAATTACCACATTAACATGTAAACTGTGAGATTGCAGTTTACACCCTTTAAATCTTATTTTAAAAATCTAGGTTTACACAAATTTGCATATTATTTAGAAAATGAATATATTAAGCCCAAATCAATGTCTAATTTATATGCATTTCCACGAACTCACTTTGATAGTTTGAAGTGTTACCACTGACCAACGACACATTGGATAGGACGCGAAGATGACCTTATTCATTTTTGGGAATTGACAACTTTTTAGAAGATTGCCCAGATGTTTGTTTATTTACCAATTGATTTTTTCTTTTCCAAATGAACTCTCCTTGGAGATTTTTATTTACAGTTACCCGTTCACCACTTTTTGAGTCCTGTCGCTTTGTTGACTTCATGTGCTTAGTTTGAGGGACACTGCTGGATGCTTCTTTGATAAATAAAGCTGATCAGGTCTTGTAAGTAAATGATGACATGTAGCTGAAGCAGTTTAAAGATTTAGCTCTTTGCCAATTTGTTGTTTTATTGAATACTCATATTTCATTCAAGAAAGAGAACACGCTCGTGGCTTGTGGCATTGCAATACATGTACCTTTTCTTTAGAGAAGCTCATATAAACTTATGATAGAAATTGGCCTCTGTCAATTTAAAGAGAAATTAAACTGGCTTCTTTACAATTTCTTTTACCCTCCTTCTTTTATCCAAGTAAGTTAGTTCTACAAATCTTTATATAAAGTCTCAGAGAGAAAAATCCAACATGATGTTTATCAAGCTAGAGTGCCTATTCAGTATGCAAAAAGAAAAAAAAAAAAATCACCTTGCTTTTTCTATTGCAGTGCCCCTAAATTGAAGCTATGTGCCTGATCAGGCAAAAGTACCTGTGGTTCACATTTCATAGCATCTAAAGCTGGCTGCTTCTGTCTACGTAAATAATTTTAAGTGAAAGATACTGACATTATTTAACAAAATGAGATTTAGCAAGATATTTTTGACAGGGTTTCCAAAGGAACCACAAAACAATAATGCAATGAACTCTGATTTTAGAACAAACTCAACTTCTAAATGATTTAAAGAAGCACCATTGATACTTATGAACTTAAAAAAAATTTAAGGAAAAAAACCACAGCTTAGTTTCCAATCAGTCAAGACTTTGAACAATGTATTTCTGTTGGGAATAAAGAAATAAGGGGGCTCTATAAAAAGAAAAAGCTGTAGGGAGGAGGAATTGTATTTTAAAGGCTACACACTTCCAAGGTGTTCAGTTGATGAGGTCTTTGTCTTGTAGTCACCAAGCTTCATTCGGTGTTTCTATAATCACAATGCAGTTTTTACACTCTGCAATTATCTTTAATTGTAAGGATATGCAACCCCTTAATTAAGCTAAAGGGAAGATAGTAGCTGTTCGTATTAAAGAACACGTGAACTCCAATAGCCTGTTTTGATGTCTGAATGATTTTGACACTGTCTTGAATAGTGATTGCCGCATTTTGTTCCCTGCTTTGGGTGAGTTTCTTAAAGGAAAAAATGCGGAGGCGGTCCCCTTAATAACTTGCCTCATTGCAGCCTGGTTAGCAGAGACTCCTGAAAGTGATCTGCTCCTACATGTCCAGGTGGAAGGAAAAGTAACTCAGCACCACAGGTACTAGTCATTTTGGCTGGAAGAAAAAGTTCCACAACACGTCACTCTCTACCAGTGGCTGTAGTTTCAGCCAAAGACCTTGAAGTGTCTGACAGAAGGTTTTATTCAATGCTGAAAGGATAGCTAAGTTGACAGCATGTAAGTAAGTGATGTATTTGTGTAACTCTGTGTTTGTCAGCCTGGAACACAACCACACCCCTCAACAACATGTACACATACATACGCAAGCCACCACCACCATCGTTATCATTATATATTGAAACCCTGTTGTTCCAGGTTCAGCTCAGAGATAACTATTTTAATTGAACTGTTTGTGTTTTCTTTGTTTCTCTGCTCACTCCATATATCAAAAGTAATCACTCCTTTCACTAGTATTTCCACAGTACAATGATTGTAACTCTATTTAACCTATATTTTATTCTATCTCATATCATTATAAGATATCAAAAATGACTCTTACCCCTAACAGATTATAAATACCCTCAAAGCAAGTGATAATGTTTTTTACCCTTTATCCTTTTTTTCTTTGTGTGTGAATAATATATACCTATAGAACACACAAATATTTATCTATATAAACACAGACACATACATAGAGAACATATAGAGTATAAATAGAATATATGCATGTATGATCATATGCTATATGAGTTTTAAGAAAGAGAGAAAGAGAAAGAGATTGCCTATGTATTAGCTTCTGAAAAGGCAATAAAATCATTCCATTTGCCAGGTAATCACCCCTATTCCAGTGAGAGTGTTATATCATTATACTGTCAATTTTATATTTTTAAAACTTAACACTATAACACAAGCAACTGAATCCAATCCCTCTTCCTCCCCTCCAAAAAAGGAAAATCAATTACTTGTATCATTCAGGTTGATAGGATCTTGCAGTATTATAGGGTTATCCCTACAGATCCTTGCGGAAACCAGAATTGCACTGATCTCTCCATTCTGTCCTCCACACAGCCCATCTCTGTATTCTGACAATAAGTACACCTCTCTTTTCCTTCTTCTCTTCTCACATTTAGGATTCACTTAGAGAATATACTTAGAGTACCCATCAGGCAGTAATTTTCAAGTTGGAAAACACTGGAAGAGGTGTGCTACAAGTCTAACAAAAGCTTTTGAAAAATGCCATATCAAGTAATTGCACAATTTTACTTTCAGTGTATCAAAACATTCTTGTACGGCCTTCATGGATGTTTAGAAATATCACATTTGAATGTTCATGCCTCTTAAAGAGGAGAAAAAGCTCGAGTACCATTTGTTTTCACCAACATGTGGGCCGCATGACCCTGATATTTTACTGTTAGCCTTTGGGATTATACTTCGTTCTGTGGATTCCATTACATTTTAAGTGTACTTTCTGGCATAGTTCATATTCACAAGTAAACACGTTCCAGAGTGTGGCTTAGACGAGGGTGTGTTTCATTGTCATTAGTGCGTTTACATCACTATTTGTGGCTTCTGTATATACAGGTGTCATTAGACTTTCGTTATGAGAAAGAAAGATTTAGGCAGTTTGTGAAATTTGTACATATTTTCAATGTCTTTGAAAAAATGTTTTGCTTAAGGAGAACACTTTTCGTTAAAAAAAAAAATTAAATGTCATCAAAAACTACCACACACAAAGCAAGAAGCCTAGATGGTTTCACAGGGTTGAAATTCTACAGAACCTTCAAATACCATACCATACCAAGGCTACATACATTTTTACGGAATTTAGAAAATGACACAACTTTCTAAATCTCTTTGTATGAAGCAACTGTAACATTGATAGTAAAGCCTTATAAAGATAAAAAAAAAAAATCTGCCAAGTAACCTCAGTTACAAATATTTATGTAAAAATCCTAAATAAAATAGTAGCAACAGAATTCAATACTATATTATGATAATTATACCAAATGACCCACTAAGATTTATTTCAGGAATGCAAGATGTTCAGTATTAGAAAATATATTAATATGATTCATCACATTAATAGATCTGAGGAAAAAAATCACCTGAATATTTCTATAAATATTGAGTTCTCCAAAACACTTAACATCCATTTCCCACAAACACTCAATAATAAAAGAAAATATGGATACTTTCTTAATTCAGTGAAATAGGAATACCTCAATCCTAAAGCCATAGACTTCTCTACTGGAAAAGTTGTAGAGGCATCCCCACTAAACTCAGGAATTAGGCAGAGGTGCCTACTACTTCTCCAACTGTTTGACCCTATATAGGAGATATTAGCCATTGGAATTAAGGTAACACATAAAAGCATGGAACTGAAAGAGAAGTAAGATTATTTGCAAATGACATAATAGTATACTTAGAAAATCCTGGAGAATCAATGTTAAAAATAATTTAAACAGTGCAATAATTCAATAAGATAAAAAATAAGATGTAAAATTAATATAAAAAGTCAATAGCCTTCTGTATTAGTTAGCTATTGCTATAAAACAAACCACTCCAATACAAGTAGATTTGAACAAATGGACAGACATCTATCATTCCTGGATAGGATTTCTTAACATCAGAAAGATATAATCTCTCCCTAAGCGAGAAAATGGATAGTAAAGTGAATTAGTTAAATTAGCTGGTACCCATAAAAATATCAACAAGTATTTTACTGATGCCAGATGAATTGATGCTAAAGCTCATATAGGATAATAAATATGTACACATAACTCAGAAAAAAAAAAAGAGAAACAGTGATGACAGCACATGAATAGAGCAGGAAGACACAATAGAAACATTTAGAAATAGACCCAAATATATAGGATTTGTTTTTATTTTATTTTTTTAATGTTTATATAGTTAAAGTGGCATCTCAAACCATTAAAGAGAAATTTTAAATCAAAAGATCAATTTGGGTCTGTACCCCTTCTTATACATAAGAAATTACACCAAATCCATCAGATGTGATGCATTAGATTTTTGTTCATTTTAATTCATGACAAAAGTACTAGAAGCAAAAAAAATTGAATTCATTTGTAATTTGACTGTAGAGGAATATTTTTAACACTGACTCAAAATCTAGATTCAACATATTTGAAATTGATAAATTTGACTGCATAATATGAAGAAATATTTCATGACAAATACTAACAAATCAAAGTTCAAAGGCCAATTATGAAAATAAAGAAAATATTGGCAAATTACATCACAGATAAAGGGCTAAAATCCCTAATATAAATCACATTTTTTAAATAAAGAGGAAGATCAAAAAGCTCATAAAGTGGGCAAAAGACATAAATAGCCATTTGACACAATAAAAGACATACAAAAGGCTCTTAGATGAAAATATAGTCAATTTCATTCATAATAAGAAAAATGCAAATTAAAAATATACTTGTCTCTCTCTCACCTCTCCAAATGGCAAAAATTTGAGAGCTTGACAACATGCTCTGCTCATACGGTCGTGAGAAAATAAATCATCTCGTATGATTCTAATGAGAATGTAGAATGATAACATCCATATTGGAAAGAGTTTGGCAAAATATTACTGCAGTATGTATGTAGTTATCATTTGACCAAGCTGTCCTACTAGGAATTTATCCTGAATATATAGCTCAAAAGTGTGAGAAAACATGCATGAGTTTATTCATTGCAGGGTTTTATATAAGTTTCAAAACATTGCAACAACTTAAATGCACGGACAGTGGATTCCTATTCAGCTGGTTCTCCCCTTCCCCCCAAAATGTGTTTAAATCTTCATTAAGATTGATAATGATTTCCAGTATATCTTTTTAAGTGAAAAGCAAAGTTCAAAAGATCATATATAAAATGTATCATACTTCACACATGCACACATATGTAATTATATATTTATATAAAATGTATATATACACACATACCTGTATAGTATGCTATCTTTATATATATGTTCATGTATTATCTTTGTGTAAACAAATAAGAATATTTATTTGTATTTGCATATGTTCACAAACAGAAACTTAGAAAGAATAAGCCAGGAACTAGTGAAGTTGGTTATCTGCAAGGGGTAGGTTGTTATGAGGTATTAGAGTTAGAGAAGATGAGACTTGTCTATCTTTTTATATACTTTCGCCTTTTACTCTAGAATAACTTTATACTCATTCAAAAATAAGTAAATAATTATGGAGTGAAAAATACTAAAACTGAAACAAATAAAAATCAGAATCTAACTTTTAATCAGATGTATAGCGAAAGACTAAATCTAAACGCATTTTGAACAGAGTATTCTGTTTTACACTTTCAAAGGGATTATAACCTAAGGATAAAAACAATTGCATTTTAGCTAGTAGGCTTGATGTTGGTACTGGAGTAGCTATTCCAAATTATTTTTTACGTATTGTAGGATGGGTAAATATTTGTGTTATCATTTTGGGGAAAGAGAAATAGAAATATGAAATGGGGTAAATGTGGAGAAGAAACCCCAGAATTAACATGAACCCATGATGTAAAATATCTGTCACCTATCCATCTATTTTTTTTTAACTTGGTCTAAGTATGCATCTTAAAAACAATGATACTCAGTAGTAATTAGCACACTAAGCATCAAGACTTTGTTTCTAAAAACTGCTTTCCCTTAGAAAGAACCATTGGTCTTCAGAGAAATGTTTCATTCCACAGGTGACTTGGGAAAGCACAAGTTGAGCCTGGAACATCTTGATTCAAAGAGTAAGAAGATGCTGAAAACCAAAGAGTACATTTCAAAATAACACAGAAACCAACCTGAGGGTGTTGCAACTGGCCAAATTTAGGGCAATTTATGCATCAAAATGAATAATGGAAACATATATTATAAATTTAATAAAGAAGCCATGAATATATATGAATCCTAATATTTTTAGGTGAATGAAGAAGGGAAAGCTGCTATTAACAGAAGAATAACAACTGATACAAAGTGCAAAAATTATAAAGTTAACATTTAACATCCACAGTAGTAATAATTCAGGCAAGAATCATAACACTAATAACATAATCATAACACATAAACACTAAAGACACAGAGCAAAAATTGCCCAGATACAGGATATTCACACAGTCTCAAGCTATTTCCCCCCAACACACATATATTTTAATTTTTATCCACAAAGGGAAGAAAGTATCTTGAAATGGAAAAAACTGAAAACCATACTTAAACCAAATAATTACACAGCACCAAGTGATGTGAAAAGCAGGTATATTATTCTTTAATCTACTAATCCTGATCCTAAATTTTGTTTCCAGCTCTTTCCTATATGCATGTCTTTACTCCTAAGAATAAGACTTGCCCAAATAATCATTTGAGCCTTTCTACAAAACTGCTATGTGTGCAATCACCATGCCATCTTCTGTGCCTCTGTTACATATAGCTCTCCTACTCAGAAATACTCTTCGTTAAGACACAGTTTTATAAAGAACACAAATCTATGTTGGGGAGAGCCCGATTTTGTCTGTGTATAATCAAAAAGGATCTGAATTAGAATCATACTAGCTGTTTTAAAAAACAGACCCAAAATTTCATGGCTCAACAAGACACAAGTTTATTTCCCTCTCAAGAAACAGTCCCTTATAGGTATTCATGCTGAGTACTCCTAGGGGTATGGTTTCATCTGCTTTTAGCTGGTGTCATAAAGAAGGGCACAGAGGATCACGGGATGAAAGTTTTCATAACCTAGGCATCATTTCAACTTACATCCTGTTGGAGAAAACTTAGTCATATGGCCATTCCTAGTGCAAGACAAGCTGACAAATGTAAATGTTCAGCCAGAGAAAAAGAGAACTAATTCGGGGGTATATCTAGCAGTCTTTGAAATATGGTCCAGCATCCCAGTCCAGGCATCTATAAATGACAACACTTGGAATGGATTCTTTACAAACTAAAAGAAAAAGAGTTGCTTTGACTTTTGAAATGACTACATCAATATTCTGTAATGAGCATTCTAGATATTTGACTATATGTGATTAAATACAATAAACTGTAGAGAATACAGCGTGTGTGTTCTGTGATCCATCTTTAGGAACTTCTTTAAAAGATTTTGATTTTTAATCTTAATACATATATTTAAGGAAGCAGGATGAGCTGGTTCTGATATTTCTTCTATTGTTGCCACATGGCTCTTACGCAGCTATCACAGACCTGTGCGTATCATGACCACTGTTTGTATGGAGGGCCCTCGTTATTGATTTTTAAAATATTGATGCAGTTGGGACCAGTAGTTGGTCAAATATTTTTTAAATCAAATAAAGCAGAGAATTATTAAAACTGATAAAATTCATAACTTAAACATTTTATGTTAACTTTGAACCCACATTGTCTTGCCACTTTTTCAATCTAAGACCAAGGAATTCTAAGTTTTCTATCATTTGTACACCTCAAAATATGTCCATAGTTTCTACTTGGTTTTTACTTTTTCTTTTTTTGTGTGAAGCACGAACTCACAGCCATCTGATATACAATCTGAAATTAGATTTCTTTTATATTCATATGATTTTTCCCCTCTTTATGTCTCAAATACAACTAATATTCAGCAAAAAATTTTTACTGATTCTCCTTTATTGAATATTTTCAAAGAAGTCAATTTATATTTCATAGAAACAACAACTCTTTCACTTTGCCAAGATATTTCATAGGCTTATGTAATATTTAATCAAATTCTTTAATTATAATAATAAAGGCAAAACTGCATAAAAGTTTTGGATACAAGCAAATATTGTTGCTTAGCATACAAGTCAGTTTTGGAAGCACAAGTGCAAAGTATGCCGTAGACTTGATGGTTGGCCATGATTGGTCAACCAGCTGTAGACATCAATAAGTATGTTTTATAGAGAATCAGGGAGCTTTGATTAATGCAGCCAGTCTGTTAAGTGCAGGTCAGTTAAGAGAGTTTAGATTGTAATTCATGTACTTTGGCTCTCTACCAGCAGTAATATGTGCATACTGCTATCTTTACATCTCTAGAAGTGTTCCCTCTGAGAGGTAAGCTTTGTTATGTAATCTCTAAACATGGGATAAGGTTTTTAGTCCTTTTGGATAGGAAAAGTCATTCCTTATAGAAGTCTAGAAGTAAGTTCTTGATTTGCAAAATTCCTTGGCACTTCCTGTGAATTTTAAATTTTCTCCCTGCGATGGAAGATTGGAACATTTACTGTCTAATCATTGAATCCCTGCTATTATTTGGATTACATTAGAACTTATGTCTTATGATGAATTAATTAATGGACTGAGCCATTGTCCTGCATTTCATAGCTTGCATTTTTCCAGTCATGGTTCAATTAACTCTTCTTGGTTTTGTGTAGGGTTTCTGAATTCCAGGGAAACCATTCCCTGTGCTTGCTAAAGTCTAAGCTTGGTCCTTCTGTTTTTAAACATATTTAGAACTAAAAATATACATGACACATAGCTTTGCTCTATTTTTTTTTTCCTTCTGAACTCAAACCACTCTTGTCAGAACACTGAACATTATTCCTCAGCATCTAATACATTTCAAGTATTCTGAAAAACCTATGTAGATGAGAAACATTGATTGAACAAAATTTTAAATTCATTTTAAAATCTGGATAGTAGATAGTCTCTCTAAATTATCCTTTTATCATAAATACACATAGTTCAGACTGTTAGAAATTTTTCATATTGAAAATTTTCTCTTTACTTTTTAGGTCCTTAATCATGGTTTCTCTTCCTTCATAACTTTCTTAATATTTTATATGTTTGCTTTTCCTTTATTACACTGTTAAAATTTTCTCTTTGGAATTAGATGCATCTGTTTCACCTCTGTGGTCTCAATGAAGTCAGTGATGATGTGCTTACACACTTCTCCCTGCCAATGCCTAGCACGATGCCTTATAAACTGTAAGAGTAGGAGTGTACACATATATAAAACCTCCTTAAGTGTGCTACTGATGATACCTTTGTTATTTTAAAATAGCACATTTCTCTTCTTTCACTATATGTAATACTTTCTCATTTTACTACGTCTATGTATTTATACATCTTCTATATGGATATATATGCACAAATATACATATGATTTTGCTCTCTTTATATATATGAAAGAAGGGGGAAATGCCATTATTTATAGTTCCCAGATTTTAAGTTCTAGTACATTTTAAAATATATCTTAAAAAATATGGGTATTTTTGAATTGTTTGTACAGACTACTTTCTATCCATTATTATAGTCTCAAGTTACCTGAAATGTGTAAAAGATCTTAAAATATTAATGTAGAATCCAATGGATTTGAGGTGCACTTATACTAATTGAAATGAAGATTCACCAGTGAGAAGATGTGATTTTTTTCCCTCATAAAGAACTCAAGGAAATCTTGAAATGATATATTTCAAGGTAATGCCATGAGTGTTTCCTTTCTGCTTAGAATGGCTATTTATAGTTGGTTCAATTAATTCCTAGAGTGTGCAGGGCAAAGAATCCCTTTATCCTGTCACCCTAAAGAGCTAAGGGTATGGTCTGTGCTGAGCTACAGCAAACTTTAAAGCTGATCAAACTTCTAAGCAAAATCCTATATTATGATTAGTGATGGACGTAATCCTGTGAAGTGAATAGAGATGAAGGAATCACAAAAGGTTCCAAGGTTGGAGTTGGATGAAAGAATCCAAAGGATGAACTGTGTATCTAAGCCTTATCTAAACCCCCTTGGTGGATGGAATTGGGTCCGAACTCTTGTTAGTACACACCTTCTTGGAAGATTTTATGCCTTTTCTCATTTTAGTCAGGTCAGATGAGCCAAGAGAGCAGTTTGCTGGTTCAAAAGCACCAAGGTGAAATATGACTGAAATTGCACACATAGCCTCTAGGATTGGAGAGCAGAGTTCAGATGTCAGGACCATTTCAAAGCCTATGGGGCTATTTGGACCTAATTATTAGCAGGAAACAATATATAAAAATAATTTTGTAAGTTATAAAGTCACCTACATGTAATTATAGCAGAGAAAGCTACAAAGAGTAGCCAATGGCCGGATGAATTTCACTTTTACAGAACAGAGAAAAAGATTAAAAGAGATGAAGAGCATAGTTTTTAGTGGTTTGTGTTCAGAAAAAAATAACAGAAAGCTGTGTATTGTATATTTCTATTTCTAAATATCTTTAAAAATTGGAGAATCAAGTGTTGACTTTGTCAGGCACAGGAGATGGTTTCCCTGGAATTCAGAAGCACTGGGGCTGCTGCAGGCACTTTTTTCAAGTTCATTCCTATATGAATGAGGATGTGTAACACGCACTATTGTGACATCTCTGCTGATTATCAACTAAATGTAATTTTGTTTTGTTTTGTTTTGTTATATTTTACATAGTCTTCACAAAATTTAGGAAGGGTGATTTTTTGATCCACTGTATAAGATTAAAAATATATAGATTATAGCAGTCTTCATAACTCAAATTTTGTTAGAAATGGTGACAAACACAATTGATTCTAAGGTACAGTTACTCCTAGAATTAAATTTTATTGTTTTGTTAAAACAATTTTAGCAATTTTTACGCTCAACTTTTCAGTTTCACATTTTTTCATTGAAAAATTTTTTCCACCCAAAACTCTGCTAAGTGCTTCAGCGAATACAAAGGTAAGCAAGATGCAAATACTGCACCAAAAATATTAGAAACCAATTATCTAGTCAATCAACAGATAGTTATTAAGGTTCTGCATTACAAAAGAGACTAACATTACGTAGAGAGACAATGATGAACGAGATGGAGAGGACACCTCCTCTTATGGAGCTTACTTTCTAATGGATGCTTAGATAAGAACATAAATAATGATTACGCAAGGCAAAGTATACTATATACCACAGTTACAAAGGTCAAAAGAGGATCACAAAAAGAAAAAAAAAAAAAGAGGATCACATCTTATCTCAATGGAGGTATGTGGAAAAAAATGAAAGGAGTGCTGGGTCTTGAAGTGTGGCTGAACTATGCACGGGTTCAAAGAAGGGATAGCGTTTCAAGAAATAGCCCTTGGCAGAAATTCTAAATGAAGTTAACATATATTCTTTTTGGGTTGGGTGGAGGGCTTGAATATCAGTAGGTTAAAGAGTTTAAGGAATTTGCACATAATTTTATTGTTGGGAAATACTAAAATTCTGGGATGTGGGGAGTGCCTGTATCAGAGCCAGGCATTAGAAAGTCTCTAACAAAATCCCATAATCAAATTGTTTGTTAATATTGTATAAATTTTTTCTTTTCTCCATTCATGAAATGCAAATACATGGTCACTATTATCTCTGTGAATTGATCGTGCTGGACTTGTAATAGATTTATCCAAAGTGTAGACTGCCCGCAGTTCTAATGAGACTCCTAGAATACCTACAATATCAGACCCCTCAGAAACCAGGGAAACTCTTTTCCTAGCTGTTTTCTTTTAATTAATTAATTGGTAAAATAAGATACTAATTTGGGGGAATATTTATAATTTGATTAAAACCAAGTTACTGAAACGGAGCAGGACCCAACATTACCTAAGAGTTTTGGAAATATTTATTGAAACGTTTTCCATCTTTGGACTTAAAGACTGTAAACAACTGGAGGTGAAATTATGAATTTCGAATAGAAAGTATCTAACCATTTTAGCCCAAAAGAAATTGGTAAGGAAAAAATTGATTTGGCAAGCATCTGTGAATTCAATTAATGAATTGAACCAAATATAATTTGCAAATGATTTCATGGCTATTAATGTGTCAGATAATGTGCAGATTTGTAACCTTAGGGTTAACTCAAAGCCACATGTATATTCCCTGAAAATTCACTGTGACTGTTTTGATGATATTATCAAGAAATGGGCAGCTTGGATTCTTATGCTTAGATATGCAAGCCAGTAGGCAGAAGATACATGACTTTTGTATGTGTCTGTGTTAAAAAATGTAACTAAAATACCTTTTTTTGGTGGTCCTTTCAAAATCAAGCCAACACCTTCAAAAAATTTTTTAATTAGTTAATTTATTTTTGGCTGCGTTGCGTCTTCGTTGCTGCATGCAGGCTTTCTCTAGTTGTGGCGAGCGGGAGCTACTCTTCATTGTGGCGTGCGGGCTTCTCATTGCAGTGGCTTCTCTTTGTTGCAGAGCATGGGCTCTAGACACATGGGCTCAGTAGTTGTGGCTCGCGGGTTCTAGAGTGCAGGTTCAGTAGTTGTGGCGCACAGGCTTAGTTGCCCCCGGACCAGGGCTTGAAGTCACGTCCCCTGCATTGGCAGGTGGATTCCTAACTACTGCGCTACAAGGGAAGTCCAACACCTTCAAATTTGACATCATACAGATTATAGTCTGTTAACACTGTAACGTTGTTTCGTGGTCATAAGTTGGTAAACTTTCTGGACTCAGCTGAAAAACTGTGTAAAACCATGAGCACTATTTACCCCTAATTGTGCCCCTGAGAACAACTAATCTAATTAACTTCAGAAAATTATCTCTTTAAATAATAAAAGTAAAACCTCCAGGATCCTACTGAAATTTTCTCTTAAGTTTGTTCCCACTTTGTTCCTTATTGTGTGGCAGCTTGAGACATTAAGAAGAGAGCTTGGTGTAGATTTGAATTGACTTAGGTTCAAATCCTGGCTTCTCTCCTCCTGATAGCTTTTGATCTTGGGCAGGTTTCTAAATTTCTCTGAGTCTTGTCCTTATTTTAAAAATTGAGACTAAGACACCTAAGTTTCAGGGTAATTTTGAAGAATAAGTACGTTGTAATAAGAAAAGAGTCTAGCTTATGATCCCTGATACTTAAGAGCTTGATAGGTGTTGGACATTCCATTCTGTATTTCCACTTCATGCCAAGCTATCCTACTCCATTAAGTGGATGGTCTCCTTACCAGTGGAAACTGCAATCTAAATTTTTGAGCCAGGTTACTAGGAGAAACTAATTGCTCACAGTGTATGCAGCATTGTGTGTATTTTCTTATTTTATTATGGCACAAATTTCTATATGTTAAGCTCTTTTTAAAAACAATTTATTGGAGTATAGTTGATTTAAAATGTGTTTGTTTCAGCTCTTTGATTAGGGCTCTCGTACAATCTAAATCCTTAGGAGAGCTATAATTAACTATTTGACAATGCAAGGATTGTTAGGTGTGTGGTCTTTAGAATGAGTCTAAATATGTGAACTTTCTACTGGTCATAAATTGAGGAAATATGGGACACAGCATGTACTAAGCTCTATTAGGCTTTTTAATATACACAGATTATAAGCCAGATACTATGTAAACACTATATTCATTTTCTCATTTAATCTATTCAACAACTCTACAAATAGATACTATTATTATGCCCTTTTTGCAAACAAATATGTTGACATCCAGAAAGCTTGAGTAACTTATTTAAAGTTAAATAGAAAGTGGGAATGTCAATCACAGACAGATTTTTCTGACCCAGTGATGCTTCTGGAGTATTAGTATAGGAATGCCTGAATTCAGAACATGCCAAAAAAAACAATAAATAGATTTTTATTTAATGTTATCTTGAATTACAAATAGTCAATGTGCATTGTATACAGGTTTTCTTTTTCAAGGAATATGATTCAAAATAATGTATTTTGTTTGTGTTCATTTTTCTTAAATCATGACATGCTCTAGATTTTTTTCTTTCTGAGTTTATTTTCATAAGGAATAACTGTTAATCATATTAAATATATATATATACACACATATATATATATACACAAACAAAAGTATAGCAAACAAAAGACACAAAGTCACATAAACTCACTCAACAAAGGAAACAATTGTTTATTTTTTGTATATATACTAGGAGAAAAATACTTGCACACAGATGAACACATGCAAATAGATTTATTATCCATAAAATAGAAGCATACCATAATACTATTTTGCAACTTTTTATTCACATTAAATAATATATCATGAGCATCTTTCCTTGACAAGAAATGTGCTTTCACAAAACTGAGCTTTATTTTTTGTCTGTGTGGTATGTATAAAGGTGTTCCGCAATGTATTTTACTCTTTTCTTGAGCATTTAGGTTTGATGCTGCAGTGAACATGCTTTTACTGAACTCTTTGTGTACATTCTAAATTAGCTTATCAACGTAAGTTCCTACAAGTATACTAGCTGCGTTATGTGATACACTAAATTTTACAACTTTTGATCAGTATTGCCAGATTGCCCTCCAGGAAGTCAGAACTCTTTATATAGGAGAATATTTCATCATTTTATTAATAATGGCTCGTTGCTTTAAATAAAGATATTTAACATGTTAATTTAGTCCAAAATTCCTGAAGGAGAAAAATATAAAGGCAGATAAGCATTTTAGTGTGAAAATTGCACTTGCCTTATAGGGCCATTGCTATTTCATAAACATTTACCTTGAACATCATAAATGTACACACAAGAGCCTTCAAATATCTGGAGAAGATATTTCACTATAAACATTCAACATAGCATGGCCTAAAAGTTTGAGGTTTGGTTAATCAGGAGAAATTTCCATATTTTAATGAGGACATTAGCATATGTTTTTTTAATCACCATGAAATAAAAGAGCTCTTTCCAATTCTTTTTATGAGAAAGCTGATGTCATGGATGTGCTATTTAGTTTCCTTGAGAGAACAACATTTCCAAATAAGTGAGAACTGTTTTTCAGCAAAGAACTGCTTCCAAGTTGGTTAAAACTGGTTCAACATTCTGCTTTAAACTTACATTAGATGCAAGTGTTGAAAAATATATTTTCATGAGTAATCTTTGGACAGCACATGCAATAGGTTGAATACTGTCATTTAGATACAAAATTTTAATACTTGAAAGTATGTTGTTTTAGGTAAATGAATGAAAACACTGTGTTGAAGAATAAACCATATTTCTAATATATTCATTACGATCAAATGAAATTAACATTTTAAGATTCATAGTTAGTCCAGAATCTGCCTTCTGTGAACCCACAGAACAGATGTACAGAAGATCTAGAAGCTGAAATATATTTCAAAATTATGCTCTCTTGAGAGTCTATGTGGACTCTGGAGGTGTTATTTTGATATGTTTGAAAATTAATGTATAATAAATTATGAGACATGAAATTAAACTGGTTTCCATATCTGATTCATTCCATCTCCTTTATGTAAATTAACATTCATCTTTATGGATTTGCAAGCATCAGAAGTAACAATCCCAAACACTTGGCACATAGCACATAGTTTTTAAACAAAAACTATCTCTTTTCAAAATACACGGTCATATCTATCACCTTAACATAAAGATATAGGGGTTATTGGTGAATTGTTTTTATATTCTCAAACATTTGCTTTTCAGTTTCTACACTGGCATTGTATCTAGCATTTTACCCCCACTGCATAGACACTAAAGGGAAAATAAAAGCTAATGTAATTTCCAAAAGTGAACCTTTTCAGCAGTTACCTTTCATAGCTCTATTTAAACATTTCTTTAGAATTGAGACATGGACATTCAAATGGACTCTGGCTACTTATGTATTTACCATGTCAAATGTTCAATGCAGTCACTCCTCCAATCTGCAGTCTAGTCAGATGTGAGTGGTAAAGCTGAGTATGGGCAGTAAACAATTGGATTTCGTTGTTGGCCTCACAGATGGGAGTGGAGGAAAGTAGACAGATGTTGGGACTCTTTGTATTACTTAATAAGCAAGTTGTGTCCAAGGAAAGACTATATCTTTGCTCCTTAATTTTTAAAAGAAACTTCACTGTTTTCTGCTCTTCTGGGACGAAAAAGGACACTGGACATGCTAGTGAGTGTATTAAAAATTATAGGTGTGAGGTTTGCAGGTGTAGCGAAAGCTACCTCTGTTACCAAAGTTTGTGTGCCTGACACACAGTGAAGCCAAATAAACCAAAATGTTGGAGTTTGGAGCAGAGAAAGGTTTATTGCAGGGCCAAGCAAGGAGAACGGGTGGCTCATGCTCAAGATACCCAAACTCCCCAATGGTGTGGGGGGAGAAGTTTTTATAGGCAAAATTTGGGGTGAGGGCTGCAGGGTGTGTGGATTTTTTCTGATTGGTTGGTGATGAGGTAACAGGGCGGTGCTCCAGGAATCTTGTGCTCAGCCTGAAGTTATCATCCTCCACCTGGGTGGGGGCCTTAGTTCTGCAGAAGAGATCAAAGATATTAGTATATATATCCCTTGAGGAGGAACCAGGACCCTGCCCCAAGGCTGCACTATTGTTCCTTGACTACTCCTCCCTTGTCTCTGTATCCCCTGGCTTCCCTGATTAGTAACTGTTTGAATCTGCCCTTTGGAATTCAGGGAAGGTTAAGGAGGCTGAATAAAGCCTATTTCCCACAAATGAGAAACAGGAGACACAGAAAGGATTTGTACCCAGGAGCCCCACAGGATCCTTCTTGGTTTCACCTCAACAGGATTATTCTAGGGCTAAGAGATATTGAGAACATGAATTTCACCACTGAAATCTCTGGCAGCAGTTTGGACTCCAAGTGAAGTAAGTCAGTATGTATTTAGTGACTAAATAATTGATGTAATTCAGATAAATAAATGTAAGTACCCTATTTATTGTTGCTTTATTACTATGCCTCTTGAGGCAGTCTTCAAGTTTGTAGGAGAAATGTGCCATTCACAACAGCTTCCATCTGCTGCCCACATTCTTGGCTGGCACAGTTTATATCCAGACACCATCAATTCTTCAGTAATGGGCATGTGTGAGGTCTATCTACTTCCTCCCAGCCAAAGCCCTGTGCATTTCCCATTGTGCAGCCATCCAAAATACAGGGTGATTCTGAGCATGGTAATACCCTCAGGGAATTTCAGGTTGATGGGAAATCAATAAGGGCTTTGCTAAATAATCACTTAACATGGTACCTAGTACATGGTAGATGCCAAAACATATTTGTTGAGTGAATGTGGTTTTGAATGATATGTACTCTGGACAAGTAGACTCAACCTTTTGGATTACTCAGCCTTGGGAGACTGCATGCACTTCAAGAAGCTACCTTTCAGCATTTTGGGTATCTTTCTCTTCAGTTAGATACCAGATAATACGAATTCTGGAGCATTTTTTTGATGATACTGCCTATTTAATCATGGAACTGCTTACAATTCCATTTTAATGTAGCCCATTACAGAGCCCATACATCAGAGGATGCAAACAGATAATCTTTTATACATGTCCCAAATATAAGCCTCAAGATCCTTGACCTCTAATGCTAATCATGGCTTTGGATAATAGCAATAGGACTGCTGCCTACCATACTTGGCATAGCCTGGTGGTTGTTTAACAATGCCTCCATCAGCTACCCACATCTTGCGATTTAGATCTTGTCCTTCTTGTTTCTTGTCAAGCCTAGATTTATTTCCTCTAAGAAGACTAGCAGTCTTGAAAAATGTCAGTGTCCGTATTTTAGCTAAGTAAGTACTGAACAGTAATTTTAAACTTAGCAATTGTATTATTCACTGCTCAGCAGTGCATTTGTGTGTTAAGCGTGGTGTCTAGTAATAAATTTATATATGACATAAAAGTAAGCCAAAATACATACACTTTGGGATGTATTTTAAAGAGTTTTTTAATCAAAACATATTCAGAAATCATTCAATCAATAGCTAAAATTTTTTCCCACAAAACTAAATATTTCATAGTATTATATACATTTTCCACATATATAGTATCAAAATCAAATTTTACCTAGAAACAGAATTACAAGGTGCCTTTCAGAACTCAACATGTCCAAAGGCATAGAATTATCTGTATAATAATAACTGTTTCCAACATACTCTGCACTGCATCATTTTAGAACATTTATTTCATAGAGCAAGTTTATGGCCAACATATGAATATCAGTCTTATTATTTCAGAAACAACCTTATATGATTTTCAAGTCCAATATTTTGAATACCATAACAAAAAGTCACTTTCTATAGTAATTCTCTAGTAGCTAACATGAATTAATGATTCCACATCTATAACACATTTTTGCATAATTTCCTACCAGGAAAGGGGCATTTTCTTAAAAGCATTTAAAAAAAGAAAGAAAGAAAAAATATAGAAAAGGAATGATTGTCAAAGCTCTAACTACTTATGTATGTAACTATATTATGTATGTAAAATTGTAATATATATGTAATTTATATATATGTTGTTGTTGTATGTTGATATACATTTGTACACTTCTAACTCAGAACGTAAGACTTCTCATTTGAGTTCATGAGTTGGTTTTGGATTCGAATGGCAGTGCATCATGAGTTTAGAATCCTTCTACATCCAAGTGTTTATATTAATTTTTCTTCTAATTGATCATAAAAATTTATAGGCACATGAATATAGAAATCTTTTAGGATGTCAGTCCAATTTATATCCATGTTTTTCTCAATATAATCCTACAGTAGGTAGTAGTCATCTATAGGAGTGATCCACTGAAATCGTGTTCATTTTATAAAACAATGTCCCTCCCTGGTCACAGTTGATTAGACGATGGCATGCATTGACTGGAGACTAGGAAGTTGCATTTCTCTTTTGAGAATTTGGAGTCGCATCTCAGAGACTTTTATTAAGCTCTTCTAGGTAGTTGAACTGGGAAGTGACAAAATTAAAAAAGAGTAAGTCTGATTATCAGTAGCAATGTGCAAGGCAACACAGAGACAGCTAATGAGAAGATATGGAAATGAAAGTGATCCCCAAAAGAGACCAACATGACACGCACCTTGAGACTGACACTGGGAATGTAGCCCCTTAATTGCAAAGGCTTTCAGACTTACTGCTATACCTCAGAGGTATGGCTCATGGATAAGGAAATACCTCTAGTATAACAAACTCCATTTCATTGAAGCAAGCTTTGGCGGAGTTCTATAATATGCCATCAAGAGTGTTTTCTCAGAACTGCATATTCATTAAGTATTGCAGACCTGTTAGATTCTAGGATAAGAATTCAGAGAAAAAATGTACGACAGTAAACACCACTCTGACCTCAACTTCATCCTATTTAGAGAAGAAGGAGAAAGACGAGGAGGTGAAAAAAGTAGAGGTCAGTGTGGGTAGTAAGTAATTACATTACACTGCGTTAAGTATTGAAATAGCAGAAAATGGTAAATTGTATAAGGACAGAGTGTGGGACATTGGGATGCACTTCACAGGAAAGATGGCAAATGAAAAGTCTTAGATAAGTAGGACATCACTAGGCAGAGAAAAGGGAGAAGGAGTTTTGAAAATTAGAGAGTATAGCATTAAAAAAGATACAAAAGTGGCCAGGAAGAAGGAATGCATTTGGGAATACAAGCCTGGAAAGACAGAGCAATGTCAAAATGGCCTTGAATTCTAGCCTAGGGTATTTGGATTTTATCCCACAGGCCATAGGTTGTGTGATCATACGTCCCAGCTTGCCAGGAACTGTTGTAATTGATACTCACCATCTTAGTACAATTATCACTAGCACCCCTTTCTCATTCTCAAGAGTGTCACAGTTTAGGCAATTTTGTGTTTGGCCACTATGCCCATAGGGAGCTACTAAAGGGTTTTGGCTGGAAAGTAACCTAAGTAAATCTTCATTTTACAACTATCATTCTTGGAATTGTGTACAGCAGCAAACCAAGGCCTGGTCTAGTCGAATCCATCTTGTGGCCTGTTTTTGTAAATAAAGTTTTAATGAAACACAGTCATTCCTGATGTTTACTAATTCTCAACAACAAAGTTGAATGGCTGTGATAGAGATCATATGATCTGCAAAGCTGAAAATATTTACTGTCTGGCTTTTTACAGAAAACATTTTCTGACCCCCAGTATAGAGCAAAGATGGAGGACATAAGACTAGAATCATAATGTCTTTTAAAAATATGAGTATATGTGTTTTTCATCTCCAATAATATTTAAGTTTTGGTACCAAGTGGCAGGTTTATTAAAATATGGATATTTGGATAGTGACATTTTGTTCTAAGATGTCCTTCTTCATATTAACAGAGAGCCCTGGCAAAAGCCCACAAAGGTGCTCAAACTATTGCATCTAAAATGCAAAAGAAATTTATTTTCAGATCTTTTTGTTCCAAAGGTTTTTGCCCAGTAAAAAGACTCCAGCTGCCATTAAACATATAAAATAAATAAACCTCAAATGTGAAAGTAATTACATAGAAGGTCACACAAAATGAGCATAAACGGTTCAGGCTGAAAATGGCTTCAATAGCATAAATCATAGGGACAGTAAATAGCAACCCCACCCATGCCTTTTTCCTTGGGCAGGAAGGACAAGTGCCAGTTCTGATTGGTTTTTATTGCTCTGACTCAAAGCACCACAACCCAATATATGTTGCCCTTAAATAACTTGCAAAGGAAAAGTATTTGTGTTGCCAGTGGCCTCAGAAATGAATGAGACACATGTCCAAGATTTTAGTTGTGTAAGATATACAGTAATCAACAAGAAATGTATTCTGTTGGAGTGAATGTTATAAGATTATAAAATCAGAGAAGGGACAGTACTTCCTTACATTTATAAGATCTCTGTAAATATTATAAAGCACTGAGAGAGTATTTTATTTTTACTTCTACCAAACCATGTGATGTAATCTTTACTGGATAAGATTCTTTGTATCAAGAGGTTGCAGTACTTATAGATAGGAGAACTGAGTCTCAGAAGAAAGGTATGATTTTTTGAAGCCCATGTAATTGGAGTAAGTTCATGAACTCAGGCTTTCAGAATGCAAGAATGTTGCTTATTTTCTGGCCCTTGTGCAAGGACCACCCATTATCTTACTTCTTACTGTTTTCCTACACACACACACACACACACACACACACACACACACACACACACACACACACACACACACACGTATATATCAATACTTTATTTGTATTAGCATATTTTTTTGAAATTTATTTTTTATACAGCAGGTTCTTATTACTTATCTATTTTATACAGATTAGTATTTGCACTAGTATCTAAGAAATTATCATTTCTGTCAATTGTGAATGTAGGCAATAAACCATAGTTGCATTATTTTTTCATAAAAAAGTATCAGTTTTCATATCATATCAGAGTTGTGTCAGATACCATAAAATATCATTCATACTCATGACTACTCTGAATTTATTATAATTAGTATTACCACTGGATATAATTTAATTCATTAATAAAGATGCACATATATTCTTATATCAAAAAATTTTAACATTGATAATGATATAGCAATATTTTTTTGCTCTGTAATGCTATGTATTGGTTTTATTGTTTGTTGTTTTTAAACAGTAATCTGAGAAGGGACCCATAGGTGTCGCCAGATTTCCACAGGAAACTGTGGCATTAAACAAACAAACAAACAAACAAATTCTTCCCAGGGTCCATAATATCTGTTCAGTTAGCTGTTGCTATTTAATGAGTCAATCCAGAATTTAGTATCTTAAAACAACAGCACTTGTTATTATTCTTTTTCATGGTTCTCAGATTTGACTGGGATCCAGCTAGGTGGTAATTACACAGGAATTGCCATGCTCTTGCATCCGGATGTTGGTTGGAGCTGGACTCATCTCAAAGGCTTCCCCACTCTCAGGCCTGACAGTTGATGTTGGCAGTTGGCTGTGACTTAACCTGGGCTGCAAGTGGCTGTTTGGCTTTCTCAAAGTGTGGCAGCTAGCTCCAAGACTGAGCCTTCTATGAGATCCGGACAGAAGCCAGATTGCCTTTTAGAACCTAGCCTCAGAAGTCACATAGCATCACTTTCTCCAGTAATAGCCTTGCCTGGATACAAGGAGAGATGACATTGACCCCAACTCTCAGTAAGAGGAGTGGCAGTGTCACATCATAAGAGCATGTGGGATAGGATGTATCTGGGCGGGCCTCTCTGAAAAATACAATCCACCATAATGTTCCAAGATTTTCCATGCTTCTGCGTCTTGAACATAGTGTATATCCTGCTCTAAATTTCCTTCCATTTTTCTTTAATCTTACACTCCTGTTTTTCCTTTCAATCCAAAATAAGGCAGAAATTCTACTGCTAACTTCCCTGAACATTCTCCCTTCTTTTCACACACAGTTATTTTCTTTGTAGGGGAAAGAAGGGGTCGGGGGTGTGCGTGCTACAATTTTATCTTAAACTTACCTTTAATTTGTGTTTAACAAATCCTAGTACTTATTTGTAAGTACTCTTTCTTTCCTCTTACTTGTGACTTCTTTGAGGATAAATCCTCCTTCTCTTTCCCCCACACACCTACTCACTTGTTGCACCTTAATACTCAACTAATGTTTGTGGAATGAACAGCTGCTCTTTGAAATTCAGTCTGCTGCTGCCTATCAGAACAAGTCAGCCGCCATCAAAACTCAGTACCCACTGTATTGAAAGATGGGATGCTCTCAACTAGTTATGTGGTAGCAACAACTTCATTTGCTAGTTCTTTCCTTCCAGAGTTGAAAAATGAGTTCAGGGTGACAACCCTAGCTCCACATAACCAAATAGTATCGCTGATTATCATAGACTTTATATGAGTAACATCATCCCTGCCTCAAAACCAAAGGCAGAGACACCACAGCCTTACTGAAAACCTGAGAACATGATTTCTCCAAGAGATCAATGTGCTTGGATAAAGCAGATGAAATGCTGAGCCATGGGTTAAGGGATCAATTATGTTAGATTATTTTAAAATACAAGTACTTAAGTTATGTGGCTTTCTGTCACAACATCAAATGACATCTTAGAAGGGACCAGAAAGTTCATGAGAGATTAATTTCAAATCCTGGTGAAGGAGGAAGAATTAACCTTGCACAGAATCAAAACCCATTCATATTAAAGTTAAAAGGGAAAACTTATGTATAATCTTTGAGACTCATATGAAATACGAAACTCTGGCCATTAAACAAACTTTTTTTTTAAATACAAGATTAAAAAGGTGGGCTAGTTCACTGAAAAAATAAAAGCCAGGAAATTCATAGAATTTGCTTTGCTTACTAGCAAGAACCAAAAATGGACCTCTGACATGACGAGATTCAGTTAGAAGTAAGCTACTTCCTAGGTTCTACTATTATGAGTTGATGTGCAGTTAAGCGTCTATGATTAGATAGAAACCCCGATGTATACACCTCCCAACTGAGAGAGACATAGTGATGAAATTGACAGAGAAGATCCATTTGGAAAGAAAGGTTTGGCTTAAACTCACCACCAGTGAATAACAACAGATTGTTCAAGAGACCAAGACGAGCTCTACATTTCTATCCTAGAGGACAGGTCAGTGCCTGTAGGGCCCCTTATTTAATTCATCAAATAAGAGTTGCATTGTTCATTTCTGCTGAAAAGATGATCACATTGTGCATTTTGCTCCATTATTCACAAATTTTTGAATCTTGACTCAATGCTCCCAACAGATCAGAAGTATGAATTTTGGATATCAAAGTGGCCTCATTTGTAAGCTCTAGTAAGAAATGACGTATTGTGTCTTTAGAATTAGACTGATAGGGGTGGAAACATTTTTTGATAAAAGTTGTAATCTTGAAAATATTTCTTTGATATAAATATTCTTCTTAGTTCTGAAAAATTTTTGAGTAGATTTCTTTATCATTTAGTTGTATTTTTG
Organism: Grampus griseus; assembly: GCF_964374135.1. NCBI lineage: Eukaryota > Metazoa > Chordata > Mammalia > Artiodactyla > Delphinidae > Grampus > Grampus griseus. The sequence goes on along the minus strand of NC_139002.1, from coordinate 92,045,804 downwards.
TCAACTAAAAAAAAAAAAGCCTATCTTGTATTAGTTATTGGGCTGAATGTAAAAGGACTTCTAAACTGATTACCTTTTGTAGAAATAGGATTCAATTGACTTCTCAATGTTATGTATTTAATACATGAATTCATTAGGAGAGGAAACAGAACCATCCTTTTACCCTCCACATCTTTTATTCGCTGAGTACTCCCTTAGAGAAAGACAGCAGTGTTGCCCTCCTGTCTCCTAGCAGTCCATGCCCCAATCCCTGCACTGGATGCCGTGCCATGTAGCTGGAGGAAACAGATGCTCTGGCCCCAGTGCAAACGCAGTGAACCTGAATCTCTAGAGATGAGATTTGTGCATTTATACTTTCCAAAAGCTTCCCAAGTGATTCTAATGTGCAGCTGGGTCAGAGCACTTTGCAAAGTATACACAGGCCTCTTATTTTTGAATTTTAGCACTTTCTCCACAATCGTAGCATTTGGGGTAGGTGCTTTTCTGATGGGGAAAGAAGGAAATGGTAAGGACATCATTTTCCCAAGTACAGGAGGAACGATGTGACATTGAAGCTGAGGAAATAATCCGTGAACTTTATTCTTCCCAGTGTAGGAAAAGTATGCTCTCATTGTTCATGGTCCATTTAGACAGGGCAGCTCGCAGAGGCTGAATCTGGGCCAGCTAGGCAGAGAATAATGTTTCCTTGCCTAAACTAATGAATGGTGGGATGAGGAGTGTTATTGGAAAAATGCATCAAAACCTTACATGTTTGTTTAAATGGAGCTGTGGTCAAACTCTGTAGAGAACAAACCCTGTGCAGCTTGAGTCTAGGCTATGAGATTTATTTTGTTTTTTAAGTGTAGGGCCATGAGGAGAAAAGCCCAGTGCAATACATAAATCTTGATCAACTTGTTCAGAGCTGTTGGGAGATACTTTGAATTCCCCTGGAAAGAGGCTTTCTCTCATATTGGACATTTACTCTATGCTTTTATTTCCTGATCTTTATTAATGGCCAACTGGCCTGTCCCATAGCTGGTGTTGGTCCTTCCGGAGGGAATTTAAATGGTACACTGAATAGTCCTCATATATATCACATGCTGCTCTTCAGTGTCAGTGGTGCACAACTGGTTATTAAAATATGGTTTTCACAGGTATTCTACTCAGTGATGGGAAATGTACTGTTCTGGATTCTTACCATAAGAAACATGAAGCGTGAAATACGTGTAGTAGAAGTGCGCAACTCCAAATGAGACGTCAATGAATGAAAAAGTTAAAAGGACTTAGCATTAAATTCTTTTCAGCTGTACAGGTTGAAAGTTTAACTTACAGTGAATAAAAACAGAACTGAAGATTAATTTTTGTTTTAAATTTAGGGATTTGAGTTTTAGTTTTTAATATCTAGTAGAGAGACCAAAAACACTAATGAAAAATGTTGTGATTCTGGTTCTCAAAGTGAGAATCAAAGTAAGATAGTGACATCAAAACAAGATATTTAAGCCAAATATAGATATATATGTATATACACATACACACATATTTCACAGAGCACACAGGAAATGTGTTTTGCTGTTTTACTTGTCCATATAGACAACTAGAATATAAATATCATGACACAGTATATAGGCCTCTCTTGATCCCCACTGTGTCCTCAAAGCTCATAAAGTAGCTGGCATTTTGTATAGTTTCAGCATATATTTCGGGGTAAATAAAGGTATATGATTTATCAGATCTGTTTTAGGTATGCTTTTACAGTAAAATATTGAATTGGTAGTCTATAAGAAGAGCCATTTTAATAGCAGGGGTCCAAGATTACTCCCATTACAATAAACAGTATATAGGAAAATGTCTAGGCTGTAGTAGATGCTCAAAAATAATGAGAATTATAGGAATTTCTTGTCATAATGGACTAATTTGCTTTAATTTTATAAGTGGACCAATAAGGAGCTTGCAAACTTTTCTTCCAACCATGTAATTAAGTTGTTTGTCCTAGAATATATACTGTAGCTTCTTAGACAAACAGGGAAAAAAATATTTGCTGTGCTTTTATAACTTTCAGCCAATGACACATATGCCAGAGACGTACTATCCTTTACACCACAACACCCACATACCACCAATCCACTTACTACACAGCACCCTCAAAATGCTGGCTATCTCCAGTGAAGGCTGTTGGTTGTCAAGTTGTAGGAGAACCAAATAATAGATTAGATTTGAAATTATTTTCAGCTATAGAATACTCTGCAGATGAAAGGGCTATTAATTATATTTTTACATAACTTTGACCTTCTCTAGATGCCTTATTGTTTTCTTTGTATTTGGCCTTATGCCCATTTGAGAATGGGAGCTCCCTGAGGATGGGGCCTTGTCTTGTTTTTCATCATACAGTGCCTGGTACATGATAAGCCTTCAGTAATAATAGTAATAGATGCCATTATTGTTGTTGAAAGTGACAGAGATGTCAGTGACCAATTTTTGCATCTGTAATAAATTTGTCTTACCTTTTTATTTCCTGGAAAACATTGGGCTGTGCTTGCTTCAGTTAGTTCCATGTGCTCAGAGATCATTTTTTTCAACTTTTTTTCATCTCAGTTTCCTTAACTCCCAAATGAGGATAATCCAGCCCCCCACAGATTTGTTTTCAAGGCTGAATGAGATAATGTATTTGAAGGCGATCTTAAGCTCTCCAGAGTCGTTTTTAGTGACCTTAAGTAAGCTAAAGTAGTATAAGGGACAAAACAGATGTCATGTCTCTGAGACCAAAATACTTTCTTAGAGAATAACAGCAAGTTATTTTCTTCTAGATGACTTAACATAATCCTGTACAGGGAGAAGGGGGCAAGATGGCCCAGAAAAACAGGATCTCTCAAAAATCATTATTAATATTATGAAACATAAGTTTCAATTTTTATCTTTAAGAAGATATACAAGAAATCATTTCTAGCCTTTTTAATTGCAACTTTGATTATGTATTATGGAGCACAGAAGTAATCCCCCGAGATGATCAGACACTTGATATTGCAGGTGCTGACTGTAGGCATGGGAAGTAGACGGTCCTGTTCTCCTTGAAACTTGGTGGTTGTGGGTGGTTCTCAGGGGTTAGAAAACAGGAAGAAACTCCCCTCTAGAGTGGTGTTGATTTGCATTCAAGGCTGCAGAGCTAAATCTTCTGAAGTTTATAATGAAAATCCCCATCTGAGTTTCCATGCTGACTCATCTTAAAGTGGTGTGTTAACAATGTGGGCGTAGCAGGAGTTTCTGCCATAAAGAGACCCTTCCAAAGGCTCCCTCTGAAGGTGAAGTTCTGATGTTCTGAATTGCCTCTCCCACAACGTGGTCAAAGTGAAATTTTAAATTTCAATCTCTAACAGTTGAAGCCTGAGCCCAGTGATCGCTGTGATTAAAAACAGCTTCCCAGGGCTTCCCTGGTGGCACAGTGGTTGAGAGTCCGCCTGCCAATGCAGGGACGCGGGTTCGTGCCCGGTCCGGGAAGATCCCACATGCCACGGAGCGGCTGGGCCCGTGAGCCATGGCCGCTGAGCCTGCGCGTCCGGAGCCTGTGCTCCGCAACGGGAGAGGCCACAGCAGTGAGAGGCCCGCGAACCGGAAAAAACAAACAAACAAAAAAAACAGCTTCCCTGTTCCTTTTCCATAGTGATTGTTCTAACTCAGGAGCAGCTTAGTGGGACTTTTCCCACTCCACTCCACTGACCTCCCTTATCCTCATAAACATCCCGCAGACACCCCAGGGCACACACAGTTTAAGGAAAAGCTATATGCTTGCAATGCAAATGCTCTCAGGACAAGTCTCGTAGGTTTCCTTAAAACCAGATGACTATACCCAAGTGCTTCCTAGACACAAATTCTGGAGCCTTCCCTAAATCTCTTCTCTCTGGAGGTTGAAAAACAGCCAAAAGGAGGGGCATTTCATGAGTTTGCATGAGTTTCTCTCACTGGATCCTGCAAAAGGCTGAAGTCACGTGGGTTTTTCTGAACCATTTCCCTGGTGCATTGCCAGAGCCACATAACCTAACGAGCATTCGGATGGGGCAAGGCAAGCTGAGGTGTGCATCAGGTGCGCTTGTCACAGGTGCAGACCTCTGAGAGCCTGGCTTTCAAGTCTGATTTGCAAATGAGATATGCCGGTCACTTTGGATTAGCCTCCAGTTTAAATTCAGCTGTTATCATTTCCATCTTAGCATCACATGCATTCTGACGGAAGGCCCTGCATAAAACTGCAGTCCCAGAAAAATCCTGTCCATTAACATAATGCTAGGAAGCCACTTTGGTAGACTTAAATGAACTAGACACCAAATGTGCTGCCTTAGCAATCGAATCTGCCTTTTCTCTTCCAAAGTTGTTTATCTGAACCTCCGAGTGGTCTGTGCTACTAATCAGAAAATTGAACTTGTTGTTTAACTCATTGGACAGTAGTAGTGATACTAGTCATTGTAAAAGATAGCAGTTCATAAGTTTCTCATTCACATTTTATAGCGAGGCAATGTAATTGCAAGTTCATAAGTGAGGAACTGAGACCTAGGAGGCCAGGTCTACCTTGACTCACTTGGCCAAAGTTTCAGGGCTAGTGAGCAGTAGGTCAAGGATTCAAACTCCCATCTTTGTAACTGCAAAGCTACATCCATCTGTTCTACTACATCGCAGACATATGTAGAATACAGTGATTAAAATGTCTGTAATCTACTTAATACTATGTCAAAAGCAAGGTTGTGTTGGTGAACAAGGCAAATGCAGTCTTTAGCTTCAGCTGCATTATAGTCTAACTAAAAAAAAAAAAGCTAAACAAGTGATTAAAGTTCCATTTACATGCTTAAAGAGGAAAAAGAGGGCACTCTGGCATCATGTAGCAGTTGAATTGCACATGTTCTATAAGGGAATATGCACAGGAAAGTTGAACAGTAGAATTTGGCCAGGTAATGATGGGTAAAGTAGGCGTGAGGTTAGAAGAAGGGAAAGTCTGAGCAAAAGGAATGGTAAAGAATCAGGTTGAGAAAACACATGGTTACTGAAGAATATGAAAGATGGTCTGGATGGAGAAAGAGCTACAGGATGGAGAGTGGAGAAGATGTTGATGGGCTATAAAGCTTTAGAGGGAAGCAGAGGTCATATTGTAGAGCACTTTGTAAGACTATCATTGTGCTAAATACTCTGTTGAAAATAATAATAATTATTATTCTGATGATTACAACAATACTACAAGTTAGATATCATCATACTATTTTACCATTAGAGAAGCTGGGACTCGTAGAACTAGGGTTCCGAAACTCTGGGACTCTGACTAGGATCAACAAAACTCTGTTGGCTTGGCCCAAAGCCCTTCATCATGAAGGTACCTGGCACTATTGACTTACCTTGTCACTTAGATACAAACTGAACAGGGACAGAGTCAAATTATCTTCCTGTTGGTCTTTACTGTAAGTGTGAAAGATGACCCAGACCGCGTGTCTGGTCAGTTCATTTTATGATGGCAAGTGGGATCGTGTAGTCTTAGGGCATAATTGAAAATATACATGATTTTTGTGAAACTTTGCAACCAAGAACATCATTAACATTTAATGCTTTAACCACATTTATCCAACTTTGTAGATTTGACATTTTATACTTTGCTGACCTTTTTGGGTTGTTAAAAGGAAATATCTTTTCTGTATTCCTCTCCCTCTGTTACAGCAAAAGAAAGCCAACTGTATTAGTATTTATAGAAAAAAAAAATAAAGGGGAAAAAAAAAGATAAAGACCACATTTCTTACTACTTTTTTTTTTTTCTTTTCTTTTAAAGTAGAATTATCCTGGGCTTTTAACCAGAGACTTTGGGCTGCTCTTTTATTGATCTGTCTGTTCTATATAAAGATCAGACCATATGCATCTGTCCAAATTGGCAAGGATTCATTTGTAGTCTTTGCTTTCATATTTTTATTTGTTACTTACTGCTACAGTCTCACACAGATAATTTAATCGAATAAATCTCCATATTTCATCGAATAGATTTAAAAAACTAGTTTTTCCAAATCCATATTTAACATAATGCAATTATCTTATGATCTCTGTAGATAGCATTTACTTCTCTGGTAAAGTGATTATGTCCCTAATCATACATCTTAAATTAAGCCTATGAATTAGTAAGACTCGGCACCTTATTACAATATGTGTGTTTGTGTGGCGGGGCAGTTTCTCCACACCACCAAGCAATTCTCAGACACCAGCTGGGTGTGCTACCATTCACCTCAATTCTAACACTGTGTGCTTGGAGAGAGCATCACATCCCACAGGTTAAGGGCTCAGGCCCACAAGACTAACCCCCCACCCCAACTTCAGAGGTCAATTGCAAGTCTGGGTTGTCATCTGAGATTCTGACCAATTGGCTATAGATCTGAGGGTCCAAAGCCCCCCTCCTTGGCTTTCATTAATCTGCTAGAGCCAGCTGCTTACAGAACTCAGGGAAGCATTTTTCTTACTAGATTACCAGTTTATTAGAAAAGGATGTAACTCAGGAGGAGCCCGATGGAAGAGATACATAGAGCAAGGTATGGGGAAAGGGCACAGAGCTTCCATGCCCCCTCTGAGTGCCACTCTGCCTCAGTCACCCTATGTTCACCAAATGGAAGATCTCTAAACCTTGTACTTTTGGCCTTTAAGGAGGCTTTATTACACAGGCATGACTGATGAAATTATTGGCCATTGGTAATTGAAGTCAATCTCTAGCTCCCCTCCCCACCCAGGAGGTCCAGGGTGGAACTAAAATTTCCAAACCTTTAATCGCACAGTTGGTTCCCAAGGCAACCAACCCGCATTCTTAAATCAACTTGAGGCTTTCCAAAGGTCACCTCATTATCATAACAAATGACACTTTTTTTTCTTTTTCCACTTGAGAAATTTCTAGTGCTTTAGGGGCTTTGTGCCAGAAAAAAGGACCAAGACCAAATATAAATTTCTTGTTATAAATCACAGCATCACAATTGCTCCCTTAATTTTCCTTTCTATTATATTGCAATTTAATCTTTTGTTTGCACTTTATATTTAATATATGAAAAAAATTTACCTTCACCCAAAGGTGAAATTTCTTTAATTTTGTGTTTCTACTTTTTTTTTTTTTTTTTTTCTTGCGGTACATGGGCCTCTCACTGTTGTGGCCTCTCCCATTGTGGAGCACAGGCTCCGGACGCGCAGGCTCAGCAGCCATGGCTCACGGGCCCAGCCGCTCCGCGGCACGTGGCATCTTCCCGGACCGGGGCACGAACCCATGTCTCCTGCATCGACGGGCGGACTCTCAACCACTGCGCCACCAGGGAAGCCCTAATTTTGTGTTTCTTGTATCCTACTTCCAGTTTTGTTTCTTTGGATTAGAACTAAGGTGTGTGCTTTCCTCAGAGGTAACCCGGTATTGGGACTTTAGGAATGGCTTTCAGTTTTGTTAAATCATTTTTTTTAGGTTAAAAAAGTTACGTGAACCAGATAATGGTTTAAACAGCTACTTATCACCTGTCCTTCTTTATAATACTGTATAGTGTATCTTTTGCACATGAAAGGGTGTATTTGCTGAGTGCAGAGATTATGTAAAACTTGCTGAAAAACCAAGAATCTGACAATTTGAATCTATTAAATATATTAGTTTAGAGAGAACAAAGATATCTCATTTGCCATGCTCATTAATTATCAGTGTCTTCCTAGCATACTAGCTAAGAATTTGTAGCTATGTATTTATGTATTTGCCTACTTGGAAAGAGAATCATGATCCATTAGGGATGTCTGTCTTTGGCACAAAATAGGAAAAGGTAAGCCATGTGTTTTTTTAATCTTGCCTTAGCTGCATGAAGTTGGTCTAAATCAGGGACCAGCAAGCTGTTCCCATAAAGGGACAGATAGTAAATATTGAGGAATTGCAGGACATACAGTCACTGTTGTAAGGGCTCAACTTTGCCATTGTACTGCTGAAGCATTTCGTTTCCAATAAAATTTTACTCACAAAAACTGGTAGCAGCCCAGACTTGGCCCATAGGTCATACAGTTTGCTGACCTCTGGTCTGAATAGTATAACACATGGCTTCATTTGAGAGAAATTCAAATCATGATTTTCTACAATATGAAACTGTTCACCTGGCCAGATAATTTAGTGAGAATCTTGCATGACTGTGTACCACCTGGAAAGAAGCTGGTGCATCTTCAGATAGGTGACCTGAGGTTGCATAAGTACCTATTATGGTATAAATCAGTACCTGTCACATGTGTTGTTTTTACTGTTTTTTTCTCATTATGATAATTATTTTTTTAAGTTGAATGACTCTACATTTCTATGTGACCTAAGTCTAGTATAGTTTCCATTTTTTTTTAATTTTTTATAAAATTTTTAAAGGTTACCTTCCATTTACAGTTATTACAAATTGTTGGCTAAAATGCCCATGTTGTACAATACATCCTTAAACCTTCCTTACATCCAGTAGTTTGTGCCTCCTACCCCCTACCCCAACCCCATAGATTCCATTTTTAATAGGAGAAGGATTGCATGCAATAGTTGTTGAAACATGAGGCTGTATTCGTAAAAAGTCTTTTGGTTACAATCACCATGAACAAATTTCAGATAAGCTAAGGAAAGACAGAAAACATATCATAGTGATACCATAATGTCTTAAAAATTACCTGAGATTTATGGCTGATTTTAACAAGGGATTTCATGAATAGCTACAGGACATGTTTCTATCTTTAGTCTCTGCTTACATCTGTGTGTTTGCTTTATGCTTCCCTCCTATTTGCCAGACTAATTTCCTCCTTAGGTCTAATCCACTTGAAGAGAAATATTGCTGTCAAACGTCTCTGAACCTATAGTTTCAGCCTCAGAGAAAGATCAACTCTTCCTTGATTTTACTTTAATTCTGAGAGAGGACTCTTAGGTCAGATACCTAACCGTGAGAGAGGAGGGTCTGAGGAAAGGGCTTCATGGGGCAGTTTGGAAAACAGTCCAGAGCCAGGAGCTATGGGTGATCTTGGTGGGGTGTGGAGGCTTGAAGCAGGACCTCGGTCCTTGTCTTCTTTGAAGAAAGAATTTAGCAAAGAGACAGAGATTGTGAAGCAGATAAAGCATTTATGAGAAGCAAAGTACCTGTGGAAGAACACATGGGCGGACTCAGGGTGAGCCGTGCCCCACAAGGGTGGCTTAAGTCGCTTATATGGGGACAGTTTTCCGGGTTCCCTTTGGCCAGTCGTCTTGTCGGTACCCATATTTGCTTACTGCACTGCACTTTAAATCCCCACCTTATTGATAGACCAGGCATTAATAAAGGATTTCCTACTATATGTGTTTCCAGTGGTTGGTACGTTCTATGTCACTGCAGGAAGAATTTAAGACTTAACAGTTTTCATCCATGCAGCTTGAACTTTTTCAATGAAATTGATCCAGTCTCTTTGGTTTCTTTGATTACATTATCCCTGTCCCAGAACAATGACTTTTGTTGGTTAAAGCTTGACACTAGTAGGGCTATGGGTTTGATCCATTAAAGCACATCCCTGTACACAGAATCTATGTCCATTCTCAACCTACTCCTATCACTGTTGCTAAGAAATAGAGCAGAATTACATAAGTGGGTTAAGACAAAAGCATACTATTTCTAAAAAACAATTGACCTTTTTATTGCACCTGTTTTTCAAGACTACCCCTAGTGTATGACCCTTTCTTCAATGCCACATGCTTTAGAACAGTTCTGTCCAACAGAACTTTCTGTAATGATGAAAATGTGCAGTTTTGCACTATCTAATATACTATCTCCTAGCCACAGTGACTACTGAGCAGTTGAAATGTGCCGAAAGAATGTTACTGAGGAACTAAATTTTTGATTTAATTGTATTTAAATTTAAATAGCCACATCTGGCTAATAGCTAACATACTGGACAATGTAACTTTAGAATTTTTCCGTTTCTACTAGATTCATATGTCCTCATAAGCTGGCCTCTTCAAGGTCCCAGAATAGTTAACTCTGTATGTTCCTAAAATAAAATCCACATTGTGGTTTTATGGATAGTGGTATCTTAGGTAGTCTGTCTTTCCTTCAGTGTGATACTGTAACCTGCATTTAGATAAAAATGTGTTGTTCTAAACAAATAATATGAATATAATTTTTTATTGCATTGTAAGGCTTTACATCTTGTAACATTTAAACAAATGGATAAATTTGATGGATAAGTTGAAAAACGGAAAACCTGAGTTTTAACTCCAGTTGCACAGCAGTCACTTCCCCAACCCTTGTTTTCATGCCTCATCTGTCAAGTGAGTGGTTTGGACTGGGCACCTAATTAGACCTGATCAATTGGAGCATCCTTTTTCCTTTGTCTCCTTTACTGTCATCATAGGACATACACCTCAGTCTGCATCCTAGGAAACTCCCATTCCCTAAATCTCTGGTCTCTCTGGGATAACATAAACTCTGGAATGTGTCTCTCAGCTTTGGTGAATAGGACAGATGTTCTCTGCACTCTATTCCTTTACGGAGTAAAGTTTGTCTTGATCTCATCCTCTCCTGAATATTGCAGGATGAAGCAGTTTCCTTTGAAACATCTGAATCAATTAGGAAAAATTGTTTGTGTTTTATTTTGTTTACTCCCATAAGCAAATACAAAAACATATGCTACTTCGAAATGTCAATGCCAGGAATATTCCGTCTTATGCATTTTAATTCTGTTAGGAGACACATGTTTAACCAAGGCTGTAAGCAGAAAATCTTCCATAAAGATCATTAAGTATGAAAATATATAAATGTATTAAACAATCTATGCCAATTCCAGAAGCACAGGGTAAACTACATTTTAAAACTGTTCTTTCTTCAGAACAAAGGAAACATTCCCAACTCTCTCTCTCTCCTAAGAATGTGTATTACAACATAGTCATTATCTGCACATTTTATATTTCCAGCATGAAGTAGTAAGTAAGGCTTTGAGGTGGACTGCAAATCTGTGTTTAGTTAATAATTTCTACAAAAGAACTTTCTTTCGTATAACTGTATATCCAAACTGTTTCAGAAACAGATTGATTTCTAGACTGCTTGTGTTTTCACAGAATTTTAAGAATTCACACCCCACAGACTTTATGAAGTTCCCTTTAAACCAAACTTTTAACATACAGGAATGGATGGCTCCCAGATATTTTAGAATAGGTTTCAGTATAAAGTTGAGATATGAAATTCTATATAAGTGGAATATGTACCAGAGGAAGAAAACATGAAAAAATAAAGATGAGGTTGTCTTTGTTTCTATACTTGTGTCCTCCCCCAAAAGGAAAATAAATAATAATATAAAATAAAACAATACTATGCTATAAAATACACTACAGTCACATAATATCATAAAATAAAAATGATAAGTAACATAAAACTACCCTGAGTCTGTTTACACTGTGTAATGGGAATCATAGCTATAGAGTCTGTTATCAATTTAAATTATCTACCTTTAAGTTTTTTTTAAAAAAAGGATTTATTCCAAGAAGTTCTCCTGCCAAAGCAGGAAGGCATATGTATGGTGGTCACACCCACGTCACATCCTCAGTTTCATAGATAGGCAGCTAATTGTAAAATGCCTTTTGAAAAACATGCAGGCTAACACCATTTTCTCTGTTGACACTCTATGTAAAAATACATGAAAATAGAGTTTGGGTTAATAAATGTCCCATGGAGATTTTAAAACTTTACTTCCTTTGCATTGATTAGTTTAATGCTGTGAAATAATCCTAAAACACACATCCCAGAAAGGGCCCAAGCCAGTCTATGCATACATAAGTGGGCCAAGCCACTGTGATCCATTGCATATGGATGCTTGAGTTAATTAACATGATGTTATAATGCAAAAGAAAAATTGGATCTTCACTATGCCCTTTTGGTTACTACTTTAAAGGTAGAAAAGACATAGTAGATGAATAATAGACTGAATATGAAAACATTTCCTTGAGTTTTTCATTATAGTAAAAACATCTCAGTGGAGAGGTAAAAGGCATTTACTAAGTTCGCCGAAATGGAGATGTGATTGTTGGAACAGTTTAGGCACTTTATAATTCATTTTGCACTAACCTCTTTTTCGAAATCTGAGCACGACGAAGAAAAGAAATCCTTACTTTCATAATACAGTGGGAGGACACAGAAAATGGTCTTTATTTCCAGACATTTTGGATTATGAGTTTCATTCTGACAATTATTTTGAGCAGAGAAGTGGCAGGATCAGCCATTAAAAGGAAATTGCAATTACAACGTTAACTTTAGTTAGTAGTACAATAGGGAAAAATCATTTTCTAAACATTTGTCTCAGGATGTGCCTCTTTTCCATTCAGCCAATTTAGCTCTTCCCTTCAAATGTCAAAGCCATCTGTAATTGTTTTTATCAAGGTTGACAAAGTCGTGTGACTGACCAGTCAACTTAAGAACACAGAAAATATATAAACTGAATTTCTAGTTAATTAGACTATTTCATTAACTAGTTCTCTGGTGCCATGAAAATAGTTAAAATGTTTAAACTTTTGCAGGTTTGCCAAGTGTAGCAACAAAACTACGCTGGAAAAAAAAAAGGCATTGTATGAAAAGAGCATGACAACTATTTTTAGCTAAAAACATCTATAGCTGATGGGTATGGAAAATAGAGAATGGAAAATTCTCCATTATTCTGAATAACGTGGGTTAATACTTACTGAAGACATGAACCAAACTCACTTATCCAGATGAGTTCAGTAATTAGGCAGATAAAGAATGGGTCCCCATTTGCGAACACAGAACATAACCCTGGTCTACACGTGTGGCCCTTCTCTTTTCAATCAGCGCGACAGCAGTGCCACTGCAGAGGTTGGCTATTTTTGGCAGTGTTGTAAGATTCTGGAGTGATGAGAAAACTCCCACTCTTGTTAGAATCTAATCCTCCCTTGTCAGGAAACTGTGTTTAAGCCTTAATGGAGAGATTTCAAAATGCTAGTGGTTCTTGGCTCCAGGAAAAAAAAAAAAAAAAAAAAAGAAGAATTGTAACAATTGGTTGCCCTTTAATCAAATACTGATGAGTGGATAAAAGCTGCTACAACCTGGGAATGTTTTTCTTTCCTTTAAGGCAGTTGGTTCCAAAAGAATATAGTTTCAGAAGCAGAGTAGTTTGGGGGAAAGAGATGATATTTTGAGAGACCAAGTCAGGAAATTGCTCCTGAAGAATGAGCAAAACAGCAATGATGAGGCACCAGTTGGCAATAACCACAAAGGTACAACTTGTTGCTGGATTGTGATATTCTTGATCATCTCTTCTCCAGTTAATGTTGAGTTGGTGGTGTAGGCATGCACTGAATTAACCCACCTTGGGCAGAATATTCAGATCAATTAAATGTATCTTCCACACCCTCCTACCACTTGTCTTTCTTCTACCCAGCTATCACCAATCTTCTATATCTGGTTGTGTTGCCCTTAAATTTTCAATCATGGCAAGGCTCAGTTCTGTACTCTAAACTTAGCTTTCCTTTTTTCCGCATCACAGGTCACCCTGTTCAGTCCTGTGATCATTGCTAAGAGGACATTTGTTTATTACACAAATTCTACCTGAGTTTTGAATGATCCTTACAGCCTAATTCCTTGATGATCCCATGGATGTTCATAATTTAAAATAGGCCAGTAGACAATCCAAACTATTCCTGCATTTCTCTTTTCTTGTTTTTGACCTTTGGAACTTTCTGGATACATCTTCTTTTTTTTTTTTTTTTGCGGTATGCGGGCCTCTCACTGTTACGGTCTCTCCCGTTTCTGAGCACAGGCTCCAGACGCGCAGGCTCAGTGGCTATGGCTCACGGGCCTAGCAGCTCCGTGGCATGTGGGATCTTCCCAGACCGGGGCACGAACCCGTGTCCCCTGCATCGGCAGGCGGACTCTCAACCACTGCGCCACCAGGGAAGCCCCTCTGGATACATCTAAATCATAGTAAATCTTTGGGAAAATGGTTTTGGATGGACTAAAATTTGTTTTGCCTTGTTTTTTTTTTGCTACAGTTCAAGTTAAAGAACATGGTAGTTGTTCAATCTGTCTAAAGCAAAAAAACTTGACACATACACAGCTGTTATCCCCTTACATTCCCATGTCAGATATCATCAATCCATCTCAGCACTCATTCTCTCTGCATTCAGATGAAGCCTTAGAGTCCTTCTCAACCCAGCCTTTCAGGCAACCACTAATGGGTCATCAGAAGTTGCCACCCCTGCTTCTGGTGTTATAGTGGGGGGTGTGTGTGTGTGTGTGTGTGTGTGTGTGTGTGTGTAGCTGAATAGTTGAAGCAAAGAAAGGAACCTATATATGCCCACAACCTTTTTCGCTTAACTAGGACTAAATGTTACAACTAACTGCTATATCAACTCCATCACAGAGATGGAGATGTTTTTAAGACTAAACTAACTATATGAGTATGATTTGAATTTCAATATATGATTTCCAGAAGGGAATAGAACAGAATGGGTATTGTCTATGACTGAAGCAAAAAAAAAATGTTATGAAATGGGTCTTTGAATGAATTGTTCACTTCTCCATCCCTCTTGATCAACATAAGGGTCCATATATTAATATGCTTGATATATTAGCACATGCCAGTTCTTATTCAAAATCTATCACTTTTAAAACACCTATATATACTTCTTAAACTATTCTAAATAGAAATATATTAAACGTATTTTCTTAAATATTTTCTAATTCATTATGAACTGAGTTCTCAGCTGATACCAGAAAATTTCAATTCTTACTTCAGTATTTGTAACTGAAGATGCTAGGTGAAAGATGATGTTTGAGAATGTATAATAATTTTATTCCTGTTAATTATGCTATTATCTTGATTATTTTTTTTATTTTTAACTTTTTATTATGAGAATTTTTAAACACAAAGTAGAATAATGCAATACACATCAATGTGCCCATTATAGAACTTCATCAATTGTCATCATTTTGCTAATCTTGAAGAAACAAGTGTTAATTATAATCAGAGATAAAACAGGACTCAAACTTCATGGAAAAGAGTAAAATATATTTTTTTTACCAACAGTCAAATGGTGATGGTGGACAGAATCATTGCATGGTGCAACATGGTAAAGTAAATAGAGGGTTAAGGTCCTTAATGGAAGGATGCATCTTGCATGAAAGGAGGTGGGACGTATTTTATAGGTCCCTCTTCATGCTGCAGGAAGAATCAGGACCACAGCTACATTTACCTATTTTTTTCTTAGATTATGAAGTTAAAGAGAATAGCAGAATCATTTTGGTGTAACAGCAAATCAGTGGATTACGTTACTTATAGACAGTCTCTTCTAAAATATTCCTTTGACACTGAGAAGCTGAAGAAGGCTAATGAATCACCTATTTTAAATTGTAGTTTTTGCTTTTCATGTATGTTTAAACTTAAAACCTGTCTTTTAATAAGCCTCTATTGAAATATACATTTGTGTGATAATCCTAACAAGTATTTAACATAAATATTCAATAGTTTCTATAAAGAACTCTGTTTTATTTCCTGCTACAGTACCTTCTTATCCAAATTGCTAATATGTTGTGTTACTTAGGCCTGCCAGTACTGGGTAAGTTAAAAGGAAGAGGGCAGGAAGAATTCTGTCTTTGCTGTCATCTGGCTTTTGTACCCCCTTTAAAACAAGGTCTCTTTTAATCAATCTAAAATTTTCCTTTAGGTTTTTTCCACTTAAGTGGAATATCTTTGAGACATTTTTTTTAACATCTTAATTGGAGTATAATTACTTTACAATGTTGTGTTAGTTTCTGTTGTATAACAAAGCGAATCAGCTACATGGATACCTATATCACCATATACCCTCCCTCTTGCGTCTCCCTCCCACACTCCCTATCCCACCCCTCTAGGTGGACACAAAGCACCGAGCTGATCTCCCTGTGTGGTGAAGCTGCTTCCCACTAGCTATCTATTTTACCTTTGGTAGTGTATATATGTCCATGCCACTCTCTCACTTCGTCCCAGCTTACCCTTCCCCCTCCCTATGTCCTCAAGTCCATTCTCTACATCGAGGTCTTTATTCCTGTCCTCCCCCTAGGTTCTTCAGAACCTTTCTTTTTTTTTTTAATTCCATATATATGTGTTAGTATACAGTATTTGTTTTTCTCTTTCTGACTTACTTCACTCTGTATGACAGACTCTAGGTCCATCCACCTCACTACAGATAACTCAATTTTGGCTCTTTTTATAGCTGAGTAATATTCTATTGAATATATGTGCCACATCTTCTTTAACCATTCATCTGTCGATGGACACTTAGGTTGAATCCATGTCCTGGATATTGTAAATAGTGCTTCAATGAACATTGTGATACATGTCACTTTTTGAATTATGGTTTTCTCAGGCGATATGCCCAGTAGTGGGATTGCTGGGTCATATGCTAGTTCTATTTTTAGTTTTTTAAGGAACCTCCATACGGTTCTCCATAGTGGCTGTATCAATTTACATTCCTACCAACAGTGCAACAGGGTTCCCTTTTCTCCACACCCTCTCCAGCATTTACTGTTTGTAGATTTTTTGATGATGGCCGTTCTGACTGGTGTGAGGTGATACCTCATTGTAGTTTAGATTTGCATTTCCCTAATGATTAGTGATGTTGAGCATCCTTTCATGTGTTTGTTGGCAATCTGTATATCTTCTTTGGAGAAATGTCTATTTAGGTCTTCTGCCCATTTTTGGATAGGGTTGCTTTTTTTCATATTGAGCTTCATGAGCTGCTTATATATTTTGGAGATTAATCCTTTGTCAGTTGCTTTCTTTGCAAATATTTTCTGCCATTCTGAGGGTTGTCTTTTCATCTTGTTTATGTTTTCCTTTGCTGTGCAAAAGCTTTTAAGTTTCATTAGGTCCCATTTGTTTATTTTTGTTTTTATTTTCATTTCTTTAGGAGGTGGGTCAAATAGGATCTTGCTGTGATGTATATCATATACTGTTCTACATATGTTTTCCTCAAAGAATTTTATAGTATCTGGCCTTACATTTAGGTCTTTAATCCATTTTAAGTATGTTTTTGTGCATGGTGTTAGGGAGTGTTCTAATTCCATTCTTTGACATATAGCTGTCCAGTTATCCCAGCACCACTTATTGAAGAGGCTGTCTTTTCTCCATTGTATACTCTTGCCTCCTTTATCAAAGGTAAGGTGACCATATGTGCATGGGTTTATCTCAGGGCTTTCTATCCTGTTCCGTTGATCTAAATTTCTGTTTTTATGCCAATACCTTACTATCTTCATTATTGTAGCTTTGTAGTACAGTCTGAATTCAGGGAGCCTGATTCCTCCAGCTCTGTTTTTACTTCTCATGATTGCTTTGGCTATTCGGGGTCTTTTGTGTGTCCATAGCAATTGTGAAATTTTTTGTTCTAGTTCTGTGAAAAATGCCATTGGTAGTTTGATAGGGATTGCATTGAATCTGTAGATTACTTTGGGTATTATAGTCATTTTCACAATGGTGATTCTTCCAGTCCAAGAACATGGTATATCTCTCCATCTGTTTGTATCATCTTTAATTTCTTTCATCAGTGTCTTATCGTTCTCTGCATACAGGTCTTTTGTCTCCTTAGGTAGGTTTGTTCCTGGTTGTTTTATTCTTTTTGTTCCAATGGTAAATGGGAGTGTTTCCTTAATTTCTCTTTCAGATTTTTCATTGTTAGTGTATAGGAATGTAAGATATTTCTGTGCATTAATTTTGTATCCTGCTACTTTACCAAATTCATTGATTAGCTCTAGTAGTTTTCTGGTAGTGTCTTTAGGATTCTCTATGTATAGTATCACGTCATATGCAAACAGTGACAGCTTTACTTCTTCTTTTCCGATTTGTATTCCTTTTATATCTTTTTCTCCTCTGATTACTGTGGCTAAAACTTCCAAACCTGTGTTGGATAATGGTAGTGAGAGTGGGCAACCTTTTCTTCTTCCTGATCTTAGAGGAAATGGTTTCATTTTTTCACCACTGAGAACGTTGTTGGCTGTGGGTTTGTCATATATGGCCTTTATTATGTTGAGGTAGTTTCCCTCTATGCCTACGTTCTGCAGAGTCTTTATCATAAATCGTTGTTGAATTTTGTCGAAAGAGTTTTCTGCATCTACTGAGATTATCATATGGTTTTTATCCTTCAGTTTGTTAATGAGATTAATTTGCGTAGATTGAAGAATCCTTGCATTGCTGGGATAAACCACACTAGATTATGATGTATAATCCTTTTAATGTGCTGTTTGATTCTGTTTGCTAATACTGTGTTGAGGACTTTTGCATCTATGTTCATCAGTGATATTGGCCTGTAGTTTTCTTTTTTTGTGACATCTTTGCCTGGTTTTGGTATCAGGGTGATGGTGGCCTCATAGAATGAGTTTGGGAGTGTTCCTTCCTCTGCTATATTTTGGAAGAGTGTGAGAAGGATAGGGGTTAGCTCTTCTCTAAATGTTTGATAGAATTTACCTGTGAAGCCATCTGGTCTTGGGCTTTTGTTTGTTCGAAGGTTTTTAATCACAGTTTCAATTTCAGTGCTTGTGATTGGTCGTTTATATTTTCTTCATGGTTCAGTCTTGTAGGGTTGTATTTTTCTAAGAATTTGTCCATTTCTTCCAGGTTGGCCATTTTATTGGCATATAGTTTCTTGTAGTAGTCTCTCATGATCCTTTGTATTTCTGCAGTGTCTGTTGTTACTTCCCCTTTTTCATTTCTAATTCTGTTGAATTGAGTCTTCTCCCTTTTTTTCTTGATGAGCTTGGCTAATGGTTTATCAATTTTGTTTCTCTTCTCAAAGAACCAGCTTTTAGTTTTATTGATCTTTTCTATTGTTTTCTTCATGTCTCTTTCATTTATTTCTGATCTCATCTTTATGATTTCTATCATTCTACTAACTTTGGGTTTTTTTGTTCTTCTTTCTCGAATTGCCTTAGGTGTAAGGTTAAGTTGTTTATTTGAGATTTTTCTAATTTTTTGAGGTTGGATTGTATTGCTATAAATTTCCCTCTTACATCTGCTTTTTCTGCATCCCATAGGTTTTAGGTCATTGTGTTTTCATTGTCATTTGTTTCTCGGTATTTTTTGATTTCCTATTTGATGTCTTCAGTTATCTCTTGGTTATTATATAGTATATTGTTTAGCCTCCGTGTATTTTTATTTTTTACAGATTTTTTCCTGTAATTGATATCTAGTCTCATAGCATCGTGTTCGGAAAAGGTACTTGACACAATTTCAATTTTCTTAAATTTACCAAGGCTTGATTTGTTACCCATGATATGATCTATCCTGGAGAATGTTCCATGAGCACCTGAGAAGAAAGTATATTCTGTCGTTTTTGGATGGAATGTCCTATAAATATCAATTAAGTCCATCTTGTCTAATGTGTCATTTAAAGCTTGTTTTTCCTTATTTATTTTCATTTTGGATTATTTGTCCTTTGGTGAAAATGGGGTATTAAAGCCCCCTACTATTATTGTGTTACTGATGATTTCCCCTTTTGTGGCTGTTAGCATTTGCCTTCTGTATTGAGGTGCTCCTACATTGGGTGCCTAAATATTTACAATTCTTATATCTTCTTCTTTGATTGATCCCTTGATCATTGTATAATGCCCTTCTTTGTCTCTTGTAATAGTCTTTATTTTAAAGTCTATTTTTTCTGATATGAGAATTGCTACTCCAGCTTTCTTTTGATTTCCATTTTCATGGAATATCTTTTTCCATCCCCTCACTTTCAGTCTGTATGTGTCCCTAGGTCTGAAGTGGGTCTCTTGTAGACAGCATTCATATGGGTCTTGTTTTTGTATCCATTCAGCCAGTCTATGTCTTTTGCTTGGAGCATTTAATCCATTTACATTTAAGGTAATTATTGATATGTATGTTCCTATTACCATTTTCTTAATTGTTTTGGGTTTGTTTTTGTAGGTCTTTTCCTTCTCTTTTGTTTCCTGCCTAGAGAAGTTCCTTTAGCATTTGTTGTAAAGTTAGTTTGGTGGTACTGAATTCTCTTAACTTTTGCTTGTCTGTAAAGGTTTTAATTTCTCTGTCGAATCTGAATGAGATCCTTGCTGGGTAGAGTAATCTTGGTTGTAGGTTTTTCCTTCTTTCACTTTAAATATGTCCTGCCACTCCCTTCTGGCCTGCCGAGTTTCTACTTGAAGTTCACTTGTTAACCTTATGGGGATTTCCTTGTATGTTATTTGTTGCTTTTCCCTTGCTGCTTTTAATATTTTTTTTGTATTTAATTTTTGATAGTTTGATTAACATGTGTCTTGGCATTTTTCTCCTTGGATTTATCCTCTTTGGGACTTTTTGTGCTTCCTGCACTTGATTGAGTATTTCCTTTCCCATGTTAAGGTAGATTTCAACTATAATCTCTTCAAATATTTTCTCAGACCCTTTCTTTTTCTGTTTCTGTTTTTCTTATGGGAGCCCCATAATTCAAATGTTGGTGTGTTTAATGCTGTCCCAGAGGTCTCTGAGACCGTCCTCAATTCTTTTCATTCTTGTTCTTTATTCTGCTCTGCAGTAGTTATTTCCACTATTTTATCTTGCGTGTGACTTATCCATTCTTCTGCCTCCGTTATTCTGCTATTGCTCCCTTCTAGATAGTTTGTAATTTCATTTATTGTGTTGTTCATCGTTTGTTTTCTCTTTAGTTCTTCTCGGTCGTTGTTAAACGTTTCTTGTATTTTCTCCATTCTATTTCCAAGATTTTGGATCATCTTTACTATCATTCCTCTGAGCTCTTTTTCAGGTAGACTGCCTGTTTCCTCTTCATTTGTTAGGTCCTTGGTGGGTTTTTTCCTTGCTCCTTCATCTGCTGCATATCTCTGTCTTCTCATTTTGTTTAACTTACCCTGTTTGGGGTCTCCTTTTTGCAGGCTGCAGATTCGTAGTTCCTGTTGTTTTTGGTGTCTGCCCCCAGTTGGTGAGGTTGTTTCAGTGGCTTGTGTAGGCTTCCTGGTGGAGGGGACTGGTGCCTGTGTTCTGGTGGGTGGGGCTGGATCTTGTCTTTCTGGTGGGCAGGATCACATCCGGTGGTGTGTTTTGGGGTGTTTGTGACTTTATTATGATTTTAGGCAGCCTTTCTGCTAATGGGTGGGGTTGTGTTCCTGTCATGCTAGTTGTTTGGCATGGGGTGTCCGGCACTGGAGCTTGCTGGCCATTGGGTGGAGCTGGTTCTTAGTGTTGAGGCGGAGATCTCTGGGAGAGCTCTCACTGACGTTTTACATGGGGCTGGGAGATCTCAGGTGGGCCAGTGTCCTGAACTCAGCTCTCCCACCTCAGAGGCCTGACACCAGGCCAGAGCACCAAGACCCTGTCAGTCACATAGCTCAGAAGAAAAGGGAGAAAAAAAGAAAGAAAAAAAATTATTAAAAAAAAGTTTTTTTAATTATTAAAATTAAAAAAATAATGATAATAAAAAAAGTAGAGAGCAACCAGACCAATAAACAAATCCACCAGTGATAACAAGTGCTAAAAACTAAACTAACATAAACAGAAAAATCAGAAAAATCAGTCACAGACACATACCCCAAGTCCACAGTTGCTCTCAATGTCCACTGCCTAAATTTTGGGATGATTCGTTGTCTATTCAGGGATTCCACAGATGCAGGGTACATCAAGTTGATTGTGGGGATTTAATCCACTGCTCCTGAGGCTGCTGGGAGAGATTTCCCTTTCTCTGCTTTTTCACAAAACTCCCAGGGTTCAGCTTTGGTTTTGTCCCCGCCTCTGCGTGTAGGTCATGACCCTCAGGCATCTCTTCCCACCCAGACAGGAGGGGGTTAAAGCAACGGCTGAGTAAGGTGCTCTTGCTCACTCAGGCTGAGGGGAGGGAGGGGTACGGTAGTCATAATTGGAATGCAGGCGAGCCTACGGTGGCAGAGGCCAGCAAAATGTTGCAACAGCCTGAGGCACACTGTGTGTCCTCCAGGGGAAGTTGTCCCTGGATCAGGGGACACTGGCAGTGGCGGGCTGCACAGTCTCCCAGGGGACGTGCGGTATGGATAGTGACCTGTGCTTGCACACAGGATTCCTGGTAGCAGCAGCAGCGTTAGCGTTTCATGCCCGTCTCTGTGGTCTGAGCTGATAGCCGTGGCTCACGCCCATCTCTGGAGTTAGTTTAGGTGGTGCTCTGCCTTCTTTGGGCACACTGGGAAGGAATCCCCTCACCTCGTGCACCCTGAAACAGTGGTCTCTTGCTTCTTAGGCAGTTGCAGACTTTCTCCGGAATCCCTCCCATCTAGCCGTGGTGCACTAGCCCCCTTCAGGCTGTGTTCACGCTGCCAAGCCCAGTCCTCTCCCTGGGATCTGACCTCCCAAGCCCGAGCCTCAGCTCCCAGCCCCTGCCCACCCCGGCGGGTGAGCAGACAAGCCTCTCGGGCTGGTGAGTGCTCGTCGGCCCCGATCCTCTGTGCGGGAATCTCTCCGCTTTGCCCTCTGCACCCCTGTTGCTGCGCTCTCCTCCGCGGTTCCGAAGCTCCGCTGCTGCGCCACCCACAGTCTCCGCCCATGAAGGGGCTTCTAGTGTGTGGAAACCTTTCCTCCTTCACGGCTCCCTCCCACTGGTGCAGGTCCCGTCCCTATCCTTTTGTCTCTGTTTATTCTTTTTTCTTTTGCCCTACCCAGGTGTGTGGGGATTTTCTTGCCTTTTGGGAGGTCTGAGGTCTTCTGCCAGTGTTCAGTAGGTGTTCTGTAGGAGTTGTTCCACATGTAGATGTATTTATGGGGAGGAAGGTGATCTCCATGTCTCACTCCTCAACCATCTTGAAGGTCCCCCCTCTTTGAGCCATTTTAATCCTGTCTCCAGTATCTCTTATTTCTGCCTCTGCAGTTATCAGTGCCAGAGTTCCTCTGTGCAGGTCCATTGTTGACATAGTCATAATACTCCATCGGTACATCACTTTGAGGGTGCTGATCATTAAGAAGTCTTTACCTTCTCCCAGACCCATGGGAATACTGGTCTTCTTCACCCCTACATGAGAGGTATGGGGCTCTCATGACCCAGGCCACCCCACTTTCAGGTCTCTTCCAGAACAGCCCCTGGGGCAGTAGTGGCTACTGGAGCACAGATGCAGGCAGTGGATGATCAAAGCCTGCGGCTCCTGCCAGGCACTCTAGGCGGAGAGCAGGGCGAGCCCCAAGCCTAGGCAGCCAGGTGAGCAGGTGTAGTGCTCAGAAGCTGATGTTCTTGATTGAAGGCTCATGGACATCCTTTGATTTTTATGATAAATTATTTTTATTCTTTTTAAGTCAAATGGTTTCCCCTACCCTTCTGAGTCTTCTCCCCAGTTAGATACTATCAATATGTTAAAGTGTTAAAGTATACCATGAAAAAGAAGACAAAAGGAACCTGGAGGAGATCACATTTATTGTATTTCTCCTTTATACCAGTCACAATGCTGTACATATAACTGTTTCATATGTTGTCTCATCTGACTTTTATTTTGAACATTTGTGGAGTCACAGTATTATTCCAGTTTGCAGATAAATAATTGGTGGCTTAGAGAGGTCTTAACTGATGTGCCCAAGGTCCCAAAGCCAGTATTTGAAGGGAGTGGTTTGGAACTGAGACCTCACTTTATCCAAACCAAATCAATAAGAACAGATTCTAGACTACATAATGTGAACTCATCAGGGTCTTTAGGTTGTATGATTTTTAATACCTAGTTACTGTATTTAAGTACCATTTAGAAATGGGAAGCTTCCTAGGAAATTCTAGTGGAAGAAATGAATCTCTCCTTTGTAATAGGCTGTTTAGAGCAGTAAGTAACAGAAAACCATGATTAAAAATTGGAATTCGGGCTTCCCTGGTGGCACAGTGGTTGAGAGTACGCCTGCCGATGCAGGGGACACGGGTTTGTGCCCTGGTCCGTGAGGATCCCACGTGCCGCGGAGCGGCTGGGCCCATGAGCCATGGCCGCTGGGCCTTTGCGTCTGGAGCCTGTGCTCCGCAACAGGAGAGGCCGCGGCAGTGAGAGGCCTGTGTACCGCAAAAAAAAAAAAAAAAATTGGAATTCAAATGTAGGTCTGGCTTCAGGATTGGTTGATCCAGTGATTCAGTAAGATCCAGCATTCTTTCTATCTGTCTAACCTGTTTTTCTTTTGGTGGCCTTTTATATTCAGATCAGTAGCAAGATGGCTTCAGCACCCCCAGATCTATCAATGTCCAATGGAAAGTGGAGGGACCATTTATTTTTGTGACAGTTTTTTTAGGAATGTCGAAATATCCCTAGCAGATAACCGCACTTGCCTCATTAGTCAAATTAGGTAACGTTTCTATACCTCTACCAATCATTAAAATGGAAATGAGATTACTATGTTTGGTTTAGAGCAAGCAACCAAGATTTAAACAAATAAATGTTTCAGAATCAACCACTACATTTGCAAAGACACAGCCCTCTCCGTACCCCATGTAGATGTTTCAAGGGCCGTTTTAATCTCTCTCTGCTGACTCCAGAGCCACTCACTTACTCCAGAGCCACTCACTTACCGCCTGTGAAGGTGGTAATGTTTTTGTGACCTTTCCCTGTCCATTAATTCTAATAATAAGACAAGCATTTGATTGGCAACTGGTAAAAAAAAAAAAAAGTTTTGAGCACCAACAAGTCTCTGTATTCATCTTGTGTTGTACAAATTTATGGTTCCAAAAATTGTTATGCTTTGTTCTGTTTATTCTCTTTTACTAACGTAAGGTTTCTCATACTCTAAAACTAGCCGTGTGAAATTGCCAATACCTTGCCATATTCAGCTTGCAAAAATAACAATTTTAGATGTCATGTGAACACCACCATTTCAATGAGATAATACATCTAAAATGTTGAGAGCAGTGCTTGGCGAACAACTCTTATGGAGGGAATGGTTTAAGAATCTGCCTAAACTTGTTTTGAACAGTTGTTTGGAGCCTTATCAATGTCAGAAAACAGATTCCTTAGGTTTACTATTTAAATTTGTTGGAGGTAGAGAGTAGGAAAGCCATCTGCCGTTTAATTGATTAGGCAAATTACAATTCATTGCAAAGAGGGAGAATCTAAACTCTAGACGTTTATTAATTAGCTTGGGTGTTTTGAAAATTGTTGATAATAGTGGTGCTTAAGGTCAGGTGAAGATAGGGTGTTATTAGGGAATGTCAACCAATTGGGAGGCAGGTAGTATAGGAAGCAGAAGAGTGAGTCCAGGGAAGGGGATCTTAGGATCCCCGGGATGGGGCAAGGGGTGGGTGAGGGGGCGATATTTCCAGTCAGTTATCTGGGATGGAGGGTTATTGAGATCAAAGGGCTAGGAGAAAGTCCAGCTATCCAAGGAAAAAGAGCAGAAGAATAAAGTGGGCCAATAAGGCCAATTGGCTACTTTAATGGGGGTAAATTGTAGTCGTCATTCAATGTGGTTACTGCACAGTGTGGATATTCAGGGTCAGTTTGCCCCCAGGCAAGTAGTTCTAGAAGAACTAGAATCACCTGGAGGGCGAGTTAAAACTGAATGTTGGGCCCATTGAGCTACAGAGTCTGTAGGTCCGTATGGAGCTCAGGAATGGTGGTGATGGATGTGTGTGTGGGCAGGGGAGGGCTGGTTAAACAAGTTCCCAGGTGATTCCAATGTCTCTGAGAGCCACCAGGCTAGTTTGTAGGGTAGCGTGATGACAATTTTTTTGTTCTCTACGAATCAGTTGGGTAAGAGCTGAAGACAGTTGGGACTTTATTGCTATCTATAAGGACATTCTGTAGAACATTAGAATATTAAGAGCAGTTGCTGGGCAATGAGGATGTCCAAATAGGATGAAAGAAACCAGAGATGCCTGGGGCTGAGCTAATTGGGACAGAATTGTAGTACTCGAAGTTCAGCGTTGGAATCTGGCACCTGAGTCGCAGCATTTGATTGCCTGTGTCCAAAGGCAAACAGTAGTAACTGATAACAAAGTAGTAACATCAAGCACTGTAGTCCAATCACATAATAACCTTACACAGTGAACGACAAGGAATGGGCAGTGATTTACAACCCAAGTCTGAATAAGTACAGGGGACATTATGGCTACTCACTTGACAGCAGTGTATGTGCAAGTGTCAGGCAAGGCAAGGCAAATGGAGCAGGAATGGACATGTGCCAGTGAGAAATGAGAGCCTAAAGTGTGGTTGCCAGAGGACTGAGTTAATTATCTACAGCTGTCCTTTAATAGCGCTAAATCAGTGTACTATGCAAGATTAGTAATCTTGGTTGGCTCCCACTAAGAGAAAACATGCTTTCTCAGAACTTCATTATCCCCAGTGTTTTCATTGCCTCCCAGACTGTATTTCTCTACTCTCTGCTTGGGCTGCCATAACAAAATACCAGAGACTGGGTTGCCTAAATAATAGAAATGTATTTCTCACATTTCTGGAGGCTGGCTGTCCAAGATCAAAGTGTTGGCAAAGTAGGTTTTATTCTGTGGCCTCTTCTCTTGTATTGTGGGCAGCTGCCATCCTGGTATGTGCTCACATGACCTCTTCGTTGGTGCAAGTGGGGTAAGAGAGAGAGACAGAGTGTTTGTTCTCTGGTGCCTCTCCTTATAAGGACACTAATACTATTGAATCAGGTCCCCACCTTTATGACTTCATTTAACCTTAACTACTTTCTTAGAGGCCCCATCTCCACATACAACCACACTGGGGGTTAAGGATTCAGTATAGGAATTCTGAGGGAATACAGACATCAATCCAATACACAGACCATAGATGGACATAAAAGTCTTATTACACAAAGATTAGGAATGAGGCTAAAAGGATATAAACTGTACCATAAATTCTGACTTTTAGCAATGAAATATACTGATTTTGACTTAGAGGTTAGGAAGATGACTCTATTTCCTTCCCTTAAATCAGCCAAACTCATTTCAAAATTCTTTTAAAGAACAGGTAAAAATTTAGTAATAATATTTTAACTCTATAGGGTGATATAGATGCAATGGATATTTAAAACCATGTTGATTGTATATCTTATTATATTTTCTAAGTTTCAGTGACTCCCATATGTAGCCAGTGTAAACAAACAAAATGTTTGTCTGTGCCTGTGAAGGTGGTAATGTTTTTGTGACCTTTCCCTGTCCATTAATTCTAATAATAAGACAAGCATTTGATTGGCAACTGGTAAAGAGAAGAGATGAAAAAGTCCATTTGATTCCCAGAGCATGAATGTAAAACAAAGTCACTAATATTAAGAAGTCTCAGCAAGACATATTTTCTGATTTTTTTCTCTTCCTTCACTGCTCTTTGTTTTATAAACCTTGACTTGAAAGTGAATTCTTTTCTAAAACTTCCTAATTTTTTCAAGTCAGTGCAAAGGGATAAAAATTTGATTTGATTAAACAGAGAAATAGCAACCGATCAAAATTTATTTACCAGTTCAAGGAAATCAGAAGCAGTGATATATCACCAGATGGTAAATGGATCAGTGTTACCTCTAATGGTGTTACTATTTTCAACTCAATGTTATTTGTAATTTTTATGTTATTTGGATTTCCAACTATTTCATTTATTGCAAAAATTCATTAGGTACAACCCTAAAATCTGCTTTTTATATTCTGTTCCTTTCAACGCAGATTTCTAAGAGTACCGAACAATCAGTTTTGTAGTTAGAGGGGTTTGGGAGTAGATTATACCATCAAATGCCTGGTCGTAAAATAAAGAAGTAGAAGTAACCTTGGTAGGATGAAGCCTGGTGGTTTGGGAGATGTGCTGAGTAATAAATGGAAACAATATCGTTGTGCATCTAATCTTTTGATATATGTTTAAATTTGTTTTGCTCTAAAAACAGTTTGCTGTCTTAGTGCTATTGTGTTGATTACAGCCACTGTAATATCATCCCTAGAGTTTTACCATGGAGTATTATATACCCTTTCTTCAGATTAAGTGTGGATAGAGGCGATACAAGTACATACAACTTAGGTTTTTGGCCATCTCTGGAAATTTAGTTTCTCTATAAGTTGTTTTCACACCTTTTTCCCCCCTATAGTCAAATACTTTTCATTCTCATTTTATGCCTGTTACAGAAAATGTCAGAGTAGTTTTTGTGGATACCAGTGACTTACACTAAATAGTAAGTTCTAACAATTTTGTATCACTTTTTAGCTATTTTCAGCTTAAATATTAATTCATTGTGAATATATAAAAAATCTTATGGAATTGTTTATTTCATTATGTTTCTCAATATGCTTTGAATATAGAGATGACATGGAATGTAAAGTAAAGAGAATAAAGGGTTTGTGATTGTTGTTGTTGTTTTGCTTAAGCTTCTTGAAAGAATAAAATTGCCACTCACTGAAATGGGGACTGTCAGTTTGGGAGAGAGAAAAATGAATTACAGTGTATTTGTTTTACAGCATTATAGGATATTTCTTTATCTAGTCTATAAATTTTGTCAGAACCAGTCTTGATTTTTTTCTAGAGGTCCCAAACTTTTTGATTCTGAATTTTTTTCAAGAGGATTAGAGAATAGATACCATCAACAGAATTTCTTCCTCTTCCATCCATGGGCATCTGCCCATACTTCCCTTACCCTGCTTGCTAAGGTAGTAATTTCTTCCTCTTCATCTGTGGGCATCTGCCCATATTTCCCTTATGCCACTTTCTAAGGTAGTAACCCTGTAAGTCACTGCTTTAGTCTTTAATAATTTTGGAGATCAGCTAACAGCAAGTATCCTTTTCACCTCCAGACTCCTAATAGTCATAAGAGCATCAAGAATAATGAACACGCTTCTTGGGAAATTCAATTGCTTTCTACCTCTTGGCCAGTTTACTTCATCTTAAATGATACCGTGTCTTAACTCTAGGCTAAGAGAGTGTTGAAATAGGTGATGAATGATTATAGCAAATAATATCTTATATCTGGAAGTTGAGCCCACAATAGAGAAACTTTTCTAGAAAATATATGAAAAATATGGCAAAACTTAGAGGCAATGCTGCACTTGTATATTTGACAGGGAAAATAGATGCTGTTTCTCTTCTCTCCTACACATTTGCCATCTTCTAGGAATATACTTTTGGGAAAATATTTAAGTGAACTGTTACAAATGCATCTTCATTCCTATTTCCTTCCTTAAAATCTTGAAGAAAGGTAGAATTTTCTACTGATTGTCCTGTAGGAATGGATAATTGATTGGATTAAGGGAGAGACACTTATTCTTTTGTAATAAGTATGATAAATGGTTTATAAACTGGAATAACTTGTGGGAGTTTTCACTAACATTCCATTTTTACTATATTTCCAAAGTCACAATTGAAATGGGAAGTTCTAAAATCAAACCAAACCAAACCAAAGAATCTAGGTGTTTGGGTCAGTTACTGCTACTCATATGTCTCCAATTGTGTGTTTGTAATTGTGTCTCATAAAAACAAACTTCTTGGACCTATAGAGCAGACTTTGTGTGCTTGAAGGTCTAGAAAGAGGAATTCATGTTCATTGCCAAGGTAGCTTACATAAAGGAAAAAATGGGAACACTGGGGAATATTTGACTTAGCAGAGTCCAGGTGGTAACTACCTAGAGGGATGAATAGATCACATGAAATTCTGAATATACATTTTTCATGAAGTGAGTGTCCAGATCCCAGAGGAGATGTTCTGAAAGACAAAACATTTTCATCAGGGTTGAAAATATTGAGAAATTATTAAAAATGCCAAAATTTTCAACAGTTGTTTTAATTGACCAAAGCCATCTGCAATCCCTTTTGAAAACAAGAAAATAAAAACATGTGGAAATAATCTTTCTCATTCGATTTTAGATTTCTAGAACTACTTCTCATTGAGAAGGATTTGGCTGTAAAAAAGGAGTTAGAGTTTCTAGTTCATTTAGAGCCCTCAGGAAAATAACATAGAAGATACCAGCACAGATATCTACTTCTGTGGTATCCTTTTCACAATAAATCTTATGAGCAGCCAATATTTAATGTTGTTTTGGCACTAGTCGATGAATTTAATAAAATGTATTATTTCCATTAGTATTGTTTTTGTTTACATGTTTAAAATATATTCCTTCCAAAAGATCAAATGAACAGCTTTGTACATGAGTGTGTTAATATGTTTAACACTCACTGGTCATTTTTCCCTCTTGAATCTTAAGTATTTCAGTAGTTTTGATCATCTGCACGAAATGCCAGTTTGTTTGGCTATCAAATAGGTAAACGTATTTCTTCAGCTTTGGCTATTATCCTTCCCATAATAATGAATGGAAAAGTTACTGTATCTATGGAAGGAGCAGTTCCAGCATGATTTATACTAGATATAAAATATAATTAGTAGTCACTAAATAAGCATTATAGAATTTCATGAACATCATAAAGTAAGTTCTTTTTTATTTAGTATATCAGAGATTGATTTTGTATAACTATGGGATCAAAAGTTTGGACCAGAAATAAGTCTTTGAAATAACTGTCAGTACTACAGAGGTTATCACACTTCAAGTCACACCTGTTTTACACAGGTGAGCAGGCATCAAAAGAAGAAGATTGCGAATTCTTCGGTGCACTGGTGAATTGTATCAGTTAAGTACAACTAATTGTACAATGACTATTAAATATAGACTCCCACTTTCAATGCTAAAAACTATAGCTGCAAAGAAATCTACCTCAACTCCTTCCTTTAAAATTTTAAGAAATGGAAGTTGGGAAAACCAAGGGACTTACTCTAGGTCACGCAACTAGTGAGATGTCAGAATATGAAACCATGGTTGTCCTGTGATGATGAGAAACTGGATGGAGCTGTAGAGATGAAGATGACATGAGAATAAAGATGATGCTGTGAATGAGATAATAATAATAATAGTAGCCATGCCTGGCACTCTTTCAATAGTTTCTCTTATTTAAGCCTTACAACCACCCTATAATGAGGCTATTATTCTAGTTTAGAAAGAGGAAGGTAAAGCTCAGAGAGAATAAATAACTCACCCTAGGACATTTAGCTGGTAAATGCTGGGGCTGAAAATCAAATTTGGGTCTGAATCCAAAGTCAATGCTGTTTTAGAATTTTTAGTGTTTTTGTAAACAACTATGTGACACATCCCTATCCTACCTGAGGATTCTGTCATAAAATAAGATTTGCTAATAAATTGAAATGGATTTCTGTCTTATAAGGAAATACTGACTTACAGAGGAGAACATGAAGAAGTATATTTAAGAGTCTTTCATACACTGCCCCCCCTGCCCCGCTCTGGGCAAATAGTGCAGAGTCAATTCTAAAACTTTCTTACCATATGTATTTTATTATTTGCATATTAATATAATTTCAGAGCATATGATGTACCTAATACCTCTCTCTGAGCATCTGACCTGCTCCCATATAATGAGTCAGGCCTTATGGCAAATATAATCTCTACTATAAAAACAGGCCACCTGCTCTTTCATATGAAGTTTTACCTTTCATGAGGTATGAGATTGAATCCTTTTTCTCAGTGAAGAAACCGTGATGGCACGGATTCATTTACTCTCCTGCAACAGGAGACCTGCATTTGAGAGAAGGTTGGTCAAGCTGAGAGTTTAAGTGTGTGCTTCTGAAACCAGAGCTCTGTAATCATGAAAGAAAGTCATGTGGCTCTGGGGTCCCTAAGTGTGCTATTTTTGTGGTAACTAGTACTTCCTTTTTAGATGGTTCCATTTTTCTTTTTGAAACTACAATGACTGGAAAATTAAGTTGTAGAGACATGCTTACCAATGTTGCAAATGAAGTGCTGTGAATATGAAATATGTTAGATGACAAATTTAAATCCAAAAATATCTTCACCAAAGGGAGTAATGGACTGAATCTAATAAGATGAAATGTAATAAGAATATACACTGGCAAATTTAATTGCAATTATATTTTTACTGCTTATTGCTGCCATAAGGGAAAGCTATTGACAATTTTATGATTTAATCTGAGCAACATACTAATATTTCTTTTAATTCTAAATTTTATAGTGAATTATTTGGTATTTTCTAAATATACAACTATATAACCTTCAAATCCTAATTTTTCATGCCTGCATTCATCTTTTGCACCTTCATTTATTTATAATTTTCATTTATTTTTCATATTTTATTTTGTATATTCTGGAACGAACTTCTAGGTCAGTGATGAAGTATAGCGATAATACAATGAGAATCTGGCTTGTTTTCTAATAAGTATATTTCTAAAATCAAGTGTTTGTCCTTTGTAAGTTCCCTGTCTTTGTAAGGGTCAGATATGGCATTAAAAACAACAACATATATTCAGAGAGATAGTCTAGAGTTGCATTAGCCAAAAAGTATAGACCACAGACCAGTGACAGTCTGTAAACTTAACATCAATCCCTAAAAGCATAAGTACAGAAATTGAGTGCAGATGTTTAGAATTTTACAGCAATTTGATAGAACAATTTTATGTCTTTTGAATCTAATAATAAAATATGTGGTCTTGCACTTTGTAAGTCTTGTTTTTTTGTCTTATTCTCTTAGTAATTCATTTTTATATTTCACAGAAGTGTCAGTCTGCAATAATGGAAAAAATTAATCGGTTGGTGGTTTGAGAAGTATTGTTGTAGAAGGAAAAGGAATATTGGGTTTGTGGTTGAGCTAGATGAATTCTATCTTTGTTTCCTTTAAGCTTCAATATTTTCTGTATATGAATATTCCTACTAGAAAACATGAGTTTGAGACACCCAGTGCTGCATTCCGATCAAATAATCAAAGTTTTGAAAATTGAGTTAGAAAGGAAGCCTATATATTCAAATTTCAGAATCTTAGGTTATGTTACTCAGCTTTTTTTTTTTCTATTGGAGTATAATTGCTTTACAATGTTATGTTAGTTTCTGCTGTAAAATGAAGTGAATCAGCTATGTGTATACATATATACCCTCCCTCTTGGACCTCCCTCCCCCCTACAGTCCCACTCATCTAGGTCATCAGAGAGCCCTGAGCTGAGCTCCCTGTGCTGTACAGCAGATTCCCACTAGCTAGCTATCTTACACATGGTAGTGTACTTATGTCAAACCTAATCTCCCAATTCATCCCACCCTCCCCTTCCCCTCACTGTGTCCACATGTCCGTTCTCTACATCTACAGCTTTATTCCTGCCCTGCAAATAGGTTCATCTGTACCATTTTTTAAGATTCCACAGGTATGCATTACTATACGATATTTGTTTTTCTCTTTCTGATTTACTTCACTCTGTATGACAGAGTCTAGGTCCATCCACATCTCTACAAATGACCCAATTTTGTTCCTTTTTATGGCTGAGTAATATTCCATGATATATATATAAATACCATATCTTCTTTATCCAGTCATCTGTCGATGGGCATTTAGGTTGTTCCATGTCCTGGCTATTGTAAATAGCGCTGCAAAGAACATTGGGATACATGTGACTTTTTGAATTACGGTTTTCTCAGGGTATATGCCCAGTAGTGGGTCATATGGTAGTTCTATTTTTACGTTTTTAAAGAACCTCCATACTCTTCTCCACAGTGGCTGTTGATATCAATATACATTCCCACAACAATGCAAGAGGGTTCCCTTTTCTCTACACCCTCTCCAACATTTATTGTTTGTAGATTTTTTGATGATGGCCATTCTGACTGGTGTGAAGTGGTACCTCATTGTAGTTTTGATTTGCATTTCTCTAATAATTGCTGATGTTGCAACTATATGCCAATAAAATGGACAAGCTGGAAGAAATGGACAAATTCTTGGAAAGGTACAACTTTCCAATACTGAACCGGGAAGAATTAGAAAATATAAACAGAGGAATCACAAGGAATGAAATTGAAACTGTGATTAAAAATCTTCTAACAAACAAAAGTCCAGGACCAGATGGCTTCACAGGTGAATTCTATCAAACATTTAGAGAAGAGCTAACACCCATCCTTCTCAAACTCTTCCCAAAACTTGCAGAGGGAGGAACACTCCCAAACTCATTCTATGAGGCCACCATCACCCTGATACAAAAACCAGACAAAGATGTCACACACAAAAAAAACTACAGACCACTGTCACTGATGAACATAGATGCAGAAATCCTCAACGAAATACTGGCAAACAGGATCCAACAACATTAAAAGGATCATACACCATGATCAAGTGGGATTTATCCCAGGGATGCAAGGATTCTTCAATATATGCAGATCAATGTGATACACCATATTAACAAATTGAAGAATAAAAACCATATGATCATTTCAATAGATGAAGAAAAATCTTTTGACAAAATTCAACACCCATTTATGATAAGAACTCTCCAGAAAGTGGGCATAGAGGGAACCTACCTCAACATAATAAAGGCCATATATGACAAACCCACAGCAAACATCCTTCTCAGTGGTGAAAAACTGAAAGCATTTCTTCTAAGATCAGGAATAATACAAGGGTGCCCACTCTTGCCCCTATTATTCAACAGTTTTGGAAGTCCTAGCCACAGCAATCAGATGAGAAAAAGAAATAAAAGGAATACAAATTGGAAAAGAAGAAGTGAAACTGTCACAGTTTGCAGATGACATGGTACTATACATAGAAAATCCTGAAGATGCCACCAGAAAACTACTAGAACTAATCGATGAATTTGGTAAAGTTGCAGGATACAAAATTAATGCAAAGAAATCTCTTGCATTCCTATACACTAACAATGAAAGATCAGAAAGAGAAGTTAAGGAAACAGTCCCATTTACAATTGCAACAAAAAGAATAAAATACCTAGTTATAAACTACCGAGGGAGGCAAAAGACCTGTACTCAGAAAACTATAAAACACTGAGGAAAGAAATCAAAGATGACACAAACAGATGGAGAGATATACCATGCTCAGCATTTTTTTAAACTTTCTTTGCAAGCCTTTTGTTGAGCTATTTTGCCAGTCCATCTTCCAAATCCACAACACACAGATGGAGTATAAATATTAAGATAGACTTATTGAAGGCTGTATTTATGGAATTGTGGTTTACTAAATGTATACATTCAGTTGATTCTTATTTCCAGGAATCTTGTTTATTTGAACGCTCTTCGGGAGGTATGACGGACAGGAGAGAAGTGACAGTTTCATTTAGTTTTTAGCCTGCATCCATAATTGTCAAATAGGTAACAAAAAAGTATATATATTTTTTATTTTATATATATATATATATACATATATATATATAAAACCACTTATTTCTATCCTTTGAATGCATGGTGTATGTAATGAATGACATTTACACATGAGACATTTGATGATGGATATCTATGGGCAGAGCCCACAATGTACCTAATTTCTCGTGTGCCATTTACAACTTCCCTTCCTGCTCTTTCACTCCAAGAAGTACATTGGATTTCAAGAGGATATGAAATATATTCCTTTTTAGATTAGCTTTAAGTACATCATCTTTCTAGCTTTAAATCTTTGTAATTTTGTCATTGATTATTTTAAAATGCATTATTTCATAATTTTGTCATAGACTATTTTTCATCTCACAAATTACTCTGATGGACCAGTGTATCACAATCCTACAGTTGTGACCTGCTTATTAAATAAAAGAGCACATACACAGATACACAAGTTTGGTGTACACATATATAACAAACAGATTTTTTAATGAAAGATTATAGGATAGATAATGATCTTAGAGTTTACCTAGATCAACTCCCTTATGTGACAAATGAAAAAAATCAAGTACCTATCAACAGAGATGAAATTATTTACCTGAAATCATTCATTCTGTAGCCTATGTAAAATAGCCTACGTCAGTTCTCAACTTCCTAATTTCCAGCAGTCACACACACACATTCACACACATTTCATTAATTGTTTCTAGAAATTCAATATATACACATTGGTTTTTCAAGTCAAGTTTTAAAGTGCAGGATTAGAAATCTTGTGGTTTATAATTTTTAAACATAATTATTTGGAAGAAACATAATAATTTAAAATTGTTATATTGATACTTTCAGGAAGTATAAAGGATATTTATAGTATATAACTTTGCTAATCAGTATGGAAGCTAATACGTATATGTGGCTATTGGGTTCTTGACCCAAGGCTGTGCAATTTGGGATGTGTTTTAAAGATGAAATATATTCCAGAGATGAAAGTTCTAATATGAAAAAATAATTTATAATATCTCATTGATACTTTTTATATTGGGTTGTGGTGATAGCATTTTGGATATATTTGTCTAAATAATACATATTATTAGAATTAGTTGTGCCTGTTCCTTTTTATCTTATTAAATGTTGCTGCTAAACAACTTAAAATTGCATACGTGTCTCCCATATTTCCATCAAAGAACACTGGTTTAAAACCTATTCTTCTCTGTGTCTGTAAATCATGCCCATTCTACTAATAATGCCCAGCAGAGACTTTATCTAAGAAGATGAAAATAAGTCACAGAAAAAAATTTTAAGTCTGAGATTGGGAAATTTCCTTCACAGTGAATTTTAGATGAATATCAAACCCTGATCCACTATGGCTTTCTAAATACCCACATCCATGAAGTGAGTTTTAAACAGCTTTAATGGAAGTAAAAATGTCAAAAGAATGTTAATGATTGGTGCTATATGTTAACATTTTGCAAGGGTAATAAATATGTCAAGCTCTTGTGAATCCTTCACATGCTCATGTTGAATTCCCTGTGCTCACAATTTTAACCATCACAGACTTCCTTGAAAAATGCTCAAAATACTGGTGTGTCAGTTTCTGCTTTATAACAAAGTGAATCAGCTATACATATACATATATCCCCATATCTCCTCCCTCTTGCGTCTCCCTCCCACCCTACCTATCCCATCCCTCTAGGTGGACACAAAGCACATAGCTGATCTCCCTGTTTTATGCGGCTGCTTCCCACTAGCTATCTGTTTTACATTTGGTAGTGTATATATGTCCATGCCACTCTCTCACTTCGTTCCCACTTACCCTTCCCCCTCCCTGTGTCCTCAAGTCCATTCTCTATGTCTGCATCTTTATTCCTGTTGTAAAGCAATTGTACTCCAAAAAAGATGTTTAAAAAATGCTCAAAATTTGTATGATCTTAATGTTTATAATTGTAGATATTATTACCTTTTTTTCCATGTGATAAGTCATTCTCCTTCCAAATGTTCTGCCTCATCCTAGTTCATTTGGTAGTTGTATTTAAATCCAATCTAAGTTTCTGTTTTGATACTTTTAATGATTGGGGTAAAGTTTTATGTAAGTAATAAGTGTACCAAATCAAGAAATCTTTTTCTTTCAATATGTTGTGCAATAAGTGAAAATAAGCAGTAGGGAAAGAGAAGGACAAGATTCCAACCTTCATTTTTACAACCTTGTCTTTTGATTTATGAGTGGCCTTCATAGATAACCTGAAATGGTAGTAGGTGTCCTCAAGGCCCTTCCAATTCCATCCATTATTCTGAGATCCCACTTGTGAGATTTCTTAATGGAACATAACGGTTCTATGTTCTTTTGATTTGTGGTAGTAACAGTTATATCTCCAGTGCCTAGAACAGAGTCTGACATACCACAAAGTGTTTGTAAATGTCAAAAAGCAAGTATACTATATCAGTTCTAGATGATTAACCTGTTATTTTTGATATTTTAAATTTATATTTTAATAATTTAAAATCTATACTTACATATTTTATGACTATATATTTTTGTTTTAATTATATACATTTGATTATAATATTAATATTTATTTTAAAATTTGAATTTAAAATTTTATAACTTTATTTTATTTTAGTGACAAAGAACTGCTTCAGTCTGTGTAACCTGTAGATGAAGGGCAGGAAGCTGCACCAGATATGCATGCTTGGGGACGTCTGACTGGGTCTGTTTCAAAACCTTATCTAATTCTTACCTGGTAATTAAGAGAATGGATCATATCCCAAATATCTGAATCTTTTTTCTCTCCTAACAGAGAATTATGAGATTCAGTTTTTTCCTTTTATGCATTTACCAGAAAGCAAAAGTAACATTATAAATATTCATCTTATGCTTAGAAATTATTACTTAGAATCCAACAAAAAGTCTCTGTGAATGAGATATAACGTTTCAGACGCAAGCTTGCTGAGTCATGCCCTTCTCCTGCCTTTCTGTCACTGCTGCCCATTGCCGAGAATGTGATATCTGCCCTCTGGAGAACTGCCAGGAAACAGAATCAGTGTTTGCGGCTCTGCTGATAGAGTGACATGAAGATGCTGTTTGTGGTAGTATTGGTGATTCCAGCCTGTTTCTTTTGGTGGTTCACACAGGACATTGTAATTCATGTCTCAACAACCATTTCATTGCAGCAGAGAAATTGACATCTACCATGATAATTTCATCTTTCATCTTTTTTTTTTCAACCATCTTTTGTAGATTGAGTCAAGGGTTGGGAATATTAGCAAAAGAAATGTTTTGTTCTTGGGAGCCATGGGGAATTAGTCATGTAACTAAGGAAAAAAATGTAAATCAAATTGTTATTGGTGACCAGCCTACAAACCAAGGCAGCCTTGTCTCAGCTTGAGCTGCCATAACAAAATGCTATACAGCAGGTGACTTCAACAACAGAAATTGATGGTCTCACAGTCCTGGAGGCTAGAAGTCCAAAATCAAGGTGCCATATGGTTGATTTCTAGTGAGAGCCCTCTTCCTGGCTTGCAGAGCACCGCAATCTATTTGTGCCCTTACATGGCTAGAGAGAGCGAGCTCTGGTGTCTCTTTTTTATTTTTCCACATGAGATACTTTTTTTATTAATTAAAAAAAATTTTTTTTTTTATAGCAGGTCCTTGTTGGTTATCTATTTTAAATATAGCAGTGTGTATGTATCAATTCCAAACTCCCAATCTATTCCTCCCCTCCACCCTTCCCCACTGGTAGCCACAAGTTCATTCTCTAAGTCTCTGAGTCTGTTTCTGTTTAGTAAATAAGTTCATTTGTATCATTTTTTTTTAGATTCCTCATATAAGCTATATCATATGATATTTGTCTTTGTCTGACTTACTTCACTTAGTATGATAATCTCTGGGTCCATCCATGTTTCTGCAAATGGCATTATTTCATTCTTTTTAATGGCTGGGTAATATTCCATTATATATATGTATTCTTATAAGGGCACTAATCTCACCATGAGGTACTGGCCCTCATAACCTTATCTGAACATAAGTACCTCCGAAAGCCCTGATTTCCAAAAACTATCACATTGGGGGGTTAGGGCTTCATTATATGAATTTCAAGGTAACATAATTCAGTGCAGTGCAGGACTCATATTGTGGATGTAAACATGAAGAGTGAAGGGAGACTTCTATATCAGTCAGCTCTGAACCCTGCCAAGGTATGAGCTTCATGTGTGAGCTATTATATCTCCCTTTTATTTTATACCAATTTAATTTGGGTTTTCTTTGATGTTTGGTAAAGTGCTTGCTAACTGATGAACTCAGTGTGTAATCTCTGCAGCAGTAGAGGGCTATCATTCAGCGTTGGTCCTGGCCACTTAATCTTTGTTCAGTGTTCGCAATTTCTCTTCCAAGAAAACTTGGAACAGTATTAGGAGTGGGGGAGTCCACCATTGGCTGGATTTTGGACGTCAGAGGCAGTCAGGAGTTGAATGTTTGCACTGTAACTTTTTCAGCGTCTAAAGCAGGTACAGGGACACAATGAGATACAGTCGGGATTATATAGATCAACAAAGCATTGCAGAGGTGGGGAAAACTTTACATAACTGCCCTTATTAACATTTTTGACACTCTATCTCAAATTTTATGAGGGAGTATTGATTCACAGTCAACTCCATATTGAATGCATTTTTATACTTAATTTTCCATGACAAGCCACTTTCAGTCTTAGCTGAAGCATCCCTGCCATTTCCCTCTTAATGTTTCAGTCACACTGTAGTTCTGAACAGCCCATGCTTGTTTCTATACCTTAAGGCCCCTAAATATGCAATTTATTCTGCTACTTGTCTTGCTGTCAAACACCTACTCATCCCTCAAGACCCTGCTCCACTGTTACCTCTTCTGTTGAGTCTTCTATGAATTGGTCTTGACGCCACACATTTCCAGAGGCAATACTACTTGATTTTCAGTGTTTTTGAAGGTATTTGTGGGTACCTCTAAAAGCATCTTTCTGTGTCCGTATTATTAATCTGTATGTCTCTTGTAATATAGAGTGATATTCTGAGCAGAGAGATTACACCATCTTTATTTCTATAGCCCAGCACCCAGCACAGTGGTTGATAAATCTTGGGCTTAGCATTAATATATGCTTTTTGATTATGTGGAGAACGATGAATGATTTGATGAATGAATAACAGTGGTAACCAGAATAGAGTCTTTTATTTTCCTCATTCTATAGTTACAGATCTTAATGTGGACAAGATTGATCAAATGGCCTTAGTGTTAGCAAAATGAATATTCTTTGAATTTTTTACTTAATTTTCCAAATATTCCAAAATGCTCGGTGTTAAATATCATTCAATCAAATAATTTAAGCAGCTTTTAGCTATATTCAGGGATGAACCTGTAGCAAGAGTTTTTGAGTTACTACATTGCTAAAGAAACTGCTAGTATTCCTGAGCAGTTCTGTGACCATATGTTGCTCTGCAAAAACATTCCAGATTGTTTCTGCTTTCCGTTTCCAGAGGCTAAAAACCTTTCCATCTCTGAGGCAAGAATAAGACTTCATCCAACATTTCAGCTTGTTTTATGGTTGTCTGTCCATACTCCTTAAGGATATGACTTAATGATCTGGAGGAGTTTTCAAAACTATCTTTTTTTTTTGCGGTACGCGGGCCTCTCACTGTTGTGGCCTCTCCCGTTGCGGAGCACAGGCTCCGGACGCGCAGGCTCAGTGGCCATGGCTCATGGGGCCAGCCGCTCCGCGGCATGTGGGATCTTCCCGGACCGGGGCAAGAACACATGTCCCCTGCATCAGCAGGCGGACTCTCAACCACTGAGCCACCAGGGAAGCCCCAAAACTATCTTTTTATTTTCCCACTCCCAATATCACAAACAGTAATGCCTAAATATGTTCTGTTTATTATACTGCTTTTTATTTCATTTCCCATTAAAACAATATTTGCATCAAAGCAGAATTCAGGTATCTTGTTTATGATGACATAATCATTTCCATAGAAACCAATTATGATGTAAATAGGACTGAGACTTCAGTAGCAGAATGAACAGCAGGAAGTGTTGAATTCCAACCAAGATTTTTATTTGTGCATTATTAAATTTAGAAACCAGGATACAATTAGAAGAAATCAGCAAATGTGTTGAGTAAAAAATGACTTACATGCTAGGAAATAAATAGTTTTAATAATTGCTCTAGTATAGTTTTGTAAGTATTTAGATTTATGATTTAGGTAGTTTTGATGGCAGACAGTATTGGAAATTAGAATGAGGGCTTTGTCACCCTAAGACCTTTAGTAGTATTTCAGAAGCACAGTCTGAAGACCAGTTGTCTAGTCCAAACCATTCATTTTACAAATGAAGAAATGAAACTCTGTAGGGTATAGTTAACTTGCTGTAGGCTAGACAAGTAGGCAGTGGCAGACCCATAACAAGAACTAAGCTTTTTAGGGTGTTTTTTTTTTTTTTTTTCCTATTAGTTTTCAGAGTTTAAAATTTGGCAATATGTATTTGCATAAAGGTTTTCCATATCCAAACCACTAATGCTAAAAACCTGAATGTTTCCATTATTATAAAGGTAGAAAATGTAAATTTGAGATTAAAGCACAGTTCAAAACTTTATATTGTTTAAATCTCTATAAAGTATTTGTTCCTATAACATGTTGATGCATGTTTCCATTAGTCCAAAGCTTTTCAATATTTTTGACAATAGCAAATTAAAACATACCCTTTATAGAAATCAGGAAAATATTTAAGATAGTCTTTTGTATTATAGTTACATAATCTTAAAGTAAATTCACTTTTCTTTTCACTATACTGCTAAAAATAGAATTTAAAAGGTATACTTCAGGGGCTTCCCTGGTGGCGCAGTGGTTGAGAGTCCACCTGCTGATGCAGGGGACGCGGGTTCGTGCCCCGGTCCAGGAAGATCCCACATGCCGCACAGCGGCTAGGCCCGTGAGCCATGGCCGCTGAACCTGTGCTTCCGGAGCCTGTGCTCCGCAGCGGGAGAGGTCACAACAGTGAGAGGCCCATGTACAGAAAAAAAAAAAAAAAAAAAAAAAAAGGTATACTTCAAATAGTCAAATCAAGAAAATTACGCAAAATATATATATGGTTGGGCTGTGTGTGTGTATAATACATACCTTTATATACCATATATTTTGTATGTTTTTTAGAATATGTGTGTGCGTGTATGTGTATACAGACAAAATAAAAATCAGTACATCTCAAAACTTGTTCAAGCATAATTTTGGCTATATGCAATTTTTGTCTTAGGCACTGCTTTTAGAAACATCAATTAATAAGATTATGTGAATCTGCTTTATTGATGGACTGCTAAATTTTTCGGGATCTAACAAGGGACGGTAATATTTTTTTATCTTTGAGGAGCACCAGTACCGCTTGCCTGTAAAAGGTCATGCCTCTTCATCAGCAAAATGATATATTTTACCTTACTTAATCCTTCACGTATAGTACTTACTTTATTCACTTGATAAATGAAATATACGAAAACCTATACAGTATGCCCTCTGGAACTGGGACAATTAATAATTTGATATTTAACTGCATGTACACACACACGTTTCATTGTACCAAAAAAAAGAAAAAGAAAAAAAATTAAGTAGTTAATTTTTCTAGTTTAAAACATCCTCAGATTACTTGTCAGCCTTCTTTACTGTGGGAATTATCTATTACTCCTCCCTAGGGAACTCTAAAGCGGAATTTACATGTTTCTTCATATTTATAACTGTATTATGCAGATTTTAGTATTATTAGGCTTTAGTTAATCTTAAAGAGTCAGTACATGTCTGCCTAGAAGATGATTATAAAGATTTTTGTCTTCACTTCTAGCTTTGGGTTCAAGAATAACTTTCCTTTTCATCTTTCCCTTCTAGTTTTCTGACTATTTAACAGATATACCTTGTCTGATTTTCACAGATGTGTGTAATAATGGACTACAGTACCCGTCTGGGAACTCTGCACTTGATTTTCTCTTGGCGGCCAAGGCCTTTGGCTTCCTTAGGGAATATGAATCAGTACAGCCCACTGTTTTGCAATCCAGGATGAAAAAAAAAAATGCATTCATTAGCCTAGAATGGATTTAAGCAAATAGGTTCAGCCACCAGTCTCCTAGACATGCTCAACTGAATATTCAAATTGCAGCAGCCACTAAAAACTTGACTAAATACTTGTATCACAGTAGAACTGAGTTTTTGTGGGGTTTGGGTAAGTCCAAGCTTTTGACATTTTGCTTTTAAATTAATCAAGAGATACTACCTTTATTGCATATTGTGTTATTCATTAATTATTTCTGAATGATCAAGTTATCTGAAGATGCTACATACATTTTTAGTAAAATACAGTTTTTAGGGTCTTCTAAAGAGAGTATCATCTCACAAATCTCATAAAAGTTTTTGTTTCTGTTGTTAGTATTGTTGTTTTGTTTTTAATAAGGATTAAAAATTAGGTATTTAAATCTTCTGGAAACTCTCATTCTTTGCTCATATGGGAATATTTTGCTTATTGAATTGAAATCCCCCAAGTTCAAATGTTTTCCTGAACCCTAGCCAGCCCCTTCCACTATATGAGAATATATGGGAATATTTAAAATATCAGGACAACTGGAATGTCCTGTTTTGTCTCCATGCTTCCAATTGATATGAAAGCCAGTCAAATGGTTAATAATCATCTCAAAAATAGAATTCACTGGAAATAAGCTTGCTGTGGAGAGTTCTAGCCTTCCTAATGTCTCATTTCCGTTGGCTAGCTCAATGTCATTTGACTTCCAATGATATATTTTCAGTATATTAAGATTAAAAGACCTGATGTTTCTGTGTGGATGTGAGTAATATTTTGCAGTTTTTAAAGAGGAGGTGTCTGGCACATACCCTTGGGCAGAATCTCCCTTACTGGGGCTTTGTGTTTCTGTTTATTCTCCTCCTGCCTCCAAAGTAGCTGCAGCTTATCAGAAGCTGATAAGCTTCTGAACAGCCCATGCTTGTTTCTATACCTTAAGGCCAGTTGGTGAAATCTTTTTGGAATCCTTCAGGC
Source organism: Grampus griseus (assembly GCF_964374135.1). Lineage (NCBI taxonomy): Eukaryota > Metazoa > Chordata > Mammalia > Artiodactyla > Delphinidae > Grampus > Grampus griseus. Next base: position 92,001,765 of record NC_139002.1, on the reverse strand, counting down.
TGTATAAATGTCAAATGTTGCGTTATTGCCCTTATTAATGGGACTTTGGGTAGAGAGGGAGGAGGAAGGAAGAGCTTGACTGTATTAACATGCATTGACTGCGTACTGACTGCAAAGAAGAATTGTATCTGCAGGAAGAAAGTGCCATTTCCATGATTTACTAGGCAATTGAGAGACAGCAATCTGGCTAAATAGAAAGGAATGATTTGCTCTTTAACAAGCAGTTAGTTCTACCTGGGAGGGAAAATAACTGTCTCTCTCCCCTGTATAAATCTCCTTCTGGTTTTGTGCCTTGTGAACTGTGTAAGAATGTGCCACACAGAAAGAAATCTTCATAAGCCCAGCAGTTTTCTGATTTAATCATCCTGTACCCATTGAATATATGTGAGGCCCAAAGAATAAAAGGTAATATGAAAGAGATACATGAAGTGAAAGAAAAAACGTGCAGTTTCAAAATTTTTCTTTTTTCTTGAAAAAAAATTTATATATTTTTATGTGCATATATATGTACACACACACACACACACACACACACACACACACACACACACACACACACACACACAGTGCCTTCTTATATTCCAGGAATCTTTAACCATTCCTGGCTCCCTGGCATCCATCCAACATGTGTCAACACTAAGTGGACTCTAGCAGACTCCTTAATGGGGACACAACATGTCTTTTGTCAGGAGAGGAAAGGAAACACTCCCCTGTATTAGTCTACTATTCTTTAAAGGAAATGGAAGTGGGAAAAATGAAAGCCAGGTCTGAGCCATCTATGTGTTGTAACATACGCTTAAGCTTTTGTGCAGTTCCAGATGATTATACATTATACTGTATAGCTCTTAATTATTTAAGTCATTTAAAGTGACTTTTTCCCTTTTTGTTACAGCTAATACATGATTGAGTCCTTGCCCTGAATGCCAAGTTCTTTTGTTTCCAAGAGAGTGGGGTGAGTTTAGATGTCAGCTTGAGATGGCAGAGTGTAATTTGACGGGGAGAAGGGAGCGAGGCATACAGTAATCATCCGTATCTTGGTGGCTTGGTATAGTGACAGATATTCCTTTTTTTTTCTGAATGGTATTTGATTTTATTTAATTGCCAGTTTGGCCAACCACAGACTCAGTAATTCTAAAGAAATTCTAAAGAAACTGACTTTGAGAAGTCGTCTTTAAGAGGTGAGATGATGGAGTATTCTTTTGTGATCATATAATATTTACCATCCATATCTCAGTGTCTTTAGCCTAAGAAGAACCATCCTTTTTATAAACTGAGGTTCCAATCTGAGCATTTCAGGAAACTACTGGGCAGACTGGAGTAATTTATTTAACTTCTCTAAGTCTCATTTTCTCTCTATGTAAAGAGGAAGTTTTAACATGTAGCTTAGCCTTGTTGTTAAGTCAACTAAGGTATGTGGAAGCATCTACATAATGTCTAGTCTTTAGCAGGTACCCAATAAATTTCAGTTCTCCTTTCTTTCAGCCTGAAATGCCATTATGGGCTCTGTAACACCCACTTAAAAACAAGGACCCATTAGCTGTTATAGAGCAGTGATCTGACAAAGCAGTGTGGCAGAAGTAATGGCAGCATTTTATATCAGTCATGTGTTGTGAAAGTGCAGACTTACCTTTACCAGTTCCCCCTGTGGCCTAGAGTATGATACTAGTGACAACTGAGTACATAGACACCATTAACAAGAAATAGTGACTACAATTCATGTTCTGACTGGTGGCAGTTTTCTCTGGGTCTCCACCCATGGCAACATGTTGACATTTCTAATAATGTAACACTTAGACTTGCAGGTCTGCTTAGAAAAATGTATTGGATACTTTGATTAAGAAGACTATTAACATCATGAATAACATCTCTAACGTTCATGAATTTAGACGAGTACTAATAGAATGGTTAGAAAAACAAAACCTAGTTGGAGTGAATATTTCAACTTGGAGATTTTTAGTAGTAAAAAGATAAATTTAGAGATTTAGAATGATGGATTTTTGTAAGCTGCCTTCTCTTGCTACCTAGTTTATATATGAAGCAAACTCTATTAGGAACTAATCAAGGGGTGTTTCTACTTTATATTTAATTTTTAATTTTTTAACTTTTCCTGTCTTTTTTTTTTTTTTTTTTGCGGTACGCGAGCCTCTCACTGTCGTGACCTCTCCCGTTGCGGAGCACAGGCTCCGGACGCACAGGCCCAGCGGCCATGGCTCACGGGCCCAGCCGCTCCGCGGCATGTGGGATCCTCTCGGACCAGGGCCCGAACTCGTGTCCCCTGCATCGGCAGGCGGACGCTCAACCTCTGCGCCACCAGGGAAGCCCTAACTTTTCATTTTAATCTACTTTATTTTTAATTTTTACTTTGATATAAAAACTCTACACATTTTTAAGAGCTTCAGGGCGATATAATGCCATAAAATTCACAAATTGGAAATATACAATTCTGTAATTTTAAATAAATTTATAGAGTTGTACCACCGTTGCTACAATCCAGGTTTTTTAAATTTCGATCAGTCCAAAATTTCCCTCATGGCTTTTTCAGTTATTTCCCACTCCCACCCTCAGCCCTGGACAAACACTGATCTGTTTTGTTTCTGTAAATTTGCCTTTTTTGTGTACTTCATGTAAGTGGAATCATACAGTGTGTAGTCTTTTGCATCAGGCTTCTTTCACTTAGTAGAATATTTCTGAAAGTCATCCCTGTTGTAGCATCCATCAGTAGCCCATTCTTTTACTGATGAAGAGTATTTTATTTTGTGGTTATGCCACATTTTGTTTATCAGTTTTTCAAGTGATGGGCTTCAGACTGTTTCTAGTTTGGGCTATTTTGAATGTTGTTGCAATGAATATTGGGTACATGTCGTGTATGAACACATTGTTTTCATTTGGGGGATTTTTAAGAGTGGAGCTGCTAGATCATATACTAAGTTTATATTAAACATTACAACTGCCAAACGCTTCTCTAAAGTAGCTGTACCATTTTACATTCCTTCCAGCAATGTATGAGCATTTCGATTTCTCCATATCATTCTCAACACGATATTATCTGCCTTTTTTTAGAAGCTGTGCTGTGGTACCTTCTTGTGGTTTTAACTCATATCTCCCTCATGACTAAAGATGTTGAGTGTCTTCTTTAATGTGTCAATTAGCTATTTATATATCTTCTTTAGTAAAAGATCTATTCAAATCCTTTGTTACTTTTTAAATTGCTTGTTCATTTTCTTATTTTTGAGTTATAACTATTCTTTGTTCAAATTCTTTATCAGTTACATGATTATAAAGCTGTATTTCCCTACTATGTTGCTTACCTTTTCATTTTCTGATTGGTGCCTTTTGAAGTGCAAACATTTTAAATTTTGATGAAATCCATTTATCATGTTCTTTTCTCTTATTGATTGGGCTTTTGGTGTTGTATGAAGAAACACTTGCCAAACCCAAGGTAATGAAGAATTTCTCTTAAGTTTTATTCTAGTACTTTTAATAGTTTTAGTTCTTATATTTAGGTTTATGATTGATTTTGTGTTAATTTCCATATATAGTGAGGTAAAGGTCTAAGTCTGTCATGTGGACATACAATTATCCCAAAACTATCTGCTAAAAAGACTAAGATTTCCCCATTCAATGGTCTTGGCACATTTGTCAAAAATTAATTGACTGTAAATATTAAGGTTTTCTTTTGAACTCTCAATTCTGTAATAATTGATTTTTATGCCTATCCTAGCAACGCACTACCTTATTGTGGCTTTGTATTAAGTATTGAAATCTGATAGTATAAGCCCTCCAACTTTGTTCTTTTTCAAAATTGTTTAGCTAGTCTAGGTCTTTTACATTTTTGCATAACTTGTGGAAGCAGTTTGTCAGTTCCTTAAAAAAAAACTTATTAGGATTTTGATAGGGATTGCACTGAATGTGCAGGTCAGTTTTGGGAGAATTGTCATTTTAAAATTATTGAGTATTTCAATTCATGAACATGGAATATTTCTTCGTTTATTTAGGATCTTGTCTAATTTATCTCAGCAACGTTTTATAGTTTTCGTTGTACAAGTCTTGCACCTCTTTTGTTAGATTTCTTCCCAAGTAGTTTGTTCTTTTAAATATATTGTGAGTGTTATAATTGTCTTAATTTCATTTTACAGTTTTTTTGTTGTGAGTGTGTAGAAGTACAGTTGATCTTGTATTTTGATCTTTGTTTTTGTATATTGATCTTGTATTTTGCAAAGTTGCTTTACTTGTTTGTTAGTTCTAATGGATTTGTGTGTGTGTGTGCGCGTGTGTGTGTGGATTCCTTGGGATTTCCTAGTACAGGATCATTTTGTCTGTCTTTACTTCTTTTTCTATCAGGATGTCTTTTATGTACTTTCTCTGATTGTGTTAGAGCATTGGGCATCTCCTTCATTTTACAACCTCTTTGTAAGTTTTATACAAAGTGAATCATCAGTCTTTCCTAAAACTGAATATTTCCATGTATTGGTTTAGGAATATTTCCTGTTCCACTTTGTATTCTTTTGCAGTAATTAAAGTAAGATGGTTATCCCTGTTGAATAACTCTTCAATGACTTGACATGCTATGAAAATGATTGAAGTTGAATTTTTTATTTAACCAGGGATTGATCAAAGAATGATAAATTCAACTCTTTTAGAAATTATGAATCTACTTTCCTAATCTAGTTTGTAACCTGTTGATTCAGATCTGTCTTTGGCAACTGATAATTGCTATACATTTTAAAGTCATCATTCCAAACATGTAATCTCAATAGAAAATATAGACTCAAAAGGCAGAGGGTATAGAATATTGGTGTTAAAAATGTTAATTAAAAACATGTTCTTGAATTAGTTTTTAGAAGTAAATCACTTCTGGATTTTCCCTCCTTCTCATAGAACTTGACTGAGAATAGGAAAAAGAACTTAAGCTACTTCTTCTTAGTAATAGTGGTAGTAATAATGATAATGCTTTATGCTATTAAGCATCTGACAGCTATAAAAAAATAAAACTAATCTGTTGTATACCTGAGCTTATTTGAATAATCAGTAATTTGTTGTAGCAAGATATAATATACCAAGTAAAATTTATTGAGCACCTACTCACACATTGAGTCAGGCAGTGTGTATATAAAGGTGGAAAGAAAGGCCCTTTACATCCAGGAACCTGTCATCCTTTGGGAGAGCGGAACACTAAATTATACCTCAGTGAGTTGAATGCCATGAGAGAAGTTTTCAGAGATGTTATAGTTATAGCAGAGGGAGATCATCTTAATTTTGGCTTCTTAAGCAAGATGGTGCCTGGATATAACCCTCACATGTAAGATGGGTTAAAAAAGTGAAATAATGAGAGAAGTAACATCTATTTTGTACCTCCTGTAAGTTAGGCATTGATTAAGTCACTTTATGTAGATATTCTCATAGCTTTAACAGAAAACAAATAAATAAAACCAAATTCTGAGGCCCGTGTGGCATAATTAGCTTGGCTGAGTTCCTGACATGATCACATGTACAAAGATGTGCAGTGTGCTGTCAGAGGGGCATAGAAGAAAAGACTGGTGCTAATTACAAGGACATTATATAGGATATTTACTGTGTTATAATGACGGGAAGGAAAGTTGAAGGCCAGACCTGAGACATTGGCAGTGGGAATAGAGAGGATACAGTTCCAAGCATATTAGAGTTAGCATTGATAAAAGCTAGAAAGTTAAACTGAATTTGCAATATAAAATAAAGGTAAGGGTTAACAAGGATTCCCAGGTTTCTGACTTGGACAAATGAGTGGATGATGCTTGTCATTCACTAAGTAAAAGACTTCAAGAGAAGGAGCAGAATTTGGGTGGGGGTCGGGTGATATCAGAGACCAGAAAGCAGGTTTCCTCAGTAAAATGCTTAAGGTCTTATTAATCATGCAATTCTTGCGTCAAAATGTAGTTCAACTAAGACAAGTAGATTGAGTCCTGCCAAAATAACCCTAAAGCAATACCTCATATCTATTAGGGTCATTGAGATCCAGGTATCCTTACGTGTTAGAAGGATCTGAAAAATTACTCACAGCTTTCCTTTTATAAAGAACCAGTCCTCGGAGAATCATAGTCTCAAAAACTTTTTTTTTTCTTTTTTCATTACTGTGAAAAAGAGGCATCGAGGAGAGGGATATTTCAGATAGATGTCACCTGGATTTCCCGTCAGTTAGATAAATATTGTGTCAGTGTTCTGCCTAGTACAGACACTCTGGCAGGCAAGTGTTCTGAATGAGGCAAAGACTTGATCAGGTTGGCTATTCTAGCTCTCGGTCTTCATTTATTATACTGCTACAATTTATCTTAGAACAGAGACAGCTGTCATTATACTAGTCGTGGATCAAACTAACTGTTGTAGACAAGGTTCAGAGGAAAAAAGAAACAGCAGTCTCTCAGCTTCCGCATTGTGGTTCATCCAGCACTACCAGCCTTTTCTTACAGATGTTACCATGAAGGAACCATGGATATTCCACCTATACGTGGAGAGTCGTTTAAAGACCTTCACAATCAAATCTGGATATAAAATATTTTGCAAGTGTGATGATGAAAAAATATCAGACTGCCCTATGGAAACTAGTTCTGTTGGATTTCTCAACTTTAAAGTCATTTCAAGGCTGCTTTCTAAGCCTAGAAATCCCCCAAGTATTTGCACCTCAGTGGTCCCCTAGAACTTACCTTAACAATGGAAATTTTCCATCAATCAGTATTGTCCATATAGTGCTATCCTATCCATGAGTATGATGCTAACAGTGGTGACTCTTCATGAATGTGGCTGAAAAACATAGTAATTGTATTAACATAGGCATTAGAGGTGATTCAGAATATGGAGCCGTCGGCTGCCCTTCTGAACTCTTGCCTTGCGTGCAGCATAACACCCACCCCTCACATGAAATAAAAAAGGCAAGCAAACTTCAGACAGAGTAGTTTGTAAAGAGCCTCCTAATATCTGCTGTCAATCTGTGATAGTATAGGACATCTGGCTTAGGTTTCTGCATTTGCCCTTGGGTAACTTCTACTGTGTTTGCTGCTCTCAGCTCTCAATGGAAAGCTGAGAGTGAAATCCAGGAAACCTGTCCACACACAGACACAGAGTCATTGTAATATTCTCACTTTCACATTCCAGTTTATCCTAGTTGTCTAAAGATAAGGACCTGCCATTTGCATCCCCAAAAGGAGCAGATGATAGTCAATATGTGGAAAACTTTTAAAGTCACAGCAAGCCTCAACGTTTATCTCTTTGAGCTTTACTTACTGCTTCACCAGATGGACCCAAGTCTCTCATCTTGTCCAAGTGGATGGTGACTCCTTTCTCTTTGTGTTGGGAGGTCAAAAAGGGGTCCTCTTAGGTTTTTACTTTCACTTTTATTCATTTTGCATTAAACCATTTTGATTACTTGTGTGGAAAGCAGCCTATATTCTAACAAGCAAGATATTTAATTATTAGTTTCTCTGCTGGGAAGTAAAAAATGTAGGTCATTTCTCTATTGAACACACATAATCAAATAGTGCTGATAAAAGTCTTGCTTTTATAACATGCTCCTTTTCTTGATGTTTATCTGACAACCGTTTGGACTAGAGTTAAAGAGGATGGTACAGGTCAACCAGTGCACTTAGCTAATGGCATTCCCACTGAAGTTGACAGAATGGTAGCAACAGGAGTCAATTTTAATGAGACTGGCACTCCTTGGGAAGGACATGGGCCATAAATTATCAGCTCTGGGAAGAAGAGGCAAAAAGGAAGCCAGAAAGGAAATAAAAGAATTATGGGTGACATAAGAAGATAGCCTCCAATGAAGAGCAATCAGGGCTCTTCTGGAAAAACATTTAAGAACTATAAAGACAAGAATTACTGACACTCAAAGACAATCAGAACTGAGTATATATCAGGTCTGATTAGGAAATTAGGATCCGAGGGAAGACTATATAGTGTAACAGAAGAAAGAAGGAGTTGAGCTATGGATTCCAACATTCACTAGGGTGACCTGACCAGTTAGATCATATCCTGACATGCGGCTAACCATCCAAGGTGACCAAACTTTACCCTGCATGAAATGATGAAGTCTCAGATCTTGAGGAAACACTTTGGGAAATTTTATGGAATTTTAAAATTCAAATAATGTATTTTAAGAAGTTTGCATGAAAAAAATGAAGAAATGCTCTCTCTCTCTCTCTCTCTCTCTCTCTCTATATATATATATATATATGTATGTTATATTAAATATATGTTATATATATAATGTACTATATATATATTCCTTCCCCCCCCTTTCAGAATCTAGGGTCTTCTTCTATTCTTTCTGTTTCCTTTCCCACTTCATTTTCTTCTCTTTTTGCAGCGCAAACATTTTGCAGAGAACAGGCTCCACAGATGTGTTACAAACAAATAGGTAATTGAAAGTTTCTCTTGCCCTTTGGTGCCTTAATCTTCAATTATCCTAATGTTGGCAATTACAGTTTCCCATTATCTACAGAAGCTTCTTTTATGATGAGTGAAAATTAAACTGCGTGCTGGGATGTTTGCCTTCAGAGTCTTATTCTTCTTATATAATGCCTTATCACCTACATATTTTTGTGGCTTAGATTATAGAGCACAGGTATTTATTTTCTTTCCCCATTTGGATGCTCTGAAATCAGCTTTTTGAAAGCCCTAAGAATCTTACAACACTTTAACAGAGAGAACCAAAAGTAATGGTTCTATTGAAGGCTAAGTTTCTTTGCTGAAGCCTAGTTCACAAGATGTCATTATCATCATTTTATTATTAGTAGTACTACTCCTTTTATTTATTAAGCACTTATATTGGTGTGTTCCCAAAATTTGTATAACTATATCTATTCTATAAATGAAAAGACTTTGAGTCAGAGAGTTTAAGTCAGAGGCCTAAGTCACATAACTAGTAAAGTTTATGAAACCAGGAAAAAACCTTGTCATATGTGATTCAAAAACCCATGCACTTGCCATTACATTATTTTGCTACAAATTGGGATTAATAATAGAAGCACAAATCTCCTTTTCCACTACATTTGACATTTATTGAGTGTAATAATCTTTGGGAGGTTATAACATAAGCTAGCAAAAAATACAAAGAATTACATGTTAAGCTGGGCAATACTTACAATGCAATAGCAAGAGAAAAGATAATAAATAAGAGAGAAAAGGTATATATAGTTTGGAATTAAACTAAGTCTCAACAGTAATTATTGCTGTGTTCTGAAGGGGCCATAGCATTTACAATGGCTTCTATATGTCTGATCTTCTTGGCATCCTAGCAAAGTGGGTATTATCCTCCCCACCTTACACACATGGACATTGAAACCCAAAGGGGATGAGCAGCCTGCCTAAAGTAGATGGCCATCGGTATGTTCATCAAAGGTATTTTTGATAGACGCCATATGATATGCACTGTATGTTCTAGGTTCTGTGGAAGCAGTTGTCAGTAAGATAGTCAAGGTTCCTGTCTTCAAGAAACTTACATTCCTGTAAGGGAAGACAGTTTATCAGTTATTAAATATAATAAGCTTGAAATACAAAAGCTTAAGGTATAATAAGCATGAATATTTCAAATAATCGTAGCATATATGAAGGAAATGAAGTAAGGAACTTTAATAGTGATTAGACCTAGGGTGCATGAAGGGAGAAGATGGTTTGATGCTTTAGACAGTGGAGTTAGGGAAGGCCTCTTTTAGAAGGTCACATTCGGAGTGAGATCACTGGGAAGAAAAGAGTTAGACATTAAAAAAAAACCTTGAGAAAGCACCTTCCAGATGAAGGAAGGCCAAGCTCAAATACCCAGAGGAAAGAATCAGAGTCCCATGCTTGAGGAACTAAAAGAAATCCAAGATTTCTAAAACACAGAGAACAAGCTTGAAGAAGGCAAAGGTCTGATCATGTAGAGCCTCTAGGAACACGAGAGGAGTCTGGATTTTATTCTAAGTGAAATGGAAAGACCTTGGAGTGTTTAAGCAGAAAGATGTTATTATCTCATATAAAGTTTTAGAAAAATTACTCTGGCTTATAAAGCCATGTGTAGGGGTACAGGGAGATCATTTAGGTAGCCATGGTAGCAATCTAAAGAAACAATGATGATGACTTGAGCGAGGGTGGTTACAGTGGATTTGAAGAGAGTTGGGTGGATACATTTTGGAAACATACTTAAAAAGGCGTGTTGATTGAGCGTGGGGATGAGGGAAATGGAAGGTTATGAGTAATTATGTGTTTGGTGTAAGTCACCAGATAGGTGTTGGTGCCATTTACTGAGATGAAGAAGGCAAGGGAAGCAGCAGATTGCAGAACTGAGACGTGAGAACGGGAGTTCCATTTGGGATATGATTATTTTGAAATGCTTGTTAGATATCCAGTGGGAGATACTGTGTTTAATAAATGAGTCTAACCTCACAAGGGAGATCAGGGATGGAGACAGAAATTTGGGAGTCATTGGCATAGAGATATTATTTAAAACCATTGGACAGAATGAGATTATCTTGGGAGAGAGTGTGGATAATGAACTGACGAAGACCCAGGAAATACATGGGAGTGCTCCCACATTCTTAGCTCAAATGGAGAAGGAGCTCACAAAGGAGACTGAGAGATTGCTGTTGAAAAAGATGGGAAACCCACAGAGACACAGAGGCCAAGAGAAGAAAGTACTTCCACAAGGAGAGAGTATTCACCTATATCAGTTGCTGCTGAAAGATAAAGTGAGGGCAGATAAGTGAACTTTGGATAGTCTACACAAAGATCACTGGTAACCTGGGTAACAGTGATTTTAGTGGACTAGTTGAAATGGAAATCAATGCTGAGTCTAGTACAGGATAAAGAGGAAGTGAGAAAATGGAAGTAATGAACAGGGACACAGTTTTTAAAGAGGTTTGCTGTGAACAGAAATAAATAAATGAAGTAGCTGAAAACGATGTGAACTAAAGGAGGAGTTGTTTAAATCTTTACTGTGAGCAGTCTTATGATTTCAAACAATTACTATTTTTACATTTTAATCTCTCATCATTCTAAAGGTCATCAGAGTTTGAAAAAAATGGAATGAAAAGTGTGGCCTTCCTATTTCGGGGAGAACAGGATAAACAAATTTGAACACATTGAGTAACAGTCATCACTTACTGAGGGTCTGCTTTGTAAGATTTGATGCCAGGATCTGGGGATATGAAGATAAATGCATTTATCGATTCCAAATAGAATGTTAAATGAGTATTTACTAATGTCAAGTGCTATACTGGGTGCCGGAGTTTTAATAATGAAACAAACAAACACATAGTAAGAAAATGTCCCTTTCTTTATGATGCTATTATTCTAATGGGAAGGAGAGAGACATATAGTAAATAAATAAAAAAAGTAATGTATAAAGTTTACAGCTAAAAGTGCTATGAAGAAAAATACAACAAGGGAGGGATATAAGTAGGACTGGAAGGTGGGAAGATGTAGAAATTTTAAAACGTATAGACGAGACAGTCATAGTAAGAAAATAAGAACTGAACAAAATATATGAAGGAGAAACAATATTGAGAAATATAGATGTGTATGTGAAAATTAGATCCAGCAGAGGAAACTGCAAATGCAAAGGCCCTGAAGTAGGATCTTTCCAAACCAAGTTTCAAAATAGTTTCAAGAAAGAGAGAGAGAGAGACACAGAGAGAGAGAGGCTGTGTCCATTGTTTCCAGTAGGTTAGCTCTGTAGCGCGAAGTCATTCTTGATTTTGACAAGAGCAGTTCAGTAGAATGATAGAAGAGAAAGCCTCGTTGGAGTGAGTACCAAAAAGAAGAGGAGGAATTTAATTAGAGATAGAAGATATAAAAAATTATTTTGAGTGTTGCCATAAAAGGAAGCAGAGAAATGGGATAGTACCTGGAGGGGAATGGGATCCAGAGAGGGATTTTCTTTAAAGACAGAACCATAACAGTATGTGTACATACTGATAGGAATTATCCAGCAGAGAGAGTAGAACTGATGATGAAGAGACAAAGAATTGCTGAAGCAATGTCCCTGAAGAGGTGAGAGGGGCTTGGAAGTTATACAAAAGTGGAAGTTTTGGCAGTAGACACAGAGGTAGACCTTAGCCACAGGAAGAAAGACAGGGTGTCTGGGCTCAGACAGGTGTGAATATGTGGTAGAAGCTTGAGGAAATTCTTCATGACTGATCCTCTTTAGTGGAAGAGGAAGCAAGTTATCAGCTGAGAAGTTGGAGAGGATTTTGGGAGTTGGATGATACAAGAGCAGGTAGAAACAGTCATCTCAAAAGTGAAAGGACTAGAAATACTATAGGATTGTTAGGAAGCACTGGGTCCCCATGAAGTTTGGTGGTCATGCATTTTAAGTGAGAGTTTTCCAGTTCTGCTTAGTTGTGCCTGGGTTGGTAGGGGAAATAGAGAGTCTCCCTTCTTTCATAATAGCTAAGAAGAGAGAGAGGAAAAGAAAGCACAAACAGTAAGACAAAAATTACAGAATGTGTACTAAGTGCTACAATCGAATTACTTCAGATACATTGGCAGCTCAGAGTTGAGAGCAAGAACTCTGGCTGACTTGGGTGATGCCTAAGGGAATATTATACATAGAAAGAAAAGCTTAAAACATTAATAAGTAAGTAGGGGTTGTGAATATATATTTCTCAAAATGCTGATAGATTCATCATCTCATAATTTTTATTATCATCATTTTTATCAAAACTAAGGTAGAGAGCTTCCCTGGTGGTGCAGTGGTTGAGAGTCCGCCTGCCGATGCAGGGGACACGGGCTCGTGCCCCGGTCCGGGAGGATCCCACATGCCGCGGAGCGGCTGGACCCGTGAGCCATGACCGCTGAGCCTGCGCGTCCGGAGCCTGTGCTCCGCAACGGGAGACGCCACAACAGTGAGAGGCCCGCGTACCGCAAAAAAAAAAAAAAAAAAAAAATCCAGGGCAGAGACCTGCCGTGCTTACTAGTTGGATAGTATTTATGACTTAAGAAGATAGCTCTGTTTGCTCTTCAGAAAATAGATTTTCATTGGGTCACAGGAAAGGAAGGGATGGCACAGTCTTTATGGTTTCTCTCTTGTCAGAGAGAGCTTGGGAATATACAACTTTTTTGTTCCTCACACAGCAAGGTCAGTGATGGAGTTCTCTCTCAGAGCCAATCACATCAATACTGAGAGAGGGATCAGAGAAGACGAAATAAAGAAACAAATGGTGTGCTTGCAGTTTATTTGTGTCCCTCTGTCTTAACAGATAGACAGGATCACAGGGTTTGGGGTGATGATAAAAACAAGAGGTGAGAGCCATCCCTTATGGCCTGTCATGGGACAAGTAGCACCAGCAGGTTACAGCGTGAAAATGAAATGTCCTGTTGTCTTCGAGATCTGTTGAGATGTATCTCTGGCAGACTGTGAAATTGACCCCTGTAGTTATTGACAACTTGTCAGTGTATTGGAGAGAGCTGTGTGGAGGTTGGGAGTAGTTGTTGAACCAAGTTGAGGGAGGTGGCCAGAAAGTTAGCTGGGTATTTGGGAAACAACCACATTCAGTTTTCTTAAAGGAGTGGAAAGAAAATCAAAAGAAAGCATCCACTTGGGTCATTAAAAATGTAATATAAATGTAGCTATTTTTGATGAATTCAAGAAAAAAAAGCAGAGAGGTTTTGTTTTGTTCTATTTTTAATCTTACTCAACACAAACACACATCTCTTTCCTCTTAATTTTCTATAATGTAGATTAACTGAAGGAAATTTTCAATTCAAGGCGGACTTCACTTTGTCTCTAAGCACACATCTGGAAAATGCCTTTCTTCCTACCTGCATAGTGCTGTGTTTCTGAGAAATAATGATTGATTCTAGCAGCCCATATGGTAATCATGCACACATTTCTGGAACTAAAATGAAATACAATGACCTAAGTCAAATGCACACAGATATGTGCCTCATGCATAATTGTATATTGTGATTTGGGCAAATTTATAAAAAATGGCCTCAACATTTATGATCTCACCTGCTATTTTCAGTAACTGCTCCATCAAGAGATAGTTTGTATTTTCACTCTCCTTGAAAAGGAGCAGGTTTTTATGGCTGCCTCAGTACAGAGACTGCAGTAGAGGAGGTGCTCTGTGATTTGAGACTAAATCAAAAAGGTGATATATCCTCTCTCTTGGGGCATGGGCCATGGAAGCCCCGAGCTGCAATGCAAGATGTCTAGCTTCCCTAAATTAGCATGCTTGAGAGATCAGCAACAGAGGTGATAGAGCTGGAGCTGGAGAGAGACACAAATGGAGATAGAGATGGAGATGGAGATGGAGGTGGAGAGAAACCCAAAGAATCCTAACTATTCCACCTCACCATGCTGTTTGAGTTATCCCATCCCAGGTTCCAGAAGTAAGAGCATGTGACCTTTCGGATGATTCCAACTCATCTTTGAGCTACCCAGCTGATACCAAGTGGAACAAAAAAGGCTTTCTTGAAATGCAGCTTCATGAGCCAAATAAATGTTTTGTTTGTTTGTTTGTTTTAGACATTAAATTTTGTGGTGGCTTTTTACACTGCACTACATAAACAAGCATGGTGGTAAATATCTTTCTCTTCTATTAATATGAATAAGAGGAATTCTATGCATCTAGAAATGATGACTATATAATACTCAAGGTGGGTGGTAGGACATTAGGGACTTCGTACAGTACTGACTTTCCCAGCAGTTCAATTATCGCAGTCAAGTAGGAAGGACAGAACAACAGGAAATGTGCTAACTCCTAGGACCGTGCTCTTTCCCTGTGAGCATCATGAAACTCTCTTTATTAGCTGAAAGAGTCATCTCTAAATAAACAGAATGAATCTGGCAATCTCATGAACCCCATACATTTCACATCTCTGAACCAACTTAGTAGTAGTGTTACTAAACTGAAATTAAATATTGTTTGCCTAAGAATTAGAATTGTGACAACTATATCCCTGTTTTTTGTGTAGTTGGTATGAGGAAGTGGAGAACAAGATTCCCTAGCCCATGTATCAAGGAGGAGCCTGGAAAGAGAACTTCACTGTTGGTTGAGGGTGGAAATGATGTCTAATTTATATTTATGCTCTGAAACTAGTATTTAGTACACCCAGAATTCCTACTTTCATCTGTGGACACATCTATCACTGAAATATTTACAGTCTCAGAATTGCATACAAGTAGATATTATTTTAGACATTTAAAAAAATAAATTTATTTATTTTATTTATTTATTTTTGGCTGCGTTGGGTCTTCATTGCTGTGTGCGGGCTTTCTCTAGTTGTGGTGAGCGGGGGCTACTCTTCGTCACGGTGCACATGGGCTTGAAGTGGCTTCTCTTGTTGAGAAGCACAGGCTGTAGACATATGGGCTTCAGTAGTTGTGGTGCATGGGCTCAGTAGTTGTGGCTCGTGAGCTATAGGGCGCAGGCTCAGTAGTTGTGGCGCACGGGCTTAGCTGCTCTGTGACATGTGGGATCTTCCTGGACCAGGGCTCAAACCTGTGTCCCCTACATTGGCAGGTGGATTCTTAACCACCGTGCCACCAGGGAAGCCAAGGTATTTTTATTTATAGGAAACTGGAAAAACCAAGTCAACCGGGTTTAAAAAATGAATGACTCTCATTATTGAAAAACTCCAGAGGGTGATCTGACTACGAGTGAAAACTGATCCAATAACTCAAGTGATGTGAGGAGACCTGGTTTTCCTCTCCCTCTTTCCACTTCTGGGCTTAGTCTGTGGCTGCCAGAGAATCCTAAATCTACATGATTTCTAATCAATCTCCTCTCCCAGCTACTGAATGAAATTTCTTGTTTTTGCTAGATCAAGTTAGCTGATGTGCATTTCACTAAACCATTTCTGGGGACAGAGTAATAGGATTGAGGATTAGTTTAGCTCAGGCCCCAGTCTTGGAGACAAAGTGCAGAAAGTGTTCCTTTCAGCATAGTCTGAACTGAGAGGGGTTCTACATTCCCCATTCATTAGGGTATTATTATTATACGGAGGAGAGTTGGATTCTGGGTGGCCAAACCTAGAAATGTCTACCTGAAAAAGTATTTTAAGAACCAATATATTCCAGTATCTATTAGGAGCCAACATATTTCCATACCTAGAAAAACTAGCACTTGCGAGTAAGTTAACGTTGCATTTTTATGGGTTGCTTTAAGTATTTTTTTTTTGACCATTGCAATGCAATGCTAATTATTTATGGGAGCTTTCTACTGCATAAGAGTTTTTAGATTTTATAGGCTTTAAAGAGAGAAAAAGAAATAACTTTGAGTCATCTGGAATATCCCCAGTGTTCTCTGCTATAAAATCTTTGGATGAAGTAAAGTAATAACTTGGGGAGGCTTGAGAATCAACTGGCTTATGATTTATCCAACTGCAAATTAGACTAGTTCAACTGGGTAATAATAATAATAATAATACATGCTTGGGGAACATAATACACAGTGGAAGAATAAAGGAAGCCTTTCCCTCCATTTCTATGAACTTCAGAAAACGCTTATTAGCCAAGTGACTGATGTGTTACTTTAAGTTGTATCATTAAACACGTGAAGAACAAGGGTGGTTATGAAACTACTTCTGTTAGGCAGTGCACATCCCAGGGAAGAGAGGAGATTAAAGAATATTTGGGTCACTGGAAAAGTCAAATTTCTTGGAAGCATGTTTTTAAACTAAAGCTTTAGAAATATTCTTAGTCTACTGAAGTGTTTCTTATTCTACTGAATATGTTTGCATTTTAATTCAGGGTAAGGATGAGCTCAGTGTATAGACATGTTCATCAAATTTACGTAAGTAAATGGAGTCTATGAGAAGGTTAGAATTTTAGTAATATTAGGAAAAGGACCATAGGGAAGGGGGAATAGAAGGAAACACATAATAAAGTTAACTTTTGATCAATTACCTGATTTTTTCTTAGGTAGTAGCAAAAAAAATAACAATCTTCTAGGCAAACTAATTACTTCTAAAGGAAGTATTTAGAGATAAGGGAGACATTTCCTTGAATTTAGTGATGAAAGGGTTTTATGTTTAGCCTGATAAAACCACACCTGATAAAGGCACTATTTTTTGTTAGGCTAGTAGTTTATTTTTGATTAAGGTGCAGGATGCCATGTTTGAACCAAGATTGTGTTTTTTTTGTTTTGTTTTGTTTTGTTTTTTTGCGGTACGCGGGCCTCTCACTGTTGTGGCGTCTCCCGTTGCGGAGCACAGGCTCCGGACGTGCAGGCTCAGCAGCCATGGCTCAGGGGCCCAGCCGCTCCGCGTCATGTGGGATCTTCCGGGACCGGGGCACGAACCCGTGTCCCCTGCATCGGCAGGCGGACTCTCAACCACTGCGCCACCAGGGAAGCCAAGATTGTGGGTTTTTAAACCCTGGTCCTCCAATACAACAGTGGTGTGACTTTCAAACACATTATTTTAATCTTTCTGTGCCTCCATTTTCTCATGTGTAAAATGAGGATAATAACAACATCCACCTTCGGGGATTATTGAAGAATTACATTTGTTAATAAGTGTAGTGTGTTTTCAGCAGGGCGTACTATATAGTAAATATCACAGAAGTACTAGGTACTTGACTAGTAGTTTGGCTAGTTATAGAATTTTAGGTTGGAAACCATCTTCTTCTTCCTGCAGAACTTTGAAAAACAATGGCATATTTTTACCCTAGATTTTTGTTTTTTATTGAATTTCAATGCCATTATAATCCTGAATCCTTTTTGTGTCCATTGTCTCATTCTCAGTGTATTTGAAGATTTTTCTCTTTTTCCTTCAGTACCTTGAAATTCACAGAGATGTTCCTTGGTGTGAGCCAAGGAGATGTTCCTTGGTGTGAGTCTGCTAACTCTCAAAACTAATGTGCTTTATGTTTGAGAAATTGAATTGAGTCATCACCTTGATAAATTTCTTTTTTCCGTGTTTATTCTTCATACTTTCTATAACTCCTATTATTTGGATATTAATCTTCCAATTTTAAGAATTTTAATGATTCTTAAAATTCTCATCTTTTCTCTCCCATTTTCTATGTCTTTTCTATTTACTCTCTATTTTGAAGTGTTTATTAAAGTCTTATATGATCCTCGATACATGAAAGGGACTTAGAAAGGTCTTGGTGTACAACAAGTGCTAAAGAAATAGTACATTTCTCCTCTTCCTTTTTCTCTTCTTTTTCTTTCTGTTCCTCTTTCTTTTTTTCCTTCCTGTTGCTTTTTCTTTTTCTTCTTCTTCATTATTACTACTTCCCAAGCAATATGTCTAATTTCTGGGTTTTTGATTAAATGCTCTGGTTTCAGTAGACTGCCTCTGCATCTAGTATATGTAAATTTTTGTTCAGCCAGCCAGAGAAATATTAAACAATTTAGAAATGAACCAGAAAGGTTTTTTTTAAGCTAACATTAATTAAATACCCATTGTATGGACAGATAATCTATTAAATTGGCTTTCTCTAAAGCACTGATAGTGTCACAATAACCTTATAAGATAACTTTAGTCTTATGCAATTTTACAAATAAGGACATGAAGATTTGATTGCAAAATTTAGCAAAAATTAAAAGATAGGGCTTGAACCATGACACTTTAGCTTCTAAAATCCATGCCTTAATTTCTAACAATGCTGTTATGACACAACCCTAATTTCCCAAGTGGGCTGACTGTACTGTAGAGGAAAACCCGACCCATCAGTAGTATCTTAGACATTCGACGCTAATGCCAGGTAGGAGGTGTGGGCAGTGCACAGCTGTCAAGCAACTGCTGTGTACGTGTCCCATAGCAAAGGCCATCCCCTGATATGTGCAGTTGGGCTAACTTCTGAGCCATTGTGATTTCCCTGACTTTACTAGCACGGGTCTGACAATGGGACGTAGCGAGATGACTTCTCCCAGCTGGAATTCTCACCAGGGAAGGATGAAAGAAGATGCAAGCTTGTTGTTTTACTCGGGTACAGGGATTTTTTATTTCAGTGAACACAGAGGAAAATGAATGTGATGGTAAAAAAGCCTGGTGGATGTATAGTCTGTATTAGTCCTCCCTGTGGCTAATGATGTATTTGAAATGCATTTTCCTCCATATGGGGGAGTGACATATTTTAATGCAAATTCTCCCTTCTTGACCTCCCAATGACTTTCTGTCAAATGAAATAATATTTATGTATGTGATTAATGCAGCCATGCTATGAATTACAGCTGTGGGGAATTCTCATTCATTTGACTATCCATCATTCCCTTCACCCCATAAATTTTAGGTTGAATCAAATGAAATTGCATATACTTAATTGTTTATGACCTCAGGAATGGTAATTTCATATGGTTCAAAAGAAAACTTTAAATTCTGATTAAAAGTAACTGTGAGAGAGTAAACATTTATTAGACATAAGCATAGGTGATATGAACCAGAAGAATATATGTCTTTCCGTATATACAACGAATCTTTATTAAACACCTATCGTGCTTTGAACTCTGAAGATACAGTGGTAAACTGCAACAAAATAGAGGCACTCCATGGCTATATGGAGGTTCAGATCTTTCAGAAGAATCAAAAGGTACTTAAACCATTGTAGTATAAGGAAGAGGTAATTGCCATAAGTTGGTATGGGAGTTCAAAAGTGAATAACATGTCTTTCTAAAGGAATTCAGAAGAGGGTTTATGACGACAGTGGTAATGAGTTGGTCCTTGACTATTGGGTAGGATTTAGTGCGGAAGGGGACACTAGGTAGAGGGAACTATAAATGCACCTAGGTAGGTGTTCAGTTCCTATGGGACACAGTTAAGAGTCTGGCACATAGATTGTTTCCAATTGGTCAGTGAAGCAACATAAAAACAATTAATTTTAATACAAAGCAGGATATGTGAGTTGACTGTAGGTATATCACATTTGTTTTTATTTATGCAAGAGGAGTAATTCATCATGACTGAAGAAATCAACAAGGGCTTCTCAGTCAAGGCTTCACCCGACTTGCTTAGAAGAAGAATATAATTTACAAGGGTGGATGATGGAAGAAAAGATCTCTAAGTTGAAGGAAAGCCAGTAGGGAAGGTATGGCAGGAAAGAGGTGCATGGCATACTTAAGAGACAGCATCATGGTCTTATGAGCCTGGAGCTCATCCGTGATAGAGGTGAGGCTATTCACAAACGCTGGGCTAAACAAAGGAGAGGTTTGATGGTCGTGTGGGGCAACTTGTATTATATTCCATGGGGCATCATTGAAAATATCTGGGAGAAGGCTACTTTTTCCTGAAAGAGCTGAGACATGGAACTAGAGGAAGATATATTGGACACATCATCCTTTTCTTGTATTAAAATATAATGGCTTCAGTATTATATAATAGAAAGAAAAGTGAACTTGAAGTTAGAAGATATGGGCAAATTAATTGATGCTTCTAAAGCTTAATTCCCTCAAACCCTTAAAAGAGAGTTAATGACTCCTGACTTTGTTAAGTTCACAAGGTTGTTGTCAAGAATATATGCCAGATAGCGATAATTATCTCTCAGATAAATGTGAAAGTCTGATTGTGAGGTGGCACTTTAAAAGAGCAAATTTAGGCAAGGATGGATGTCATTGGAGTGATGCCTCTTAGTAATGAGTAGATGCACAGAATATGGGTATTGATCAAGGGGCCTGTCATCTATGGCCACAGTAGAATCTCTCCCTCAAACCATAAATGCTGTCATGGCTGAATATTATCATCAACAATTCATCAGTAGGAAGGGACCACAGGCAGAGCAACGATAGTCATACATGCCCTGCAGAGCTTTCTTATAGCTGTTTATATGGACGTTGCCAATAGTTTCTTAGTCTTTGTGCCGTGTGGGACAAGGTGAAGACACCCTCACAGTCAATGGGCAAAGAGAGATAAAGGAATGGGGCGTAGAACACGTCAATGCAATGAAATAGAAAAACACTCATCTAAGAATCTAGAGGACTTTATACTTTGTCCAGTTCTGACTTCAAATTCTGTGCTTAGACTTTGTTCTTTGTCCTCTTCCTCCTCTTCTTCCTCTCTTAAGCTACAAGTTTTAGAATACTTACTTATACCATCCTTTAAGGAAGATTACCTTAAAATCTTAATTGTACTGGGCTTGTCATTACTGTATAAAGAGGAAATCTGAGACTCAGAGAGGTTAAGTGTTTTGCTCACAGAAGCAAGTGGCTTTCCTAGGATTCAAACCTAGGTCAATGGGACTACAAGTCAATTATCTTTTGACTCTACTGTGCTGCTGCTTATATTTAAAACAAATGGATAACAATTTCCCTGATTAGTATTTTAATCCACATTTATAATCAAAAAATACTGCCAAGATATACAAAAATAAACATTACATAATTATTTGTGATAAGAAAAAATAATTAGAAAAGAGCAAAATTAAAAATTCCCATTGATAGGGGATTGATCAAATGAAGTATAGTAATTGGATAAAGTGAAATACTACACAGTCCTTAAAAATCCTGAAATAAGGCCATATGTGTTGATAGGCAAAGATTCTAGGATTCATTGCTAACTATAACCAAAGCAGAATAATGTGAACAATGTGATTTTATTTTACAAAGATGATATAATAACATATTTGTTTATAAGCATTTAAATTTCTGGAAGAAATTTAAAAGAAGCTGCTAATAGTAAACACTTCCATGGACGGAGAAAGTGAGAATTTTATTTTTACTGTGTGTCTATTGTCTTATTATTGATTTTATTACGTGATGTAACATGTTTGTTAAGGATTAAAATCAGGTGATATAAACGAGAAAGGTATTGTCTAAGGTCACTCACAGCTTCCAAATTTCATGTTTGAAGTCAGGAAACTAACTTGCTTCGAACAACGCCAATACACCATTTCTCAATAAGGTTCCCCTGTGGCCAAAATTCAGGACAGTTGTGTGCATAAAAAGTATATGTGCATGCGAAGTTACTTTCAGAGTGACAGCTGGATGGGGGAAACTGGTCAAAGGCTGACCAACAGCATATGGCTTCACAGGTTTCTTGATTCCCGCACACGTAGCATTCTTGGCAAGGTCAAAAGCAGGCAAGAAAGTGTTTCATTAAAATTTGCGGTTGATGTACACTCGATGTGTACTGCAAGTCAGCATCTTGTACATGCAGACCTAGGCTTCCACCCTTTTGTTTAAAGGACAAAGGTGTTTTTTCAAATAGGGAACTTGAAAACTGCATGGATAAGGGTGAAATGCTGACAGTACAAATTGTAGACCCAACTGGAATCTCAGTGTTCAGCCTCCAGTTGCAATTTTTGGAAAAAGGCGTTGTAATTAATAATATTATTTCTAAGTCTGAGCCTTACTCCTACACACTTAAAGGAATTTAGCTAAATAACAATGCTAATATTCTAATTTGTTATTTGTCATTTAGATGGAGTGTGGTGTTGTATAATACTTTGTCTTCAGCCAGCAAATACTGAGTCTCTGTTCCCCAGGAAGCTTATCATCATCTAAACACATTTTTCTTTTTGGTCAAGCTAAATGGCAGTCCAGCTCCAAAATTTTATTTACAGGTAAGGTTAATATTAGCTAAAGGATCAAGAGAAACTCTTGATATCCTAGAAAATACATAATAGCCTCTTAGAGTAGTATAAGGTCATTTTTCATTCTTTTATTCTCCTTTTACTCATCTTTCATAGGTGGGTCCTGGAAAATTGGAAATATAGTTTCATTCCACATCAAAGTTATCGTTTTTGTCTTTATAACAAGACATTCTCTCTTGTTCTTCTTTTCCTAACACACTAGCTGTGGATAGTCTTTAAGACTCAGATGTGTTGTGTGTATCTCTTTGCTTTGATGATTACATTTATGGCCAAAAATCCCCATGATTTTCTTTTTTTTTTTAATTGGAGTATAATTGCTTTACAATGTTGTGTTAGTTTCTGCTGTACAATGAAATGAATCAGCTAAACATATACATATGTCCCCTCCCTCTTGGACGCCCCCACCCCTGCCAATTCCACCCATCCTAGGTCATCACAGGGCACCGAGCTGAGCTCCCTGTGCTATACAGCAGGTGCCCACTAGCTAGCTATTTTACCCATGGTAGTGTATTTATGTCAATCCTAATCTCCCAGTTATCCCACCCTCCCCTTCCTCCACCCTGTGTCCACATGTCCGTTCTCTACATCCATGTCTCTATTCCTGCCCTGCAAATAGGTTCATCTGTACCATTTTTCTAGATTCCACATATATGTGTTAATAATATGATATTTGTTTTTCTCTTTCTGACTTACTTCATTCTGTATGACAGACTCTAGGTCCATCCACATCTCTACAAATTGCTGGGTCATATGGTAATTCTATTCCCATGATTTTCAAATCTACATTTTCAACTAGATTTCCCACCAGGACTCTCCAGGACCTTACCTTAATTTGCCATAGAATATCTTCTCTCAGATGTCTCAGAGCAATCTGAAACATAACTTTTACAAAGTCAAACTAATTTAGGTTCATTTCCTACCTCAACCCACCTCACTCTGTCCATTTCTATTTCCACATCCCAGAGACACTGCTATCTTTCTTGGTTCAGACTTTTGGAGTTATTTTTCACCAGACCTTTTCCATCATTTTTGTTTTTCTCCCAGATGGGCTAATTAGCTCCCTTCTTAAGTACTTGTCCTTACATGGTTGTTACCACTGTTGAAATTTTCATTTTCTAAAAAGCAAGCTAGAATCACTATATCCCAATTTTTCTCCACTGTCTACCCATCTTGTCCAGACATATTGTCCAAGTCCTACAGTGCATGATATCTATGGCGGCCCATGGAAAGTCCTCTTTATTCTCCCTCTGCTTTCCCGAACCCGGCTATCATATTTCATTCTCATTGCTCCCTTTTTTTATACTAACTTCCATGAGTACATATAAACTGTTCATGTATTACAACTTTTCTAAAGGCTCTAGGCTTTGGCACTGGTAAGTCTCAGTTTGACAAGTCCAACTCATTGATCCCATCAATCAAATACTTTATCTCTTTCAGAATGGCTAAAGTGATCCTCTCACCCTATTGTATTAATTTTACATTTTCATCCTATACCCATTCATTATTTTAACATCAGATATTCTTAGGTGTACTTCTGTGAACTTAGGAACTTAGTCTGCACCATATACATTGATATGTAACTCAACAAAACACATGGCCCTGCTGTTTTGAACATCTGGTACACCTCTCTTCTTGACGCTAAGCTCCTTTGGCGATGAGACATTTATTCTTCTATCTCTTTACTCTCCTCTATTGCAATGGTTTTTCCCTCCACCCCTGCCCAAACCCCTACCCAGGGCATGCATAGTGACTGGAGAAATGTATACATTTTCTATAAAATAGATCCCCAAAGTCTGAGTATGATACCAAAGTACCCTTATTCGGCAGTTCCATAAATAGTTGAAGAAAAACATCATTTTGGACACCTACATATTTTCATCTTATGTTCATATTAAATTTTAAAGATAATGTATTAGCATGTTATTATGTTATGAACATGGGAGAAAAGAATACATTTTTCTTACAACTGCCAGTTCTTTTTGGCAATTTAAACCTATTTTACCTTTCAACCTTCTTCCTAAGTGGAAGTGGCACAATTTTTCTTTCTTGAAGTGCTACAGGTCTAATTAGAAGATTTTGAATGCTTTTCTCTAATTTATATATTATAGATTGAAGTTGGTTTTTCATAACCCAAGAAGAAAATTATTAGCTCTCCTTTGAAAAATTCTGGCAATTATATCACCTTTCTTTTGAAAATTAAGGGTATATTATAAATATTCCCCCAAAATAAACATTCTTGTTTGATAAGAGGACAGATGGCTTTATTTTTTAAACTGTATATGTCAAAATTTCTACCTGAGACAAAACAACCCTGCTGAGACTGTCTGCATAATTACTATTTCTACTTTCTCCTACCTTTGTGATGGTAACGCATTTTTGGCTACGAAGAAGCAAAGAGTCCATGCCCGGCAATAGCTTCTTCTATTTTACATCAGCTGATACAATGTCTGTGTGTGTGTATATATATATACACATACATACGTATATAGAGAGTATGTTATTGCTTTGTAAGACCAGAAGTCATTGAGTGCTACCAGTGGAAGGAAACCATTATGAAAAACACAAGCCAAGAGCTACCATCTGAAATGTGGTGGAAAGGTTTGAGGTAGAGACATCCACTGTAGTAAAAGATGATGTTTAATCAGTGATTGAGGGGGTAGGGGTAAAAATTGGGAGCCATTTTGAGAGGAAATGAATTAGAAGCATTGAGTATTGTACATTGTTTTTGTGTTACCTGCTGCCCAATACTTGGTCCCAGGTCAAATACCAAACCTTATTTACTAATATTGGAACCTATGGTGACATTGACGCTAAATCATGGTTGCAGACTTTGGGTCAGGATCTGATTTTCTTAGTAGCTCTGGCCTCCCTGGATTATTTGATGGGTTCCACTAATGTCCTCATAGAATTCAACTGAATGTTCTCACAGATTTATTGGTAGAAACAGGTGTCACAAATTTGCCTAATACTTCCCCAGAGCCCTTAGAATTTAGTACCTGTAACACCTGTAGTATAGAAGCCTATTTATTTGGAATTCCCTAGTTCAACACACTGATACAGTTTCAATTCTCTCTCTTTCATTCTACACAAGCGAATGATTTTTTTATAGGCAAAAGTGCTATAGAATTGTGAGTCCTATGATGGAGAACCAGAGATGGGATGACTAGTAAGTCACCCTGGACAAACAAATATGCCTGACCATTCTTTCATCACCTGACCCCTGTCAGCTACTTTCTCTGCTGGCTTATATGAGAAATTTCTCTAATTCTTAACTTCTAAAATGCCTTTGTAATTTACATGTATCGAACATATTTCATTTTCTTCCTTCATGTTTATTCAGTGAAGGCCTATAGCCCACACTTTCTAGTTTGTTGATTCTGAGGCTTCTAGAAGGTTTTGGTTACCCTTTTCTGCCTTCAACTAATACAAGACTTCGGAATCATAATTATGCCATCTATAGGGGACTGATTTGTGAACCAGTAAAGGATATTTCAGGGCTCTGTTGGTTTAATAATACAGGATATTAATAGAGAAAGGATGCATATCTGAAGAAAGAAAGTTTATTTTTAAAGATTTTTTTTTCACATTAGAGATTTCATTTAGAAAGAGAAGCCTGACCAGCCATGTGTGATATATGAAGGTAACAGAGAAGGATGGAAGCTAGTAAGAGTATTTTTAAAGTAGACCCAGGATACTTGACTCTTAATTATAGAATTATTTGTGTTCATGATAGAGAATGTGAAAAGTACATCAAAGCCCAAAGAAGTTGAACGTGACCTATATTTCCACCATTCAAATCTATCCAATTTTATACCATTTTGGCACATTCCCTTTTAAATGTACACCCCACATCCTGGTTAAAATCATGGACTCTGTTTCCAGACTGTCTAGGTTCGAATCACTTCCTGAGAGGGTAACTTTGGGCAATCTATATAACTGCCCTGTGCCTCAGTTTCCTTATTTGTAGAATAAGAACAATAGTAGTATTGACCTATTTGTCTCGTTTCTTGTGAGGATGAAATAAGTTAGTACATGCACAGCTTTTAAAATCATGCCTGGTTACATGAATGTAGTTGGTTGTTCTGTGCTGCTTTTCTTCCAGTTAACTAAATTGACTACTTTTAACACTTGGTAGCCTTTTTTTTTTCGGCTGCACCGTGTGGCATGCAGGATCTCAGTTCCCTGACCAGGGATCGAATCCAGGGCCCTGGCAGTGGGAGCACCGAGTCCTAACCACTGGATCGCCAGGGAATTCTTTTCACAGCCTATTATTTGAACTGAGTAGTTTTATTGGTAGAAACTAACAAAGCTTACTAACACCTATTTCTTAATTGCTTTTTTGAGGCCTCACTTTTAAAACAATAACAATAAGTACATTATTTCTTGAGTGTTTTTGAGAAATACCTTACTTCTGGGCATTTTTGGTTGATTCTTTCAAATCTGAGTGAAGCAAGATATTCAATAATATAAATATTCTTAAACCTCTCCTTTTGGGCTTAAAAAAGGCTATGTCTTTTCTTTGACAACTAAACTTCTTTCCCCATCAGCCCACATGTCTGCTTACCTTACAAACCTAACATTATTGTTGAGAAATAAACTTCAACAATAACGGAAAATCTTATTTTGTTCATTCTTTGACTTCTTGGAAGCATCACTATTGATTTTATAATTATTTTAAAGGATAACAATAATGAAAAATATATTTTTTCCCCAATAATCAAATTAACAAATGCTAGGATAGAGCTAAGGCTGGAATGTCTTTGGCCACATGAAAACATGTAATTTATTGCTTAATGCTTGGCTCTAATAGTTATATAAGTGCACACTCTAAAAATGTTTAGTGCTTTAGAGCTACTTGGTGGAGTAAGGGGAAAAAAACATTTAGTTCACCAAAGCCACCAAAGGGAAAATAAGACAGAGCCTTTCTACCAGATAGAATAAAACTCCTGAGTTTACAGAGACTTGCCTGCATGAAATGAATTATCACACTCCATTTGAATATTATAACAAACAAAGGACTAGCCTGTTTTAATATCCAAAAGACCTTACTGAATCTGATCTATTCTCTGTCCCAGGAGGAAGAGAAGGGATTCTAGCATGCAAAGATCATCTCTCTTCATGAGGCAGTTTTATTTCCCTCTTCCACACAACTCTGGATCTCAATGAATTAGAGAATGTACTTCATGAAATTCAGGTGTATTTCATGTGCAAAAGGCAAATTTCCTGGATGTTTACTTTCAAATAGTCTTTCAACTAGAACATAACCCTATTGTTGGTCCTCAGCCTTTTGCACAAACAATATTTCTTCTGCTAAGTGTTTCTGATAGAGAGTATAAAACATTAGAGAAATCAAATTCAAGTTGTACCTAGAGTGGATGAAGAGCCCGTCTATATGGGATTATGCATTTTTAGCAGCCTTATCCCTTGTTCATCACTTGCTCTATATATTCAGAAGAGACTGTTCTTGGACTGCCAAGACATAAAAACAGGTGGGAGAAATTAACTGATTCGACAGAATAACTTCATATTTTTTTTTAAATGTAAAAGACTCAGACAAAGTACTTCCCATAGACGATTGGTGTAAATTGTTAGAGTTTATTACCAATACCATACAATGCTGTCATAGGCCAAGTGATTTTGCTCTATTATCCAGAATTAGCCACGTGCACTTTTTCTCCTATACCAGGATGTTCATGCAAAAGAAACTCTGGAGGGAGCAGGGAGAGATCTTTAAATAATCTTCATCTGGAGCAAGGAAAATGAAAGTGCTCACAGTCTTTCACCTAATAGGCCCTGAGTGACAAAATCCAGCTCATATTGTGATAATGTTCCAAACAAATCAAGCCCTCTGATTAAATAACTTGAACTTTTGGCTTCCTGCAGTTCTAAGGACTATCAATAGAGGCATCGTGGCACAGTTTTATTAGACTCATTGGAGCTATAATTAACCATTGGAGAGAAACAAAAACTTTGAAAAATCCATTATGATTAATTTTCACAGGATGTCTTGGAAACCTTACAGGAGGCATTAGGAGTCTGCCTATTTGTAATTAACAGATCACAAACACTAATGCAATTTTCCCAGTAGGGACTATTTAAATGGAAAGCTTTGTTGATGTGGGACTTAAATACATAGGCGTGAGTCCCTTAGAGCTGTGTCTTACAGAGATTTTAGGACAATGCAGTATGTTCTCCTAATGAGATGTTCTTGTCATTGTTCCTATTTGAAGTGGTCATAAGGGAAAATCCCCCTGGCTTCCTTCGGCTAAGACAGCATGTTCAGTGTAGAGACTTGGACTACATGCTCACCTCAGAGAGCATTATGCAACCAGTGCAGACACAGCAGGAAGGAATTAGTTCTTTAGTTAAGTGCTGGAGTCTTAGTTTCCAAGGTATTTATATTTGGAATTTTGTGATCACCTCACTCAATCAAAATGGACAAAGGAACTCAAATTTGCATAAATGGAGTTAGGTAACTCTCCTATAAGTCATTAATGTTTTTGAGCTGACCGGTAAGATGGTGTTAATGTCTATTTAGGACTATAAGAGAATAAAATCTTATTTTGCAACAATTCCAATTTGCAAATAGTGACTTCAGAAGAGAAGCTATTGGACGAAAACTGCTAATGTCCTATATTTGCTCCTATCTGTAATCTCCAGGCCACTTCCAGAATATTCTTTTTACATAAAAATCTAGGATTGTCACTCCACATTGTGGACCTCTTCAAGGACAACCACTCCTTGTTTAAAAATCATGTGGTAAAAGCCATTGTAATCCAGGCACACCTTATACATATCTCAGCCCCTTATATTTTCTAATGTTGCTCCAATCTTACACATTAAAACTTCAGGGCCTCAATATATGCTTTCAAATCTCCCTGTCTTTGCTCTTCTCAATCTGAAAAGTTCCTACTCAACATTTAAAGTTTAAAACTTCAGGGGCTTCCCTGGTGGTGCAGTGGTTGAGAGTCCGCCTGCCGATGCAGGGGACACGGGTTCGTGCCCCGTTCCGGGAGGACCCCACTGCGCGTCCGGAACCTGTGCTCCACAATGGGAGAGGCCACAGCAGTGAGAGGCCTGCGTACCGCAAAAAAAAAAAAAAAAAAGTTAAAACTTCAGGCACATGTGTAACTATTATTTGAATCTTTTTTTGGTCTAACCTTTTCTGTGTCCACTTCATGGTTGATAATGCATCCAACATCAGAGCTAATATAACATTTTGTGTTTGCCTCTATTGTCATGCCCGTCACTTTGTGCTCTAACACTTGAAGGACATGGATTGTGCATACCCAACACCTAGAGAATATCTGTCCCATATATTTCATCACCTTGGAGGATATCTGACTCCATGAATGTTCATTGAAAAGACTTCTTGTTTATTTCATCTTGCACAAAACAATTGTGTGTTTCTATACTTATATTTAACATAGGCTCAACAAAGGATGAGGTTTTTCTGAGTTGAACAATGACTTATAAGTGGTGACTGTGTTCCACAAGTAGATCTGAAGTACAGAGGAGTATAGTAACCTTATTTTTAAAATCTCATTGACTTACTGAGTATGCCAATTAAAAAAAGTGGAGAGATGAAAGACATGTTTAGAAAGTTATTAAGGTTGAATTATGATCTTGCATTTTTATTGTACCAAAACTGGAAAGCATGTAAATTAGGAGAGGGAGAAGACCAAAGCACTTTAGATATTGATGCTTAATGGACCATGTACATTTTGTATGGAACAGACTGGTTATCAGTGAAGAGAGACTAAACTGATTGCCAGCTCATACCTTACCTGAAATAAACACTGTATTTATAACAACAGAATTGCAGTTTTTTTCATTTCCCTTTCTAACCTAAATTACTTATAGCTATAGATGTTAAATAATGAAAGAATGGTCTAAAATTCCAAACTTCATTCCTTTTCTTTTCTTACCTATGAACCCACTAGCCCATGAGCCTATAATCTGCATTGTGTTATACCTAAATAGGTGTCTTATATACACCATACATATACGTATCTACATATAGATACTCCATATCTATATTCAATAGATATTCCAGGAGATTTGAAAAAAGGAAGCATTATAAGTTTGTAAACTATTTTCATAAAAATGCTTGAGGAGCTCCTACTGAAGATAGACGAAATGGGCCTTTCGTGTCATGGAACAAAATTAAGGGCCAAAAAATGAGGGGAAAGTTATATCTTTGCTCATTAAGTCAATTCCAAACAACAGTAGAAATACCACTTAATGTAACTGCTAGTAAGTATCATATCCTGGGTAGTTTTGCTCATATTTGACTGTGATGATACTTTTATTGCATGAAAATGTTGAGAACTTAAACACTTACAGCAAGTACTGGGATTTAGTTTTATCCTCAGAGGTAGGCAGACTGCAAATCTTAGAACATCAAAAGGCATCCAGATGACCCACCAAGACAGAGGTGAAAGAAACTCTAGAAGAAAGAAGAGAAAGAAATGTTAATTTGCTTGATTAAAGTTGAATACGTATCTAGCTGCTTTGAATGTATTTAGAGGGAAAGTCTTGTGTGTTTATTTGGGGTGGCTAAGAAGAGGCTAGTAAAGGGAATGGGGTAGGGGAAGAAAAATAACCCAGCATTATTCCGTGTTGATCCTTGCCACCTACACAAAGGCTGCCAGGTAACAAATATTTATTCCACTTACACAAGTTTTTGGTCAGTTCTTCTATTCAGGGCAGAAGCCTACTGGGGTCAGTATCAGCTTTTGCTGCTAACAAACAAAAATACTCAGAGGCATATAATATACATTTATATCTCACACAACTGCATGTTGTCTAGGGTGTGTGTCTGATTCAGATTTAGGATCTACAAGCATCAGGTGTGGTGGCTTTGAACCTCAAGTCTCTTTATGGAGCCTAAGGACTATGGCAACTTGGGGTATTTTGTTCTCATGATGGTGGAAGAAGCGAAGATGGCAAGCCCAAGTGCTCACGCATATATCAAACATCTTACTCAAGTCATTTCCACTAGTATCCCACTGGCCAAAGCAAGTCAGGAGGCCAAAACCAAAGTCAGTAATCCCAAAGTTTATTCAGCATACCATGAGGCTGTGACACAGGTGTAAATGTATAAAACGATTCTAGGGAAGTGAACATTTGAGACCAATAATTCAATTTATCACAGAGAAAGAGACCAAGACTCACAAAACCATACTAGCTTCCAGAACCAATCAGTTTGGTCCCTCATCTTTCATGTTACTTTATATCCAAAGGTCAGTGAACATTTTAGAAAAATTAATAGGAAAGAAGAAAGGACAGCAGCTTCCTTGTATAATTTGGTAGAGAGTCATTGGATTCTGTAGGAATGAGAAAAAAGAAAAACAATCCTTATTTCTAGTGGAAGTTTCTCAACTTACATTTTCCCCGCCAATATCCACTGCTCACCTACTCTACACAGGGCAGTGAGCAATAAGATGGTAATGCCTGATGGTGGAATTTGCATAAGGCTGAGGTGAAATTTGCATTTTCTTAGAGGTACCAGTCAATTTTGGACAGAACCTGCTAAATCACTTGGGATTAGATGACAAATAGCTGAATAGAATTTGAAGCTGTTTTCCCAGGAACAGCTGAAATTTTATTGTCCTGAGTCATTTGGGAAAACTTCACTTTCCTCCATCGCCCCAGAGTGGACCTAATCTTGGCGCTTCCAGTGAAGATTGCCTGCAGGTATCTGTGTCCAGTGTGCAGATACATTTTTTCTCTAATCCTACAGTGACAAGAAAACATTTTAAACTGCATTTTATGAAAAAGAGGGGATGATGATTATGGATTCTTTCTCTAGTAGCCTCTACCAAGAGGTGCTAGTTCAGAGACATCAGTAAGATCTCTAATAAAACCCTTTAGTGATACACTTCTCCGAAAGTGAAAGGAAACTGTTAAGTAATGTATTAAATGAATTAACTGTCAAGTTATGATGTTGGAAACTAACGAAAAGATCTTGCAAACTATGAGGCTGGAAATTTAAAAGTTGAAGGACATGCTGTAACTACAGGAACATGATGAAGCTGAAATTCACACCCAGTTTTTGTTATTACTCATAAATCTTGCCTGGCATTACCAGAATTCTTCAGCCTGAGAATCTTAGGCTTGCAGCCATTCCTGGGCAACATCTCTTATCTTATCCAGACAGAAATGTGTTAATTAGCATAACAACATAGATTGTATAACTGTGTGACAATTATAAAATTATAGCTGATGTCACTAAATTCTAAGTCTACAAATACATCATCATGGCAATTAATGGGCAGACTCTTATCATTTTGAAACTTGGCAGGTATTTTTATTTTATTTTATTATTATTATTTTGTTTTTTGCGATACGCGGGCCTCTCACTGTTGTGGCTTCTTCCGTTGTGGAGCACAGGCTCCGGACGCACAGACTCAGCGGCCATGGGGGCCCAGCCGCTCCGCGGCATGTGGGACCTTCCCGGACCGGGGCACGAACCCATGACCCCTGCATTGGCAGGCGGACTCTCAACCACTGCGCCACCAGGGAATTGGCAGGTATTTTTAAAATGTTCTTTTTCCTGCAAGTTGAAGGTAACCCTCATTTTTTTTTTCATCTCAAATAGTCACATTTTCTTCCTCCCTTTCTCCTTTCTTTTTACCTTCTTTTTTTTCTTCCTTCTTTGCTTCTTCCCTCCCTCCCTTCCTTTGTTTCTTCTTTTGTAATTTATTTACTCTTAAAAACACTTAGTAAACTGTAAAAAAAATGCACTGTTCGATGTCCTCTTTAACTTAAGGATCAGTGATGTTTTAGACACTGCCCAGGGGTCTTTAGTTATGGAATATTCACTCTAACTGTCATGTGGAACAGATTATAGCATGCACTATTATAGATCAAATATTTCAAATTAATTTACCTTATTTAAAATCAACACACAATAAAAATAATCTGCAAGTAATCAAAATGAGAACAAGGGAGCAGCAAAATGGGAGTAATTGTGAGATATCAATGAATCTCACTTAAAATGGTGCTCAAAAATGTTACTACTATTGCTGGATTAATTATAGCAAAAAAAAAAAGATCTAAGTCATTTTATCTCTACCTCATAATGAGTATTTTGTTTCTGCTTTCCCATGTTCTTTCCCGATATTTTATCACCTTTGAGTATGGCAGCAATCCAATCAATGAGAGAGGTAGGGCAGATTTTTATTAGAGAAGGCATGTGTTTCCTTGGTCCCTTGACCCATTTTATAACACGGTTCAACTCTTCAACTTTCTCTAGGTTAATCTCGGGTAGTTGCTTCTTGACTGCTTGCCAGCTGCTCAGAGGTTTTAGATAATATTTGAAGGTGGTGCTTCACTATTTCTAAATTCTCTGTGAGATATGAAGGTAGATATAGTGAATGAGTGAAGTAGAAACCCATGAGGATGCATTTAAATGGACATAATGGATAAGATTAGGCTTTAGTGAAATAGATATGTTTAGGTTTATCTTTACCTGATTAGAATCTTGATAAACATTCCTTCTTTGAACTAAAAGATAACTCGAAATGAATACTCTGACAAAATACGCAAATCAGTTTTTTAAAACAGCTGTATCTGTACAATGAATGTTGCGCTAGGAATTTGTTTGTAAGCCACTACTTTCGAGAACATGGTTTTATCCCATTTTTCAAAATAATTCCGGGACTCAACTTTCAGAATTACCTTCAGAATTGATTTACAAGACACGTGAAAACATATCTTATTACTCTAAAATCGGAACATATTCTTAACCCAAATGAATTAACCCAACTTGAACACTTACCTTCCTTATTCATTAGTCTTGAGTTGTTGGTGTCAATTTCCAAACTCAGATTTTCCCGTAGTATATATAGTGTTAAAGATAATCACATCAAATACTGTATACCCTTTTCAAATCAAATTCCAAAAATGTTATAACCAAAAGTAGAATTTCTGGAGAAAGAATGTAATTTGCACAAGTAATTATGTTAAGAAAGAAAAACAAGGCAGTGCCCATTTAGACAAGTAATCTCTTGTCAGATTATTGAACAACTTGGAAACTCACATCTCCAGCATAGACCTACACTTACAACTTTGTTCCTGTGATAGAGCGTTTTGTCCAGTTGTTTAAACTGTGGTGCCATTTAAGCAGAGATCATTATTAATAACAGAAATTTTAAGGGTTGGTGATTAACCAATACTTCTGTTTATGCTTTGAAACAGTAATAGGTCAAATAATAGTAATTTGAATACAATGGTCTTCATTGTAGCAAAATTGTTATATTAATGTCTAAAAATAATTCCTGGTGAAAGCAAACCAGTGGTCAAACCCAACTAGATGGATATATACGTGTGTATATGTGTGTGTGTGTGTGTGTGTGCGCGTGTGTAAAGTCTTTAATTGACAACACTGAAATCCTATCTATTATTTTGAATCATATCTATTGAATAGGAATAATATCGCTTAGGTTTATAAAAGATGCACAAATTCTATTAATAGTCTTTGCCACAGAGAACACAAGTAGCAAAGGCTCTAAATATATTGACATTTACCAATTTAATTGTTTGCCCAAAACTCAGCCTTCTTGAACTGATTCTTGTGCCAGTTACTAATTGTAGTAGGACACCCTAGAGGGAGGCAGAAAGTATGAGATTGAAGTTGGTAAATTTAGATTCAGCTGAGTATTTTAGCTTTATTAAAGTCATTTTGCCACTACCAACAATGATGCTATGATTAAAATAAAAAGTTTGTGGTTTGGTGGGATGAGATATGGGCCAGAGGAGAGTAAGAAGTAATGTTATATTCATTCTCATCTCTCTGCAAATGAGAGCAACCTGGATATAGCTTAAAGCAGAAGTCAGAATAAATGTAGCAAATACATTCAAGCTTTGCAGAATTCAGTAATCATTGTTTCCAGTGGTTCAATCTTAAAACAGGGGATCTACAAAATGTTATTGTGGTGTGGTAAGAGGTGTCTGCAAGTAAATATTCCAAAAACATAATTAAGGAAAATGAAAGTTGTTATTCATGAAACAAATTGAGAAGCTGACAGTGAGAAAAGAGGGTTGGGAGGCTGCTGTTTGGAAGCATAATCAGTAACAACCATTTTAAAGAAGAAAAAAATTGTTAAGCATGCAGGCTTTGGCTGCAGTGCATGAAAGTAAAGGCTTGTAAATCAATAATTCAAAAAAGGGGGTAGACAACTAATGGTTCTTTTGTTTCAAATTGTAAATGGCACTTTTGTATTCCACTGTAAACCTTAAGCGATGGCTTTGTTAGTTTTGGCATAGAAAGCCTGCCATTTCACTTTTCTGACTACAATAATATCTACTTTACTAAGCCTTGACTTTACTTACACTGCATTTGAACGCATCAAGATGTGGACTAAGAGATTTAGCTGCTCTGACATAAGGAGAACCCATTTCTCAAGGAAAGATTTTTCCCTATACTGAAAAGTCAGATCCATTAGTCATTAGTCCTTTGTGTTTCTAGGTATAGACAATATTATGCCAAATCAGAAAAGGTATCCTTATGTGAATGGTGAGGGCCTATGATTTGGAAAGCTTCCTAAACAAGAACCCATCACAAAACTAATTAAATTAAACAGAATGTCATGCTTTCGTGGGCAAGCCTAAAGTGAAGACTTAGGGTGTTTCCTGAACCCATCATAATGACTTGATTATCAGTTGGCAATTGGTTGATACTATTTTGTATATATTTTTGTATTTCATATGTATGTATATATTTTTCGTTTTACAATCTCTGCGTCTTTCACTGTTTCTCACTTACTTCTTTCTTCCCTTACCAGTCTCTGTACCCCTTTTACCTCCATGAAATTTGACTGGCAATTTGCCTATGTATTAGCCTTCCGCATTCAGAAAAAAGAAAAGCCTCTAACCAGTTTTCAATTTGCTGGCTGTCTGATTTTATCGAGTGTTCTTTTACTCTAGTACATGTTATCAGAACTCTATATATGGGTCAGTTTCAAAGAACAGTCTCTAAATGCCATTTGTTACATGGTGTTTAGGAACAGGGCTTTGGTGATAATCCTTTTTATCTATTTTATAATATTTAAAATAGGTCAGTCAGAAACATTTACCCTCCTGTGTGCCATTCATCATTACTGTAGCTCTATTATCTTCCTTGGTATCGTCTTCTTTTCATATTAAATAGCCCTCATTCTCTGAAACTCTCCTATTAGGAAATTGCTTTACAGTAATCATATCTCTTACCCTTCTCAAGATCTTTTCTATTCCTGCTTTGTCATCTTAGAAATTAGATGAGAAAAATGAAACGTGGTGTGTAGAATGAGGGCATCCATTTACCATCAAACATTTCTGAATTTTCTTTTCATTCCGGTGTATGTGGGTCCACAAAGAAGTCTACAGTGCTGTAAATGCTTTCAAGACACTGGCATTTGTAGGATGATAATGAAAAGGTATGTTATATTCGTAGTTGCCTAGAGGTGAAAAAACAATTTTTATGTAAGCAAATACCACATCTCTTGCCAAAGAATACTTTTGATTTGATGGGTGTGTTCTCTTGTGAATTTTTTCAGAGTCAGCATATTAGAACTAGATGGATCCTATCTAAGCCTTATTTTAAAGATGAAGAACCTAAGCTATTCTGCTAACAACAATCAATGCTGGAATCCCTACCTCTTAGTCCTACAGTGTTTCCATTGCATCCTATTGATACCCCTGGTATGGCCAAGATAGGTTGGTAAAACCGTTCATAATTTAGAATGGATTATTTTTCTCACTCAAGTGTTGCTTACGCAACTAACGCCATTATAGCTTTAAGGTGGCATGTGAGAGGAGATGGTGCAAACAAACATAATAGCTTTTCCTTTCTAACTATGAGCTGGCCACTGTAGCACCTTAACTGTTTTGATTGATGCATTCCATCTGATCACAACATTTCATCTGATTGGCGTCTTTGGGGTGCTTGAAACTTTGAAAATAATTGAATACTAAGGAGGATAATCATAATAACACTTTTAATTTATATAGCATTCTCACATATGTGATCTGATTTGATTTTCACTATAACCTAAAGAGGTATAAAATATTTTAAAACCAACTAATTCATTTTTGAGAAAAAGAAATAAGCTTTATGACATTGGAGTGACTTACTGTATGTAACAATGTTACTAAATAGTGAGCTATATCTAGAATCATTCACCTTGCCTCCCCTGCCTGGATCTTCTGCAACATCATGCCATTTTCCTTTGATTTCCCTTGATGCAACCTTAAATGTAGCACCATATATTTTAAGCAACTCCAAATTTATATTCAGTTGAAAATAGCAATTCACAGATAATATTCAAAAGGAGACACTTCATGCTTGGAATTATTCCTAAGTGATTGTCATTTCAAACACCACCCACTTTAGCCAATGGTCATTCATAGGTAGCTACTCTAAAATGTAGAAGTTCATTACACCCACAGCTGTATCATTGTCTCCAT
The DNA here is from genome assembly GCF_964374135.1 of Grampus griseus. NCBI lineage: Eukaryota > Metazoa > Chordata > Mammalia > Artiodactyla > Delphinidae > Grampus > Grampus griseus. Next base: position 91,963,829 of record NC_139002.1, on the reverse strand, counting down.
GTAAATATCCATGATATTTTTACAAGCTGCCTTGCTCTGCCAGAAACCAGTATACCTTAACCGTATCGGGAAGAGTTTCAGCGTTTTGGGCTCTACTCAGCCTTAATTCTAAGGAAACCTCTGATTTCAAGATCCATAACACTATATCATAATTCTCTCCATGAAATTTTGTTTATTTGTGACCAAGATAAATGGAAATACTTGAACTCTCTTGTATTTAGCAGTAGACCTTTAAATATCATGAACTTGAAAATATTTTGAAGACTGGATCAGACTAAGAGTTGAGTAAATATGATAGCAAATTTTATATTAACATTCTTTTTTTGTTTTCTCTAATTTATTTTTCAACAAATTAATCAATTTACTATGTAAGTAATGCAAGTGAAATGTAAAATACAAGTCAGTGTACTGTTGGGCAAGTCCATGACTTACTGTCCATCCTTACAAGGTAATTCTGAATCAATTTATCAACTTAAAAAATTATTCTGTTTTTATTAAATTTCTGAGTTACTGTGTAAAGCGGTAACAGTGTTTCCAACAAATTCAGTCTTTATTGACATCTCTTATGTTCCTCAAAAGGTTTTATAATTTCTTCATATGGATTTTGTACATTTATTTTGTATATATTGCTTACTAGGTACTATTTTGTTTGGGATATTTTGAATTGGATTTTTTTCTTTTATTGCTATTTCCCAAATGGTTACTCTTGTACAGTTCACATTCATTTTGTTAGATTACCTCTATATGTATCATGGTTTGCACAGCTCATTCTAGGAGATTCAGAACAGACAGGATGGATTTAAATATAAGCAGCACTCGCTGGCTCTCGCCCCTTGTAGAGGCAGTTGGAAGGAACCCAACAAAGTCAACATCTAAGTACACATAATGTACACATACACACATTGTTGAATAGTGTGTATATATATATATATATATATATAATATTTTTTCTTTGAAGAGAGAGAGTTTTTAAGGTGGCCATAAATTTATGAGTACATTTCCTAGTTTTTGAGCCAAGCCTTGTGTCCTGTTAATATGCAAAAATTTGTGAGATTAAGTAATGCTTACCTGGAATTTGTCTCCATGGAAACAAGCTCATCATCTCATCTCAGAAATGCAAGGTTTAGTAGGGGATCAGGAGTGAGCCTCAAAAGAGGTTAGTGTAGAAGATCCAACAATGAGAAGAGGTAAGGGGAAAAAAGAACAACAACAAAAAAAACAGAGGCTGGACCATATTAAAACATCTGTATTTTATACTACACGTCTGCAGTTGGTAGGCAGGCGAATCTACCTCTCATATCCCGCTCTTTGGCAAACATTGATGAGTCCTGAATTATATATCTAATTTAAACAAATGTCACCTTTTCCTTCAAAATACATTTGACTTGTTTTTACTCGTGTCAGTATATACGATAGCAGACTAGAGTGGGGTGTGTCCAATCTGGACTCCCCACACTGACAAAGAGTATTCTCGTGAGCCACATTTGTGCCAACAAGTTTACAATGAACTGTATTTTCCTTACCCATTATAGTAAGTCACAGGTTCAAACTCTTGATTGCTCAACAAACATGTTTAGTTTCTTATATTTTTGATACTTTAATCTTTGTTAGATCAAGCACATGGAGCAGAATATATCTTTACACACACATATACACTGCCATTTTCCTCTTCATCTTCTTGTCTTTAACTGTACTATCCTAAAACAAAATAACTTTGAAATTTCCAAATGAAATGTGTAATTGGATACACATGCCCTTCATTTCATCTGTGTGACTAAGCTGATCTTAAGAAGCATATTGAGACTTCTGCTTCTGGCCATAATGAAGTAACTGGAATGGAGTATCTTCCTACCATGGACAACTAGAGAATTGGACAACAATTATAAGACAACTGTTTATTCACATTGGACAACAGGAAACACAGGACTCATTGGTCCGTGAGAGAAGAGAAACAAGATGATCCCTATGAGCAACCTGCATTCAATTCCTGAATAATAGTGTAAATAGAGCACATCAGTCTTAGGGAGCTGAGGAGACAAAGATGGATATTCATGGAGGCTGAAGTCATTTGACTTTGTAGGATGGAGAACTGGAGATGAGGGAGTTATGCAGAGAAAAAGTGCGAGAATTCTGCTATGAAGTCACTTTGCATTTGTTGCAGAATATTAATCCAGTATGAGTAGATTGAAACTACCTATAGCCAAGCAAAGAGTGACCAGGAGTTGCAGACAGAATAATTCTTGGAATGCAAACAGAGTTAGAATCTCTGAATATACTGCCTAGTCAGAGAATAATTTAAGAATAATTTATAAGTTATTCTTAAATTCTTGACTTAAAATTCCATTTGAGTCTGTTTCTAGCATATGTAAAGAACACATACAACTAAAAAATAAAGTGGCAAGGCCCAATCAAAAAAAATGTGAATTTGAATAGACACTTCATTAAAGAAGATGGCCGATAGCTTGTGGAAAAATGCTCAGCATCATTAATCATTGGGGATATGCAACTTAAAACCACAAAGGCATACTGCTACACATCTAGGATTATAAAAATTTAAAAATAAATACTGATGATATCAAATGTTCAAGGGAATATGGACCTATGTTGATGTAAAAATAAATTGGGTCAACCATTTGGGGAAAAGGTGAGGCAGTTTCTTGAAAGTTAAACATCTAGTTGCCATATGAAATGTCAAGTCTAGGTATTTATATAAAAAAAATAAAAACATATGTCCACACAAATACTCAAATAAATATTCATAGCAACTTCATAATAGCTTTAAACTGGGAACAGTTCAAATATCTATCAGTAGGTAAATGGATAAACAAATTGCTGTACATTCTTACAATGAAATATTATTCATCAATAAAAGTAACAAATTATTGCTACAGGAAACAATATGAGTGTATCACAAAATTATGCTGAATGAAAGAAACCAGACATAAAAGGACATATGGCATGTGATTTCACTTGTATGGAATTATAGAAAAGACAAATCAAACATGACTGACGGAAACCAGCAAGTCAGTAGCTGTCAGTCCAGGAATGGAGTAGGTGATTACCTGCAAAGGTACAGGAGTCAATTATGCCTCTTTACTTTTGGAGTGAAAAAACATGTTCTGTATCTTGCTTGTGGTGGAAGTTACTTGGATGCATGCATTTATCAAAACTCATCAAACTGTACACGTAAATAAATGGTCTATTTTAATGATTTAAAATTATACTTCAATAAACCTGATGTAAAGTTTAATAAAACCTATTTAAAGTCAGGCAAAAAAAAAACCAGAAAAAAACTTTGCTTTTCTCACTGAAATCATTTTTGCCTGTAAGAAAGAAGAAATGACTCATCTTTGGTAGTCCCATATTTTCATTAATTTTTGTTCTAAACTCGGAAAATTATTCTTGGGAGTGGCACGGAATATTTCACTCTCCCGAGAAGGTTCTGCTCTGCAAACACATGTTAATACTGTTAATCTTATCATTCCCTCAAGTGTGATTTTAGGATGAAGAAGTGTAGTAGAAACTATAATTTTCTTAGGTGTGTAGTTTCTGAACCATGTATTAGTTAATTCTGTCTTGCTCATAAAAGAGAGCACACAGAGGAAGAAGGAACCAGTGACGACTAGACTGTACTCTATAAATGCGTAGACTATACCATCTGTATCTTTCGGATCTTTACAAATCATAGCAATCACATTAGGTGTCCTAAATCAATATAGTTTTGTTGGTTATGTGAGGAATTGGACAGTGTTTTGAGTCAGAGCTGCCCTGGTTTGCCAGATGAATGTAATTGAGAGATTGCTTCTATCTGAAACTTTAATGGAAAGAAAGAAATGTCTCATGCTAAGTGATTAAGCTACAGATAGATTCTTCTGGAAGTTTATTACCTATTTTAGATCACTGTGTGTGTGCTACAAGGCATGACAAGCCAAGCCATGCGACGTGATTGTTATATTTCTCCACAGACCAAATCATCAGCATGAATTCCTAAGAGGGGTAGCCTTCCATACTCTCTCCTGCTTCCCTCCCCAAAACTGCAGAAAGTCTAGGCAATATCAGGAACAATCATCTCTTGGAAAATGTCTCTGTATGTTCTAGAGAAGTCCTACCAATAACAATGACCCATCGCCATAGTTTCAACCCCTGGACATGTTGAGTACCTTATTGGTAACATATGTGAAAATATAACAATATCGTCCAATGCCAGAAATCAAGAAAATGGTACCATACTCCAAATTTTGAAGAGCCTTCTACAATACCAAGGATGGAAGTTTGTCTACAAATCATTCCAACCTTTACCCTACAAAGATTGTTGCTTTAATATGGAAACACCTCAGTACGAAAGAAAACAGAACCATGGAGCTCTTTCCTGATGCCTTAACTTAATACATGGCAGCTGACCAAACACTGGCACTTTATTATGCCTTGAAAACATTTGCTTGAAGTAGTTCACTAGTCTGATGCTATATGAAAACATAGCTCAGTTTTTCCTGTGATAACTAGTAAGTATATTTTTCTGAGTGCTTGATACAAAGTGATATATCTTCAGCAGGGTCTGTAAAAATTGGTCAGCTTCGTATCTTCATAAAGAGATCTAGGACCATACTATCTTTTTAGAAATCCATTGTAACCAATTTCAACATTGCTTTTAACACCCAGCTTCAACAGCAGGAAAGCTGATGCTACATGTGAGAGTTCATTCAATTCAACCTCCCGCAACCCCACTCCGCCCGACCCCCATATACCAGATTAAGTAGCTTTCTCAAGGTGAAACAGCTAATCACAAGCTTTTTCCGTGTGGTGGGAAGTGAGCTAAATGATTCCCATCTATTTTCTCACTTAATCCTCTGAAAGTATGATGCTATTACTGTTAACATTGCAATTTTAGAGCTGAAGATGCAGTCTTCAAATTGTAGCATAAACGGCCCAAGGACGTGCAGCTAGCAAATGGCAAGGTCCAAATTTGATGCAACGTTTTTCTGAATCCAGAGAAAGTGTGGGAAACTCTATAACATGTTCTCTGCTATCACCCATGTTAGTTAGCGGCAGAGCCAGAACTACAACTAAACATGATCATGAACATATTCCTCAAGTGGTCTGTAATTGGATGAGTTTTATGTCATGAAATATTCCTTCATATCTTGACTCTGTGTGCTACCTCAGGGGGAAGTGCATGACATGGATAAACCCAAATGATGAATGACCCCAAAATAATTTAGCCTTGAAATGTCCTTTTATATGTAACATTGAGCACTAGTGCGCATTATGCTTCAACCAGATGAGTCTGCAAAGAATTTTTTCTGGCAGAAATGAATAGCAGGTTTTTACAGAGGTCAGCAAAGTGACCTCTCTTTTTGGTAAAGGACCAGAGAGTAAATATTTTAGACTTTGTGAACCATATTGTCTGTTGCAACTACTCAGCTCCGCCTTTGTAGGCCTAGTAGCCATAGACGTAAGCAGCCTTAGGCAATATGTAAATAATAGGCATTGCTATTTTCTAATAAATTTTATTTATGAACACAAACATTTGAATTTCACAAAATTTTCACGTCACTAAATATAATTTTTCTTTTTACTTTTTACCACTTAAAAATATAGAAATTATTCTTAGTTCACAAGCTATACAAAAACAGATGGCAGGCAAGATTTGACTAAGGTGCCATAGCTGGCCGACCCTGCTCTACTGAATCACAAATTATCTTCTGTCTGCCCCCAATCTAATCTCAGATTAATACGAGGAGTTGGTCAAAACTGATTGTTTCTTTCTCCTTCAGTTTCTTTCTCATCCTCTGCTTCACTCTGCCTTTTCTTCCTTCTTTTACTCTGAATGCATGTTTGTTTTCTGGTTCCCACTTTTCAAGGAAGATAACTCTAATGATTAGTAGACCCCCTAGTCTAATTGCTTTGAGGAAGTTGGCTGATAAGAAAAGAGGAAAATCTATAAAGATGTTAATGATATGACCAACGAGTTGGTAAATAGAATATGGTAATTTGGACAAGAAGTGGAACTCCAGACCACCTGACTCTAATTTCCTTGCTGATTTAGTGGACTATAGGTACAATGGGGGTATAGGTCACCCAATCAAATATGTGCTAAATACCTCCCATATACCAAAGTCAGGCTGGGCCCTGAAGGTACAGTTTTGAGCAAAATTCAACATGGCTTATGGTCTCTTGGACTAGCAAAAATTAATCAAATATGTTATTATGTAAATTATCATGTAAATTTAATGTTGTAAAGTGTCACTAAAGTAAAATGTATGAAGAGAAGGTAAATGGTGTTGTAAGAACATATGACAGGGATATCCAGCCTCTTCTGAGTACTCATGGAAGTCTTCCCTGTGGAAATGGCATTTGAACTGAGATCTGAAGGATGCAGAGGAATCAGATAGCAAAAGAGGAGGCAAGAAACCACTTCAGCAGGACAAACCAGCCTGAGCAAGGCATGTTTGAGGAACTGAAAGCAAACAGTACAGGTTGAACATAGAAATCAAGGGGAAAAGCAATGAGAGATTAGGTCAAAGAGGTTTGTAAGGACCAAATCATGCAAGGCTTTGTAGGCTCTGTTAAGGACATGCATTTGGGGGAAAAATAATTGGGGTCATGGGTATGTATGAAAGGTGGGATGCATAAGAGTATGATGGTTAATTTTATATGTCAACTTGACTGAGTCACAGTGTGCCCAGACATTTGGTCAGACATCATTCTGGATGTGACTATAAGGGGTTTTTTGATGAGATTAACATTTAAATCAGTAGACTGAGTAAAGCAGATTCGCTTCATAATGTGGGTGTCCCTCCACCAATCAACTGAAGACCTGAGTAAAACAAAAATGTTGAGCAGGAGGAAACTTCACTTGCCTGAAAGATGGAGCCGAAATATTGGTCTTCTCCTGCCCTGGGACTGGAACTTTTATTGGTGCTTCTGGCTCTCAGGCCTTTGGATGTGGATTAGAAAGAACTACATCGCTGATTCTCCTGGGTCTCCAGATTGCCAGCTAGATCAGAGGACTGCTCAGCCTCCAATCACATAGCCATTACCTTATAATAAATCTCTTTATATATATTAAAGTAGGATAGGGAGATTATGTATATATACACATTAATATATATGCTAATATATACACTAATATGTATATATATAAGTATAATGCATGTACTAATAAAGGGGCAAATTTGGGGAATCCAATTAGTAGTTCATTATAGGAGTCTAGATAAGAGATAATGGCAACTTGGACTTGGGTCTTGTTAATTGATATGGAAGATAGTAGAAATATTCATTAAGTCCATAAAATATGAACATAAATAGATGGTGCATTGGATGGAGTAGACAGTGGGTTAAAGAAAAGTCTGATATTGAGGATAATTTCTGGCTTTATGGTTTACAAAAGTAGGTGGATGATGTATACTCATTGAGATGGTGAATACAGATATGGACTGAGTTTCTGTGGGAAAAGGTCATCAGATGATGAGTTCATTTTGGACAGATTGAATTTTAAGTGTCTTTAGGAGAAAAAAAAAGATTGCTTACAGAGAAATTATTCAATGAAAAAATAAAACAAAATAGAATGTCATGAGGCTGAACCTTGAGGAACTCTGATATTTTATGACACATAATAAGAAGAGGCACCAGGAAAAGAGGTAAAGAAGGAGTAGCCAGAATAAAACAGAAGCTTAATTAAGCCAATGTTACAAGAAGGGAGAGTTGTGAGCAGCCCTGAGGTGCTCCTGAGAAGTCATGGAATATGAGGATTGAAAAACTAACCCATAGGATTTAGTGACATGGCGGTCTTTGGTGACCTTAGTGAAATCCTTTTCTAGATGCATGATGGGCATAGTCAAATGCATGACATTGAAAAATGGGTATAAATTAATAAAATAAAATATTCTTGAGAGGCTTATCTGTGAAAGGGAACTGAGAGACAAGGTAGTAGATAAAGAATGTGGAGGCAAGACAGAGTTGTGTTTTTTGATGGATTTTATACTGTGAGACTTGGACATATTTAAATAACAAATGATATGATGCTATTAAGAGGCAGAGACTGAATATATAAAAGGAAGAGAAACGTTGATTACCAATGGTTACTGAGCCTTCGCTTTCCTTCTGTGATCCTGAATTTTATCACATTTTTTGTGGGTTGGATGATTATGTGAGTGAATGTTGGTATCAGAAGAAGACAAAGGGAACTTGCTCTGTACTTTCAAGGTTCCAAATGTAAATAAAGTGGGGAGATGAAAAATAGGCAGAGCCATGAAAATTTTATGTATGAACCAGGCTGATTCTAGTTTCCATTGTTCTGTCTGCTCCTGAGTCCCAACCTTTTCACCCGTTTTTAGTATCTTTACACTCTTTGCCCCTTCTTTTTTCCCAGAGCCTTAGAGATCCATAAAACTCTTCAATGTCTTACAGAGACCCATCCTATTAAATGCACTATTCACAAAATCTTGGTTATTACTATATTAATTCAAGCACAAAGAAACCCTCCTCGGGGCTCCTGTGGCCCTTAATTTGCCTATATCTGAAATCATATAAGCTGTTTCTCCAGGAGAACATTTAAATCCATTGAACCAGTAAACCAGGAACCTTATTTCTCCAGGTCTTCATTGCCGTTCAGATGGCAGGGAACAGGACCCCAAGTCATCCCCTGAGCAGGTAACATATAAATCCAAAGACTCCTAAAGGCTCCGAATCATTGATGAGGTCAACCACTGAAGCAGCTTTAATTTTTTTGAAGGCAATTATTCAATAAGACATAGTTCCTTAGAGGCAAGGACCTTATACAATTTATCTTTAGCTCCAGAGCACCTTAGAATAGTAGAGAAGAGAAAAGCTGCCCAGGAAATGTTTGCTGAATAAATGGTGAATGATGTTTGTTCCCTCAGCTCTGACTTGCGCTCTGCAGGAGATACATTCCCCTCCATAAACCTTCCACAGCAACACTGCATTGGAGCAACGTTCAATGTCATTCTCCAGATGTCATCATCAGCATATGATGCATCCTTACTCTCAGAGGCCTGAGATGTAAAACATTTAAGGTTTTAGAGGCACAAAATAACAAAAGTGTCTTGTCAAGGAATGTTTTATCTCTGAGGATGAGAAAGCCAATATTTCTGTCTCTTAACACCCTGACCTAGAGTGTAACACCTAGAGTGTTACTATCTGTCAGTGGTTTCCAACAGGTATGCTATTATCATCTGGGGCAGGACAACTCTTCTTCGTGTCAGAACTTCTCTGCAGGTTGCAGGATGTTTAGCATTCCTTGACCCTGCCCTCTTAGGCCCATAGCACTTGCTGCCCTAGTCATTGTGAAAAAACATAACATGTCCCTGGAACCAAAAGGAAACTAGTAGCAGAAGGCAGGAGACTGCTAAGAAAGAAATAGCAAAAATTAACTAGCTAACTTTGGGAGCAGAGAGAGGATGAGAGATGTGACTCGCCAAAGGAGAAAAACAAAAGAGAGATGCAATTATTTTCTGGAGGAAAAGTATAGGGAAAGCAGTGTATCTCTAAGCAATATAATGATTTTTCTAGTAACGCATGAACTTTCAGGCAGTGGGTTCTGAGAAAGCCACAGAGACAGGTGCAGGCATCAAAATGTAGTAAGTGTGAGATAATGCAGACATGCCACCCACATCCTACTCCCCTCATTCCCAAACTTCCATTATCCAGAAGAGAGTTCTTAGTGGAACTAAGGCACAGGCTAGTTTTATGAACTGTCTCAGGACTAGGGTAAGAGGCTATTATATTCACAGTAAATTATCTAAAAGGACCTGTCTCAACAGAGGGCAGGTAGAATGAAAAGGTGACAGAAGTCATGTTGTTAGGTTGTCATGGGAAAGGAGAGGAGTTTCAGAAGCTCTGCGTGTGTGTGTGTGTGTGTGTGTGTGTGTGTGTGTGTGTGTAACTTGTTCCATCATATAAGCAAAAGAGGCTTCTTTATCTACAGAAAAGGATGGTAAGGAAGTGTTTTTGTGGGATGTGCACTTTTGCTACCCAATCATGATCAACTCCTAGGAAAGCATGAAAAGAGCCTGAAGGAAGGAAATGGACATAAAACTGAAGCCCAGACCTTCCTTTTGCATCTATCATACATCCATTGTTTTTCAAATGGTTGGGATGAGAAATACTGATTTTTTAAGTCAGTTTCTATATAATGTTAGAGAAAATGTAAAAACACATATTGCTTAGAATGCTTCATTACATCTCATATTAGCAAAGCCAAGAGTTTTGCATTTTGAGAGGTTTCATTTAACTTGTTTAACTTTTGAGGTAAGTGATTTGTCAATCTTTGAAAGACAGCAGCTTTCAAATTACACAAATACCAATGAATCTTTTTCATGTGGAGAAACTGCCCAGCTCCAGCTTCCCCAGTGCACACAGCATGTTCACTGGAGCAGAATACTTGGGTGTAAGATTTGAAGACTTGCGAAGTTCCTTGCAGCCTGAAATGGGAAGCAAAAGTGGATTTTGTTCCAAAAAGGAAATGAAGTTAACAAAGTGCTGCATAATAAGTGAAGTGAAACCCCAGGTTTACTGAAGAGGTGAATCATTTTTAATTAGCATAGCAATAGACTATGTAAAAAATACTTTAGGAGAGCTAAAAGTTCTTGAAAATAATTTATAGCCTTAAGTAATGTATTCATTTGCTAGGGCTGCCGGAACGAAGTACCATAGAGTAGGTGGCTCAAACAACAGAAATTTGTTTTTTCACGGTTCTGGAGGTTGGAAGTCCAATATCAGAGTGCCAGCAAGGGTGGTTTCCTCTGAGGACCATAAGGGAAAGATCTGTTGCAGACAGCTCTCCTTGGCTTATAGACGGCCCCCCTCTTGAGGCCTCTTCATGTGGCTGTCCCTCTGAGCACACCTTGCATCTCTGGTGTCTCTCTGTGTGTCCAAATTCCCTATAAGGACACCTGTCAGATTGGATTAGGGTCCATTCTGATGGCCTTATTTTAACTTAATTACTTCCTTAAAAGCCCTATGTCCAAAAACGTCACATTCTGTGATATTGGGGGTAAAAGCTAAAACAGATGCATTTGGGGGAGGGGGAGAGCACAGTTCAACCCATAATAAGTAAGTTTTATTTTGCCATATTGCTGCCAAATACAGAGTTCTGAAACTGGCATGGTCAGTTTCTCTAAAGCAGTTTATCAACCTCGGCACTGTGGACGTATGGACTGGATAATTCTTTGCTTGTCTGGAGTTCTCTGCATTATAGAATGTTTAGCAGCATTCCTGGCCTCTACGTATCAGATACCAGTAGCAACCCCTCACCCTGCAAATATGCAACTTAAAATGTCTCCACACATTGCCAAATATTCCCTGGAGTCCAAAATCACTCCCAGTTGATAATCATTGGCCTAAAGTGAAGGTAATGGAAAACAAACAAAAAAAAAACAGTGCAGTAGTAAGAAGAGTGTTGAGAATGAATGGAGCTCATTATGACTTTTCTTCTAATAAATATCTATCACCTTTAGTGCTAGACTGGCTGGGGTTTGCATTCTGGCTCGAACAGATGCTAGCTGTGTGGTTTTAGGCAAGTTTCTGCTAAAACTGAGTCTTTTCTGTGTCTTAGTTTTATTATCTATAGAATGGCGATGGTAATAGTTCCTGTGTCCTAGGTTATCTGTGATAATAAATAAAGAACTTACACGGTGCCTGGCACATAATAACTGCAATCGAAGTCTTTGTTGTAGCAGCAGTAGTAGTAGTACTGGAGTAGTAGTAGAACCTAAAACTGTTAATAGTGTCTTCAATTCTAAAATGTACTATGTCCCAGGGCTGAGCTGAACTTTACCTTGCAAACTCAACAGATGTGTTATTTGACAATGCTCGAGAATAGGACTTCTAATTGAAGATCCACGAATAAATGTCATGGTAAATAAACGCCCGAATATCTGCATGCAACTTTCAAAGAATGTGTGAACATGTGTATTTTTCAGAAGAAAAGACCATAATTTTTAATCTTGTTCACTGAAAGACCTAGTAGATACTACAAAACTATAAAGTGCTGCTTCACACTATTAATGAATCAAAATATAAAATTCAGAAGCTGGTCTTTTGGGGAAGAATTGTAAACATGATAAACCATTAGCTAACCTAGCCATAAAAAATGGAAGTGAAGTACAAATACCCAAAATACGAAATAAAAAGAGATATTAATATGAGCAAAGGAAATTAAAGGATAACTTCTAAGACTGCTTGGTTCATTTCAATGCTAATAAATAAATATGCATTATGTACTGATATTTTATTGATAAGCATAAGGTGCATGATGTTTAAGCTGGGATCCCTGACCTCTCCTTGCTCTCATGCTCTGACAGTGTATGGCCTCTGTGGGAGCCAGATGGCCTCCTATAGGGCCTGGGGCTTTTGCCTGGTCTCCATCAACATGTCACTGGCTAGAACCCTCTTTCCATTCCTGAGCCCCAGGACAAGGGCCCAAATAGCCTGTCATTTCTTGAGGACAACTAGTCTGGGCCATGGTATCTTAGTAGTTATTTGTACAAAGCATCTGTCTGTCTGTCTGCCTATCACACATCTATTGATTATGTGTCTGAAAGGAGGCAATTTGCTTGTTCCTTCTTAGACACGAATAGTGCTGCTATATCAATTAAGGATGGCATCATGCTTAGTAGAGCTCATCAGAAGCATCCCCATTGAAATATTAGAGTCAGGATTAAGCCAGTATGCCCTTCATAACCAATGTTATTTAACACAGTATTGGAATATTAGCCAACAAGATTAGAGAAAGAAGTATGAATTATGAATATTGAAAAGAAACTTGTAAATGATGACTTTCTAAAAATGATTACTGTTGATGTGGAAACCCCAAGAAAATCAACCATAAAACTCTTGCAAATTATAATTCAGTAATTTAATGATTTAAAATCGATATGCAGAATATGTACATATTTACATATACAAAATATAATAGATATGGCTCATTTTACAATAGCAAATAGAAAAATATTTTAAATTAAAATATCAGGGTATATATTATATATATGTATATACACATATATATGTATATATCTATATACAAATTATTTGTAGAAGGACATATAAATAAAAACACTGCCTCTGGGGATATGAACTATTTAAATAGCTCCAGGTATCAGAAGGAGACTTACTTTTCAGTTTATACCACTCTGCAATTTTGAGTTTTATACCACCTGCATATATTGCCTTTTTAAATTGCATAACTGAAATATATTTTTAAATAATCATTTATTTTGATTAATAATAGCAATGTTCATAATATCCTGAATTAAACTCTTCTTCCAGGAAAAACAGTAAGTTTAATTGAGAACAACTCAACCCATACAGTGGAATGAGAGCCAGATATAATCTAAATGAGGTTAAAGTAAGCAAAATTATATATAATAAACAATAAGTGATATTTATTATATTTCTTATGTAAATATACATTTTTCTCCCTGGTAAAGAATTGTGGAAAACTCCTAGTAAAAAAGTTTTCAGTAAAAATAGTAAAAATATATTCAGAAATAGGATGGAATCCATCCTCTTCTAGGATGGATTCTTTCAGCCCACATTGTCCAAATTATTTGCCTTAGTCACTATTTATTTTATTTATTTATTTTTATTTTATTGGAGTGTAGTTGGTTTACAATGTTGTGTTAGTTTCAGGTGTACAGTAAAGTGATTCAGTTATACATATACATATATTCATTGTTTTTCAGATTCTTTACCCATATAGTTTATTACAGAATATTGAGTAGCGTTCCCTGTGCTATACAGTAGGTCCTTGTTAGTTATCTATTTTATATATAGTAGTGTCTGTATGTTAATGCCAAGCTCCTAATGTATCCCTCCCCACTATGTTTCCACTTTGATAACCATAAGTTTGTTTTTGAAATCTGAGAGTCTGTTTCTGTTTTGTAAATAAGTTTATTTGTATCATTTTAAAACTTAGATTCCACATATGAGTGATACCATATGATATTTGTCTTTCTCTGTCTGACTTCCTTCACTTAGTATGATAATCTCTAGGGTCATTCATGTTGCTGCAAAAGGCATTATTTCATTCTTTTTTATGACTAAGTAATATTCCATTGTGTATATGTTCCACATCTTCTTTATCCATTCCTCTCTTGATGGACATTTAGGTTGCTTCCATGTACTGGCTATTGTAAATAGAGCTGCAATGAACATTGGGGGTGCATGTATCTTTTCGAAGTATGGTTTTCTCTGGATATGTGTCCAGGAGTGGGATTGCTGGATCATATGGTAGTTCTAGTTTTAGTTTCTTAAGGAACCTCCATACTATTCTCCATACTGGCTGTACCAACTTACATTCCCACCAACAGTGTAGGAGGGTTTTTTTCCCCACACCTTCTCCAGCATTTATTACTTGTAGACATTTTAATGATGGCCATTCTGACTGTTGTGAGATGATACCTCACTGTAGTTTTGATTGTATTTCTCTAATTATTAGCGATATTGAGCATCTTTTCATGTGCCTGTTTGCCATCTGTATACCTTCTTTGGAGAAATGTCTATTTAGGTCTTCTGCCCATTTTTTGATTGGGTTGTTTTTTTTTTTTATATTAAGCTGTATGAACTGTTTATGTATTTTGGAAATTAATCCCTTGTCAGCAGCATCATTTGCAAATAATTTCTCCCAGTCCGTAAGTTGTCTTTTTGCTTTGTTTCTGGTTTCCTTCGCTGTGCAAAAGCTTTTAAATTTCATTAGGTCCCATTTGTTTATTTGTGTTTTTATTTCTGTTACTCTAGGAGATGGATCCCAAAAAATATTGCTGCAATTTATGTCCAGTAGTGTTCTGCCTGTTTTTTTCTAAGAGTTTTATAGTGTCTGGCCTTACATTTAGGTCTTTGATCCATTTTGAGTTTATTTTTGTGTATGGTGTTAGGGAGTGTCCTAATTTCATTCTTTTACATATAGCTGTCCAGTTTTTCCAGCACCACTTACTGAAGAGACTGTCTCTTCTCCATTGTATATCCTTGCCTCCTTTGCCATAGATTAATTGACTATAGGTGCGTGGGTTTATTTCTGGGTTTCTATTCTGTTCCACTGATCTATATTTATGTTTTTCTATAGCTTTGTAGTATAGTCTGAATCAGGGAGACTGATTCCTCCAGTTCTGTTTTGCTTTCTCAGGATTGCTTTGGTCATTCGGGGTCTTTTTTGTGCTAATTCAGTTCTTACTTAAATCAAGGCCCTTATTAATATGCTTAAAACAGTATTCAATTTCTTTTAAGGTTCACTTTAAGTCACAGCATCTATAAAGTTATTAATAGTATACTCATTCCAATACACTTTGCACATTTGCCTTCTGAAATATTCTTTGAATTTTTCTCTCCCTGTCTCTTGTTCTCTCTGTTTCTAAAAACCACTCAATCCCCATTTTGGGGGAAATGGTTCACTTTTTTCTCTATAGGAATAAAAGATAATCCACCCCTTTTGGAGGGAAGAGTCATTTCCTGATGGGGTTATAAGCAAAAAGAATAGCCACAAGTCATGCATACCTATGAACTCTTTCTGTGTAATGTCACTGAACTTGTGTCAGGATCACAAACATCTCAGCGGTTCTATTCCTTATTCATTCCATGTGCATTATGGTGTTGGCTAGGGAAATATTTTACCATTTTCTTATTGTTTTCACGTTTACCATCTCATGCAACAGCTTATATCTTTAAACAATATTTGAAATGATTATTAATCTCACCATTTTATAAGAAGGCTGGGGCTCTGAGCAGCTATACCTCTGTTCATGTAAGAGAATACTCCAGTTGGTAATCAACATTCATAGCTATTCTAAGTCATTTCCCTCATTAAGAGAGAGAGTTGAAGTTAAGCACGTCCATGAAAATTAGAAAGTAGACAACAGAGCAAAGTGGTTAAGAACATACACTACGGTGTCAGATAGCTTTGGATTTAGGGGGTGGGCAAGTTATTAAGTACTGTAGTCCTCAATTTCCTCAAAAATATGTTGGAGATCAGAATAGCAATGCATAGCGTTGTTTACTTGTTCATCCAATAAACATTTAGGAGGATCAACAATGTGACAGACTGTATGGATACTATGGTAAGAGGAAACAGAGATTGTTCTAATGATAACGCTGATATGTAAGATTAACATCACTACATTTACAATGAAGTAGAGGTCTGGTGCCAGAGCACCAAACACACTCCATCTCTGGATCTTCACACTTATTGTTGCCTCTACCTAGAATGCTCTTCCCTCAAAAATCCGCAAGAATCATCATCCCTTCTTCAAATGCCACCCCATGACACAATCCTTGCCTGACCTCTTTGTCTAAAGTAACGCACACACTCGTTTATCTCCTCTCTTACCCTGCTTTAGTTTTCTTCATAGCACTTATTCCATCTGATATATTGAATATCTGTTTATTATGTATCGTCTATCTTCCATCATCAGAACTTGAGCTTCATGAAAGCCAGAGCTTTGTCTGTTCTGTGCCCTGCTATATCCCCAGCACTGAGAGAAGTGCCTGGAACAAGGTGAGCAGAAAAGAAATATATGTATATAAATAAATTAATAAAGGAGTCAGTTAATTGACCATAGGGAGATTTGTAGTTAGTGCAGGCTCCCCTGAGGAAGTGGTATGTGGCAGAGGCAGAAGAATAAGTAGAAGTTAATTGTGCAAAGCTGCGTTGGATGAGCACTCGAGATAGAAGACAGCAGATACCAAGGCTTGGAAAATAGGAATGTCTATGTCAGGCCGCAGATCCAGAGCAAGGCTGGTGTAGCTAGAGCAAAGTTGAAGGGGACTATAGGGAAAATAAGACAGGGAGGAGCTAGAGCTACTGGATCATGAAGGTCATGTTAGAGGATTTTGTCTTCATACCAGTAACAAGGATTTAAACCAGTAAAAGGTTTAAAAGGGGGGAGGGAAGGTGACAGGCAGACTTGTGATCAGAATTTTTATGTGGAATTCTCATTTTCACTGAGATTGGAAAATGTGCTAGGCAGGATAATGACCCTCCAAAGATATGTAGGTCTTAATCCTAAAACCTGTAAATATGTCAGGCCACCTGGAAGGAGGCCACAAGCCAGGAAATACAGGTGACCTCTAGGATCTGGAATAGGCAAGGGGATGGATTCTCCTGGAGAGCTTCCAGAAAGGTTTCCAGCCCTGCCGACACCTTGACTTTAGCCCAGTGAGATCTGTTTTGGACCTCTGACCTCAAGAACTGTAAGATAATAAATGTGCATTGTTTTAAGCCAATAGCTTGTGATAATTTGTTTTAAGACTAATAGGAAACTAATATAGAAGGATCACAAGAGTAATTGAGGAATTATATGAGATTACATACATAGGGTGCTTAGTAAAGTACCAATAAACAGTCATTAAATGTAAGCTTTTGTTGTTTTTGTTGTTGATATCATTTTTAAGGCTCTTGATATCAATAAGAAATACATGTTTATTGGTTACATGGAGCTGTCCCTAATGTACCTTTTCCTGTACTGAAAACTGTAATCAAGCAGTATTTTAATCTTCATGAGTTCTTGCCAAAGAACCTAAAATGGGCCATAAATGACCTCTAGACCTTGACTCCCTCCATCTTTCACAAGTTGTAGATTCAGATGAGCAGTGCAGAATATAAAATATTTGTGTCCTTTTGCCTCCCCCTTCCTGATGCTGATATGATATGATATTTGTTGCCCCCAAGCCCTCCTGCTGATATGCAGGAGGGTGTGAGGGAGGGAACAGGCTACTCTGTACTCACACATTGTAAAGCTTCATAATTATGATGGTTTTTATATGACCTCATTACAAAGAGATCCACATTAAAAGCAAATGGTGTTCACTCAAATGTATACCTATGTAACACTAGTCAGTGGATAAGTAACCATCAGAAAGTCAAATAGAAAATCACAGATCCCAAGTACTGGAACATGAAAATACTGAATGAAGAAATAAACAAGTGCACTTTCTCTTTACTTTGAGGATTCTAACCATCAGCCATAAAGATAATTAGGTGCATGTGATGGTAAATGATTGCTTTCTTAGTTTCCGTGGAACCCTTGAACTGCCCAGACAATTAAGATACACCATCTACTTGCTACTTATTCTTTCTTTTAGGTGACATTAGTTTACATCTCTAATCATTACTTAACAGATCCTAGTGAAAAACGTGGTAGAATGAAGAGCCATCGGTAGCTTTTGACAAAGGAACTTGTCTTACTTGCTTAGGAAACCAAGCCTGAATTAGAAAATTGTAATGAATTTGAAGAAGAAAAAAATATATATTTCAAGAGATCCTACTTGCAATGTTTTGCATCCCTCTGGAAATCAGAACTAAGCCTGTTCAGATACAAAGTCTTCTTTCTGAGGAGTCTAACTCTACTAGATGCTTTCTATTTAAAAAGTCTCCATGCCTCAAAGACAACTTTGAAACTACTCAGTATAGTAGCTATTCTGATGTGATTTCAAAGCTAGAGAGATATATTATCATGGAAACAGGATCTTGGCTGATTTGAATTTCATCTTCTCTTGCTGCTTAGCCCTTCCTTGTGAGGTGATAATACTCCTTTATGACTTTTGTCTCTTTCTGCTTTACCAAAATGTATTGTCAGGAATAAAATATAGTGACTCTAGCTAGGAGTAACAAGGGCAGGTGGAATTCTAAACTATAAAGATCTCATATTCCTAGATGCGAAGAACTTTCTTTATTCCAGTTGAAATTCTATCTTTAGCTAGCATGAAAGCTAATAAAACCAAAATCTGTAATGAAGAGCAGAAAGCCTTCTTATTTGATTTGGTAATCAATGGATTTTTTTTAAAAGAATGATAATCAGATCATTCTAAACTGTGATTAGATAACAAAACCCACATTATCAACAATGTCCCTTTGAAAAATCTTCATTAGGGGATAAACCTAAGATTCAGATTTTAATGCATATAATAATAGTATTGCTAAGTTTAGAAGGCAATATTTATTCTTTGCCAAATATAAAATCATGGATTAATGAGGAGCTCTATAAGAGGGTGACTGCTGGTTTTGTATAAGTAGGAAAGTTAGGGTGGTATGCGTCTACTCTACCATCCTAAATGGGCTATGAACAAAGAGCACGGAAAGTTGGGCTTGGATCCAGTTAGGATTTATGCTAGGGTCCTGCATTGTCATGGAGGTGACCCATGTAAAATGCTGCTATTCGGTCATCCAGGGGATTGCTAGGGTAACAATGCAGAATCTAGAAGGACTCGAGTCTTGGTATGTTTTTAAAAAAATGGAGTAATGCTGTGTTTATTGGAAGGGTGGGTGATGCATATATATTCCTGTATATTCATTCAGTTGCGGTGACAAAGAATTGATTGTATTATTTCAACACATCACTACTCAGCCTTCCAGATGTGTTCATATAAAATATTGGCTCCTCTCTCTTCCTCTAATTGCTTAGGATTCAATGTGTTGGGTTGTTTTATTACTCTTAAGATTGTATGGACAACCTATCAGAGCTCTTGGCTAGGACTTAATTTTATCAGCCAGAAAGGTAAGCAGCAAAATCCATTTCAGGGCTGTTTAATGAGTCAGAAAATTAGTGGTAGAGGGTATTGATGGTGATGGCCTTAAGAAAAATGTCAGCTAGTATCCACTTAACTCCTAGGAAGGCATCCATTCTTTTTTTTTTTTTTTTTTTTTTTGGCTGTGTTGGGTTGCTGTCTTCGTTGCTGTGTGCAGGCTTCCTCCAGTTGCGGTGAGCAGCTACTCTTCGTTGTGGTACATGGGCTTCTCGTTGTGGTAGCTTATCTTGTTGCAGAGCACAGGCTCAAGGAGCGCAGGCTTCAGTAGTTGTGGCTTGTGGGCTCTAAAGCACAGGCTCAGTAGTTGTGGCGCATGGGCTTAGTTGCTCTGCGGCATGTGAGATCCTCCTGGACTAGGGCTCAAACCCATGTCCCCTGCATTGGCAGGCGGATTCTTTTTTTTTTTTTTAACATCTTTATTGGAGTATAATTGCTTTACAATGGTGTGTTAGTTTCTGCTTTATAACAAAGTGAATCAGCTATACATATACATATATCCCCATATCTCCTCCCTCTTGCGTCTCCCTCCCACCTTCCCTAACCTACCCCTCTAGGTGGTCGCAAAGCACTGAGCTGATCTCTCTGTGCTATGTGGCTGCTTCCCACTAGCTATCTATTTTTACATTTGGTAGTATATATATATATATATATCCATGCCACTCTCTCACTTCATCCCATCTTATCCTTCCCACTCCCTGTGTCCTCAAGTCCATTCTCTACATCTATGTCTTTATTCCTGTCCTACCTCTAGGTTCTTCAGAACCATTTTTTTTTTTGATTCCATATATATGTCTTAGCATATGGTATTTTTTTCTCTTTGTGACTTACTTCACTCTATATGACACTCTATGTCCATCCACCTCACTACATATAACTCAATTTTGTTTCTTTTTATGGCTGAGCAATATTCCATTGTATATATGTGCCACATCTTCTTTATCCATTCATCTGTCGATGGACACTTAGGTTGCTTCCATGTCCTGGCTACTGTAAATAGAGCTTCAATGAACATTGTGGTACATAACTCTTTTTGAATTATGGTTTTCTTAGGGTACATACCCAGTAGTGGGATTGCTGGGCCATATGGTAGTTCTATTTTTAGTTTTTTAAGGAATCTCTATACTGTTCTCCATAATGGCTGTATTAATTTACATTTCCACCAACAGTGCAAGAGGGTTCCCTTTTCTCCACACCCTCTGCAGCGTTTATTGTTTGTAGATTTTTTGATGATGGCCATTCTGACTGGTATGAGGTGATACCTCATTGTAGTTTTGATTTGCATTTCTCTAATGATTAGTGATGTTGAACATCCTTTCATGTGTTTGTTGGCAATCTGTATATCTTCTTTGGAGAAATGTCTGTTTAGGTCTTCTGCCCATTTTTGGATTGGGTTGTTTGCTTTTTTGATATTGAACTGCATGAGCTGCCTGTATATTTTGGAGATTAATCCTTTGTCAGTTGCTCCACTTGCAAATATTTTCTCCCATTCTGAGGGTTGTCATTTCATCTTGTTTGTTTTCCTTTGCTGTGCAAAAGCTTTTAAGTTTCATTAGGTCCCATTTGTTTATTTTTGTTTTTACTTCCATTTCTCTAGGAGGTGGGTCAAAAACGATCTTGCTGTGATTTATGTCATAGAGTGTTCTGCCTATGTTTTCCTCTAAGAGTTTTATAGTGTCTGGCCTTATATTTAGGTCTTTAATCCATTTGGAGTTTATTTTTGTGTATGGTGTTAGGGAATGTTCTAATTTCATTCTTTTACATGCAGCTGTCCAGTTATCCCAGCACCACTAATCGAAGAGGCTGTCTTTTCTCCATTGTATATTCTTGCCTCCTTTATCAAAAGTAAGGTGACCCTATGTGCGTGGGTTTATCTCTGGGCTTTCTATCCTGTTCCATTGATCTATATGTCTGGTTTTGTGCCAGTACCATATTGTCTTGATTACTGTAGTTTTTCAGTATAGTCCGAAGTCAGGGAGCCTGATTCCTCCAGCTCTGTTTTTCTTTCTCAAGATTGCTTTGGCTATTCGGGATCTTTCATGCTTCCATACAAATTGTGAATTTTTTTGTTTTAGTTCTGTGAAAAATGCCATGGGTATTTTGATAGGGATTGCATTGAATCTGTAGATTGGTTTGGGTAGTATAGTCATTTTCACAATGTTGCTTCTTCCAATCCAAGAACATGGTATATCTCTCCATCTGTTTGTATCATCTTTAATTTCTTTCATGAGTGTTTTACAGTTTTCTGCATACAGGTCTTTTGCCTCCTCAGGTAGGTTTCTTTCTAGATATTTTATTCTTTTTGTTGCAGTGGTAAATGGGAGTGTTTCCTTAATTTCTCTTTTAGATTTTTCATCATTAATGTGGCAGACAGATTCTTAACAACTGTGCCACTAGGGAAGTCCCGAGGCATCCTTTCTTTACCTATGAAGACAAATTAATCTTAATTTTTTAAAGACTTTTTGGGAAGAGAACACTTATTAGCTGTCTCATAATTGTTCATGACTGTGTGATCAAATTACATATCCCTTGCCTTTATTATAGACTATCAGAATGTATTGTACTATGTTATTGATTATTAGAGTTTCCTGAACATTTTTCCATAACTTTTCCAAGCTAAGCTTTGGACACCACATGACTAATCTGTTCAGATTCACTCTTGAAGATAATCAAATTGACTCTGAGATGTTTTGTGGATTGTAGATGAAAGGTTTGTTCGTTTGTTTGTTTATTTGAAGAATATTTTGGCTCCCTAGTTGTTAGTCATATTTACTCATGTAGTATAATTCTCTCATGCAATGACATTGAGTGAAGCAATGACAGTATAATCTCTTCTCTAATAAAACTGGCATGAGTGTAGGGGCTGGTATTTTACTGTTAGTTCCTGTGAAATCTCTTCTGCAGGTGAACTTACCAACCCTTGAAGCTGACAGTAAAGTATATTTCTTTCCTTGAAGGTGAATGTGTATAGTTGCTGATTCTCTTGTGGCTCAGGATTGGGGGGAAAAAAAAGAAGAAGAAGAAAATAAAAAAAGCTTTGACCTCTTAATCTCTGAAAACAACTTGACGAGGATCTGGGAGATATATTCTAGGAATGAAGATAGTTCATTGTCTTTTAGCATTCTATAATATATTGTCACTGTCAAATGTCACAGAAGTTTTTGGCTCACAGGGGGATTTAAGAATGATAGAATCCCAAATCCTTCAGATTCTAAGATGGAATTAGAAATTTCTTTAATTTTATCCAGCTCCCTATATTTTTTAGAAGTATTATTTTTGGTGGATGTTATGACTAATTCTCTGATTTCCTTTCCAGTGGTATTTTATTCTTATAAAGAATTAAGTTGACCTAAAACTGCAATAAAATCATTGTAATAGGGCTTCCCTGTTGGCGCAGTGGTTGAGAGTCCTCCTGCTGTGGCAGGGGACACGGTGTTCATGCCCCGGTCCGGAAAGATCCCACGTGCCACGGAGTGGCTGGGCCCGTGAGCCATGGCCGTTGAGACTGCGTGTCCGGAGCCTGTGCTCTGCAACGGGAGAGGCCACAACAGTGAGAGGCCCACACTGAAAAAAAAAAAAAAAAAAAAATCGTTGTAATATTTTCAGGAATACCATGGCACGGACATGTATGGACCTTTTCTTAGTATCTAAAGTGGAAAAAAACTACCTGGTTCCCAAGGGACAACTTCCCTGCAAAACCACTTATATTGACTTATTTCCTTCGGAGTTTGCTAAGGATTCCAGACACTAAGGTAATTCTTGATTATTTCTTCTAATAAACCCCAAGAAGATTGGGTTTTATCACTTACTGAATGAATTTAGATGCATTTTAGGGAGTTAGAGTCACAAGATTGATGGGGAATGGACATTTGAAGAGGCTGAGTCTGAATTTCTTAATAGCTAAGTATATGGTCAGATCTTTTTTTTTTTTTTTTTTTAATTTTACCACTGGGTTAGTGGGCCAGGGCAAGGCCCAATGTTAGAGCTGAGATTTATAAAGTCTGGCATAAAAGTTTTGGGCTTTATATTCTGTGCCTGAGATATAGAAGTCTTATCTTTAATTATTTGCCTCATGAGTGAGAAGAGATAGTGTATGATTCAGGAACTTCTTAATTAATAAGCCAAACCCAAATATCTCTTTGGGAAGACATGTAAGCTAAGTGGGTTCAATCAGTTCTATATCCTGGGTCTAAAATCATCTTTAACATAGAAAACTAGACAGATTTAACATGTATTTTCTTTTATAGTTCTGAGAATGGTATAAAATTATATGGTAGACACTCCATAATACCATAATTTGTACCCACAACTGATTTTAGAGCCACACAGACCTAGGTTTAAATCTTTGTGCCAACAGTTAATATCTGTGGAGCCTTGAGCAAGGTCGATGGTCCTTTAAGAATCCCCACCTTTAAAATGGGAACCAAAGTATTTAGCCCATAGTGGTTGATGAGGGGGTTAAATGGGGGTAAAAATGCCTTCACCTAATAATTGCTCAACAAATGGTTAAAATAATCCATAAACAGGGGTAGTAGAGCTAAATGAGATGGTAGGTACTTTGCATGAATAACCTCATTTAATATTCAAAACAATCCTGGGAGTTAAGTATCTTGAATTCCCATTTAAATTTTTCATATTGTTAACTTCAAAGAGATTAAGTAACCTGCTAGTATTTGAAACCCAAAAGTCATCACAATGAAAGTGATGGTGATGATAAAGCTGACGGTGATGGCTGTGATGGTGAAGGTGATGGACAGGACAGAAATCAGACCAGATCCTTCATTAGGTGTCATCTCCTTCTCCCAGGAGGTCTTCTATGGATGTGTGATCTCCTTTAGAGCCTAGTATCAGCACATGCAAGGAGCAAACCCAATAATGGCTGGTTGAGTTGCTTTGGTGTCACTTTAAGTTGTGGGAGACTGAAACTGAATCAGAAAAGCAAATAGTGGAAAATGAGCAAGAGAGACCACCATTCAGAAAGAAAACCAGGACTTAAACCATTAAGATTTTTGGCAGAGGCTTGCGTGTCAGAGCCAAGTATTTACTCTTTGGGAGGATTTCCATCCAAGTGTCTATTGTCCTCCTTCAAGAAGCTACAATTTGAGTTAGCTGAAATATTCTTTTCTGACAGCAAAGTGTAATGACCATAATTTTCTTTTGAAAATGGCTGCATAAACTGTTCAGTATCTTTGACCTTAGGTGACCTTTACTCAGACTTTAACTGTAAGAACATGTTTTTTAATTTAGTGGGAGAAGCCCAATTATAGGAACTTCTACTGAAGGTAAGGATTAAATGTTTCTTACTGTATTTTATTACTTTGCTTCCCATAGAAAGGAAGTGTTCCTAGGGTAGACATTGATTGATTTTTAGAACTTCTTCACAAAAGGTCAACACAAACAACTAACAATATTTTAGTGTCGAGTTAATAGTTGTCAAAAGAAAGATCCATTCAGGAAGTAATGAAGCTCCTTTCGTTCAGTTAAAACAAACAAAAAAAGCTGTTTACTTTGGTGAACTGTGGCCCATTAATAAGACATCATTTTCTTTTCTAACACTGTGGTCCTTCATAACAGACTTTGATTTTAGGTTCCAAGGCTCTTCTGACTGTAGCACATTACAGTGGAAAAGATTTTGTTGCTTGTTTTCAATTTTGACCAATATATATTCCATATGTGAAGTGGATAAAAGAAACATGCCTAGAAAGTCATGAGATAAAGAAAGAATAATGTGATAAGGGGGGTTAAAAATAAATGTAACATCAAGGAAAAATATATTGGATTCATTTTAGGCACAGATTGTGACAAATCTGAATAAAAGTGCTTAGAGTGAAGCCAACGCTCAACTGTCCACAGGCATCAAAAATGCATATGATATTCACAGCCTAAGTCAGATTGATTTCATCTTCCAAATATTATAACAAACGCTGAAATCAAACAACATAGTTTGTATAAGTCTGCTGTGATGCACAAAAGAAGTGTTGGAATAGAAGTTAGAACTCCTGGGTTCTTGTACTATTTTTTTAGTTAATTTTCTGAGTGAATTTATTCAAGTAATATATTTCCTCTAGGTCTGTTTATTTATCTAAAAATGGTGAGAACTGTTTTATATGCCTTCCATAGTCTCTTCTGTCTCAAAATTCATTTAAAGTTATATTTCTAAGGAAGTATATTCATCTTCCACACATCCGCTCCCTCTTTTGCCTCCCTCCCACCCTCGCTAACCCACCCCTCTAGGTGGTCACAAAGCACTGAGCTGATCTCTCTGTGCTGTGTGGCTGCTTCCCACTAGCTATCTATTTTACATTTCGTAGTGTGTATACGTCCAGGCCACTCTCTCACTTCATCCCAGCTTACCCTTCCCACCCCCCATGTCCTCAAGTCCATTCTCTACATCTGTGTCTTTATTCCTGTCCTGCCTCTAGGTTCTTCAGAACCTTTTTTTTTTAGATTCCATGTATATGTGTTAGTATATGGTATTTGTTTTTCTCTTTCTGACTTCACTCTGTATGACAGACTCTACGTCCATCCACCTCACTACAGATAACTCAATTTTGTTTCTTTTTATGGCTGAGCAATATTCCATTGTATATATGTGCCACATCTTCTTTATCCATTCATCTGTCGATGGACACTTAGGTTGCTTCCATGTCCTGGCTACTGTAAATAGAGCTTCAATGAACATTGTGGTACATAACTCTTTTTGAATTATGGTTTTCTTAGGGTACATACCCAGTAGTGAGATTGCTGGGTCATATGTTAGTTCTATTTTTAGTTTTTTAAGAAACCTCCATACTGTTCTCTATAGTGGCTGTGTTAATTTACATTTCCACCAACAGTGCAAGAGGGTTCCCTTTTCTCCACACCCTCTCCAGCATTTATTGTTTGTAGGTTTTTTGATGATGGCCATTCTGACTGGTATGAGGTGATACCTCATTGTAGTTTTGATTTGCATTTCTCTAATGATTAGTGATGTTGAACATCCCTTCATGTGTTTGTTGGCAATCTGTATATCTTCTTTGGAGAAATGTCTGTTTAGGTTTTCTGCCCATTTTTGGATTGGGTTGTTTGCTTTTTTGATATTGAACTGCATGAGCTGCCTGTATATTTTGGAGATTAATCCTTTGTCAGTTGCTCCATTTGCAAATATTTTCTCCCTTTCTGAGGGTTGTCTTTTCATCTTATTTATGGTTTCCTTTGCTGTGCAAAAGCTTTTAAGTTTCATTAGGTCCCCTTTGTTTATTTCTGTTTTTATTTTCATTTCTTTAGGAGGTGGGTCAAAAAGGATCTTGCTGTGATTTATGTCATAGAGTGTTCTTCCTATGTTTTCCTCTAAGAGTTTTATAGTGTCTGGCCTTACATTTAGGTCTTTAATCCATTTGGAGTTTATTTTTGTGTATGGTGTTAGGAAGTGTTCTAATTTCTTTCTTTTACATGTAGCTGTCCAGTTATCCCAGCGCCACTTATTGAAGAGGCTGTCTTTTCTCCATTGTATATTCTTGCCTCCTTTATCAAAAATAAGGTGACCCTATGTGCGTGGGTTTATCTCTGGGCTTTCTATCCTGTTCCATTGATCTATATTTCTGTTTTGGTGCCAGCACCATACTGTCTTGATTACTGTAGCTTTGTAGTATAGTCTGAAGTCAGGGAGTCTCATTCCTCCAGCTGCGTTTTTCTTTCTCAAGATTGCTTTGGCTATTCGGGGTCTTTTGTGTTTCCAAACAAATTGTAAAATTTTTTGTTCTAGTTCTGTGAAAAGTGCCATTGGTAGTTTGATAGGAATTGCATTGAATCTGTAGATTGCTTTGGGTATTGTAGTATTTTCACAATGCTGATTCTTCCAATCCAGGAACATAGTATATCTCTCCAACTGTTTGTATTGTCTTTGATTTCTTTTATCAGTGTCATATAGTTTTCTGCCTACAAGTCGTTTGCCTCCTTAGGGAGGTTTATTCCAAGTATTTTATTCTTTTTGTTGCAGTGGTAAATGGGAGTGTTTCCTTAATTTCTCTGTCAGATTTTTCATCATTAGTGTATAGGAATGCAAGAGACTTCTGTGCATTAATTTTTTATCCTGCTACTGTACCAAATTCATTGATTAGCTCTAGTAGTTTTCTGGTAGCATCTTTAGGATTCTCTATGTATAGTATCATGTCATATACAAACAGTGACAGTTTTACTTCTTCTTTTCCTATTTGGATTACTTTTATTTCTTTTTCTTCTCTGATTGCTGTGGCTAAAACTTCCAAAACTTTGTTGAATAATACTCGTGATAGTGGACACCCTTGTCTTGATCCTGATCTTAGAGGAAATGCTTAAAGTTTTTCTCCAGTGAGAATGATGTTGGCTGTGCGTTTGTCATATATGGCCTTTATTATGTTCAGATAGGTTCCCTCTATACCCACTCTCTGGAGATTTTTTATCATAAATGGGTGTTGAATTTTTTCGAAAGGTTTTTCTGCATCTATTGAGGTGATCATATGGATTTTATCCTTCAGTTGGTTAATATGGTGTATCACATTGATTGATTTGCATATATTGAACAATCCTTGCATTCCTGGGATAAACCCCACTTGATCATGGTGTATGATCATTTTAATGTGCTGTTGAATTTTGTTTGCTAGTATTTTGTTGAGGATTACTGCATCTATGTTCATCAGTGATATTGGCCTGTAGTTTTCTTTTTTTGTGACATCTTTGTCTGGTTTTGGTATCAGGATAATGGTGGCCTTGTAGAACGAGTTTGGGAGTGTTCCTTCCTGTGGTATAATTTTGGATAGTTTGAAACAGATAGGTGTTAGCTCTTCTCTAAATGTTTGATAGAATTCGCCTGTGAAGCCGTCTGGTCCTGGTGTTTTGTTTGTTGGGAGATTTTTTTTTTTTTTTTTTTTTTTTTTTTTGTGGTATGCGGGCCTCTCACTGTTGTGGCCTCTCCCATTGCGGAGCACAGGCTCCAGATGCACAGGCTCAGCGGCCATGGCTCACAGGCCTAGCCGCTCCGCGGCATGCGGGATCTTCCCGGACTGGGGCATGAACCCATGTCCCCTGCATTGGCAGGCGGACTCTCCACCACAGCACCACCAGGGAAGCCCTGTTGGGAGATTTTTTTATCACAGTTTCAGTTTCAGTTCTTATGATTGTTCTGTTCATATTTTCTATTTCTTCCTTGTTCAGTCTTGGGACGTTGTACTTTTCTAAGAATTTGTCCATTTCTTCCAGGTTGTCCATTTTATTGGCGTAGAGTTGCTTGTAGTAGTGTCTCATGATCCTTTGCGTTTCTGCAGTGTCAGTTGTTACTTCTCCTTTTTCATTTCTAATTCTATTGATCTGAGTCTTCTCCCTTTTTTTTTCTTGATGAGTCTGGCTAATGATTTATCAATTTACTTTGTCTTTTCAAAGAAACAGCTTTTACTTTTATTGATCTTTGCTCTTATTTCTTACATTTCTTTTTCATTTATTTCTGATCTGATCTTTATGATTTCTTTCCTTCTGCTAACTTTGTTTTTGTTGTTCTTCTTCTTTCTCTGATTGCTGTAGGTGTAAGTTTAGGTTGTTTATTTGAGATTTTTCTTGTTTCTTGAGGTAAGATTATATTGGTATAAACTTCCCCCTTAGGACTGCTTTTGCTGCATCCCATAGGTTTTGGTTCATCATGTTTTCATTGTCATTTGTTTCTAGGTATTTTTTGATTTCCTCTTTGATTTCTTCAGTGATCTCTTGGTTATTTAATAGCATATTGTTTAGCCTCCATGTGTTTTGTATATTTTACAGTTTTTTTCCTGTAGTTGATATCTAGTCTCACAGTGCTGTGGTTGGAAAAGACACTTGATACTATTTCAATTTTCTTAAATTTACCAAGGCTTGATTTGTGACACAAGATATGATCTATGTTCCGTATGCTCTTGAGAAGAAAGTGTATTCTGTTGTTTTTGGATGGAATGTCCTATAAATATCAATTAAGTCCATCTTGTCTAATGTTTCATTTAAAGCTTGTGTTTCCTTATTTATTTTCATTCTGGATGATCTGTCCTTTGGTGAAACTGGGGTGTTAAAGTCCCCTACTATTTCTGTGTTACAATTGATTTCCCCTTTTATGGCTGTTAACATTTGCCTTATGTATTGAGGTGCTCCTGTGTTGGGTGCCTAAATATTTACAATTGTTATATCTTCTTCTTGAATTGATCCCTTGATCATTATATAGTGCCCTTCTTTGTCTCTTGTAATAGTCTTGATTTTAAAGTCTATTTTGTCTGATATGAGAATTGCTACTCCAGCTTTCTTTTGGTTACCATTTGCATGGAATATCTTTTTCCATCCCCTTACTTTCAGTCTGTATGTGTCCCTAGGTCTGAAGTGGGTCTCTTTTAGACAGCATATATATGGGTCTTGTTTTTTGTATCCATTCAGCCAGTCTGTGTATTTTGGTTGGAGCATTTAATCCATTTACATTTAAGGTAATTATTGATATGTATGTTCCTATTACAATTTTCCTAGCTGTTGTGGGTTTGTTTTTGTAGGTCTTTTCCTTCTCTTTTGTTTCTGCCTAGAGAAGTTCCTTTAGCATTTGTTGTAAAGCTAGTTTGGTGGTGCTGAATTCTCTTAACTTTTGCTTGTCTGTACAGGTTTTAATTTCTCTGTCGAATCTGAATGAGATCCTTGCTGAGTAGAGTAATCTTGGTTGTAGGTTTTTCCCTTTCATCATTTTAAATATGTCCTGCCAGTCCCTTCTGGCTTGCAGAGTTTCTGCTGAAAGATCAACTGTTAACCTTATGGGGATTCCCTTGTATTTTAGTTATGGATTTTCCCTTGCTGCTTTTAATATTTTTTCTTTGTATTTAAGTTTCGATAGTTTGCTTAACATGTGTCTTGGTTTGTTTCTCCTTGGATTTATCCTGTTTGGGACTCTCTGGGCTTCCTGGACTTGATTGACTATTTTTTTTCCCGTGTTACAGAAGTTTTCAAATATAATCTCTTCAAATATTTTCTGAGACCCTTTCTTTTTTTCTTCTGGGACCCCTCTAATTCAAAAGTTGGTGCATTTAATGTTGTCCCTGTGGTCTCTGAGACTGTCCTCAATTCTTTTCATTCTTTTTCTTTATTCTGCTCTGCGATAGTTATTTCCACTATTTTATCTTCCAGGTCACTTATCTGTTCTTCTGCCTCAGTTATTCTGCTATTGATTCCTTCTAGAAAATTTTTAATTTCATTTATTGTGTTGTTCATCATTGTTTGCTCTTTAGTTCTTCTAAGTTCTTGTTAAACGTTTCTTGTATTTTCTCCATTCTATTTTTGAGATTTTGGATCATCTTTACTATCATTACTCTGAATTCTTTTTCAGGTAGATTGGTTATTTCCTCTTCATTTGTTTCATCTCATGGGTTTTTTCCTTGCTCCTTCATCTGCTGCATATTTTTGTCTTCTCATTTTGTGTAGCTTACTCTGTTTGGGGTCTCCTCTTCTCAGGCTGCAAGTTCGTAGTTCCTCTTATTTCTGGTGTCTGCCCCCAGTGGGTGAGGTTTTTTCAGTGGCTTGTGTAGGCTTCCTGGTGGGCAAGACTGATTCCTGTGTTCTGCTGGGTGGAGCTGGATCTTGTCCCTCTGGTGGGCAGGGCCACATCTGGTCGTGCATTTTGGGGTGTTTGTGACCTTAGTATGACTTTAGGCAGCCTCTCTGCTAATGGGTGGGGTTGTTTTCCTGTCTGGCTTGTTGTTTGGCATTGGACCTCCAGCACTGGAGCTTGCTGGCCATTGGGTGGAGCTGGGTCTTAGTGTTGAGACAGTGATCTCTGGGAGAGCTCTCACCAATTAACATTACATGGGGCCAGGAGGTCTCTGGTGGTCCAAAGTCCTGGACTCGACTCTCCCCAAGAACAATGGTAAACAATGGTAAAAGCAAAACT
This sequence comes from Grampus griseus, assembly GCF_964374135.1. Taxonomy (NCBI): domain Eukaryota; kingdom Metazoa; phylum Chordata; class Mammalia; order Artiodactyla; family Delphinidae; genus Grampus; species Grampus griseus. The sequence continues at coordinate 91,932,400 of NC_139002.1, read as the reverse complement.
GAACAGGCGAAATCACAAAAAGAAACATATGCACCCATACTCACCAAAAAAAAAAGGAAGAGAGCAACCAAACCAGTAAAAAACCCAATGAAAGCAAGCACTAAGAAGTAAACTAAGATGAACATAATACCAAAAACAAATCAAACACAGAGAGCCAACCCGAAGTTGCTCCCAAAGTCCACGGCCTCAGTTTTGGGAACGTTCATTTTCTATTCACGTATTCTACAGATGCAGGGTTTATCAGGTCAATTGTGGGGTTTAATCCACTGCTCCTTAGGCTGCACGGAAAAATTTCCCTTTCTCTTCTTTGTTTGCACAGCTCCTGGGGTTCCTCTTTGGTTCTGGCCCCGCCTTTGTCTGTAGGCTGCCCTCAGGCATCTGTTCCTCTCCCAGACAGGAGACGGTTAAAGCGGAGGCTGATTAGAGCTCTCTTGCTCACTCAGGCTGGGAAGAAGGAAGGATATGGTAGTCATAATTGGAATGCTGGGTGTGCCTGCAGTGGCAGAGGCCGGAATGACTTTGCAGTAGCCTGAGGCATGCGGTGTGTTCCCCGGGGGCCCTGGTTCATGTGACCCTAGCAGTGGTGTGCTGCACAGGCTCCTGGGGGGTGTGGGTAGTGACCTGTGCTTGCACACAGGATTCTTTGTGGCAGTGGCAGCAGTGGTAGCGTCTGTGCCCATCTCTGGGGTCTGAGATGATAGCCGCAGCTTGCACCCATCTCTGGAACTCACTTAGGTGGTGTTCTGCCATCTATGGGCACATGGAGCAGGAAGCCCCTCTCCTCGTGCACCCCAAAACAGTGGTCTCTGCCTCTCCAGTAGATCCAGGCTTTTTCCCGGACTCTCTCCCGGCTAGCTGTGGCGCACTGGCCCCTTCAGGCTGTGTTCATGCAGCCAACCCCAGTCCTCTCCCTGGGATCTGACCTCTGTAGCCCGAGCCTCAGCTCCCAGCCCCCGCCCGCCCTGGCAGGTGAGCAGACAAGCATCTCAGGCTGGTGAGTGCTAGTCGGAACCAATCCTCTGTGTGGGAATCTCTCCGCTTTGCCCTCTGCACCCCTGTTGCTGCTCTCTCCTCTGTGGCTCCAAAGCTCCCCCCCTCTGCCACCCGCAGTCTCCACCCACGAAGGGGCTTCCTAGTATGTGGAAACCTTTCTTCCTTCATGGCTCCCTCCCACTGGTGCAGGTCCCGTCCCTATCCTTTTGTCTCTGTTTTTTCTTTTTTCTTTTGCCCTACCCAGGTACGTGGGGGGGTTTCTTGCCTTTTGGGAGGTCTGAGGTCTTCTGCCAGCGTTCAGTAGGTGTTCTGTAGGAGTTGTTCCACATGTAGATGTATTTCTGGTGTATCTGTGGGGAGGAAGGTGATCTCCGCGTCTTACGCTTCCGCCATCTTGAAGCTCTCCCCGCTCACATTGTGCTTGATGCCACATATGTTTTCCTGGGAAAAAAAAGAAAAAGACCTTGACATTGCTCACAGTCTCATTGGGAAGATAGAGAATAAAAGAAAACAAAAAGTTAGTTCATAATTAAATTAAAATTTTGTAGATGTAAGCAAAGAAGCAAAGTGGTACAATTATGTAAATGACAGGAATTAATTATTTAGACAGAACCATCAGTTTGCTACATTAAAACTGAGATTTGAAGGATGAGATAGAATCAGCCATGAGAAAAGCAAAGGGAAGGATAGAAGAAACCAAAGACCAGTGATTGGGGTGTGTGGTATGATTGAAGGGGGGACTAAGGTGAGGGCAGTGGAGCAGTGAGAGATGGCAGTGACAGGACTTTAGAGACTGTGCAAAGTTTTGATTTTTTTTTTCAAAGTGCAGTGAGAAGTTTTTGAAGAAAAGTAAGTTGAAAAATGATATGATGTCATCCTTTCAGACAATAAGAAAAGCAAATGTGTATTGTGGTGCATGGGCCAAGCTTCCAATTTGTCCTATAGTTTAGCCTATTTTATTGATAAGAAAACTAGAGTCAAGGGAGTTAATTAGTCCAAAAATGTCCACAACTAGAAAGTGGAGGAAGCAAAGCCATGACCCAGTTTGATTTGACTCAGAAGCCATTGCCCTTTCTGCTGTGCCTCCCTGCCTGTCTGTGGTGTATCAGTTTCATCACAGGATGAATTCATCATGGGATGTTTGAGAACATGGATTTATCTCCTGATCAAGTTTCACAAATGAAGGTCTAGTTGCAGAGGGATGAGATGGTCAGGAAGAACCTCCAGAGGAGTCAAGGGGTAATATGTGTATTTGCAGAGGGAAGCTCAACTGTCCTTGGGCATTGACCAGAGACCAGGCAAGCCGTGGGTGAAGGACAGTGTGCTTTGTGATATGGTCATTCTGGGACATCATGCTGTGTAAGGTAAGGCCAAAAACAGAAAACATGGAGTTCGGGCAACATTAAGAATCTGAAGCAGAAGTGATGCTTATTAGCCCAGAAGAGGAGTCAGAAAAGTCTGGACTGAGATTTTATTTTAAAGGAAAGTAGAAAAGAATAAAACTACATCACATATGTGTTCATCCTGTTTTGACCCCAGAAGCCTAACTGTTTAGCTCCTTCTGCATCTTCCTTAGCCCTTAGTACTTTTATTTTGGCCTTAATGAATCTGTAAGATATTTATACATCATTAGATATTGCAAAAAATTCTAGTTTGTATCAAAATACATTAACTGAGATTAAAATATATCAGGAATAATTACTTTGGAATCAACTGAACATATATTTAAAATTATTTTTTCAGAAGTAACATATGATTACCATATAGTATAAAATACACCAAATTTTAAAAAAAGCCTTAACTCAGAATCCTTCCCTGTCCACACATACATACATGTATATGCTCCCTAGAAACAGGTGCTGTTAAGCAATGTTTAAACATATTTGTCTGTGAATTTTCTGTAGATGTGAAAACATATATAGAAACACACACATGAATCTAACCACGGTTTCCTCATCTCATTCACCCCTGAGAGCTCAGTTTGAGGGGCAATGTTATCAGTGTTTCAAGCTTTCTTACTTCCTTAGATGGTCCTATTTTGCTGGTGACCACAAGTGACCTACCACTATTAGGAATCTACCCAACCACGCTCCCTGTGGCCACAGTGGCATTAAGGAAGAAAAGAGAAAAATGAAGTTGTTGGAGTAGGTTGGCAAACGTCAGCTAATACCAACTGCTCTTGGAATCCTTACCAGGTGAAGGATTTTCTTACACAATCAAACTGTAAAGATCTCTACAGAAAACAGCATCCTGTGACTTCTTCACCTGATGTGACTATAGAGAGGAATGAATTTCCTTTATTGAGGTTCACATCTCTCTCTGGCTATAATTAATAGTCTCATCTCCTATGGCCAGTGTCCCGTCCAAGCAGCAGGAGCTGCAGACTTAAATTCTTCAATTTCAACTGAAATGAATCACCCTTACCTCATCTGAGATATCACCCATGAAAATATGATTACTTTCCTTTGTTCATGCATTGCACCTATACATCATACTGTAAATCACAGAGATTTTATTTTATGAATTAAACATGTGGCTTTTTTCTTCATGATTGAACTATTCCTTCAGCAGAAAAATGGGAAGATTCTAATTCTATACTGTTCTGAGATCTTTATCAAATGACATAATGATCCCTCCCTTTGCCCTAAACATAGATCATAAACAAATTTCAGCTACCTGGAAGATGATGAATTGATCCCTGACCTCCCAGGGCCATGCCCTTGCTTCTGTATCTGAACTCCCTGCTTTATATAATTTCTATGATTCACTTTGTCCCTTAGGCATTCTCTTGTACTGCTAACTATTTTTTTCATGAGCTTATGTCTCTTAAGCAACTTGAATGCAAAAATCAAGTCTATTAAATTTTCAAATATTTTTTTCAGAAGATAATGATGACTATACAATAGGAATCATACCAGAGATGTTTTAGTTTTGTCATTCTTTCATCTCCTTGATAGCTTTGGCAAGCCATAGGGGAAAGGAAGTGAGTCTTGTGATAATGGGTTGCTATCTAAGCATCAAAGTGGAGGGATAAGCAGGGCAGAGAGAGTACAAAGACAGGGCTGAAATTAGAGGAGAGGATTCACCAAGAACACACCATCCACTTCCCAATATTGTCTCAGAACTCCAGAAATCAATCAGATTAAAATTTTTTATTTTTTTAATTAAGCAAAGGGAGATAGATAATTTTCAAAAAGAAATTTTCATTCTCATTCTAAGCTAACTATGATCTTACTGGTCATTTTGAATAAGATTGTCTTCATTGTTGCAGGGAAAGGTTTTAAAGGCCACAGAGTATCCACAAAGCTCTACCACTGTCACCAATAATTGTGGTTTAAAGGGTGATAATGATTCCCAAATGACAGTATACAAATATAATTTCTTACTGCAAATGTTCTCTTATAATCCTCTGTTGGAGGATGGGGAGCAATATAAAACCATGGCGGGGCTTCCCTGGTGGCGCAGTGGTTGAGAGTCCGCCTGCCAATGCAGGGGTCACGGGTTCGTGCCCCGCTCCAGGAGGATCCCACATGCCGCGGAGCGGCTGGGCCCGTGAGCCATGGCCACTGAGCCTGCGCGTCCGGAGCCTGTGCTCCGCAACGCGAGAGGCCACAACAGTGAGAGGCTCGCGTACCGCAAAAAAAAAAAAAAAAAGCCATGGCAGTTTGCATGGACAAACATCATTTTGCTCATTGTAATTATTGCAGCCAGTCTTGGTATATTCTCACCATCCAAAAGAAGCTTTGTTCTCCTCAGTATTATTCAGGACAGATGGAATTGAATCGCTCATTCTGTGCCTCTTTGGAATATTACAGACCTCACATTATTGTTGTTAGGTAAGATTCCAAGTTCTAATGAGAGCAAAAGTTTACTTGAACAAAGACTAGTTTTATTATGGTCACTTTTCTAACTTTAACCAACTTTTAGTTGACTTTAGATATCGTCTGATACTGAACAATTGACTTTTATCTTCTTCCCTTAGAAGGCTAGAATTAAAAATATTTATGGTTTGCAGTGATGCATTCACTTCTATGGCAAAATGTTGCCAATTGGTGTTTTCCTCCTCTTTTTCGAAAGATGATTACATGTTCACAATTTACAAGGTATTGTACACATTTCAGTAGGAAATTGTAAGCCTTTATCTTTTGACAGCAAGAAGGAATTACTGCCCTTTTTTAAATAGCCTCCCTATTTTGTCCAAATAAATGATTCATGCTGGAGACTTCATGATGTGTTTTGTTGGTTTCTGTGAATTTCAACACAGGCAGTCAAAAGGGAAAAGAAGTAACGCATTTCTGAAAATTTCAGAAAATTATAGGTTTCATATGGGAAGGAGGATGCATTCAAATTTCTTTAGTGCTGGTTTCTTCTTCCTTCTATGCTTTATTAATACAAGCCTTAGAGCAGGAAAAGAAAATAAATGAGAGGGTAGGAAATGAATATTTTCCTTCTCTCTCCAAGGACTGCTCAGTGCCCGTTTCCTTATCCTCATAGGAGTAATAAGAGTAAGGGATGGCTGTAGCCATGTTGGCTAATACCACTATATTCAGAAATCCCCTCCTTATTTAAAAATAACAGCATGTCTTTGCTAGTTTGACTTCTTCTAGAAGTTTCTGAACATATTTTATAATTAAGTTTGTGCAGTAACATTAGTTTTGCTGATATCTTACTGGTAGTTTACTTAAACTCTTTCATCTCTTGGAAACACATAGTTAGCCTGTGACTTAAATGTCCTCTAATCTATAATGTTTATTATACCTTTGCGCAAAGCAAATTCTTTTGGAGCTGCAGCTAGTGGGCCTGTAAGCAGCGGTTTAAATTTGCAATATTTTTACTAATGGCCAAATCCTGGCATTTTGCTTCTGTCTCTCATTTGCCCAGAGCTCCAGGGCTTCTCAGCCTCAGCACTACTGACATTTTGAGATGGTTAATTATTTGTTGTGGAGGGCAGTTTTATACATTGTGGGATTTTTATCAGTATCCCTGGCATCTGCCCGTAAGATGCCTATAGCACTCCCCTCACTTGTGACAAGTAAAAATGTCTGCAAACATTACCAAACCCCCCTGGAGAACAAAATTATTCCTGACTTAGAACCACTTCCCTACCCCATGCACACATACCTATGTACATGTCTGAAATCTTTGAAAATGATTACAGAGGGATCCACCATGTCTTCCATGGTATCTGAAGAATAAAGGAAATTGTGAAGGTTTGGGTCTATATACAGATCCTCTTTGCCTAATCTGAACATATCAGTTGCTGAGCTGTTGTACATTTAACACAGACACTCACATACACACACTGACATGCACCCACATACTTGCACAAATGCAAGTTATCGTAAGCAGAATAGTGATTTTAGTATATATTACTACATATTTAAGTTACCCTTGCCTTTTCAGAAATATGGTACGCATCTCCATATCTTATATAACTTGGAAGCCAGGTGTGTTCATAGCAATTAAGCATTGTATTTTAACAGAATCTAGTTTTAAATTTCCTTTGCAACTTGTTTGTCGTAAGTCCTGTCAGAACCTCATCTGTAAAACTGTGTCAATAACTACAACGGCAACGTAATAATAATAATAATAATATCAGATGGTTGAAAAGACAAAAATGGGAAAACTGTGTGAAAGTATACAGCACAGTAACTGGTACCTCAACTGTAGTCAAAAAATCACTACTTTCAACAGTTTAAATTATGAACTGTTAAGTATTATGAAGGTGTAATTTCCCCACTCCTCAAACCTCTCCATCAGGCATGATTTTGGAGTCTTTGGATTGTAATGGAAAAGACTTGAAGCTCTGGGACTTCAAAAGACTTCAGAAGACCTGGGATTGACTTCTGGCTCTGATTCTTATCTGATGTAACAATCTTAAAAATTGTTAACTTCTTAGAGCCTCAGTTTTCTTGAAAAGATGAAAAAAAACCACATGAATTTGAAAAGACTTATAAATCCTCCATGAAGCATGGAGGATGCATGGTTCTTTTTTGTGATTGGTAAATAATCCAGAAAGACAAACAAATAGAAGTACTTGTCCCCACTGAGTATTGCATTCCTACTAATGCGAAGAAAGTTATAAACTTGTAAGCCCAGGGAGGACTACAGAGAACCTGGTGATGCCTGTCATCAAAATACAGAGGCTGTGAATGCATTGGAATCTTTCAGAGTCAGAACAAAGCTGCTAAAAGGGTCAGCCCTGCAGGAAGAGGGCAAGGGAATGGTTCATTTCTCAATGACTGGCAACAGCCTTCAAGTTTGAGTTACTCAAGCAGGTCCCTGCTTCCCTGTCAGTAAGCACAGCCAAGCACCAGAATGCTCATTCTTATTCTATTGTCACCTTTCTACAACTCTATAAACAGCAGTTCTCCACCACAACCTGTCACAATCTCCTTCCTGGCTCTCTGGACCTATAGGGAAATCATTGCCTTTAGACTAAAAAGGTTAATGGGTTTGGCAAATTCTCAGGAAGAGGTGGGCAGAGGAGGGATGCTTTTTCAATATGGTTTTAAGGCGGTTATGAAGTGTGTCAAGACTTTCAGGAATCCATGACCTCTTGGGTAGAGCACATCACTGCTTTTCTTTAAATGCTGACTTTAATGTCTCTGCCAGGGTGGGAGCAATGTCATAAGCACTGCTCTTGGCATCCGTCCAGCTTCCTTTCAGCTCATAGCAAACATCTGCTATGACCCCCTGCCCAGAGGTCCAAATGTGAAGCAGAGTGCTTTTATAGGACCTGGAGTAAGAATTACTGGCATGGAAAATTACTTCCTTGATGATCAATTCCAATAAGAAAACTGATGACATAAGGTTTTCTTTTAAAAATTAATATTATTTTTAGCATCAAGTAGATATAAAAGAATATTTATAACATATGTAGAATATCAATAATAACAGTATACAAAACTTGTGTATCAACCACTTGGTGTCCCTTAAGGGCCTCATCCACACTTCTATTTATATCCTTTCCTCACAGAGATAACTGCTGTTCTAAATTTTATGTTTATCATTCCCTTTCTTTCTTTTTAAGGTGTTACTGTATGTATTTGGATGTCATTTGAATTTTTTGCATATTTTTGCAATTTATAAAAATAGACTCATACTACAAGATTTCTCTTAGTATGTGCTCTTTTAATTCATTCTAATGTTCCTGAAATACATGTATATTGTTGCAACTCATTTGTTTTTCCTGCTGCATATTAGTCCATCCTACTCTTGATGGACCTGTGGCCTTTCCAGTTATTGTGACTACACGTTGTGCTTACGTACGTTCTTGTCAATGACACCCAGCGCTCATGTAGAGAAATTTTCTAGATTATGGATTTAGGAGTGAAATTGTTGTATCACCTGGTAGCTGCACATTCAAAATTTCGAAATAATATCAAATGAGTTTCTGAAGTAATGGTATTGCTTTTCATTCCCAACCACTGTGGTGATTGTTGCTGGTACTCTATATACTTGCCAATATTTGGTATCATCTAGCTTTTAAAAATAATTTGCCAATCTGGTGAATTGAAATAGCATCTTACTGAAGTTATAAATTATAATTCCCTGATTACTAATGAGTGAACACTATTTTAAAGCTTGTGATTATTTGGTTTCCCTTTTCTGTGAAGAGCCTAATTTATACCTTTGCCCATTTTTCTACTTGTAGTTTGTTTCATATTCAATTGTAACATTCTTTATGTATTCTGCAGAATAGTTTTTGAGCGTAGTTTATGTCCCTTGTCTCAATTTGTGGCTTATACTTTTCACTCTGTTTTGATACTTCGGATAAATAGATTATCTTTTTTTTTTTTTTTTTTGCGGTACGCGGGCCTCCCACTGTTGTGGCCTCTCCCGTTGCGGAGCACAGGCTCCAGAGGCGCAGGCTCAGCGGCCATGGCTCACGGGCCCAGCCGCTCCGCGGCATGTGGGATCTTCCCAGACCGGGGCACGAACCCGCGTCCCCTGCATCGGCAGGCGGACTCTCAACCACTGCGCCACCAGGGAAGCCCTATCATTATTTTTATAGAGTTGAATTTTTCCACTTTCCTCTTTATGGTTTGTGCTTTGTATACGCATGTGTGTATTGTTAAGAAATGCTTTCCTGTCATGGTCATCAAGGTATTCTCATATAATATCCTCTAAACATTTAAGGTTTGTCCTTCAAATGTCAGTCTTTCAGCCGTGTGGAATTGATTTTGTCTAAAGCATAAGGTAGTGGCAGAGTATCATTATTTCCGTACGAACAAATAATTTTCCCAGATACCTCTATTGAAAATTCTCACTTTTCCCACTGAAAATTATCAGCTTGGTCATAATCAGTTGAGTTTCCTTAATTACATGTGTCACTTTCTGGTCTCTCTACACTGGTCTTTGGATCAACTTTTATATTCTCTTACTGGTACCACACCTTCTTACTCGCTACAGTTTTATAATAATTATTGATATCAGTCCCTCCCCCCATCAGTTCATTCTTTATATGGAGTGTTTAATCATTTTCGATGTTTGGCTTTTCTATAAGAACTTGAGAATCAGCTTGGCAAATCCCACAAGATAAAACAACAACAGAGATGACATACATCACTTCTTTTTCTGCGTGACTACCAACCCCAGACTATTGATTTATAACAACCACTTATTTAGCTCAAGATTCTACGGTTTGCCAGAGTTGACTAGGCTCAGTTGGATTGTCCTTCCAGCCTGAGCCAGGACTGGCTGCTGTTAAATAATTAAGATGTAATAATACAGATATTATTACCAGATGCAGGGTTACATCTGTGTCAGTTATCTATTATTGCATAAGAATCCACCCCAAAACATAGAGGCTTAAGAATAATACACACTTGCTTCCTCACATAATATTATGGTCGGGAATTTGCGAGTGTCTTAGGTGGGTCCTTCTGCCTCACGACTCTCAATGAGGTTGCTGTCAAGGTGTTGCCAGGGTGCTGTCATCGGGACGCATGGCTGGAGCTGCAAGATTTGCGTCCATGGTGGCTCACTCACACGACTGACAGGGAGGTGCTGCTGGCTGTTGGACACCTGAGTTCAACATCATGGGGTTCTTTCCATAGGGCTCCATCACTGTTCTCACAAAACAGCATCTGGTTTCCCCAGAGCGTTCATCCAAGAGAGAGCATGGTGAAAACCTGACTGTCTTTTATGAGAGAGCCATGATTTCCACTCTTGTCCTTTCCACAGTATCCTACAGGCCACCCCTATTCAATAGAGCAGGGGACTGAAGGAGGACACGAATACTAGGAGGCCAGAAGGAGAGAATCATCAAGACAAATCTCGGAGACTGTTTTCCACAATATATATATTTTTTGATTGAAACATAAATTGCAGTAAATCTACATATTCTTACGAATAACTCCTCTTTGAATTTTAAAATGCAGATATATTTAAAGACAGATTTATATCAGGGTGGAGGAAGGAACCAGAAAATGAGGTTTATAGGTTTAAATGTCTTACTCAGATTGTGGTTTTAAAATAGTTCCCATTATAGAGTAATTTCTCAGTACAGAATTATGGATGTGTTATATATGTTAATCCTCATAACTACTCTTCCTCCTTTTTAAATAGGTATTAATATCCTCATTTTCACGTTGGAGAAGGAAATTCAATGCTCATGTAACTTGTTCAAGCGTAAATAGCTGCAAAGTTGCAGAGATGTGCTTCTAAACCTGGGATATTAGTCCTCAAATCTCTTGCGCCTTCCTGGTAACCAATTGCCCAGTGAATAAGTAGGAGGAGTTTCATGGCATTTCCAGATAAAAATATTGACAGTAACTCTTCAGGTGTGACTTTTCTAAAGGGTGTACTTATTTGTTCTGTCCAAATTTCAAATGAGTAGCAGAACTTCAGAAATTGCTTAGAGTCATTCTGTTAAGAAATCTCTCCTCCCTCAGCAATACCAGAAGGAATTCCTTTTGACGAGAAATGTAAAAAAGATACAGCCAAAAGTTCCACTGAAATGAAAATAAGTTCAGGATGGAATGCTATTTTTCTCACTAAATGTTTTTTTTTTTAATATATGAAATACCCACAATATGTATGACTCTAGTCTAGTGAGTTTATGCTGCTGCTAGAATCTTTCTTTCAAGGGAGTCATGAGATGGTACTCTTTCTTCTTTAAAATTTTGCTTTATTTGCCACACTGATCCACACTGTATTGGTAAATTCTTCATATTAAAGGGGAATATATTAATTGCACAGGCCGGATAATACTGATAAAATGAAACATCCCTATAAATACTATTTGTGAATTTATTCTAGAAATAGCTTTGTGTGAAAATGTTTTTTCTGCTGCCTTAGAAAGTATTTCGAATTGGTCCTGGGTTCAAGCAGAAAGATAATATCTTTGGGGCTAAGTGGTACCCAAAATGAACCATGCCAGTTATTCAGAAGTTCTTTTTCATTATGTTTGTTTCTTATTCTTATCCTCACAAGAACTTTAGCTACTTCTTTCAAAAATATTTTGTAGCACTTAATTTTGACTTTTAGCTCTTTAAATCCTCCTACATATGGATTATGCAAATGTGTTAGCTCTGGGGCACTGGCAAAATCCAGTACATGAAAGTCAAAGTGTTTTAAGTCAAAAAAAAAAAAAAAATTCAAGTGTTGTTTGAACCAAATGAAAATATAATATATCTAAAATAATAATGTTAGCAATTGAGGAAATATTTACAATGGCTTGAGATACATGCCTTTTCAGAAGTCGTCTGTTAAATAAAGCAAGACAAATGTGCAGCATTTTCTTTGATATTATGGCAAACTTTAATTAAGTCAGTAACTTCATCAAACCTCCTTGGAAATTCCTTTGTAATTTCAAGTGGCCACAATTTATCCTTCCCTTTAGCCTTCCTGAGTTATTGGGTGTAGTTACTTTGTACAATTACATTAGTCTGCAAGGAAGTTTCCATTTTAGTTTTAGGGTTTTAACTTTTATTGCAAATGTTAATGCAACATTAAAATTCAACATTTAAGTTCCCAGGAGCAAGGAAATGCAAAGGGCAAAGTTCTTCTAATGTGATTAATTTGTTATTCTATCTTAGGCTTCTCATTAGGACATGCATTTATGTTCCGAACTTGTAAATTAAAAAAACATTAAGCCCAGTTATTTCTTTCACGATTTCACTCAGAAGGAAGAACATTTTCAGTTACTATCCATGATAAGAATCTCAGTGTTTGCATGTGGGGAGGGAGGGGTGTGGGTGTGTATTTAATTTAAATTCTAGGTCCACAAATTATATTTCTTTCCCACTCACAGATTTCCCTGGTTCTTTATTCAGGTCATATCTATATAGTTTTAGCCAAACTAATCCAAAAGAAAAAGGTCTGGCAAAACCTCTTTTAGGTCTATAAAATAACACATAAATGCAATTTTCTATTCTCTGTTGACCAAAATTCTACATATTTTGCTCAAAAATGTTGACTGTTGCCTTCATAAAACATTCTCTCCATCACAATCTGCATTGTTTCTAATAACAACTTACAATTTTCAAAATACTTTATTATACCAAAATTTGATCAGTAACTGTGGAAGATTCACTAGCCCCTGTTTGGGGTATAAGTAAACAAAAATTAAGGTCATGGACTTAGAAATTAAATAAATCTGAGTTTCAAACTTGGGAGCAACTGAATAGTTGTGATATCTTAGGCAAGTTACTTTATCTTGACATTTTCAAAGGTAAAATGGGAGTGCTGTGGAATTTACCAAACTGGATTTTTATAAGAATTAAATCAAGTGATGTTGATGTGTGTGTAAAGGCACTTCATTATCATATATATGTTTGTATATATATTACAGTAATATTCTTATGAATGCCCATAAAATGTAATGTTCCTATCCAATATTTGGAATGATATAATTGTTAACATGTTTTTTTCTTCGATAAAATATTTAAATTCCTAAGGAATGAATTTTATGTTTTAGCACTTGACCATAAATATTTATTTAGAATCTATCATGATGAAATATATGAATGGCATATAGGTTACACTAAAAGTTAATGGTCTTTAAAATATAATGATGGAATGATCATCTGTAATGTTTGTGTATATACACACATACAGGTACACACATATGTATATACTTACAAAAGAGATTAGGTACATTTTAGTTTTTAAGAGAGTATAATTCCCTGGGGAAAAGTGTATATAATAATATTATAAATTCTAATATTGTTAAAAATAATATCTAATATTTATGAGCATTTACAATGAACCAGGCACTAGCCTAAGCTCTTGACTTGTATTACTTTGTTTAATCATCACAACAGCCTCATAATATAGGAATTATTAATATCTCTAATTTTCAGTTGAGGAAACTGAGGCTTAGAGAGATTATTGCCCAAGATTATGTAGTCAAAAAAATCAAGGTTTTTATTCCAGGTTTCTTGCTCTTCACTGCTGAGCTCTGTAACCACTCTAGTCTATATGCAGAATTACCTAAGGTATTAGACCAAAGCGCAGCCTCGTTGGAGATGAGGTTTTAGGAAGAGTTGTATCATGTGATTAGCTAAGTGAATATATGAATTGAAGAGTCAGACATGAGTCAGAGGTCATGAGCTTGTGTAAGAAGTTTGGTTTGTTCTCGTATTTCTTTTTAGGTCTTTCATTTTGCAACTCTCTTGCTGAAATTCTCAAGTTTAAAAATATAAATAACTGAGAATTTATATATTAGATACATTTTCTATACAGTTATCCCTTTACATTTCCAGCTCTTTATTAAACTAGTAAGATTAATTGCTAAAACACATGTCAACAAAAATATAGCAAAATTGGAGAAAAAGAAAATATCCCCATTGACAATTCAGGACCTTGGACCCAGATGATTAGCTGTTATCCATCACTGCTTGATTTAGACTCAGCTCATCTCCAGGCTTCAATGAAACATGTATTTTAAGTCATCATAAACTAGGTAGGGCTTGTTTGTGCCTTGTTCCCCTGTTAAACTTGGAGTTTGCCTTAAATTGCATGTTTTGTCTCCTAATTAGTTAAATGCTATGATTATCTCAATCACTGTCAAAGCATGTAAGGCTGTAAAATGCCCCATGTCTTCAGTAAAAGAGAAATAACTCTTCTTCCTTCTTTTTCCTTCTGCCCTTACTTGCTCTTACACTTTCTCCCTTTCTTCCTATTCTCAATCCCTGCTCAAAGCTTTCCTCCTTTCCCTTCTTTTACTAATATTCTCAGTTTGAATAATAATGAACAGGTACAGGAACAGAACTAGAAACATCCTTTCATTAGTTATATTGCTCCTTGCCAGATTTTTTGATCATATATTATCTTTCTATAAAAAAGAGCAGCATGGAACACAAATTAGATTTTTCTTTTTTTTTGGTATATAAATCAAATATAAATAAAGGGATATTTCACATCTACTTGACCACTTCTTTGTAAGTTTATTTATTTATTTGTTTATTTTTGGCTGCATTGGGTCTTCGTTGCTGCACACAGGCTTTCTCTAGTTGCAGTGAGCAGGGCTACTCTTCATTGTGGTGCACGGGCTTTTCATTGCGGTGGCTTCTCTTGTTGTAGAGCACGGGCTCTAGGCACGCGGGCTTCAGTAGTTGGGGCATGCAGTCTCAGTTGTCGTGGCACGCGGGCTTAGTTGCTTTAGAGCACATGGGATCTTCCCAGACCAGGGATCTGGTTGAAAGCTCAGCTCTGTGACCTCCTAGTTTTGTACTCTTGGATAAATCACTTAATCATTTTGTGCTTCAGTTTCTTCACTTGTTGAATGGAAATAACTGTGAAGATTAAATGAGTTAGGACATGTAAATTGCCTGTTATATAGTGAAATTATGATATGTGTCATCTATTATTCTATGTGGGCTGTGTTAAAATATTTGTCTGTTTGTTAAATGGTTTGAACGCCTCCTTGAATCTATCGTGGAATACTACAAAATAGCAAGGATATAAATATAGAAATAAAATGAGATCACACACCAAAAAATAATTAGAAGTGTGGAGTGATTATATGGCCCTTAATGAATATTAGGTAAGCATTTTTAGCAAATGGAGTCTGTATTATGTAGAATTAAAGTTAAAACAATACAGTTCAACCAATATTTGAGTATCTTTCCTGATTTGGCTATAATAGTACCTGCTAAGTAATGTGCAATAGAGGAAGCCAGTTGCAAACTATAGCTTTAGAAAGTAGGATGGAAGGACAGGGACTGGAAGGACAGAGGATGGAATTTTTAAGACAATAATTCATTCCAACATATTTCAGCTGCCTACTACCTACTAGACACCATGCTAAACTATATAAGCATTCTAAAATTGAATAAGACGTATTTCCTACCCTCAAGAAGTTTAAACTCTTTTGAGGCTATTCAAATTCCTATGTACTGAGAATTTTCAGAATGAGGGAAATATTATTCATCAATAGGTAGTTCACTGACAATGTGGGAGAAAATATTTATAGTATGAATATGATGGGTAGTAAATATCTTTATTAGAGAGAGAACTTAATTGTTGATGAGATAAAGGAATGTTCCTATTGGACAAAAGATACTAACAGGAAAATAACAAAAATAAAACACATCCAAA
This sequence comes from Grampus griseus, assembly GCF_964374135.1. NCBI lineage: Eukaryota > Metazoa > Chordata > Mammalia > Artiodactyla > Delphinidae > Grampus > Grampus griseus. Next base: position 91,916,857 of record NC_139002.1, on the reverse strand, counting down.
AAGCAACAAATATACCTGGGTTATTAATACATGAAACATGTTCCACCTCACTAATAATCAAGCAAGAGCAAATTAAATTGGCAATAAGATCTCATTTTTCACCAATCAGCCTGATCAAAACTAAATTGTGCTGATGAAGATGTGGAAAATGGGTACCATCTTGCTGTTGGAAGAGGATAAATTGGTGCAGTCTTTCTGCCAAGAATGATTTTTACATAAGTTGTATAATTAAAACAAACATTTGCAATTTTTAAAAGGAAGGAATAAAGGAACAGAAAAATGAAAAAGAAGGAAGGAAAGAAGAGAAGTAAATAAAATGTCTTCAAAAGTTAAGTAAAATAAGTTTTTAAAGTTTGGTAAGATAGCTTCCTCTTCATGCAATATCTAGACTGATTATCCAATTGAATTAATTGACTCATTGGAAGATAACCAAGAGACCTGTTATTTTGGTGCTGGATAGAAGTATTCATATTTTATTTTATATTGCATTTTATTTTTGTCTTTATATCGCTGTTTGATAGAATAACCAAAACAGGGAGACAACAACCTTGATGTGTATATATTTGTGTGAATCGCAACAGCTTTCAAAATTCCCAGCTGCATAATAGCCTTTCTTTCTGTTACACATTTTAAATGATAGCAACGTGCTTTGCAAAACAGATGTGGCATAGTTACATAATTTTAGGTATGACTGTTGAAATAGAATGCATTTTTTTTTGAAGATTTTGGTGTATTATTTTTTACCAATTATTTCAACTGTACCTACTATACAGTTATTTTGTCGAGCATCCTTTAAGTGATTTTTTAATTTCAAGTTGTGGATTAGTTACCTCAAAAACTCAAATCATTTAGCATATATTTTTATGTGGAGAGATGAACCAGAAATATTTTTTGTCTTTAAAAGGAAAAACCATTTTTTAAATCTCTATTTGATTCATCTAAATAACTAATGATTAAATGGAGTGGCTCTTATGCAAACTTTGAAATATTTAATAATTTTAGATTGAAGAGGATTTATCATCTTAAACATACCAATTCTACATTTAATGTTCATATATACATGAAAAACATATGCCTAAGAGAAACATAAATGCATCATCTGCATTGTATGGAAATGCCCACAGGTTTACAACCGCATAAGTAGCAAATAAAGTCTTAGACTTTTAGGTAAAACAGCAATATCAACTTTTTTTCATTATTTTCTCTACCTTCATTGGACAGGCTGCAAAAACTATTGCATATTTTTCATGCTGCTCAACATTAACATCTATTGAGAAAATAAAAAGGTAGTGCATCTTTGAGTCTCTTTTAAGCTTTTCTTTTACATGGTGTGTCACATTAATGCTGCCCTACAGGGAAATAATCAAAGAACTTTAATATAATACTGTGGTTCAGAAAGGAAACATGACAGCAGTACATTACTGCAAATTGAATTTAATGAGCTTCTTAGCACTGGGAGAGTGACTCTTTGAAACAGAACCTATTCAATTGAGATCATTTTGATTATAATTAAATCATTTTACATTTACCACAGGGACAAGTTTAATCTTAATTAGACACTTTTAAGGAGAGGTGAAGCCACATAATTTATATTTTTTTATCATATAGTAAAAGATTCATAGTGTAAAGGATAAAAAACAATATGGCAGCCCTTTCAGGGGAAAACGGAAATAAGTATTCTCAAAGTTCTTTGAGGGGAATGAGTTGGGCAGAGCAATGTGAGTGACTTGATCTTGGCATGGATATGTGCATATCTGTAAATGGATAGAGAAACAAAAATAGTATTCATTTTATTTTTTATTCTGTGGCTTTTTCTAAAATACTGAAATTATGCTCTGTGTAAAGAATTTTAAATTAAGTGACAAAGCTATTAATTAAAATGAATCCAGTATATACATGCTTGTTTTGGTAGAAAGCACACTTGATTTGGATTCCCAAGACAATTCAAACACTAATTCTGTCATTTTTTAGCTTTATAATCTTGGGCAAATAACTTAATCTCCCTGAACCACATTCCATTCACCCTAAAATAGGATTAATATCTCCCTTTTAGAGTTAGTGTAGTAATTACATGAGATAAAACTATGAAAGTACATTGAAACTTAAGATTGGTATATAAATATAACTTATTAATTTAAAAACTATTATATTTATATTTCTATAAATGTAGTAAATAAATAAATATAAATTTCTATATATGTAGTAATTTATGCTACATGGTGCTAAGAGTTCACCTTTTTAAACATTCTTATTTTACACACTATATGCTGTATGAAGGTAGTTGAAAATTATAATAAAGAACAAAGAAAAGAACAATAAAAACCAATGTGTGTTTCTATAATTGATGTTTTACCAACCATGAAATATTCAAAGACTGTCTCATGTTTAAACAAACTGACATGACAGGAAAGTGGATGGCTAGAGGGATTTCTTGAGGATTAATCTGTTTGGCATTATACACAGCTGTAAGTCTAAGCTAAGTTATCTTCAATCATCTAAGACATTCAATTGTTTCCCAGAAATTGAAACATTCGAAAAACATCCCTCTTGTTAACCTCACATGGGGAAAATGGCTGCTCAAAAAATACCATGGAGGGTATCCAATAGGAAATATAGGATATATTTTAAATTTTTGAATTTTAAAGCTATTTAAACAAATTTTTTTTTTTGCTAAAAACTATGTTTTTCTAAAAAACACAGACTTTCAAACTTAATTATTAGAAATTCAATTTCTTTATGTATATTCAATGTGGGATTATCTGTTTGTATTCTTAGGTACCACAATATGATATCTTGTAACAGTGACAAATGTGTTGTGAATACCCTACAGACTGAAATATTTGAATTGCTTCATGTACTGTCATTCATGCAAGTGGATATTAACTCCATCAATATCCCTTAGAACTATCTCTATGTAGATAGTCATTGGATGTTTGTGTGTGTGTGTTTGCATGTTTCTTTGTTGTATCACTAACACATAGCATATAATTGCTATTATTTGAATCAATTAATTAACTGTGGAGGTATTATCTCTAAGACATTAAGTGGATGCACTTGTGGAGATTTGACCATATTTCTATTTACCTAAACTCAGAGACAGAATGGTATTTGGGAAAATGTACAAGACTGAATTGGATTCCAACTTCCTTCATTTACTTACTGCGTGTCTTTGAACAAATCATATCATCTCTTTTAATTTTTTGATCTTCATAACGAACAGGTTAGATAAGGTGAACTTTGAGTTCTCTTTCAAGTTAAATGATCTAAAAAAATTTAGTGGGTTTCTGTACTGTGTGGGGACACTCTTTGCTGGGCCCAGTTAATCTTTGTTTGGCCATTTGGTGTGTTTTACCAAAGATGATTTGACATCTTTAATTACTAATTCATTTCTGTACAATGTTGTAATTGATCCATGGCTATGGAGAGAATGATGATTCACCATATATTTCCTACAATTCTTTAGTGTAAGATTTTGTTGCAAATACTTCAAAATTCTTCAACATTCAGATGATTATAATGAATGGTGTTAGGTAGAGTAGGAACACTGGGGCTTTAATTTCATTCTGTCTGCTGAGCTGTGTGTCTGTTGAGAGGGACTGAGTTGATAGGGGTGGGTAGTAAGGGACTCAGGCATGAAAACTTGCCTTTCATATTCTTTCATCCAATTCCACTTAGTTTTTTGTTTGTTTGTTTTTTCTTTTTCTCTCCCTTCCTTCTTTCCAGGAAGTTTTTCTTTATCTTCTTTTTCTCCTCTCCCTTTTTTTTCAATTCTTCTCCTGAAAATAAAGCATGTATGAATGAAGAAGGACAGTAGGTGAGGCAGGATTGCTCAGGATTTGAGGAAGGGGAAGAGTAAATGGAAGAAGTGTTCTCATTGATTCTCTGCATTCACCAGAATAGGATTCTTCTCCAAAAGCCAAGAACTGAGAGGATAGAGAAGAAATGATAGTAACTAATAAGCATATGAAGAAAGTTCAACCTCAGTGTCAATATGAGAAATGCAAATTATACTAATGAGATAACATTTTGTAACTGTCAAAGGAGCAAAGCTTTTAAAATAATAATAAAAGTTGGGAAAAGTAAGGTGAAAGGGGCATTCACTTGTAGTATACTGCACAACCATATGGAAAAGCAATTTTTTAAATGTTCACTTGTTTTGAAATTCTTAAACATGTTCTTATGAATATAACCTTTAAGCATCACAGATGTGTACAAAGATCTATGTTAAAGGGTATTGCAGTGGTTTTTAAGAATTGTCCAAAATGGAAATAACAAAGAGCAGAAGGAGCAGAATGCTTAAAAGTAATTGTATATTCATATCAGAATACTGTACAGTCATTAAAGTGACATTCCTAAACAATATTTAAAGGGAATATGCTCATTCTCAATTATTGAAAGTGAAAAACAAATTCAAGTGTGATCCATAGGTTGTAAAATATATTCAGAGATCAAGGAATCAGAGGAAAGATGTAGAATCATTAATAGTCATCTCAAAATGTTCAGATTGACTGTGATTTTTCTTTCCTTTTAGTATTCTCAAAATTTTATGTAAAAAAAAATATTTTTCATAAAATGAAAGTGCTATTAGAGAATTACATGTTCCTTAGTTAGAAGAAAATAATAATTTACTTTCAAATAGTGCTTTGTAGTTTGAAAAGCATTTCTATCTACATCATTTTATTTGAATCTAAAAAAAGTTCTCTCCTTCCCAACCTCATTTGTGATGCTCACTTTACTTCTTAAGACTCAGTTCACTTCTTAAGACTCAGTGTCACTCTTTGATGAAGTCTTTGTTTAACCTGCTAGTCACTCCTTTTCAGATAATGTTTACTTCTATCTGTTCAACAAAAGCATCTAGCACACATATATTCATTGAATAAATAAAAGAATGAACTGCCCAAATGCTACAGACAATGTTGTGTCCCCCCCACCCAGATTCATATGTTAAAGACTAATCCCCAATGTGATGGTATTTGAAGGTGGGGCCTTTGAGTGCTAAGGTCATGAGGATGGGGCCATCATGAATGGGATTAGTGCCTTTATAAAAGAGACTCCAGAGAGTGCTTTTCTGCCATGTGAGGTTACAGCAAGGAGAGCAACCAGGAAGCACGTCCTCACCAGACACTGAATCTGTCATTCTCTTGATGTTGGGTTTCCCAGCCTCTTGAACAGTGAGAAATAAATGTGTTCTTTAAGCCACCCAGTCTATGGTACTTTTGTTATAGCAGCCAAAATTAACTAAGACATCAATGAACAAAAGTACATGTTTGTAAGCTATAGGATTGATACTATTTTCTTCACTTTATAGAGAAATTGAGGCTCAGAGAGTTTCAGTTACTTTCACAAAATTCAGATGAATGAAAATCCAAATTAAAAGAGAACCTTCTAGCTTCCAAACTTTGTGCTCTTTTTAATATTCTGATATTTGGAACCATGGATCCATGCCAGTCAAAAAGAAGTTAAAGAATCATCAAGTCTTTCCAGATTTGTTTTAGTCTGGGGAAAATATTGCTTCTTGGAGTTTGTTAATTCATACAGATATTTGGAATCATTCTTCATGTCCCTTTCACAGAGATATGTAGAAATGAAAGATAGCAAAGGGTAGACATTGGCTCCATTCCTTAAAATGCTTGAGGGAAAGGAACTAATTGAAAGGGATGAATGGATACGGAATGGGATACATTGTATTCCCACAAACAAGCCAATTGACAGCAGTTTGTGCATTGTAACACTTAGGAGGTGACCCTCCTGTGCTGTCATGCATAGGTGTGACATTACATCTGTCTTACTGGCTGTGGCACTACGCTATCTCCTTAAGACAGACTGTTCCCATTAACCTAAGACATCTTGTTGCCTGTGGCAGCTGGAGATTGACTTCTGTGATGTTTCCCTTTAGCCATGGGAATCAGTAAAAGAAAAACAATGAAAACAACACCACAACTCTCTGGCATTTTAAGGGTATTACATTATGGGTGTATCAAATACAAAGGCAGCATTTAGCTGCTATCGCCTCTAGCAAACAGAAACTCAGTTTCTCTCAATTCTACTCATCGGTGGGCTATGAATTTATCTACTATGTTCTCAAATGGTTTACTTTATAAAACTTTTGAAAACTCAATAAAAATTGAGTCATAAAACCCAATAAAAGAAAGTGATGAAAATGGGCCAGACGATTTCCACAGAGGGTAAGAATGAAAGACCTAGGAAAGAATGCAGCCTCGATTCATATTCACTACTTGTTTTCTCAAATGCTGCCCCAGCCCTGGACGGAAAACTGTTCATTTCTCCTCAGCCATTCCAGACCAAATGGGTGAAGCAAATTTCCCTGATGTTCTGTTTACCTCATTCTTCCTTTTATTTCCTTCAATAAAGACCTATTGGTATTAAAGATTGCAGGGGGTTTGTTTTACATCATGATTCTGGTTCAGTTACTTACAGCTACATCGGTACAGCGCCAAAGAGAGCTGCAAAAGGTAACAGAGCTAGTGTGCCTTGCCTTCCATCTCCCAGGTAGCAAATGCAATTGTTTTCCACGGCCTCAAAATGACTAGATATCAGCAACTAACACCCTGCAGAGCAAATCAGGATGCAGCATAAAGTGTTCGCAATTGCTATGTTGGCATTGAAAGCAGAACGGTAATAACAGAGTGTGTCTAGACACACTAGGGCTTTTGGCAATGTTAACGCTCATTCCCTGGTGGAAAATAGATCGTGTCATTTTGTCATTCCAACTCACCTTTTATTTTCCCTCCTCTTCCTTGACCTGGAGAATTTTTTTTAGGGTGAATTAACTCCTCCTTCTTTGCCACAGACACACTGTGATTCCATAGCTGCCTCTGCCACTGTGTCTCTTGCTATGTAGCTCAAAGATGACTCTAGTAATCTCTCTTCCCAAAGGGTTTTGTGCTTCTCTGACTCACCTCCCTGCTAACTCATTATAGTAACTTCCTAGATGTATGTAGCAACTAACAAACTCCTTGGCTTTATCCTTAAATGTGTAAGAGGGGAGTGACGTAGAGAAAGTCCCTGGACTAGTTACCCACTACAGACACACCCTCCCCCCACATAACACACACACATACTGTGCTTCCTTTAGAGCTGTTCCAAAATTGGTAAGTAAGCTTTCAGTTCTATTCAGCCATCTTTAGCTAAAGAATTGCCGCCTTTGTAAACTCAATATCTGTTATTGCCAGCGTTGTACAAATAGGATGCTAATCATTCTATACAGCCTTCTACTTTTTCAGCATTCTCTCACCCAAACCTCATTATTTGCAATGTGATGATTTTAGTCAGTAATTTAGATTTTATTTTATTTTTCTATATCTCACTTCTTTATAAATCTATGTGATATGCCTGACCAGCTTTTCTCTAATGCTACATAACCAATTTATCTATTTTTTTAACATGTATATATGTAGGTGTTTGCATGTGTGTTGTAGAAAACAGTAGCAATCATAACACATTGAATAAAAATCCACTACAAAATGGCCCAAGGACAATATTCATCTGGTTCATTGGTTTTGATATTATAGAGGACTTCCAATTTCACTTTCTGTATGAATCCCATAGTTTGCTATGTATAAGGCATCTTGCTTCCTTCCTGATTCTCCACAAAAAGCTTACTTTCCCACCTTTTTTAATGTAAATTTCATAGATAAGGTTCTTTTCATACCATGAATGCATTTGTAATGGAATCAAATGTGTGGTAACATGGGATAAGCATCAGCCTGTGCATATAATCCAAATAGGAACTTATTTTGCCATATTAATTCATGTAAATATCAAAAAATTAGCAAAGAAAAGAAAAAGCTGAGATAATGTGGTAAAGCAGACAGTTGCTTGGGGTGATTGATCTGCCAAGAATTTCCTTAACTTCCTTGAGACGGTAACTTAACTGTCCTTAAGACAGTATTAGCATCATCCCAGGAACAAAGAGAACTCTTCAAGGCCTCCTGTTCAGAAATGATTTCTGCAATAAAAAGCTTTTCCTTCCACCTCTTGATCCACTAGTGATTTACAGTTTTTCTCTGACTTTCTTTGCCTTATTTCCACTGCTGCATTGTTAAATTTTCATATTGTAAGTTCTTTGAACTGTGACCCAAACTTTTCAGAGAAAGAGTGACAAAGATTTAACTTTCCAAATAATATGACAATATGATAGAAACTGCCCACCCATGTGTTGGGAAAACTGATGGAGAAGTGAAGAGAGCAGAGAGATGCTGTTCTTTGCCTCCTTTCATTTCGCCACTCACTCTGCCTGGAGACTGAACACCTCCTGTGACATTGTCAACAGAGCTATTATTCCACTCATTGCTCAATACGTGTTCATTTTCTGCTGAATGCCTGGGGAATTGATGCATTGTATGCTGATCTCTCTCTTTGGTTCATTTTCTCAGGGACAATGATGCTTAATCTGTACTATGCATATCCCTGATTATTAGACTGGGGGTGGGGAGATTAAATCCTAATTTACCTTCATGAAAACTCAGATACAAAGGAGCAAATCAAAATAATAGGCATCTTTCTTTTCTGAAAGGAAGGGGGCTGGTCCCTTCAATATTCTAAGAAAAAGAGATTTCTGGCTTATCTTCAAGAAAACCTCTGCCTACCCATGGAGCCAGTGGTGGAACAAATGACTTTCACATGCAACACAATCCCAAATTAGAAGTCATCCATTTAAGGACCAGTACTTTAAAATGGGTATTATGTTAGTTTCAGGTGTATGACATAGTGATTTAATATTTAAATACATTAAGAAATGTTCACCATGGTAAGTCTAGTAACCACATGTCAAAATACAAAATTATTGCAGTATCATTGACCATATTCTTTATGCTGTATATTACATCCCTGTGATTTATTTATTTTATATCTGGAAGTTTGTACCTCTCAATCCTTGTCACCTATTTTGTCCACCCTCCTCCCTCCTCCCCTTTGGCAATCACCAGTTTGCTTTCTGTACGTATAAGTCTGTTTTTGTTTTCTTTTGTATATGTGTTTTGTTTATAGAGTCCACATATAATTGAGATTATATAATACTAGTCTTTTCTTCTGACTTATTTCACTTAGCATAATAAATACCCTCTAGGTCCATCCATGTTGTCGCAAATGGCAAGACTTCATTCTCATTTATGGCTGAGTAATATTCCACTCTGTTTGTGTGTGTGTGTGTCTGTGTGTATACGCATCTCCCACATCTTCTTTATCCATTCATCAGTTGATGAACACTTAGGTTGCTTTCACATTTTGGTTATTGTAAATAGTGCTGAAATGAACATAGGTGTGCATATATCATTTTGAATTAGTATTTTTGCTTTATTCAGGTAAATACTCAGAAGTAGACTTGCTGGATTGTACAGTAGTTCTATTCTTAATTTTTTGAGGAAATTCCGTACTTTTTTCCATTGCAGCTGCACCAATTTACATTCCCACCAACAGCGTAGCAGGGTTTCTTTCTCTCCACATCCTTACCAACACTTGTTATTTGTTATCTTTTTGGTGATAGCCATTCTGACAGGTGTGAGGGATATCTCATTGTGGTTTTGATTTGTACTTCCCTGGTGCACAGTGATCTTGAGTATATTTTTATGTGTTTGTTGGCCATTTGTATTTCTTCTTTGGAGAAATGTCTGTTAGGTTCTCTGACCGTTTCTTAATTTTTTTTTTTTAATATTGAGTTCTGTGATTCCTTTGTATATTTTGGATATTAACCCCTTAGCAGATATATTGTTTGCAAATATCTTCTCCCATTCAGTTGATTGCCTTTTCATTTTGTTGATAGTTTCTTTATGAAAAAGCTATTTAGTTTGATGCAGTCCCATTTGTCTAGTTTTGCTTTTATTGCCTTTGCCTGAGGAGACAGATCAAAAAAAATGTATTGTTAAAACTGATGTCAAAGAGCATACTGCCTATGTTTTCTTCTGGGACTTATGGTTTCAGGTCTTAAATTTAAGTCTTTAATCCATTTTGTGTTTATTTTTGTATAAGGCATGAGAAAATTGTCCAGTTTAATTCTTCTGTGTGTAGCTATCCAATTTTCCTAACATCATTTATTGGAAAGACTGTCTGTACACCATTGTATCTTGCCTCCTTTGTCATAGATTAATTGACTGTATAAGTGTGGGTTTATGTCTGGGCTCTTTACTATGTTCCATTGATCTACATGTCTGTTTTTATGCCAGTACCGCACTGTAGATTACTGTAGCTTTGTAATATAGTTTGAAATCAGGGAGCATGATACCCCCAGCTTTGCTCTTCTTTCTCAAGATTGTTTTGGCTATTTGGGGTCTTTTGTGTTTCTATACAATTTTAGGGTTATTTCTTCTAGTTTTGTGAAAAATATCATTAGTATTTTCATAGAGATTGCATTGAATCTTTAGATTTCATTGGGTAGTTTGGTGATTTTAGCAATATTAATTCTTCTAGTCCATAATCACTGTATATCTTTTCATTTATTTGTGTCATCTTCAATTTCTTTCATCAGTATCATAGTTTTTAGTGTACAGGTAGTGTACAGGTCTTTCACCTTTTTCATCAAATTTATTCCTAGGTATTTTAAATGTAATTTAAATGAATTGTAAATGAAATTGTTTTTCTGTGTCTCTTTCTGATAGATCATTATTAGTATATAGAAATGCAAAAAATATTGTGTATTAATTTTGTATCCTGGAATTTACTGACTTCATTTATTAGCTCTAATACATTTTTTGGGGGGGTGGGGGTTGAATCATTTTATTTTTGAATATTCCTTAACTAATTTTTGTAGAAATATGTGATTTTATTAATTTTGTCTTTTAACCTTCATACCAGCTATGTAGTTGATCAACTGCCTCTGCTACATGTTTTCCTTTCCCAGTGAGATTTTTCTTTTCATAATTTTTTTCATTTCTAGTTATGGTATTTATTTTTTTCCTGTTTAAAGAAGTCCCTTTAACATTCATTGTAAGGTTGGTTTGGTGGTGATGAACTCCTTTAGCCTTTGCTTGTCTCAGAAATTATTTCTCTCCAGTTTTTTTTTTCAGTATTTATGAATTTATTTATTTGGATGTGCTGGATCTTAGTTGTGGCACACGGGATCTTCATGGTGGCATGCAGGATCTTTAGTTGTGGCATTTGGAATCTTTAGTTGCAGTATGCAGGATTTTTAGTTGTGGCATGCGGGATCTTTCAGTTGCAACATGCAGACTCTTAGTTGTAGCATGTGGGATCTAGTTCCCTGACCAGGGATCGAACCTGGGCCCCCTTCACTGGGAGCATGGAGTCTTAACTGCCGGACCACCATGGAAGTCCCTCTCCTTCAGTTTGAATGATAACCTTGTTAGAGTATTCTTGTTTGTAAGTTTTATTTATTTATTTTCCTTTCAGTATTTTGTATATATTTTGCCACTCCCTTCTGGCCTCTGTCGTTTCTGCTGAAAAGTCAGCTGATAGTCTTATTGGGGCTCCCCTATATGTAACATGTTGCAGCTTTAAGATACTCTCTTTAAGTTTGACATATAATAATAATGTGTCTTAGTGTAAGCCTCTTCAGTTTTATCTTGTTTGGGACTCTCTATGCCTCCTGAACTTGGATGTCTGTTTCCTTTGCCAAGTTAAAGAAGTTTTCAGTGATTATTTCTTAAAATAAATTTTCTGTCCCTTTCTCTCTCTCTTTTCCTTCAACCCTTATAATTATTAGTATACTTGATGTTGTCCCAGAGATCCCTTAAACTATCTTCATTGTTTATTTGTTTCTTTTTTAAATCTGTTCTAATTGAGTGAATTCCAATAGCTTGTCTTCTAGATTGCTGATCCATTCTTTTGCAACATCTAAAACATCTAATTTGTTGTTGGTTCTATCTAGTGTATTTGTCCTATCAGTTATTATATTTTAAAGCTCTGATTGGTTCTTTTTTAACCTCTTTGTTGAGGTTCTCAGTGTGTTCCTCCATTTTTCTCCTGAGTTCAGTGAACATGTTTAGGATCATTACTTTCAACTCTTTATCTGGAAGATTTCTGATCTTCATTTCCTTTAGTTCTTTTTCTGAGGTTTCATCTTGTTCTGTTTGGAACATATTCCTTTGTTTCCTCATTTTGTCTGACTCTCTATGTTTGTTTCTATGTATTAAGTAGATTAGCTACATCTCCTGGTTTTGAAAGAGTGGCTTTGTATAGATGGTTTCCTAGGGACCCAGTGGTATGGTCCCCTGTGGTTGCAAGAGACATGTGCTCCAGTAGTGTCCCCAGTGAGGACTGCCTGCCCTCCTATTGTAGCTGGATGTTGCTAGCCCACTGGTGTGTGGGAAGACCCATTCTGCGGCTGACTGTAAGGCTCAGCTGCATCTGTTGTAGACACGCTGGTGTGGGCGAGAGTCCCCAGGCTAAGAGGCCACTTCGGCAGAGTTCGGTGTTGGCTGAGGGCTCCTGCAAGATCTGGCAGGGTGGGGGTTGCTTTGTAGGGGCTCTGGTGCTAGCTGAGGGTGCCTGCCAGGACTGGCAGGGTGGGGAGCTGCTTTGGAAATGTGCCAGCTGTGTCGACTCTTCAGGTGAAGCTGGGGCAGGGCAGTGGTGCTATTAAGTTAGGTGGAGAGAGTCAGAAATGGCCCGTCAGTACTGGGCCAGCTATGTAGAGGGTGAACCAAAAACAAACAAACAAACAAAGAAACCCTGAGACTGTCACCCATCTATACCCAGAGAAATTTCCAACAGATCCCTGCCCTTGGGTGCATGCCCTAAAGTTAAGCAATAAACGTCCTTCCTGTATGACCCAGCTGCTTTTCAAACTGCTGCCTCTGTGCCAGGACTTGGAGAGAGTGAGTTTTTGTGCCTGCCCACTAAGAGGGCTTTCTCCATTTCCCACAGCTCTCCAGCTCTCTCAGACATAAGCCCCAGGTTTTCAAAGGCGGGCATTATGGGGGCTCATTATTCTGGTGCAGGTCCCTGGACTGGGGAGCCTGATGTGGGTTTTGGAACCCTTGCTCCTTGGGGATGTCCTCTGAGGCTGTTATATACCCCCTGCCTGTGGGTCATAACACCTGAGGTGTGAGTCCTGGCCAGATCATGTCTCTGCCCCTGCTACTTATCGCAACCTGGCTTTTAAAATTTTTTAGTTGTGGAACATCTTTTCTGCTAGTCTTCAGGTCATTCTCAGAGGTAGTTTCTTTGATAGAGTTGTAATTTGTGTGTACCCTAGAGTTGTAGGGTACCCTAGAGGCAAGCCCAGGATCTTCCTAATCTGCCATTTTGTCCTGCCCCTCAAGGAAAGAATTTATTTAAAAATACATGTGTACTAAAAATAAATATTTTTTTAAAAAATGGGACTTCCTTGGTGGTACAGTGGGTAAGACTCCGCACTCCCAATGCAAGGGGCCCAGGATCGATCCCTGGTCAGGGAACTAATAGATCCTGCATGCTGCAACGAAGATCCTGCATGCCGCAGCTAAGATCCGGCACAGCCAAAATAAATAATAGAAAATAAATTGGACTTCCCTGGTGGCACAGTGGTTAAGAATCTGCCTGCCAATGCAGGGGACATGGGTTCGATCCCTGGTCCGGGAAAATCCCACATGCTGCAGAGCAACTAAGCCCATGCGCCACAACTACTGAGCCTGTGCTCTAGAGCCTGAAAGCCACAACTACTGAAGCCCGTGTGCCTAGAGCCTGTGCTTCACAACAAGAGAAGCCACCGCAATGAGAAGCCCGCACACTGCAATGAAGAGTAGCCCCCGCTCGCCGCAACTAGAGAGAGCCCGTGAGCAGCAACAAAGACACAACGCAGACAAATAAAATAAATAAATAAATACAATTATATAAATAAATAAGATGATAGATAAATAAATAAATATTTAAAATACATGCGTATTTAGGGAGAACTCTGTATAACTTCAATTACAGCTTTTTGCTAATGTAAACGTTTGATGTTAATATATATTTAAACAAATTCTAGGTCTTTTCCAGACTTGTAACCTGCGGCAAGCCCTAAGTTTACCAATTCTAGTCACTTTCTTTGAAAGACTTCCTCTAAGGTCCCTACCTTGGAGGAGAAGTAATTAACCTCATTATGCACTGACTTTCTTTCCTGAGTATTTCCTCTGCACCCCAGTGTACAGTTATTTTCGTATCCTCTTGCACAGTTGTTTGCATTTTGTCTCTAGTTTTGTGAATGCCTGAAGGTGTAATAATACCTAACTCACTGAGTTGCCATTAAGTTTATGTGAAAGAACATATGTTGATTCCCACCTCCTGGTCCTGTTACAGCTGTGGAGATAGAGGAAATCAGATACTTGGGAAAGGGAAAAGCTTGGATAACCTGCTTAGCCCACCATTGGTAAAGGGGGAACCCCCTATGAGTCCCCTCTGAGCATTCTGGAATGTTACTGTGCATACTAGTTTATATTGGTGGCCAGTGGGCCACATGAGACAGCCATTGTCTCTTTGGTTACTGGAAGAGTTTGTTTGTTTATTTGTGATTTTTTTTTTTATAAAGTAACTAGTTGTCAGTATTTCCAAATCAAAAGTTTTCATATAAAAATCTACAACTCCTGCCACATTTGGCTGCAGTCTCATATGGCTGAAACTGAGTAAGAATACAATTTGTATGTTGCCCATGGATTGGATAGCCAACAATTCCTCTGTAGTTACAGAAGTGAAAATAGAGCATATGGTCACAGAAGTTTGTAGGTGAGTATTTGTAGTGATGGAAAGTTGTGGATGTTCTCTTCAGATTTATTCCATTTTCTTAGTGAAAGAGGAAGCCAGAATACCAGCTGAGAGTGAGGACTGAGGAAGGGGAAGTAGGAAGAGAGACAGCATATTTCACTAGCAAATTCTCAAATTTCCACAACTCCTGAAATGAGCAAGGAAAAGTCTAACTTTTTAATTTTCTATAACTCATTAATACTCTTCTCAATATTCCACCCCGTATGGGGGGAAGTGAGATGACAGAGACTTATCTAAAACCTACCAATTAACAGTTCCAGTGTAAATGGCCTTTATAATGTAAAATAGTCAATCAACTCACAGTTTAGCTACCCATCAGAGCTATTCTCACCCTCCTCTCCCCAAGCTGACACATCCCAGTATATGGGAAAGATTACAGAATTCAAGGGCTTATCCCTTCCATGTAGTCTTGCATCCTGGTGCTGGTCTCCATGGAGGGATGGTGGACGTGATCCTGGGTGTGCCAGTTGCATGACTGAAGAATATAAGTTCCGTTATCTTTATTCGATCATGGTCTAGTGAGACTCCACCACCATCACACCCCACCCTCAGTGATGCAACCCCCAATCAGACCTTGTCTGCTGTGCAGAGGTCTTCCTGGAGTCTAGAGGTGACTTCCATTGAGGGTCTGGCCTTGCCCAGCGCTGCAGCAAACCACTCCGAGCAAGTTCGCAGCAAGATCTCTTCCAGATACCTCTGGACAGTAGGAGCCAGTACTGCCTCAGGCTCATGTGATCGTTCACCTTCACCAACCATGGCCACACTGTTACCTCCCATGTTGACACAGGGCCACCCGGAGTGGCAGCCTCACACCAACATTCCAAAAGGAGAATGAACAAAACCTACTCTATATTTTGCTTTCTTGCAAATCTATCAGCCTGGAGAAGAGCAGTCAGACACAGATCTTTCTCATATGTTCTGGAACCGAAGGAACAGGCCTTTCACTTTCCTCCGGCAGAGTCTTCCAGAGCATGATGTCCTCCTCTTCTTTGGGGCACTAAACCTAATGTTCTCAGTCTGAATGGTAGAAGGCTTGTCTTTGCCCTATTATGGAAGAAAATTGTGATCTGAGTCATCTTGGCATGATTCTAAATTACAGAAGCCTTGGATCAACTTGCAACTAGGGATGACTAAAGATGAAAAGGTGTTGGTTTAATAGCTCCGAGGTATTATCCTCCACACCAACAACTATTTTCTATTTGCTCTGTGTAATTTGG
Source organism: Grampus griseus (assembly GCF_964374135.1). Lineage (NCBI taxonomy): Eukaryota > Metazoa > Chordata > Mammalia > Artiodactyla > Delphinidae > Grampus > Grampus griseus. The sequence continues at coordinate 91,900,943 of NC_139002.1, read as the reverse complement.
GCTGAGTTAAAAGTATTTGACTTTCCACAGTAGTATGTCATTAAAAGGGTGACTTTTTCAAACCAGTATTTCATTCTATGATTGTTTCAGTTGTTCATGTTTTCTTGGCATCAACTGTGTTTTTGCTTTAGTTCTGTACTGAGGTAATTTCCCAAAGGGCACAATTTTTAAAAATCAAATCAATAAATATGCTTTGCAGCTACCTAAACTGTAGAAACAAAGAATACAACTTGTAGATGGGTGTCCAGCAGTTTGTCACTGTCTATTTCCTCATTTCCTGCTTTCATTCATTCATGCTTCCCCATTGCCTCTGGGGTCATTTGAGTTCAAGACTCTCTTCTATAAAGTTAGCTTCTTCAAAGTCTTCATGGCTTGTGATAGCAGCATACTTTTCCCACATTGTTCTTTTCCATCAAACTCCATCTTTCAACTCTACAGGTTTGCTTTCCTGAACTAAACAAAAGTATGTACGTAAAGAACAGTTGGAATTTCTCTTTTCTTAAATATTTAGTGCCGTGTTCTGAATTCTTCCACGAATTTCATAAATGTCATATTTGGGGTTTATAATTTGCATGAACATTATATTCTTTTAAGAAAAATAGAGTCTGGTTTAATGAGTGAGCTTTGAAGTGAAAATTCCTTGGTTATGATAGACTGAATAAACCAAGGTACAATGGCCAAACAATATACGAAAATAAAACTCTAAGCCATGATCTGCAGCAACTAGACCAGGAAGCCAAACCCCTACCTAGGTAGCAGTTGGCTCTAAAAAGTTAGGACTTGATCAGTAACTGCCAACTTCCCTAATTTTTGCCCCCTACTTCCAATTTAGGTCAGAGAAAGGCAAATATGGTCCCCTGACCAATCACATAGGATGTCCTACTTCTAATTAGCCTGCTCCAGCTTCCCCAGGGCAACATCCTCCAATCAAGCATACTTGAAGCATCCCTTTATTCTACTATTGATTTCCAACTCCCTCGCCTGCCTTGTGTCTCTGCTAAATGCAAGTGGTAATGGCTAATCCCTTGCTAGAGCAAGTCCTGAATAAAGAGCTATTGCTTGTCCTCAGGTAGGTGGTCTTCATTTATTCCCATAGTTCAAATCCTATTACTGTCACTTATGAGTTACACAACTTTGTGCATGTTTCTTAACCTCTGTGAGTCTTAGTTTCCTCATTCTAGGAGGGAGACGTTAGTGACACCTACCACGTAGAATCAAATCAGTGAATAAAAATACATGTAAAACTCCTAAAAAAAAGTCTGGTACACTGTAAGCCCATAATAGTTCTTGGTATTTTTATTCATTATACTTATTTAGTATTAGACATGGGGAAATCAACTGAGAGAATAAAAGACTTGCATGAAGTCCACAGAACTTAAATGTCTCATCTGGGTGCAAACTCTGCTGGGTTCAAGTTTAGTGTCGCTTCTCCTAATCCAAGCAGACACTACTTTGCACGCAGAGCGTAATCAGCAAGTGTCTCCTAAGTGAATGCATGAGAGAATAAGTAAATGAGTGAGCAGCCTACCTTGTTACATAAGTTGAAAATACAAGTATAGATAAGGGGAGGAATCATTCAATCAACAAAAAAATGTATGTGTCCAGAACCAAACTATGTTAAATCTTGTAAGCATGTAAAATGATTTGCGAGCTAGAAAGTATATTAGAGATCCTTTAGTCCCATGGTTTTCAAACTTCAATCATAGAAATTCAGAAAGGAAACGTTTCCACAATCATATCTAAATAGTAATAAAATCAAACTCTAATGGTAAGTCATTTTTGCCTTTAAATGAAAGACTGAGAGAAATTTTCAATTCTTTCTTCAGATTGATTCTTCCTGTAAATATTGTTTGTTAAAAATCTACCACATCGGGCTTCCCTGGTGGCGCAGTGGTTGAGAGTCCGCCTGCCGATGCGGGGGACGCGGGTTCGTGCCCCGGTCCGGGAGGATCCCACATGCCGCGGAGCGACTGGGCCCGTGAGCCATGGCCACTGAGCCTGTGCGTCCGGAGCCTGTGCTCCGCAATGGGAGAGGCCACAACAGTGAGAGGCCCGCGTACCGCAAAAAAAAAAAAAAAAAAATCTACCACATCAACCATAACTTTCAGGAAATGGATGTATCGTAATCAAAATAAGAATCCACTGAAATACTTTAATGAGACTCAGCTATTTTATTTTGGATTCTCTCAAAAGTAGACGCTGGGATAAGGATTTGTGTACAAGTAATTTATTTGAGAGATAATCCCAGGGAATACGTGAAGTAGTGGGAAGTGAGACAGGAAATAGGGTAGAGCATATTACTGCTATGGGCAACTGGGGCTCAGTTAATCTGGGGACACTCTGAGAGACAGTGAGGAATATCTACAGAATTGTTCCTGTGAGGTGTGAGGAGATTAAGACTTCAGTCTTCTTGGACTGAGAGATAACTCCCTTGCACTCCTTGCTTGCATCTCATACAGACTAGAGGCTCTTTGATGACAAGAGAACATCTCCAGCCAGAGAGAGACAAGAAGTGATAGGTATTCTTGGGAATTGTCTGCAGAAGACCTCCGGGGTAACCCGAGAGGCTACAACCTGGGCAGGACAATGTCTGCTACACGAAGTTTTAACTTGAAAAAAACACTGGTTAAGATATTTGTCTTAGATCTGTGTCTTTATCAAAACTAGTGATATTATAAAAGGCAAATGATAAACTGAAGAAAAAATAAATGTGACCAATGATTTTCTCTTTCATGCATAAATTATGCATAAGGAAAGATAAAAAGGAAGAAAAAAAAGGCTGACAGAGAAATAGGTAGAAGTCAGGAAAGGTAATTCATAAAAGATAGAATGGAAATGGTAAAAACACTGGGGAGGGGGTGTTCTTGGTTCCATTAATCTGAAAAGTTAATTAAAACTGATATCTAGATTTCTCACGTAGGCTGCCTAGGGTGTGGTGAATGAGGACTCTGAGGGATACTGCCTTTTGGAAAGCAGTTTGGTCATCCACCTCAAGGGCTTAAAGTTGTTCTTTCCCTTTGATTCAATTATTCTTTTTCTGAAACTACAGCCTAGGGGAAAATGAGAATATATTTTAAAAAAAAACCAGTTTTTCCTTGAAGCATTCAGAATAGTTTAAAACAATAAATGATCTACATGGACAATATCACGCAGGTGAGTAAATGTATTATGGACCCATATAAAGTGTATTATGCAAGCACTTTGCAAAGAGTTTTCACTAGCATGGTGTGTTAGTCTCATTTGTTTGAAAGAAACAATGTTTCATACAGAACACACAACGCCTATACTATAACTGTAAGGGCTTGATATGTACCAGTTACTGTCCTAAGTACCTTTATACACATTAACTTACTCAATCCTCTCAAGGCCCCAGTGATGTACCATTCGTAACATCCCCATTTTCCCAATGAATATACTGGGGCCACTGAGACATTAGGTACATTGTCCAAGATTACATGGGTAGTGAACTGTGGAATTAGGATTCAAACCCAGGCGAAGTGGGTAGGAAGCCTGCAAGACTCAACCAGTTCTTGATTACATTTCATAGGAGGCTCCTGGAAGGACAAGCTAAACTTGGGATACTGCTAGGCCCTGGGCAGTAGAAGGGACTTGGATGTTTCCCTCTCTCTTTCTCTCTCCTTCCCTCTCTCTCTCCTTCCTTCCTTCCCTCTCTCCCTCCTCCTCTTCTCCTCCTTGCTCCTTTGCAGAGCCATCTCCACCAGGCTGTACCGTAGGGTACCAGGCATTTTATGGACAAAACAGCTCTTGATATGTACCCACTCTAGGTTCAATTCATGGCCATTCCAAACTAAAGCCAATCTAGAGCTCTCTAAACTAAGAACTTCCACTTAGGGAAGTCATGGATGGTATTAATGATACTACTTATTAATGCTGTTTAATAGTATTAATGATAATTATTATAAGATCTCATGTTTACAATGGTTTACACACTCATATTCCCTCCTATGATCACATCACTGTAATAACCTTGTGAAGCATGTAGAGCAGACATTAAAATCCCATCTTTTGGGTGAAGAAAATGAGGATCAGAGAGACTCATGGTAGCATATTTCTTACAAGATAAGCTTGATCAGAAAGACCTGGGTTCAAATCTCATACTTCTCCCTTCTGGTTGACTTTGGGCAGGATACTGAGCCTAAGTCTCCTTCTGAAAAACGAGAACATTCATAGTACACACCCCACTGGTTATTGGGAGATTTAAACAAGATGATGCAGAAATTCCAGAAGCAAAACCATTGTTCTTTGGGGTTTTGTTCTGTTTTGTTTGTTCACACATCTGAATAGAAGATGCTATAATCTTTACTACAGCACAAGTAAATAGTAGCTCTCTATGATCCTTCGCTATTATCACTTTTAAAGGTAGAAAAGAGCCATTTGTTTCCTTTTAGTTCTTAAGGCAGACTCAGAACTGACCCTACAGGAAAGGACTCATTGCCCAGAAGCAAGGAGTGTGGTGAGAAGAAAACCTTTAGTGGTTAATTTTTTTAGGGTCTGCTTCAGCTTTCAAGTCAAGGTCACACTCTTCTTGAGCCAAACGCCAGCTGATGACCATGCAAATCAATAATAGCTGATGTCAGCTCTTCCCAGAAAAGCCCCCAGAAAATAACAGAGCAAGGCAGTGGTTTAAAGGTCCGAGGACCTCATTATTTCCATCCAAGCTAGGATTCCTCTAATGGGTAGTCTTTTCCAGAGTGCTCATTGGACTGGAAGAGATTTTGTCAGGTCTAACTCTGCATCCTAACTGCATCTCAGGAGGGGCTTCCTAGAGGCCACAGCCAGCTCACTGCTTAATGCAGCTGGGAAAGGCAGGGCTCAGGCCAAGGTTTCTTGACTTTGGTATCACTGACGTTCTGTATTGTGGGGTGTGTCATGTACATTCAGGGATCTTTAGCAATATCTTGACCTCAACCCACTAGATACCAGTAGAAACTTCCCAAGTTGTGACAACCCAAATTGTCTCTAGACATTGCCTAGTGCCCCCAGTTGAGGACCACTGGTTCAGGCAAATTTCCTTCACTTTACCAATGAGGAAACTAAAACCCAAAGAATAAATTTTAGTTGCCCATTTTAGATAGCTGAACTAAAGACAGAACTGGACCTAGAACACAAGTTTATGCTGTTTCTCATCCAGGACTCTTCTTAGATTTGAACTAGAAAACAGAATTTACAAGAAAAATACTATCATCTTCTACTTTCAGACTGGAATCTCCATAGGTGAAAAAATTCCAGAATAAAAGCTCCTTTCTTTGTTCTTTTTTTTGTTTATACCTCTTGCAAAGAAGGTGCTGTAACCTCTACCACACCACAGCCCTGAAAACGAAGTTCCTGGACCACCTGGGTTGCAAGTTCAAATTGCTTCTTCTTATTTGGTTGCTTATGGAACAACCTGAAAGTCATTGTGGTTCTTTATGTGTGAAAGTGTAAATTGATCTCCCACCAACCAAACATACCTCCTAAGTATCTATCCAGTGCAGACTGGGCTTTTAAATAACCTTCCGTGTCATCTCTTGTAAAATGTTCTCCTTGGTATTCCGCTCCCCGGACCTCTCCACCAAGATGGGGAACATTCTGTTTTCCTGTGGCGTCCATCCTGTGGTTACCGCAGTCAGAGCTTTATCGTCTATTACTATCATCTCCTTGTCTGATTTCCCCCTCTGCCTTGTGAACACCTTGAGCACGATGGCCTGAGCTTTTCAACATTTAATGTCTAATTACTGAATTCCTAACTCAGTCAATGCTTTGGGAATGAATGTTTAAACAATTGAAAGCTGCCAGATCACTCTACCGGGAAAAGAATTAGAAAAGAGAAGTGTTTTTCCTTGTTCTTTAGGAGTTTGCTGTGTTCCTTACCCTATTCTTGATGATATCCACAGGCAAAGTTAACAGGAAAGTGTCTTGAAACGCTTCTGTCAAATCAAATACATTTGCAAATGTTCTGGTCTGGCGTTTATTTCCACGCTCATCTACATATGATGTGGGCAGCTCTGTGTGATAACATCTAACCTTAGCAGTAGCTCACTTTTACCTTCTGCTCTGAGATTTCAAGACCTGACTATGGGGTAATGAATTTGTAATGCCGCACAGGAAAATCTGCTGCTGAATGACTGACAAAAATAATTCAAATTCTTTTCATAAACTACATTCTATCCGTTGCCAGGCATTATTACTGAACGATAATGATTACAATATCCTCAGGAAAAAAAAAAAATCTGTAAAGCAGGACTATGCTCATTTAAATATTGTTTATCCAGGTATTTATTATAATAAGATAATGATCTTGCTGTGAATTAGCTATTGAGTGAGGTGTTCCGGTTGTTTGTAAAGTTTAATTCCATGCCAAAAAATAATCTTGGGAAGTAGTCACTGCAACAGCTAATGAATAACTATGAAGCTTATTTTCAGGCCATTTACACACTAGGAAATTTAGATTTTAGCCCTCATTATTTTATCACATTCAGTATAAAATTATAGAGAGGCTTTGTCTTGATAAGTGAAATAATTTTCATGCATCAATCACAACAAGAAAGAAAAGATTTAAAGATTCTCATGTATTAATACTGGTGTTCAATTTGAGTTTCAGCGTGACAGGGCAAAGAAGTATTTCTTTGGTACACTTAGTGTGGAGCTCATTGTTTGAATAGCAATGTGTGTTAAACAAACAGTATTTAGTAAGCAATAGTATTTACTTAGCACTGCGCTGAGTGTTGCAGCGTAGGGGCATATAACTAATTTTGAAATATGGTCAGGACCCTCAGAGACATCACACTTCCATTGAGAAGAGGGTATATACATATATATGTATATATACATATATATAATAAATACAGAAATGTATTAATTGACATTTTTATTTGAACTTGAAAGTTTATTGAATCTCAGAGGTTTAATTCAGGAAGGAACATGGCACAATGGTTTGGGAGTCCTGGATTAAATCCCAGCTTCATCATTACTAGCTGTATGACCTTAGGCATTTTATACACATTTTCTAGCCCAGTGATTGTCAAACTGCTGCATATCAGAATCACCTAAGGTAGTTTTTAAAAGCCTCCACACCCAGGCATCAGAATTTTCTAAAATTTAGATTTCAGGGTGACTTCAATGAGCACCCAAGATCGAGAAAGATTAATCTGTTTCTCAAACTTTAATGCGAATATCAATTGCCTTGTTCACGAGGAAAAATGCAGGTGATCATTCAGGAGGCCTGGAGTGGGGCCTGAGATACTGCACTTCTCACAGGCTCCCAGGTGAGGTTAATGCTGTCTTTCCGAGGGCCACACTTGAAGTAGGAAAGTTCTAGCCTACAGTTATGTCCTATTGAAAATAGAAATAGCTCCTGGAGGGCTGATGGAAAGACTAGTTATCAGGCACAGTGCCAATCATATGACATATATATCTTATAATACTGATTTCAACCCAGCTTCCCTCAAAATATTGACATAATTAGGGAGAGTCGTCCCTTCCTAGCATGGATTATATCTGATTCTTAGAAATTTTATTTTAAATCCCTTCTCTTTCGCTCTTAATTAGGCAAAGGCTAGTCATCGTTTCTGGCCCCAAAGCTTACACAAGCTTTCAGCCCACACCTATCATCCTCTAGCTGCATGGTTCTCCATCCTGGCTCTATCATCCTCTAGCTCCATGGTTCTCCTGCAATTCCTGGGAACATTTCACAGCATACCCAATGCCTGAGCCCCCAGCCAGACAAATTATTCAGTATCTCTGGGGATGATTCCAGTATGCCGCTCTGGTTGAGCGCCCCTGATCAGTTGATTCTCTACATTACATTTACTAAGTCTTTTATCCAAGCAGCATGTACTGAGTTTCTGCTACATGCCAGCATTGTGCTGGGCAGTGGGATGGATAAAAAATGAGTGATAGGGCTTCCCTGGTGGCGCAGTGGTTGAGAGTCTGCCTGCCGATGCAGGGGACACGAGTTCGTGACCCGGTCCAGGAAGATCCCACATGCCACGGAGCGGCTGGGCCCGTGAGCCATGGCCACTGAGCCTGTGCGTCCGGAGCCTGTGCTCCGCAATGGAAGAGGCCACAGCAGTGAGAGGCCCGCGTACCACAAAAAAAAAAATGAGTGATAAATAGCAATAATGTATCAACATCTTGGTACTAATTACTTTACCATTTTTACAGCTAACCTGTAAGGTAGATATTGTTATCATTACTATCTTGTGGATGAGGAAACTGAGGCTCAGAATGGTCATGGAACTTGTCCAGGGTCCCGAGCTAGTGAGTGAGAATTCAAGCCCCAATCTCTTAGACACATGAAAACCCTGCTCTCTAGATGGCTGTGGTAGGCTGTGGGAACACAGATACATAGATTAAGTTTGGAATATATTCTTCCCAATTCCCCATCTTGGATTTCTTTTCCTTTTTTTCTGACTGTTTGGTTTATCTGCTTGGATACAGTGCAGAATCCTTAAGGTCAAGGACCATGTTTTGTAATGATACGACTGAACCTTTTTTTACCCTAGAACATAGCACGAGATTGAAAACAAAGTGTGTTTTCTCATTCTCTCTCTCTCTCTCTCTCTCCTTTTTCTTTCTCTCTGTATATATATATATATACACATACATATACGGTCACGTTTACACTTATATTTAAACTGTCTTTGAGGCCACAAGTATACAGAATTGTACTGCTACTATTGCTCAAATCAAGCCCTCTCTTTAAACTTAACTTTATCATTTTTCTCCTTCAGTCTGCGTCTTCATTCGTATCTCCCACTTCACTCTAATGCATTTAATATATGTCCTCTCATTCTACTTTTCACATGTTTTCTAGGTATTGGTATACTAAAATTAACACATATTCCTGTTCTGTGAATTTTATATTTATATAAATGATATTTCACTCTAAATTTTATTATTTTCTTAAATCTTCTTTAAATGTGTTTTTGGATCTATCCAGGTTGCCAAATTTAAATCTAGTTTATTGTTTCTGATTATTACAGTTTATTCCATAGTATGAATTTATATATTTTACTTATATATTTCCCTTTTTTAATAAGAATCTAAGTTTCTTTATCCATAGTTTTTTTACTACAGAAAAAAGGCTGCTAATGCATCTTACTACAACGTAAGATGCAAGAGTTTTATTGATGCACACACACACACACACACACACACAGGGAGGGAAGGAAGTTAGGTCAAATGCTTAATATCTCTAAAGTAGTTTGATCTCCAGAAGAACAGTGTCAGTTTACCCTCCCACTATGATTCCATTTTTTCACATCTTCTTTAGCATTTGATTAAAAAAACTATTTGTCATTCTGATTGGTATCAAACGCTATTTCACTCTTTTGATTTCTATTTTTCATGTTATTAGAGTGTGACCATCTCAGTGAATCTATTAGCCATTTGTTTCTTCTTTTCTGTTTCATGTACCCTACTCATTATTTTCTAATGGGCTTTTTGTTTTTTTCTCAAAGACTTGTAAAAGTTCTTTATGTTAATCTCTTTAGACTTTGCAAAAGTCTTATTCCAATATGTTTCCAGTCAGGTATCTTTCTATAATATTCTTTTCTGATGAGAAATAATAGTTGGATATGGAATTATAGGTTGATATTATTTTCTCTCTTTATTTTCATTGTCTTCTAGTCTCTACTGTCATTGTTAAGTTTCTTGTCCAAGAAATTTTTGTTCATTTGCATATAACCTATTTTTTTCTCTCTGATTTATTTAAAAATATTTTTTGCCTTTGATATTCAGTAAATTCATTATAATGTATTCCTTTCACTTTTACTATGTTTTTACTTCTCAAGATTCTTTATGCTCCTTAATCTAGATGTTTATGACCATCATCAATCTAGAAAAATTTATACATTAACTCTTTATACATTACTTCACAAGAATTGCTCTGAACACCCATTTATGAATTCTTTTAGACATACTTTGTATATTCTCCCTGCAAATCTTGATTTTCCTAACTTTCCTTCTTATGTTTTTTATGTATTTATTTTTTTGGAATGGATTATGTGTTAATTCTTCAATTCTATCTTCCAGTTAACAAACATTAGTTTCAATTATGTCTAATTAAAAAGTTAATGCATACATTAAGGGTTTAAAAATTCTTCCAACTGTGCTTTCTTTAATTGTAGTAGTTCTGTTTGGTTATTTTTCAACTCTTCCTGTTCTTTATTCAAATTAATTCCTTTTTTATATTTGTTATGAAATCATGTTATGTTTATAAATTTGTAAATGTATAATTTTATAGTCTTTATTCAGTTTATTGTTTCAATTTTAAAATATTTGGTTTGACATCACCTATATACTATGTCTGCTGAATTGTCATTCATGGTGAAGATATTATTTAAGTGTTTTGTAATATTGTAAAATGAGCTTAGTTTTATTGTATTTATGGAAATCACTCCAGTGTAGCTCTGCCAATGCTTATAACAAGAGTTATACCAGCAATATCATTAGACTTGGCAAGGTTTTATGCTAACTTCAGGTTCTAATGACAAATAGCTATGACACATTAAAACTCAGTACATGGAACAGCGAGCCTGACATTTCAGCAGTGTCTCTGTTTTCCCCTCCCAGGTCTCTAGTTGTGACATATTTCCTCATTGGTTTTCTGTACTGTGGGATTTTTCTAGCCTTTCTTTTTATTGAAGGTGAAGCCCTCATGGGTTTGCAGCTTTATGCAGGGCCCCAAAGCTTCCTCATGCAGAACCGAACCTTTTCTACTGTTTCTGTGTAACCTTTAATGCACATCTACTTCCTTCCCACACCTCCAAATCTCTGCACTTATCTGGAGTAGCTGCAGCATTCGTATGTACAATTATATCTCTGTGATTCATTTTTCCTGGTACCTAGAAATTTCTTTTCTTCTTGCGTCAATTATTTATTTTAAAATGGCAATATTTTATCCAGCATTTGCAAGTATTTGTTGCATAATCTTCAATTTTTTTCCTCAGTCATTTTGCCAAATATAAAGCTATCTCTATAAGTAATTGGTATCAAGGTTATAATAATATTGTAAAGTATCTTAGGCAACAGTAAAGTTTCAAAAAATACAAACGTGCTGTACTGTTCCTTGGATATTTTTATGGTATAGTTCATGTTGGGGGGTGGGTAGGGGAAGGGAAGCTGGTGTACAGTGAAAAGGTGATACCTAGTCTATGTATACTTTTTTATCCAGTGCTCCCCAGCACAAGGGCAGCATTGCTGTAATTTTACCCCATTGCATCAAGCTTTTGCTTCTTTACTGCACTGAGCTAGCATGACGCAGACCATGTGAAGAAGAGGAAGTACATAGCTAGAAAGTTCTTTCTTGAATTATCCTTATATATGTCACCTGGTATTATTCTTTTCTTGGCCACAGTTTCTCACACTTGGATCCATCCGTTTCCCAAAAGTTTCACACAATTCCATCAACTTTTCTCTCTCTTCTATAGTATTTTCTACCTTTGAGGTCAGGAAATAGCCAGCAACCCAGCTAGTTCTCCATCCAGTTTAAGATATCTCAAGTAAATATTTGTTAATCAGTCAGTTATCAGAAGATAGGTTAGTGACTGTAAGTAGTCAGTTATGAAAGAGTATATACAGAACAAGAGGCCATTAGGTAAAAAATGTTACATGATGGGAAAGTATTTCTTAATGCCCATGCTATTGGTGAGGCACCTAGTAAGAACCACACTTGACAAATTTTATGGGGTAATGTTTCTGTGGAAGACATTTGTTCATTCATCTCTTTAGGAAATATTTACTGAATACCTTACCCTATGTCCAGTGATGCCATAATGAGGTACTTTTAGTCCCAATCCCCGTTTTCATTAACTCTCACTCATTCTTTGAACTAGATAATACAATATCCTCAAAATTATGCAAAATTCTTTACAAATGAGATTTCAAAGCCTGCCTTGGTACCATATCGCCAGTCCAAAGATTTCCTCATATAGAATGAGAAGCACTATATGTTATGTACCCTTTGCTTTATAAGTTATTGTATTATAACAAATGAAAACATACAGGACTCTTTCACAAGAAGAATATTGTATATTGGGGCAGAGAGTTATCAAAAGACTAATCAGTGATAGTAGTGACTGGGATTTTTGGAAAGATACACAGGCGTGGCTTATATGCACCTGGTATTCATGTACTCCTGACTGGTTGTTTGGAATGATGGCTCTCGGATGGGACCAGTGCCTATTTTGATTTGTCAGTACACATGCTCTACTGGCTATTAAGTGTTCTTTTTACGTCCTCTGTTAGACTGCTCTGAGAGTTCAGGGAAGCATCACTTGAGATTTTCAGCCACTGCTTCTCCTGCTACTCCTTCCCACTCAATGCAAACATGTGGGTGATTTTTCATAGATCCATAGACCAATTTCTGGATTGTATGAGACCTGTGCAGTGCAATACCATGGCCACAAGGCACATCTGGCTATTGAACACTTGAAATGTAGCTTGTTCAAATTTAGGTGTGTTGTACGTGTAAACTGCACATCATATCTTGAAGACGGTAGAATTGAATATATCTCATTAATTATTTTGTATTGATTGCATGCTAAAATGATCCTATCCTGAATACGTTGGGTTAAATAAAATATATCATTAAAATTGATTACAGCTGTTTCTTTTTTATCTTTTTTTAATGTGGCTATAAGAAAAGTTAAGATTACACATGTGGCTCATATCATATTTCTACTTCAAAGCACTGTTTAGGCTTGAGATTTAACAAACAATTATATTTAAATTCCCTCATTTCGTAGTTTTGCAGAATGAGGTCCGGCAATGGGAAATGAGTTACCCAAGAACATAGAATGGGTTAATATTAGAAATAATAGCTTGTGGCCTGAACTCTGCTGTCTGATGCCTTCTCCCATATTCAACATTGCTTTTAAGGTTAGCCCTTATGGTCTTCAAAGGAAAACACATTAATATAAAACTGCTTTAATGATATGAAATGATATCTCTTGAACATTGATCATAAAATGTTTTATAAGGAAAAAGAAAACTGGAATCAGAAATTTTTGTCTGTTTCTTATCATTTTCTTTTATCACAGGTTTTGGGAAATTGAACTATCCAATATAAACCCTTTTGATTCCTTATAGAAGAACAAACTTCAGATACATAACAACTGTATAATTGTTAAGCTGTGTAAATGGAAAGAATCAGATAGTCAAGTAATCTAAAACTGTAGCTAATCCCAAATTCTGTTATAAATTTGTGATTTTGTATACCATTTGAGGGGAATGAGGTGAGAGAGTTTTCCTTCACGATTTTTTCTCATATATTTATAATTTAATTGAAATTACAAATTCTAGACCCATATCCATTTACCACTAAGTATGTAGGCTATAAACATGTTCAGAGTTAATAAACAATTAATGAAAAATAATGAAACGTATATAAATAATAGCATTAGTGTAACTTTGTTTATAATATGCGTATTTAAATGAACTGAGATAGAATACAGACATCTGAAACCAATGTTGGGTTCAAAGATGAAAAGGAAATAATCATTCAGAAATACCATGAAAGGTTATTTAGAACAATTGAAAAGTACTATGTGAGGAGTTGTGATCATCTGGTATTAGCAGAACATCCCTCTCCCCCAAGAGGGTAGCTTACATCTCATGTATTTATCCTTTCACATAGAGAAAGGTGGGCATTGGCACTCTAAGGTTGCTATGGCAGCGACAGAAGCCATCAGAAACACAGTCTTCTTCCAGTTCTCTGTTCTGCCATTCCTGGGTTGTGTGCCTTAGCCTCATGACCCAAGATAGCAGGTGAAACTCCAGATATCAAAGGTGTGTTGCAGAAAGCTGATTGAAGAAAAAGCATAAATAGTCATATCAGTGCTCCCTTTAAAGAAGAGATGTCCTTGAAATCTCATATGACAACTCCACTTACAGCTCATTGGCCAGAACTCAGTCACGTGAACACATTTCAGTGTGTGAAGGCTGGAAAATGTGTGTGTGCATGTGTGTGTGCGTGTGTGTGTATAACTGGACAGCAAAAACACTGCTAAAAATTGGTGTCTTTGTTATAAAGGAACAGGAGAAGGTAGATTCTGGCGTCAGCTGGTGGCAGACCGTGCCATGGTCTATACATTTGTTTCCCCAGTATCTATGCATACACTGCCTCCCTAAACCTCAAAACTGTGTCTAGTTATTGTACCCACACATAGTCAAGGAAATATGAGTGATAGGCAGTCCTTTCCTGCAGGTTCTGAAATAATTTTGTGTGATCTGAAGACCGATAGACTAAAAATGTCAGTTATTAAATACTAACACATCTAATACATAAAATGTAAGAAAGAAAATTTAAACTCCCTTTCCAGAAAAGGAGAGAATATGAAACTCAAGGGTAGTCAAGGGTGAATGAACCACAATGATCAGATCTACTGGGCAGGAATATTGAAAACTCCTTACCCTGGTTCTGTCATTCAGGAGATCTTCATTATCCGTTAATCTCCATGTCCATATTTTAGGGGGGAATTAGAAAATATGCCCTTCTTGAGGGGCTCTATCTTTTGGTGCAAGATTAAGAGAACAGAAAATGTTTTTAGGATTAATAGTCATATGCTATATTTTGGTAACATAATTCCCTTAAAATTTGTTAATAATCTGGCCTGTTTGCTCATCCTATGTGTAAATAACCATGTCCAACAATCTTGTCTAAGGTGTATTAGGCCAAACTCGTTTAAGATAATCAGAGTCTGTATACAATGTGAAACTGGTACCAAACTGGATGAATGTAGTCCCAAGGAAAGACCCGTTAGTCATCTTGTACTACTGATGCACTGTTAGGTAGCAAAGGAGAATACTTATCTTACCTTGTTTGAAGGCAAAACAACATCTAGTAGAAGTAAATTATAGGAAGGCAGATACTGATGAAACTTGAAAGAAAAAAAAAAATAGAACAAAACAAAATAAACATCCTTTCCAATGATTGGAACTGCCCCAAATCTGGAAGTTTGCCTGGTGAGCTTCCCTCCCTAGTTTTCAGGGCTGCTAAGGAGGGACTTTCTAGATCATCTCTAGGGTTCCATCTGACCCTGTCTTGTAAGTTCCTATGATTCTATGAAACCAAAGACAAGGATTGGACAAGTATTGATTCAGAAGACCCCAGAGAGGCATGAAGCAACCACAGAAACATATCAAATTGAGTTGCAAATCACTATGAAAGATTTATGCTACTCCTTTTAGAGCAGTCAAAAAGTTAAGATTGTTCAGTCTTCATCTTCTAGTTGACCTTTTGATCTATTGGGGTTTCTGACACAGGGTTTCTATGGCCATTTGATCTACTTTGGATTCCTGACCCAAGAGAGTAACCATGAAACAAAAGATCTCTATAAGTTACATTTGATTTTTTAGGACAGCGGTCCCCAACCTTTCGGGCACCAGGAACCAGTTTCCTGGAAGACAATTTGTCTATGGACCGGTGTTGTGGGTGGGGTTGGGGGATGGGGATGGTTCAGGCAGTAAGACGAGTGTAGGGGAGGCAGATGAAGCTTCGCCCCTCACTGCTCACCTCCTGCCGTGCGGCCTGCTACCCGTCCGCAGCCCAGGGCCTGGGGACCCCTGCTTTAGGAAATGTGTTTTGTTCTATATAAAATGTTCTCATTTTTTGGTACATGTACGTTTAGCAAGTCTTGGGATTTGTGTTGGTTGTTGACATGGGGGGACGATTCTTTTTAATGACATCTAAATCCATGTTGCTGTATTCTGAAGTTTTCTTTTTCTGTTGCTTTGCCTGTTCACATGAACAGTGTGTGAGCTTCCTGTCTGCCCTTATCTTCAAATTCAGAGTTTTGGACTGAGTTCTTTGGTAAGGATATAGTGCTATGAAAAATGTTAAGTTGAATATAATTCTGTTTTTCAACAAGGTGCATGGGACATTCAAGAACTGAATGAATGCATGTAAGGAGAGAGAAAGGCATTTGCTTATTCAGTACGTATTCATTTGAGTCCTTGCATACCTACCTTGTGTTGATTGCTGAACTTGGCATTGAAGATAAAATGGTAAGAAGTCAGGCACAGCCTGTCTTTGAGGTGCATTAGCCCAGCAGCTGAAGAGTAATATAAGATAAATTGTGAAAATGCAGTGATAGGGGAAGAAATTGTTACTAGGGAGATCACAGAAAGGGAAACTAACCTAGATTCAGTAAATCAGAAAGTGATGCCATGTTGAAGCCTGAAGTGTGAGTAGGAAGAGAGAAGAGTGAAGAAAATAGTGCTTAACTGGTTTCCCAAGTCTCCTTCTATCTCTGTCCTAACTTAACACCCATGGCCAGGGAAGATCTGGTTTTTCTGGGGCCTAAAGGTCATAACATTTTTAGAGGCTTTCTTTAAGGAACAAATAAACACAAAATTACAAATACAAAATAGGGTACAAAATCAAGTGACTATTCAAATGAAAAAAGTAATCACATGCGCAACTCCTTTAAATCATATAAATAATCAGTATCTTCATCTCTTGTCACTTATTTTTTTTTTTTAAGAGTAGGCTTGGGTAATGTTCTGTTCGATTTTCTAAGAAGTCCAGAAATTGTCTACCTATGCCTCTACTAAACATGACTGTTTCTGAGATTCAAATATGAAGTGCATTGTCTGAAAGTCTAGCAAACAGTTTGAGGTGAAAAAGTCAGGGTCCCTGGTTACCCTTTTAAGTGTTACTAATCCTGGCTGATACTTTACAAACTGGCTGTTTTTTTTTTTTCACAAAAACATGATTTGTCTGAGATTTTATTCCTCTGTCAGAAAGCAAACTTAATTTGCTCTTACAGTATGTGATGTTAACTCGTTTTTCACAGCTGTAAGAACTCTAAGAATGAGATTAGAGATTCAGCGTTAATGGATATTGAGGGACGTCTATGTATCTGGCAAAACAGTGCAGTTTGGACATTTTTAATTTATGATGTTAAAAAATAGTTTTTCTGTCAAGATCCTGGAGCTGATCTACAACCAGAATGACACAGCAGGAACTTGTCCTCAAAGTAGAGATGGTTATATCTCATTTATCTTTTATAACCTTATGCTCCAGTAAGGAACAACTGATGACTTACCATGTCTTGAGACTTGGCCTAAGACATCATCTCAGGGACAAGAAAAAAAAAACATGTTCATTTATTCATCCAATACTTAACGAGCACTGGCTATATGCCGGGAATGTGAATAAGACAAACAAAACCTCTGACCTTTAAAACTTTGCATTCTCAAACAGAAACAGGTAATGAATGTGCTTAAAATTATTTTACATAGTGATGGGTGCACTGAGAAAATAAAACGGGGTATGTTATAAACAGGAATAAATGAGAGATAAGTCCCTAAGGAAGTCAGAATTTCTCTCTGAGATAGTGATTATAGCTGAATAAAGAGAAGAATGAACGAATGAGCCATTCAGAGGTACTGGGTCAAAGAGTTCCAGATAGAGGGGAATGCAAAGATCCTGAGGCAGAAATTAACTTGTATGTTATATAAATGCAAAGAGAGACATTGTTGCTATAACAGGATATATGAGGTGAAGAGTAGGAGGAGCTGAAACAATAGAAGCAACATTTTCCCACCTGCTTACCAATCCTTTAATCGAGATTTAAAAAATCCTATTGTATACTGAGCTCTAATACTCTAATAATTCTATCCCCTCCTTTAAGCCCTTTACATCAATGGATCTTTTGTAACATCTACTATTTCCAGGTTAACAGAAGATGCTATTTCACAGGCTAGTAATGCATTTTCAGAAAATTTTGCCAAAAGAGCCTTCATTACTTTAGAAGTAATAAAATAATTCTCAGTTGCAGCTACAGATGTTATATTTTCTAAAGATATCAATATAGATACAGGGAGTCATAGAAATAGGTGCAGGTGTAGGTGTAGGTATAGATACATACATTTTTTTCCAAATGCAGTCCCTGCACTTTTTCGACCTCAAGCAGTGCTCATAAAAAATGTTTCCTCATCACTGGTCTAATTCAATTTCCAGATGTGTAGGTGGGTAAACAAAGGCTCATCGAGGTGAGTGACCGAACTGACAAATGAGACGTTGGCACATACCCTTCTTTCCCCACATTCTGCAATTTTGCTTGTTGGTACTACAACATATGCATTGTTTTGTTTTGTTTCTGAAAAAAACAGGATTGATATTATGCTTTAGGAAATGGGTAAAAAAAATAATCATCAATATTCCTAGAAAGTTCCTGTTTCAGGCAAGTGTACCATCAATGTAGCCCCATAAAAAAATGATGCTTAAATTGGTCAGATGCAAATATGGTCTCCTCAGAAGCACATTCCTTCCCTAATGTTCACCATTTGCTTGAGGACATGTGAAGGGAGAGAAGTCTATGTGGGAGCTTTAGGGATTTTCTATGTTTCAGTGAGATCACTATCCTGCAATCCTAAAGTGGAGAAACTTTAGCGTTTTTTACCAAGGCAGAAATTTTCATTATGGGTGAAGGGACACTGAAGTGTAAAAGGAAAGTCCTCATCTAGTGAAGGTAGCAGGTACTCCAGACTTTACTGCTCTGTTTGGTACATTGTTCTCTACTCCCTAGAATGCACAGTCCCTCTTGTGTGGTTTTGAAATAACACTTTTTTTCCCCCTGGGGGAAATGTTGCTCCTGGAAAAGGAAATAAACAAATCTTACTGGTGCTGATGAAAATGCAGAGCTCTGAAAAATATTGTTCTTAGCAACAATTAAAGCTATTATCAAGGAAATTAAACGTTCTAGTGGCAATGAGAATATGGTGTGGTCGGTTGGGTTTATTATAAGAGAAGAGATGTCATATCCACTCTTCCTATAATGAGTTCAATGTTAAGTAAGAGTATCCTGGGGAGAGATGTTGGATTCTGTATCATAGTTAAAAAGGTAAGTGTAGCCAGCAGAGATTTAGATTGAAAATAAATATTTATAAAGCCGAAAAGTGCAAGTGACAGATGATATCCCCTCATCAAAGTGCGAAGTGTCACAGCCCAATCAGGGTTTGAAAGGTGAGGCCCCAATCCGAAGTCATTATTAGAGTTATTGAGAGTATAAATGCTGATTGAAATCCAACAAAGGGTCTTATTAAAGCACACAAGTGTTGATTGAAGGTCAATCTTTGCTCCAAAAGCAGCTACAACAGAACAGAGCAGTAGTAGGACTTGGGGTGGGGGTGAGGGGAGAGGGGAGTAGTGCTGGAAAGAGAAAGGAGAGGGAAATAAAAAACAGCACCAACCAAACTTTCTATTTGAAACATTAGCTATCTAAGGATTCCTAATCGCGGGTAATTGACCTGAAATCTAAAAGCAGGGAAAAAGGAGTCTCTGAGAAATCTTTGACTTTGAAGGTGAGACTGCCAAATATTTACTTCTCTTCTAACTGTTTTGGTTTATTGTTGCATTCATAAAAGGAAAACTCCACTTGAGTTTCTAGGAGGCTGACTTTTGAACTCCGAAAGACTCATTCAATCCCAGTACATGATCAATGGATCTTATGCATTCTGCATGGGAATAGTGATTAGGAGAAAGGGAGAAAGGCTTCATTCATTCATTCATTCATTTTTTTGTCAGCAATATAATAAATCAGTTTAAAGGAAATCTGCCAAGAATGTGGATTGACCCCATTCAAAAAGAGGACAACCCAGAATGAACCATCTATGCAGGATTTATATTTGCCTTTAAAAACTCAACAACTATAGGGCGTTGAAACAGGGTTATAGAGGTCAGCACATCAAACCAAGATCATAACTGCGGCACGTGCCCTGATAAGTTACCATCTGATGCTCTGTCTGCTCCTGTTATTCCTCTACTTTGAAAACAAAAACCAATAATCAGTTCATCCAGCCCCACAGTTTCTACAGCTTTTCTCCATGGTACCTTGGAAAATATAAATTAGAAGCGAACGGAGGAAGGAAAAACTCGCTATTCTCTATTCCATTGGGCTATTACTTTTAAAATATAAGATCGAACTTTAATTTATAGGTGAGAGTTCTCCAAGGTTTAGTTCCTCCTCTCCTTCCCTATATTTTTCTCTCTCATTATAGATTGATGATGGTGAGCAACAGTTTTTCTCAGGTATTGAGAAGAAAAAAAATAGTAGAAAATGAGGATTTTGTCCAGCAGGAGTTGAGATGGGAGAGCAAGTTCTGGTTTTAGAGATAAGGAAAATGAAAGTAATAAGAAGTACCTGTTCCACCACTCCCCAAACTTCATTTGTAGCCACTTTTTGTGTAGGTCATTTAAAATCCGTATATTTGTATCTCTATGTGTTTCTCTCTCTCTCTCTCTCTCTCTCTCTCTCTCTCTCTCTCTCTCTCTCTCCCTCCCTCTCTTTTTTAAGAGGGAAAGCAAATAATCACACACTGGTTGAGGACATATTGGTTTGAAAGATGGCCAAAGATAGATATATTTATCAAACATAACCATTTCCATACTTTAAAAATTGGTCTCTGGAGCTACAGCAAATATCATGTGTGATTTACTGTACAAAGAAATGAGAGGAAGTAAGTGCAGCAACCTCTGGATGCCAAATATCATTTATAAAGATATTTATAACTAAAAAAGATCTTAGGGATCAAATTAGTATCTTCAGAATCAGTTGGGAATCTTTAAAAAATTAGTATATCTCAGCCTCATCTCTCAAAACTCTGATCAATCAGTTTGCTGGAGGGGTTCAGACTTGCATATTTCTTTAAAAAAATTTAAAGAGAACTTGAGTAATGTGATGCAAACTCAGAATTGAAGACCGCTGATCACCTAACTTTTTCACGGAAGGGGAATTGTGTTAGTTGTCTGTTGCTGCGTAACAGATTGCCCAAATTTAGGTGCTCAGCACAGCATAAATTTATTATCTCACAGTCCTGTGGATCAGAAGTCCAGGCACAGCAGAAGTGGTTCTCTGCTCATTGCCCAACGAGGCTGCAATCAATTTATCAGCAGGGCTGTGTTCCTTTCTGAAGCTCGGAATACTTGTCCTACCTTTTGTGGGTTTTGGTCAAATTCCTTGTGATTCTAGGACTGAGGTGCACATTTGTTACTGGCTTAGCTGAGGGTGGCACACTGCTCCTACAGGGCACTATAATCCCTCCCCACAGGCCTTCTTATAGATGCCCTTACAGACCATCTTACAACATGGCAGCTATGCCTTTAAGCCCAGGAGACTTTCTTGCTGCATCCTACTAAGATACGTTCTGTAATGGAACGTAATCACAGAGTGACTGTCCCATCACCTTTGTCATATTCTGTTGGCTAAAAGCAAGTCTCAGATTCTTCCCACACTCAAGGGAAATGGATTATATAAAAATCTGATGCATCGGGGTCACCTCAGACTTTGTCCTGCACAGAGAACTAATTTCCAAGGAGCTCAACTGACCAATTGAGTTTATATAACAAATTGGTGCAATATGGATATTCTTATTAGTCTGGGTGGTCTTTCAATAGCAAACAAAAGTAAAAACAAAATCTCTCTCTCTCTTATGTTTTTTTGAAATACAGCATTTAGGGTTAAGTGCTGATATAGTGAGCATGTGTTTCTGCATTGAGCTCTCTGTAGAATGTGAAAGCACCAATTTATGAGTCTGCTCATCTTCCTCTTATCATGTAGGTAAAGTATTTATGTAAAAATAATATATAGCTAATTTACAAAGAGCCTTTGGCCTTAACATATAGCAGTGGTTTGGAAAATACTACTTTCTGCTAAAGTCTGAATTTTGTGGAGAGTGCAACCACATTTTGAAGAGTCTGCACTGAAATCATGCATGTGGTAAACATTCCAGCCTAAAGGAAAGTGAAGGATTTGGCAAAAACCATGGATGACAATGTGAGTTGAAGGCGTTTTCCAATTTTTAGCAGTCATATAGCTTCTTAAATATTTTTGGAGTTAGCATTTCACAAATATGTGGAGGTACCTCAGGAAGAAGCTAGTTATTCTAACTGACCCCTGGCTAAGATAACATATACAAGTCTGAAATTCAGTCGATTACCATCTGTTTCTAAATCTCTAAAGTCTCCTAATTTTGCAGTTGGAAAGTTCTTTCCAATATCTTTTTTTCTGTTTCAAATTATTCCATCTTGACACACCAATAACAGCCATGGGCATATGTTGCATGTATTGGGGGAGGTATCAGTTTTTCTATTGCTTTATTAGTGCATTTAAATACAAATGCTATGATTATAACCAGTTAGAATTCTCCTCTTGCCCCAGGTACAGTTCCTAAAGCTAGTTCATCTCATTTCATTAAAAAATTATTTTTGAGATATTGCAAGCGCTCAGGTATGCTGATACAATATTGTCAGATATGCTTTATATTCCTTTTTGGGAAAGAAATATAATTTTGTAGTTACAGATGATTCCTTATTACCCCAATCATGACCTGCTGTCCTTACTGGATAAAGATAACCAGGCCAGAGATAACTAGTACCTGCAGCATTTGTGTATTCTCGCCATGTATATTGTTATACATTTACACAGTATATATGTATCTATAAAGGTATGTAATATTATTTTATGTATTTTGTGCTTTTCATTTGCATACATTTTATAGACATACTTTTTCAATTTGCTGTTTGTGCTTAATATTATAGTGTGATTCATAAGGAACTAGTTCATTTATTTTTATTAATGAATGGTAGTATTCTGTTATATGTCTAACGTTAATTATTTACCCATGTTTAATTGGAGGACACTTAATTATTTACCATTACTCATGATTATAACAAATTCTTCAGTAAACATCTCTGTAAGTGTGTCCATGTACTTATGTGGGAGTGTTTCTCCAGGAAAGTTGTATTTAAACTTGTTGTACTGTAATCCCACAGAAATAACTATATTTTATTTGGGGACCCAGGACCTGCACATGCACATACATACCTATATATGGAAAGATACTTACCTTTATCTTTTCTACATTCACATACACATGCATGCACACACTTACACACACACACACGCACACACACAAACTATGAATACAATTTATTGTTATTTTGTATTCTGTCCTGTTGTGGATAAAGTGGGTAGAGATCACTAAACTGAATTGTCGATCTCTTAATGGGTTATAATCGACAATTTGAAAAATGATGACATAGGCTATATACCCAATAACAGAACTATTATAGGAAATGGGCATCTTCAACTTTTTCATGTTGCTCTTTAAAGAGTTTAAAAAATTTACACTCTCACCAGTGGTTTAAATAAGTTTCTATTTCCTTATATTTTGTTTTCTTCTCAGTTCCCCACATCTTGTAGTTTTTTTTTTAATTGAGGTATAACTGACAAAACAATTGTATGTATTTTAAGATGTACAACTTGATATGTTGATATATATATACATTGTGAAATGATCACCACAGTCAAACTGATTAACATATCCATCACCTCATATAGTTGCATTTTTCTCCTCTTTCTTCTTGCTTTCTTTCTCTCTTTCTTTCTTTCTTTCTTTCTTTCTTTCTTTCTTTCTTTCTTTCTTTCTTTCTTTCTTTCTTCCTCCCTCCCTCCCTCCCTCCCTCCCTCCCTCCTTTCCTTCCTTCTTTTCTCTCTCTCTCTCTGTCATGAGAACACTTAAGGTCTACCTTCTTAGCACATTTCAAGTGTACAATACAGCATTGCCAACTACAGTCACCATGCTGTACCTTAGATCTCCAGAACGAATCCATCTTGTATAACTGAAACTTTGTACCCTTTGACCAACATCTCCTCATTCCCCAATCCCCACCCCCTTGGTAACCACCATTTTACCCTGTGTTTCTATGAGTTTGCCTATTTCAGATTCCACATGTAAGTGAGATCATGCAGTATTTGTCATTCTGTGTCTGGCTTATCCTCGTTTTCTCAGACTGTCCTTGTCTGGATTTGGAGAGATATTGAGATTCTTTGAAAGACTTATGGTTGGCTTGCACTGAAAATGTTCATAAACCTTGTAACACAATGGGAAATAGAATGTGGAATTCTCTACCTATGGGTAGCAGATATTTCTTTAGTGTGCCTCCCACTTTCACTCCCAGTAACATAAAAGACAGTGAATCCAGGTCACTGGGTTCTTCTCAACCGTGGCTTCTTTACTTTACAGAAACTTGGCAGAAATCACCAAATTCAATTTTTTCCAAGAGTAAAAGTGGAGGTTCCAGGAGTCCACATTCGTTCACTTATACCTTTAATCTCCTAAATATATTTTACACAACTTATCTGTAGGTCTGTTATAAAGCCAGATTGAAAGCACCGTACCAGAAGTCTAATAGTCAATCTCACCAAACCTCAAAAACAGAACAACTTTTTGGTGCATGACATAGTTCTTGGGGGTTATTTGTACCTTGAAGGTTTAGAAGAATCTGACTATAAAATCATTAGGCTTGATTTTTGTTTGGATTAGGGGAACTGTAAGGGGTGGTAGTGTTCATTGAAGAGTATGTCATTTACTTCCAGTTCAGCTTATTTAATGGGCATTAGTTTATTTACGTTTCCTATATATTCTTTAGTCAGTTTTGGTATTGAATATTTTTCATAAAAATTTTCTTTTAGTGAGCTTTCTAATACTTTGGCATAAAATTGTTCATGGTGATCTACTACAATTTTTAAATATCAATTTTATTTCTAATTATAGCCTATTGTTTCTCTGAGTTATTTCGAATGTTTCCTTTGCTTTTTTTTTTTTTTCCCCGTGGAAACAGTTTTACTATTGCTGAAAATCTCTATGGTCCCTTTGTCCTTGTTGCTGTTTTCTTTCATTTATGCACTCATTCCAAACTTTTTTTTCCAATTGGTTTTCACATCTTCCTTTTTTAAAAAAATCTAACTTCTTTAGTTAAATGCAAAGCCCACTAATTGGTGTATTTCTTCCCCTTTAATATATGTATTTAATTAAAGCTCAAATTGTCATGAAAGATAGTCTTATCATTGCATCCCCTAAATATTAAAAGTATACTGAACTCACTGTCATTCAGTTCCAAATATTTTATAATATCAAGTATAATTTCTCTTACTTTACATGAATAATTTAGTTGGTCAAAGTGTTCTATATATGTCAGTTAGGTTAAGTTCGTTCATTGGGTTCAAGTCTATAAACTTGACGTTTTGATCAGATGAAATCGTCAGGAGGATTGGAACTAGTTTTAGTTTTGCTGAGAATCTCTATGGTTCCTATAGTTACTGTTCTTATGTTTATTCATTTGTGATATTATCTTGATGTTTTTCTTTAAGTGACTAAGTGAGGTATGTTAAAATCTTCTGCTGTGATAAGGGGATTGCCGGTTTCTCCTTTCAGTTCTGTCATCTGTAGCTTTATATGTTTTGGGGCATGTTATTGACATTAGGTGCATTCAGATTTAGAAATGGTATACCTTACAGTTCTATACCTTCAGGCTTTGTAGAGATTCTCTCTGCTGCTGGAGTCTTGTCAGCTTCTATTCAGATATGCATCATTTTATTTACCTTGTCCCACTTGCTAGATTTCCTTCTTCATTTCTTATATCTGACAGTTCCTCTTCGACCTTATCTTTTCTTCATAGCTGTGTATTTGTTGTTGTTGTCTTTCTTAGACTCATGTCCAACATTTCTATTTATTTTGTAATGGGAAGTGTGTCCAGGTTAGTTCAATCTCTTATCAGATCAGGGATCCAAACCTTAATTACTTACCCAAAGTAAGAACTTACTTTCTAACTAAATAAATCTGATCTAAGGGATTCTTATTTCAAACAAAACAAAACAAAATAAAAGCTTTATTGCATTCTATTTGTAAGAGATCTAATTTACTAAATTATTTCAGAACTAGCCATTTTTACTACTATTACCACTACCAGCAACATCTCTACTACTCCTTCTACCTAAAGCAATAATGGCTAATAGTTAATATTTATGCAGTACATACTCTGTGCTAGCTACATTTTAAACTGCTTTACTAGTATTAACTCCTCACTTAATCCTCACACAAATACTATGAAGTAAATGTTATCATTATTCTCATTTCACAAATCAAGAAACTGAGCAATAGAGGTTAAATAACTTACCCAAGATTTAATTGTTAAATAACAAAAGGAGAATCTGAACCCAGATGTTCTGGCTCCAAAGCCCCCTTTCTCATCACAACACCAAGACTGCATTTAGACTCAAGCAAGAGGAGTCCCTGCCCTGGGCCCCATCCTTCAAAAAGATCCAAACAGGATTTCTCCAGTCAATTCTCTTTTTATAGCCATGGACTTCATGGAACTAAGGGGACGTGCCCACCTAGAGCCCCCAGCCGTCTTCTTGACTTTGACTTACTTAATACCTGGAATTGCCTACCTAAACTCGTTTTCAGTGTCTGCGTGGGTCTCTTCCCTTAGTGTGTCCTCCAGAGAGCAGACCTCACTACTGTAGTGCATATCTGTAAGTCCAAGGGTGGCTTTGTATAGGGTATATGTTTGGAGCTCAGACTGGAGGCTTGAATGTTGACACACATGCACATGAGGTCCCTTATACAAAACCGGACTTAACAGGGGTAGGAAGTTGGGGGGGGGGGGTGTAAGGAGAGGGATGGGCAGCAAGGGCTGCCTTTCCCTGTGCTACCTCCTGCCAGTACAAAACTCTAAGCCATCTGAGAATTCTAAGTTTGAAAGGAACCACTGGGGCCATTATGCAGGTGATAAAATGGCTTTCTTTAACAATAGCTTTATTGATAACTTTGAAATATTCAATTATTTGAAAGTGGGCCTCCATTCATTGGGTGACTGCAAATGCTAAGAGTGAGGCTGTGTAAAGCACATACTGCCTACCCTTGGACTCACCTCTAATATGGGTGCTTCATCATTCTTTCCTTCAACCAGGTTTAAAGAGGTGACTCCCGAATATGGATTCCTTTCTTTGCTGCTCTCTGAGAATTCTCTGGTGTCTTTATGCTTGGGGTTTGGGGTTGGGGTTGTGTATGACAAGAAGGGGTCATAGTTGACACATAGACGATTAACAATCAAACTCAGAAGCTTGCTGTTTTATCTCTATGTTGCCTAACATTTAGTAGGCATTCCAAAAAGGCATTGTGGATTAGTGAAAAATAATAGCTACCCTTAACTTAGCATTTAACTTAGCATCTCACGTCAGAAGTAGTGCTTTTTGCTTTCCATAGGTTATCTTATTTAATAT
Organism: Grampus griseus; assembly: GCF_964374135.1. Lineage (NCBI taxonomy): Eukaryota > Metazoa > Chordata > Mammalia > Artiodactyla > Delphinidae > Grampus > Grampus griseus. The sequence continues at coordinate 91,873,869 of NC_139002.1, read as the reverse complement.
TAAAACAAGATTTTTAGGAAAATACCATTATATCCTTTTGCAGATGAGTAAACAACTCAGAAAGTAAACTATCTCAAGGTGACAAAGTCAGTGATTGCCACTTGGATTTGAACAAGGCCATATGACTTTCTAATGCGTGCAGATGACTATAAAGTTATTTGCTTCCCCAAGAAGGAATGAATGAAAAAAATAGCCATGATTTTTCTTAAAGTCAAGCTTATCCTGAAAACCTAGCTGAACCAGTTGTTGGATGTAGCATAATCATATGCCCTGCACATCTTATTTTGATGTTTTTCTGGGCAGGTGGGACTTGAACAGCTAACTAGAGTACTGTAAGCATATTTAAACTTAGATTTTGTTTCAAAACATTAGAAAATAGAAATGAATGAAAGAAAGATACTAACATTAGTCTCTTTTCTGAAATCAATATATCAACACATTTGTTATTGAGTTATATGAATTGTGATTATTTGTCATGTTTCTGATTGAAGATATCAGATGGAATATTGTCATTATAAATATAATAACTCAGTTCTTGATTGTATGTTTATGTCAAAAGTCCCATTGAGATTTGGAATGCTGATGACACAAATACAATAAAACAGCCCTTTATTCATTTATATTCAATAAAACAATATTAGAAGATGATACATTCCCTTTTCCCGATGGTTAGCACTTTGGGTCTTATGATTCTCTATTAAATTTATTATTTGTTGGAATATAATTTGCGAAGATTCTGTCTTTAGCATACGTGACTCTGCTTTGGCTTTCATTATGAAGTATGTGTTTACATTAAGTGGTGAAAATATATATTTTTGGAATAATCACAGTAAATGGGCACACAGCAGCTGTCAGATTTGAAAGAGGGGGTGGTCAAATGTGCAAGAGAGGATAGCATGTATTAACATCAGGCCTTGAACCCTGGGGGAGTGTCAGTGTCTTCTGGACTTTAAGAATCAGGAGAGAATCACTGCATCTTCACCTCCCTTCACTCTTACTCTGTGTTGTACTCTGCAGGGTCAACAGCATCATGTGGCAAAATGCACGACTGGAGAAAGAGAATTGGGCTCTTGTTAGAGTGGATCCCTAAGACAGATCTACAACCAAATGGGAAGGGGATAAGAAGAGTTCTAACTGTTTATGAGCTTAAGCATAAACTGGTGTTTAAGCAGTATGATGTCACACTAAAGGCAGCTCTTTTAATTCTCATATCAAACCAGGATGGTGGATAGGGGTGGAGGGTAGGTGCTATAAACTCTATATTAGAAGTCTGAAGCCACATCTGCCCCCTGTCAGACCCCAAAACTTTGCTCTTCCTTTTATATGAAGAACGTATATAAGGAATAGTTAATATTTTTCCCAGCCTAGTATTTACTACAAGATAAATTCCTTTATTTTAATTATGTGGTTTAGTTTTTAGAGGAAGCACTAGCTCTTTGATTCAGACATATGGAAAGACCACAGTGATTGAGTGCACCTAAAGAAATATCAGCTTGCAACCTACTTCTGTCTGAAAAATCTGACTTTATCATCGAATATATCTTAACTTTGCAATTTTCCCTTAACCCAACTGTATTAATATCATAGATATAACTGGTAACAAGGCTAAAAGGTAGCTTCCCTATTTCCTTTAGATGCAACATTATTCTCTTTGAAGCCTCTTACTTTGCGTAGAAAGCATTCACTTTAAACACTTAGAGATATTTACATGAGGGGAGTCCAACTTGGACCAGTCATTAGACTAACCATTTTAAAGAGAAAATACCTGTGGTGTAAGTAGAAAAGAACATGGAGGCTGATGTAAGGTCTAGGTTTTAACACTTGTTAAACAAGTAACTAGCTGTGTGGTCTTGGTCGTGTACCTTGTCACTTCACTAAACAGCAGCTTCTAAATGTTTAAAATTACGCATTCTAGATAGAGACTTTTAAATTGTCTTGAGGATTATATGGGACCACACACACAAAAATATTCCTTTACGTTGTTTTTCTGGCAACTCAGAGGTAGCCAAATAGAGCTTGTTAAAGGAAAACAACAGCAAAAATATTTAAAATGCATAATGGTGGGAGATTATGATTCATTAAAAAATTAAGTTTTTTTTAGAATGTTTTTTCCATCAATTCTTTTTAAATACAAGCTGTAATTCAACATTGTTCAATTCACCAACCTCTCTGGGGGCATCCTGTTTTACTGGCAGAAGCTCAACAAATTTGGATATATGGATTGTATTTTAACAAAGGGATCAACAGCTCATCCAAGTACCTTGGACTCTAGAGGGAAATAACACTTGTAGGTGGAAACCTTCAATAGACTTGGACACCTGCATAATGACTGAACTTAGCATAGGTTTACGTAGAACACAGCTCCATTAGAATTTTGATGGCTTGGAAAGGAACAGAAGGTTGTAAATTTCCTAAGGGAAAGTCTCTGGAGGGTGTGAGGACCTGAAACAAAATCAGGCCGATGTGACAGGCGTGTTGTGAATGGCTGAAAAATAGAAAAACCCATCATCACAGGACAAATGTGTTGCATTTTTCCTAACAAACAGCGACCCATTGCAGCTTGTGTGATACGGTCCTCTCGCTTTTTAAGGGTTGCGAATAACTGGTAGGCTTTCTCTTTTCTGCTTGTTGAGAGGTGATATAGTATAAGCCTATTCATTAGATACCTATGACCTCTTAGAAATACCTTTTCCAATGGAGAAGAGGAAAATCAGGAAAGGGAGAGGACAAAAATGGGAGAAGGAGGGAGAGTAGAGGAGAGAAGGGAAGACAAGAAGAGTTGGGAAGAGGTGAGCGGAAAAGAAAAAGGGAAACTATGGGATCTGCTTGATTTTATGGTTTAGCAGTCATGAGGATGTAGTCTCAAAAGTTTTTAGAATGTGGGACTATAAGCAGATAAAAGGTAGTTTAATGTGCCCAGGATTCTGAGATCTGCCCACATTTCCAGCCACACTCTGCAAAGGGGGATAATAAGAAATCACTGCTGTCCTCCTGTTGCTACTGACAGCAGGAACTCATACCTGAATTTGTGAGCAAAAGGTGACTTAAGTGCAGAGCTGTCCAGGACAGTGGGTATCTGTAGAGGTCGTCAAACTTTATGGGCAGCAGTAGAACATAGGCAAGTGCTTCCCAAAACTTTCACCACCAAAGACTCCTCCAGCGTTTTCTTTCTGTCCCATGAACACCATAGTTTGAATTTTTTTTTCTACTGAACAGAGTCCATGGATTTAGTGACACAGTGTGTTTTTCATATTCTTATTAAGCAGTCTGCTATCTACTTCTGTTGTCACTCCAGACTGATATTAGAAAACATGGTTGCCTCTGAGTTGATTTAAATCCAGCCCCAAAGACACTTGATCTTTTAGATAGCCCTTATCTTATTGTAAATGATATTAGTCACTGCTTCTTTTGAAATACTGAAGATAGTGCTGGGTATTGCTTTCGTAGGAGATTAGTAAACATATAAAACGATAATATTAAAGTAGAAAGGGAAGTGAATTGAGACAGAAAACTTCAAATCATCTGGAGGGAAAAATAATGAGGTAAGAAAGGTTGGAAAGAGACCCTGGGGCTCCCTGCGGGTCTTAAGCAAGTGTTAATTTTCCCCTCTCTTTTATCCCTGATTCTGACAGATACGTGGCCCATTTTCCTAGCTACTAGTCCCAGATAAGTGGAAAGATGTATGAGAAGGTAAAAGCGATGGATGTTGAATCAGACCCTGCTCCTTGCTGGGTGAGAGATTTAAGAGAATCCCTCTGTTTCCCCGAGCTCTGCTTTTCCAGCTCTAAAATGAGGCCACTGGGCTATGTGATCTTGCTATCTCTTTCTATTCTAACGTGCTGTGATTTTTTTTTTTAACATCACTTCTCTGAGCCTCATTTTTCTTATCTGTAAGAATGGGAAGAATGTCTACATCACAAGGTGACTTTGAGTATTAAAAGATAGCAATTGAGTATCTTTCCCTATACAAATCTACCTGATTCCTGAATTTAGTTATTAAGAGTTCATAGAATGAGTTCAGATAGTGAGAAGTACCACGCTGTTTGAGTCTATTTCAGTTCACTATTTCATATACTAAGTGGTGAGTTTTGGATAGTGAAGATTTATCAAATGTTTTTTGTTCCTGGATGTCTTTGGAAGCGCCTTACACATAGGCAACCCTCAATAAAGATTTACTCTGGTCTCCTTGACCTTGAGGATAGAGACAGCCTTGTTCAGCTTTGCACCCCCAGTATGTAGCACCGTGCCAGAGTCAGGAATTCCCAGTGGATGTGTGTGACCCTCAGGCAAGTCATGTGATCTTGCTGGGTCTCAGTTTGGCTGTAAAATGTATTCAACAGTATCTGCCCCCCATAGAGTCTTATAAAATATAGTAAAAGATCATTTCAAAAAAGGTAAATTCAGGATTCTCACACAGATATAAAATAATCAAGTGTAAAATATTTTACATAACTCATTAATCAATGAAAGAACCAGGAGTGTTACAACCAGTTAAGAGAAAAATCCAAAATAAAGACACATTTATAGATCAAGAATATAGAAATTAATGTGCTAAGGAGGTAAAACTAGCTTCTTGCACAGTGAAGAGGGAAGTCAGTTGAACCTCTACTAGGCAGAATAACATTTGACTTTAGAGAAGAATTATTTTGTACTGCTAATAGCTATTTATATTTTACAGAGTTGTAAATTCTGTAGAATTCTGCCATAGAATCACATAAACAGAAAGGTGTGCTGTAGACAATATATATAGTTTTCCATTGAAGCACAAAATTTTCCCCACATAAATTAATTAGATAACCATGTAAATTACTTAACTGGTGCCTAGCACACAGCGAATTTCCAATAAATGATTCCTTTTAAAAATTGTAACAATGAAAGAGACTGTTTTGTAGATACTCAATAAATTGAATCAGAACTGCAACTCTAACAATGCCTTAGTCTGTTTCTGAGGTTTGTTACCTGTTGTCTCATGTAATTCAGGGTCCTCCTCCTCTTTTTAAATATACACTCTACTATGTTTCTTTAACATGTGCCAAGAAAAGTCTGCAAATTGCCGAACAAGCTTAAACATTTCTCTCTGCGTTAAATACAATACTATCCTAGTGGAAATTCTTACAATAACCCAGAATGACAATAGCAAAACCAAGTTCGAGGCAAACCTAACAATGGATGTTTATTCATATGTTTGTGGAAGGAAGACTCCTCTGCTGTCACTTTTGTTTAAGCAACAGTTCAAAGTGTTGAAAAGGGTAGTCTGTTTTATGGAGTAAAAGGAGAAAATACTGAGGCTGTATCTAATTGGCAAGTGTTCCATTAAGATGGCATTTTGGGAAGTGCGGGAGACCTTCTAATTGATACATTTGACAGTTCTTGGTTGGCTAAAGGGGACAAGTAAGAAATTTGGGGTTCAAAAGAGTAAGGATTGTTTAGTGTGAGAGCAGAGGGTTTTCTGTGGCTATTTCCTAGAACAAGAAGGTGTCCATGGGGTTCTTTGTTCCTGTCATAACGGTCCTTCTAGACTGGGAGGAGACGACCACTATGGCTGATGGTTTTTTAATATAAACCAGTTAATACAAGTGAGAGTTCAAGAAGTAATACGGTTTAGATGTGCATGAAATGATTTTGTTGAATTTAGTTAAAAGAGCCCCATGAATCCAAGATAGACATTTGAAATTTCAGGCCAAAGCAGTTGTGATGGGGGAAATAAAAATCATATGGTTAAAGAATCTGACCATAATTATGTGATACATAATGACATGAAATTTACTATCAGTTTTCCCCTGGAAGTCACCATAGCCCAATGTCCAAGCCACTCTTTTTTCTTTTGTCTTAAGACAGATTCAATGCAAAAAAATGTTTTGATATTAATTATTAAAACAAAACAATAATTGATGGTCCTCTCCCACACCTGAGTGATGAAAGAGCAATGAATTCAGCTTAGCTGGTCTTAAAATCTGACCTCCCCAATATGTAAGTCTTTCCCCTATGATCTGAAAAATGAGGCTAATAAAAACTTGCCAGACAGAGAGTTAGTTATAGGTAGTAAGTGCTTAGAAAGGTGTTTGTACTAATTGAATAAGATTATATGTATATATATATATATGCATATATATATGAGTGTATACATATATAGTAACTAACAACAAAGCCCCAGGCCCATGGTAACTTCTCAAATGTTAAATTCCTTTCCACCTTCTCGAAGCATGCAAGAATAAGAAATTTTTAGTGAAATCTATTATATTGAGGCTCTAATCAACCAACTTTTATTAAGCCTTTGTTACTCACCTGGGCTTCTACTAGGTGTTCATTGGAGATACAAAAGCACATTAACATGCAATATTGTTTTTAAAAGAGAAATTTTTTCTTCCTAAACCTTTCTATTAAACAAATAATAAAATGTTCAAATTTTTTAGTGTGAGTTATGGGCGCTATAATCTAATTGATCCACCAGCATTTTATATTCCTAAGTATATCCTTTTATTCTTTTTTATATAGGAGTTACTGGAAAAGCAGAGATAAACTACGTAGATTAACAATATGGAAACATCCTGAAACCACTTTGGAGTCTCAGTAAATTGACTGGATTCAAGTTTCACAAACAGGGAAACTGGCCCATGGACAATTTGCTACAGGTAAGTGAGAGGTGTAATTTACTTTGTTAGGATCTTTCGAAGATGTACTGACTGTGGGGTTCTTAATTACATTTCAGATGATTGTAATGTTCGTTCGGTACAGCTGACAGCTTCTCTTCTCTCCCAAACGTACACATGTGGATGCCAACATATGGCTAAAAGTCTGGCCATTTCATCTTGTTCATTTGGGCTTCAGTCAATTACAAAAGGAGGAAGCAGGGGGGAAAAGTACCCACCTCATAAAACTTTTACTAGTGGTGATTTATGCGGAGGGGTGCGAGTCAAACTTTTCCTGGGACAGATGTTTCTTTGCACTGCCCGGGGAGTTGAAAGAGCAGCAGATTGGTCTGTCCAGGATTCAGAAGGAAACAAGCAGGCAAATGGTGATGCCCCCCTCCTTCTTTGAAACTAGGGCAGCAGTTCGGTCACTGATATGGAACAAAGTGTTTAGGAAAGGTAACTGGCTTTGTATTCTCCCTTTGAAAACCTGGTGAGATTGGAAAGCTTGATGTGGTGACAGCATGAAAATATTTTCTCTTGGGCTGTTGCTGAACTTGTCTGAATGAACCGGTGGGGAGGAATGAAAGTCTAAGTGACTCATACAGTTGGCAGTTTGTGGGCTGAGGGCACAGGCTGTGGCATGGTCTGTAGCTAAATGTTGTATCATCAACAGTCAAGGCCGCTTGAACCTGGACAGCTCTGCGAAATGGAAGTACTCTGTTCATTCATCTGTGGCGATTCACTGTGTCGAGGAGAAAAAAAGTAAGATCAAGTCATAGTGCTATTAAGCTCCATCTATGGCAAGGGAGACATTTCTGCTTGTCATTTTAATTGGCAAATACTTACTTGGATCATTCCTTCTGTTTTGCGGGTGAAGTAGAAATATTATTAGAACCTGGCACCCGGGCAAGAGGAATTGCTCTTACATTTTCCTGTTAATATTTAGCTCTCTCCGGGTTGCTTGTATAACAGCTGTCTGTCCTGAATTCATAACTGAAGAGCTTCCCTGAAGACAACTATTCTTTCCTGCATCAAGTGCATCACATTGCATAGATTAAGCTAAATAGAAGACGTGATATCTGTCTTCTGGGAAACCACTTTGTTTGGAAAGTCGCATACGAACATAGATATGGAGGTGTGTTCTAGCATGTCAATGCTCTCTAAAGGTGAGGAGGTGATGGTAAGATAAAGATATGGTAGCAGCCCCTCAAGGGGAACATGAATCAACAAAGAGAGAAAAAGACCTGAAGCTCTTGTTTTCTGGGTCATTTGGTTTTTTGTTTTTTTAAGTATATGTGATGGTCCCCTTTCTCTGCCTTGTATCTTAGTCCTTCTATCTATACAGAAGGGAGGACGTTGTTTTCTTTTACGCCTACTCTTGTGTTTATAGGGAAGAAAGACTCACATGAGTGACTCAGGTGAAAAGAGAATTATTCTGTTAACATGTGTGGGCTGGAACTGAAAAAGAATTTGAACAAGAAAAAGAAAAGACAGTTCTAGAACCTTCTTAAATGTCTGTACCATTCTCATAAGCAACAGGGAACTTATCCTTTTTGCAATTCAACTTCTCTCTGAACATATATTCCATTCATTCCTCTCTCTCTCTCCCCTCCCCTCCCACTCTTCCTCTCTGTCGGCTTCTGATTGCTTTTCTTACGCCTCTTTTATTTGCTTCTCTCATAATTTTGCCTTGCACATAGCTTCTCATGGCCTCTTTGGCCACCTCCCATGTATTCAGCTTCAAATCTTGCTGCTAACGGCCTGCCTCTGTTGGGTTACACTCAGGAGACAGAAACCACACTGGTTATATTAAGAGATAAAATGTAATTTAAGAATTATTTACCAGATATCAGATAATTAAAAACGCAAAAAAGGGGCACTGATAAGGCATAGAGATAGAAGTTGCAGGAAGTGGCTACTTTGGCTGCAGGGACAACAGCAAGAGTTTGAGATGATTACAATTTAGAATATTGGAGGAGGGCCTTTACAGAACCGGAATTTAGGAGTCTTGGGTAGGGGTGTTGCCTGAAACATACAGGAACTTTAGAAGCTTGGGTGGGGAGGACTCCACCTTGCTGGGATTAATGTCTCTAAGAAGAATTATGCTAGCTAGCTGGTGTCGTGCCCCAGGAGCTTAGATTGGCGACCACAAAGATCTAGGACTCAGAATTTGTGAGGAATGTTGTTGAGCCAATGTAACAGCCCGACGAATTAGAAGGGAATCACAGGCAGAGCTGGGACCACATCTCTGAGGAAGGGATACCAGGCAGCTAGTGCTGTAACATCACTTGGAGAGGGGGGCGATTAGGCTGCTTCTAGGTGTGTAGGAAAAAATGCAAAATGGAACCAACTGTTGTGTGGGGTATAGGTCAGGAACAGTTCTCCCTCCAACTTTCTAGTCTCCCTCTAGCTCTTTCTATTGGCATAAGTAGGGAATCAGGTGACAAAGGAGACCTGTGCTTTGCAGAGACCCAGGCTCAGCATTTCAAAGCAAGATAGAGGAGGATGGATTTGAACTGAGAGATAGCAATTTAACAGTGAGCACATAGCTTATCCCTTGTTTATGTGTAAAGGTGTGTGTGTGTGTGTTTAAATTTTCGAAAGTGAGACTCTGATTGGCTTGATTCATCTCTTCACTGAGGTCACAGCTTTTGACTTACCTAAGATTTGCCTGACTTTTAGTTCAATGCTGCTCCTGGCTTAACTGAGTGGCATCAGATGGTGGATTATAATAGAATGCAATGGAAAACATTCCTCTTAGGGCCATAATCTCTTTTTCTGAAAATCAACTAAGGACATTCATGTGATTGCTATGTAGTACAGATGTAAAATATGTAACTGTGATATTGTTAATGGTTGACTTTTTAATTAAGCTTTTTAATTGTGAAACAATTGTACATTAACATGTAGTTTTAAGAAATAACATGGAGAGACCCCATGTCCTCTTCTCCCATCCCCCTGATGATAATATCTTACAAAACTATAGAACAGTAAATAAGACAACCATGACATTGACATTTGTACAAGGAACAGAGATTTTCTGTCACCACAAGGGCTCCTCCTGTTGCCTTTTTATAGCCACACCCACTTCATTCCCATCCCCAACTCTTCCTTAAGCACAGACATTTCCATAATTTTGTCATTACAAAAATGTTATGTAAATGGAATCACACAGTATGTAACGTTATGGGACTGGCTTTTTTTCACTCAATACAATTCTCAGAAGATTCATCCAAGTTATTGGGTGCATCAGCAGTCCCTTTATTTTTCCAGCTAATAGTATTTTATGGTAAAGATATACAACAGTTTATCTCACCATTCACCTTTTGAAGGATGTCTTGATTGTTTCACTTTGAGGCTATTACAAAGTTGCTAGAAGCAATAATGTACAGAGTTTTGTGTAAACATAGATTTCATTTCATTGCTCCAAAGTGCAGTTGCTAGATTATATGGTGGTTGTATATATAGTGGGTTTTTTCCAGCTTTATTGAGAGTTAATTGACACATAACATTGTGAAAGTTTAAGGTGTACAGTGTGATGATTTGATACATATACAGGCTGTGAAATGTTTACCATAATAAGGTTAGTTAACACATGCTTCATCTCAAATAATTACCATTTTGTTACTGTTGTGGTGGTGAAAACACTTAAGAGCTACTGTCCTAGCAACATTTAACTATGTAATACAGTGTTGTTAACTGTAGTCACCATGCTGTACCTTAGATTCCCAGAACTTAGTCATCTCGTAACAGAAAGTTTGTACCTTTTGACCAATGTCTATTACTCCCACCTCCCCCCCCTGGTAACAATGAATCTACTATCAGTGTCTATGAGTTCGATGCTTTTAGATTCCACATATAAGTGAGATCATACAGTATTTGCCTTTCCCTGTCTGACTTATTTCACTTAGCATAATGCCCTCAAGGTCCACCCATGTTGTTATAAATGGCAGGCTTTCCTTCTTTTTATGACTGAATAAATTTCATATATCTATATATGTTACACATAACATTTTCATTATCCATTCATTTATTGGTTGACACTTAGGTTGTTTCCATATCTTGGTTACTGTGAATAATGCTGCAGTGAACATGGAAGGGCAGATACCTGTTGAAGATAACGATTTCATTTCCTTTGTATATACACCTAGAAGTGGGATAGGTGGATCATATGGCAGTACTATTTTTCATTTTTTGAGGAACCTCCATACTGTCTTCATAGTAGCTGCACCAATCTACATCCCCACCAACAGTGCACCAGGATTCCCTTTTCTCCACACCGTCACCAGCATTTGTCTTGCTGGTAATAGTCGGTCCGCCAGGTATACGGTACCATCCATTGTGGTGTTTATTTGCAGAGAAAAAGTTTTGAATTTCAATAAAGTCCAGTTTATCAGATTTTCCCTTTGTGGATCATGCTTTAGTGTCCAGTCTCCGAACTCTTTTCCTAGCCCTAGACCTCAAAGGTTTTCTTCTATGTGTTTTTTCTAAAAATTTTGTAGTCTTTATTATGTTTAAGTGCATGACTCATAACCCATCTTGAGTTAATTTTTGTGTGAGATGTGAAGCCTAAGTCACATTAAAGACACGCTTATGGGCATCCACTTGCTCTTCTTGGCATTGGCATCTCTTGAGGTTTTCATCCATTTGAAACCTTCCTGGTTGTTGGTGTAATGAATTATTTGCAACTGATACTTGGATCTTTTGGGTATTATATTATGAGACTCTATATCTTATTTAAACCTTCACTTTTAGCCGCCTTCTTCCGATATTGCTTCAGCAGGGGAAGGGGGGGTAAATTACATCAGGTGGGAGTGGAAATTCATGTTCCGTACTTGGCCTCTGTTGACACATGAGTGGGTGGGGCCTCCTCATTACTTCTGAGCATGGGCAGGAGTTCCACCTTCCACTAGACATCCACCGATATGTCCCTGGCTGGGAGGAATAGGAGGGTGGTGTAACTGCTACCCATTTGGCCACCACTGACACTATGGGCAGAAGAGTGGCCTCGTTCCTGCTGGGAAGTAGTGAAAGACCTGACTCTCCATGAGGCAAAATCAGATACATTTCCAATATGTCAGGGAAGGTCCCCTGTTACTGCTGACTGGAGGTAGAAATCCACTAGCAAAGCAAGGGGTGGAAGGTGGCCTTGTGGCTGCCTGGCAGGCATAAAAGTTCTAGTTTCCTACTTGGCCTTGTCTGATACCACCTTGGTGGGGAGTTCAGGGGACCTTGTCACAACTTGTTGAAGGTGAAAGTCTAGGGCTTTCCCGGCTTGGGTAGGGATAAAGCAATATGTTTTTGGAGGTGTTCAGCTGGACAACAGAGGAATTGTCTTAGAGTTTTTCCTGTTGCGAAACTGCATTTTCCTTGTCCTTAGGATAGAGAGAAGAGACTTTTGTTGTTTCTTTCTTTTCTTGTCTATACCTGTCAGCGTTTCTGGGTTTCTGGTCTCTTCTACTTCAAGTCTGGGGTAGATGAGGCAAAAGGAAAACCCAGGAATTCACCATCATGTCATTACTTGGATCTAAGCTTCCTTGACAGCCTGTCTCCTACTCTGCACCTTTCAACTTCTTCTTATATATTTCTTTTAACATATAATGTCCAGGGGTTATAACTGTACTTAGTGGGGTGAAAAGGAAAATGTTAAGTCTACTCTATCCTCCTGGAAGTAGGATCCTTTGGAGGCATTTTTGAAGATATTTCGATGGGTCCGCTTTTATGGTTAAATTTTAAAAATAATAATTCAGGTAGAACCATACAGCTCTTAAACAAAACAAAACAAAGCAAACAGACAAACAAAAGCACTCAACTTTTCACTCAGTCTGTTCCCCTGTATTTGGGTAGGAACACATGAAAACCCATCTCAAAGAGATGATTACTTTACACAGTAGAAACTTTCAGATAATTATTGAACGAAGGAATAATCGCTAAATGAATTAATTTTGGCAAATTGTCTCCTACATGTGAAACACTATTCAAGGCACCAAGGAGGGCATATCACATATATATTTATGATATAGACCTAACTATCAAGTTATCTACAAACCATTAACAGTGCTAAAATGGAAAGTCTACCGTAACTGTAATATATAAGGTAGAAATGTATCTTTCATCTCTTCGGAGCAAAGCAGTGTCTTGTTCATCTTTGTTGCTAGTGCCTATTGGAGCACATTACTCATCATACATGACTTTGCTCTAGGCGTTTAGCAGACGGAGAGCGAGCACTTCAAACTGCTGGGAAATAATCTGTCCTGTATCTTCCGAAAGCTCAGCAGAAGGGGAGTTCCATCACATCACTAAGTAATGTATTCTCACACTGCACATTCCTTTACCAAGTTAGAGAATTCTTTATGTGAACCCTATCCCCGCAAATGAACTGAGGTGCTTATTCTTCTAACTTGGGTAGAAGAGCAGAGGTAAGCATCATTCTTCACACATATACTTTTAAATATTTAAGGTCAAGTGCCCCCTCTATCTCATCATACACGCTGTAACTCTAAATACCAACCACCAGAGCTTCATGGTTATATACATATATATGATGGCAGTCTGCGAGTCAAGTGTCAATCCCACTCATCCCAACACACACAAGAAAAAAACAAATAACTAAAATGAATAAACAAAAATAGCAACGTATGGTAACAAGATGATTTAACATCACTGTCCTTTGAGACAGGTATGAAATCTATCCTTAAACATAGCCCACGGAGAGGCTCTGAATTTCATCAGTTTATTGTAAAGTCTAACAGGCTGGGCATCACATAAACAATGGCTTTTCAGTTACCTAAGGACAGAACTTTATGCACACGTATAAAAGTCCCTTGGCAGAAAGTCAGAATCACAGCTAACAAACTCTCTAGCATTTCGGTCCTGGACCAGGGGATGCCAGAGGCTTAGGGAAACCAACAAGAGCCCTGATGCTAGGAATCTTGATGGGACAGAAACAGTCATGTTTAATGCACAGCAAGGGGCTTCCTGCGAAAGCAGAAGAGTTCTGCTCATCGTAGACAGGTGAAAAGAGATCTTTCTGACTTACGTCATAGACACTCAGAGGACATGAACTTTGACTTGTGTATTTGATAAAGCAGTGGTAGACTTAGGGGGGCTTTTTAAATATTGAGTATTTACAGGATCAAGTTTTTAAAAAAGCATCCTGGTTTTTGTTTGGTTGGCTTTATCATAAAAGTCGTGCTCTTCGGATGAAGAGCTCTCCGTGAGTGCCTAGATCTGTAAAATAAAATGAAAGAGCAAAGTTTGAAGTGGGGTGAGTTCTACTGTATGTGATTTTTGGTGTAGAATAGGGATAACACGCTGAACAAGAAAGATGATGTTTTCACATGGTACACCTTGTTTCATGGAAGTTCATTTTAATAGGTTCTTGAGACAGAAAATAACACTTAGAACTCACACCTTTAAAACTTCCAAGAATTTAGAACATTACAGCAGCATTCTATCTGTCATGTAAACTTCATAGTTGCCACAGAATGAAATGATCAGGGTGCCATACAGTATTCAACATAGAAAATAGCCTATATTAGCGGAAAATTGCACTATGCTGTGGGTTATAAGGTTTACAAAGGCTATTAGATTTAAAAAATTGCCCATGTATTAAGTTATTATTTCTTTTAAAATACATTTTGAAATATCTTTAAAAAATATATTGGCATTATCATAAGCAAAACATGTTTTTATTATTAGAAACTTAGAAACAAAATAACAAGATAACCACTACTTTGTTAAGGAAAAGAGATTAAAGGCATCAAAAAAGATGTTTGAGAGTGAGTGGCAGTTACTTCTTATTGCCCTCATCCTGAATGTGATTCTGCAGTTTTTCTGAATCTATAATGCAGATTTAGCCAATATTTCTGAGCTAGTTGAGGGCTGAGAGGTGGAGCTAAGAAACACAGAGAACATCATCAGAGCGACTGCACTCTTGCCATATTCCAGCTTATCAAACATAATTTAAAAGTTTCCAGGTATATTTGAAGCACTTTTTGAAAGAAAATTCAGCCCATGTCTGTTAAGTCTCTATCCTGCCTGTCCAAATAAGTAAAACGATCATGTCATTGGCAGTACCTCAATGTTCTCAGCTTTTTTTTAAGTGACAAATGTGCTAAATATCATGGGAATTCCTTATGCTTGATTTGTCACATTTTACATCTTAAAGATGTAATATGGAGCTTAAAGCTCCATATTCATGGTGCAAATACAATGAAATATCTCTGCAGTAAAGCAAAATGTTTCACAGTGCACGTTTACTGTTCGCAAAACCGAACCATAAACCAGAAATTTCAAAGTCAGTGAAACAATTTGGGACAAGCATTCTATTCAGCTGAATGATGTGCTTCTATTTTAGAGAGCAACTCCTAAATTGAGTGTCTTGCACAGAGACGGCACAGTGGTAACAAATTATTGAATGAATGATTGTTTTTTGCATACATCTGAAAATAACAAGGTAGAACCAAAGGTGTGCCGTAAAGCCAGCTCTCTGAGGTTAAAAAAAAAAAGAAAAGAAAGAGAAAAAAGCTCTGATTTGTAGTCTTCTCTTCTTTCTGGGGTTTAAATACTCCCCCCTATGACCCATTTTAATTACCAATGTGGTGTCACTGAACACAGAGGTGGGAAAAGATGTTCAGAATGTAGTCTTGCAGGCTGGTACCAGCTGGCTCCAGTCCCCTACTGGTTAAGGCCCCTTGACTTGCATTCATGTGATTTGGCAAAAGAAAATCATGCCACCGATTTCCTGTTGGTTAATTAGCTGACTTGATTTTGATGTGGGCCTTTCACCAGTAATGATAATAAAGTGTTACTTTTTTCCAGGTAGGCTACCTGCAGGAAGAAAAGTTGTAAGAATACCTCCCCAGGAGTTCCCATGCTTTTGATAGCAAATAAAAAGCAAGGAAGGCCTTGAGGATTTTCCTGAAGTCGAAAAAGAAATCTCTTTAACTAGGGCCACCTACTTTGGGGTCTGGGCACTGTTAAGCATGCCTTGAAGAATCCTTATTCTTAGCTCCTCTAAGCTCAAAAACTGAATAGGAAAGCCTTAGGCAAAGCATGCTTTAGCAACATGGTATATTAACTCTTAGAATTTATAAAATCCTTCCAATCCCCCATGATGCTGAACTACTTTTGAAGTCAAGAAATTTAGTGCAATACAGAGTGAAGTAAGTCAGAAAGAGAAAAACAAATATCGTATGCTAACACATATATATGGAACCTAAAAAAAAAAAAAAAGTTTCTGAAGAACCTAGGGGCAGGACAAGAATAAAGACGCAGACGTAGAGAATGGACCTGAGGACGCAGGGAGGGGGAAGGGTAAGCTGGGATGAAGTGAGAGAGTAGCATTGACATATATACACTACCAAATGTAAAATAGATAGCTAGTGGGAAGCAGCCACATAGCACAGGGAGATCAGCTCGGTGCTTTGTGACCACCTAGAGGGGTGGGATAGGGAGGGTGGGAAGGAGGGAGACGCAAGAGGGAAGAGATATGGGAACATATGTATATGTATAACTGATTCACTTTGTTATAAAGCAGAAACTAACACACCATTGTAAAGCAATTATACTCCAATAAAGATGTGAAAAAAAAATAGGTATTTCAGGAAAGAAAAAAGAAATTTAGTGCCTACAAGAATAAAGAAATCTTGAGGATGGTTTATGATTAAAACGTCATTCATTACAGAACTTTATGGATCAGACTCTGAGCTGGACATTCTCACTTATTTTATATTTTTTATTTAATTCATGTGTCTTTACTCTTTATGATAAAAGTAGAAATTCTTTCATTTAATGAAGATAGAAGAGGGCATCCCCAAAGTTATTAAAAATAATATTTTAATAGCAATAGCAATCACCATCTGTTAAATGTCAGCTATGTCCTAGACAGTTCACATTTACCATATTAGTTAATACCCAACATTATTTCTATTTTATAGTTGGGGTAAATGAGACTGAGACTGAGAGTGTTATTCATGAGGTCATGAACTAATAAATTAAAGAGGAGAAGCTGGATCACAAGTCAGTGTTCCTCCAAATTTATTGCTTAACATGTGTTAATTAATTCAGTCATTCCACAAATGTTTATTGAGCACCCACTATGAGTCAGGGACTCTTCTTGGCTTCAGAGATACAGCAGAGAACCACATCAATAGAAATTCTGGCTCTCACCGATCCCCATTTTAGTGGGCAGAAACAGTCAACAAGCAAATAAGCAAAACAGAAGAATATGAAATTAATGTTATGTTGGACGGTGATAAGTTCTATAGAACATGTAGTATAGGTGGAGTGCCTCGCAATTTTAAACCAATAATCAGGGAAGGCATCACTAAGAAGATGAGAATGACCAGAAGGAAGTGAGACACTGAGGTATGCAAATATCTGGGAGCAAAGAGGAAACGTGCAGAGGCTTTCAAGTGACAGCAGGCTTAGTGCATTTGAGGAACATCAAGGTTTACGGAGTAGCTAAACAGAAGCAGCCTCGGGAGAAAGTGATGGGAGTCGAGGTCCTAGAAGTGGGAGGTATGGGGGAGGATGCTGGATTCCTTTGGCTTCTGTGGTGAGTGTAGACTGGAGGGAGGTGCAGGTGAAAGAAGAGAGGAAAATCAGCAGGCTGTTGCAATAATCCATGTGAAGGATGATAGTCTCTTGCACCGTGATGGTAGAGGTACAACGAAGAACTGGTTGGATTCTGAATATATTTTGAGTAGATATAATTTGCGGAATGATTAA
This sequence comes from Grampus griseus, assembly GCF_964374135.1. NCBI lineage: Eukaryota > Metazoa > Chordata > Mammalia > Artiodactyla > Delphinidae > Grampus > Grampus griseus. The sequence goes on along the minus strand of NC_139002.1, from coordinate 91,856,503 downwards.
AAGTAGGCTGTGAGTGAGAGAGAGATTAAGAATAACTCTAAAGTTTTTGATCTGAATAAACAGAAGCTTCCATTTACGAAGATGGGGAGGACTGTAGAAGGAAAGATTTGGGAAGGAAGATAAGTAATTTGTTTTTCAAATGTGGTAAGATGGAGGAGACGCAAGAATAAAATAACATTATCTACTTCAATGTATAAGTTTCAATAAGTTAATCTATAAAAGCACTATAAATGTTAATTAGCTCTTTTTCTTCATTCTGTTCTCAGTTGTGTGATATAATTATGTCAAGACTAAGATTTAAAGACTGGCTATAATAGAATTGGTGGACTGTGGGCAAGATTTCATAAACAGAGAAGGGACAGTTTTTAAACTTGGATTAAAAAGTCAGAACAGGGCTTCCCTGGTGGTGCAGTGGTTGAGAGTCCGCCTGCTGATGCAGGGGACACGGGTTCGTGCCCTGGTCCGGGAAGATCCCACATGCTGCTGAGCGGCTGGGCCCGTGAGCCATGGCCGCTGAGCCTGTGCATCTGGAGCTTGTGCTCTGCAACAGGAGAGGCCACAACAGTGAGAGGCCCGCATACCACACACACACACACACACACACACAAAAAGTCAGAACAGACTGATGTGTATTTGTGGGACCAAGTTTCTAAAGAGAAGTAAGAGTCAAGAGAGATGAAGAAGATGGTATTTTTTTCAGATTCTTCTCCCTTATACATTATCACAGAATATTGAAGAGTGTTTCCTATGCTATACAGTAGGTCCTTGTTGGTTATCTAGTTTATACATAGTAGTGCGTATATGTTAATCCCAAACTTCAATTTATCTCCCCCCCTTCCCCCTTTGGTAACCATAAATTTGTTTTCTATGTCTGTAAATCTGTTTCTGCTTTTGTAAATAATTTCATTTGTATCATATTTTTAGATTCCACATGTAAGTAATATCATATGTTATTTGTCTTTCTCTGACTTACTTCACTTAGTATGATAATCTCTAGGTCCATCCATGTTGCTGCAAATGGCATTATTTCATTCTTTTTAATGACTGATATTCCATTGTATAAATATACCCCATCTTCTTTACCCATTCATCCGTCAATGAACACTTAGGTTGCTTCCACATCTTGGCTATTGTAAATAGTGCTGCAGTGAACATTAGGGTGCCTTTTTGAATTATGGTTTTCTCCAGGTATATGCCCAGGGGTGGGATTGCAGGATCATACGGTAGGTCTATTTTTAGTTTTTTAAGGAACCTCCATACCGTTTTCCATAGTGGCTGTACCAATAACTGAATCACTTTGCTGTACACCTGAAACTAACCCAACATTGTAAATCAACTATACTTCAATTAAAAAAAATTTTTTTTTAATGTCTATAGAGTCATTAAGAACAGAACCTGATGAATCTGGGTGAATGAAAGAGTAATTGACTCTGGATACGATCCATGCTGGTCTGGGAGTCCCGATTTTAGTATCAGATGCAGGGTAAGGAGGCAATGACTCTCCATCTTCAGACACAAGTGCGATGTCAACTGAAGGTGTTATAGAGCCATCAGAGAAGATTGCTGTGCTTCAAAGCCATGTTCTCAGGGCACTCACTGACAAACAGAGACTGTAGCACAGCACCTTGACTGAGTGGACATTTCCTGAGCAATGCGAGACATCCCAGACATTTCCAGGAATAAGTATGGACATTTTCAGGAAGAAAGTGAGCCTTGGCCTCTGAGCAAGTTAGTAAATATCTCATCCGGCCATTAACGAGGCCTCATTTTCACTCTCTAGTTGGAGATGCCAGTGGTCATGCCTGCGATACGTTCTATATGATAGCCATTTCTCCAAGCTGCCCTGGTGTGCTGGACGGTGGCCTGCCCATCTGGAGGCATTAGGGACTTTCGCGGGCTCTCTGAGAGCTAAATCCAGCATCACTTCTCTATCCTGAGTGTGCTCCTTGTATGCCATTCTGCGGCTTTCTCATGCTTTAGGCCTTTAGATTGTTTTCCTTTATTTTCTGAGATGCCATTCCCCATGTCTTTACACTCATGATTGCCCCTAAGATGACGCAGTTTTCCCAGCTCTAATTTTTCTTGCTCTTCCTGTAAAAAGGATTCGGTGCTCCCACCTGATCTTCCCTTGCCTGTGTGCTGTATTCCTTGGGCTGAGTGCCTTGGGCTCCTGCCATGCGGGCTACTTCAGCTCTTCCATGAACCTATTTTCCACAATGAGTAGAGACTGTTGGCAGCTGGCTGTTGAAACAGATGTCCTGCCTGGAGGGAGAGTGCTTCCTTGGGTTCACTTCCACAGCATAGCTGAGCAGTGGGTGCCAGGCATGGACTAGTGTGCTTTCCCTGGGGGCAGGGTCACCCTAGCCCCTACTAGGTTGCCTCAAGAGCTGAGTGGTCAGTGTTTTGCTGCTTATCTGACAAGGCAGAGAAGACATGCTGCACTCTCCTTTTCTCATATCTGCTTTTTACTCATATATGGTTCCTTTTTCCTGAAGTGTCTTCTGCCTCCTTCTGCCTTCAGAAACCAGGCTTTCCCTCAATACTAGAGTGACTATCATCTTTATGAAGCTTCTCCTGATTTTCCTCTATTGCATATGAGTTCCTTGAATTGCCATTGCATTTGAGTGGCCATGTCTGATTGTGTCTTAAATATATTACTTTATATGTGTTTGTGTATATGTTCTTTCCCTTCTACTTGAAGGTGAGCTCCTTCAGTAAGGCTTGAACAATAAGCATCCCTTAGATCTCCAAAGCCTAAGAATCCCTAGGGTGGCTGAGAAATTTAATGAGGTCCATAGGCCAGGAGCCTGGGGCGTATTAGGAAAGGCTTAAGAAAAATCTTCCTGTAGACAACTAGCTTTAATTATAATTGAGGTTTAAATTCATTTTGGTAACATACATTCAGGGTACTAGTGTTCAAGGTTGTGAATTTTATCATGCATCACCAGGGCAAAACCAGTAAGACAAGAAAGAGCTGGTAAATATTAATAGTCTGTTAAAGTTATTAGTTTGTTTATTTTACTCTTATTTTACTTGGAGGGGTAGGGGTGTTGGGAATATCTTTATAAGACTGCCTTAGGTTATAAGGAAAGGTCTGTGGCCAAAGACAAAAGGTTTTCAATTTGTAGCATTTTGATAATATGTCTTATAATTAGCCATAGACACTCTTCCCCCTTTTTTTCTTTAAATTGACTAGAGTTAGACCAGGTAAATCTAAAAAGAATAGAATCCAGGTTTTGTTGCTAGCCACAAATATAAAGCAATTATTTCTAAAACAAACCATGTCTAAATGCTGGCAAAAACATCATAATTTTCAGACTTAGGAGCGAGTTACATGTTACTCCATGTATACAGTACCAATAAAACAAATATTTGACTTGGGTGATTTTTCATAGATCATTTGAGAAAACAGCATAATTATTTATTAAAATCTGTAAACCCTGGGCTTCCCTGGTGGCTCAGCGGTTGAGAGTCCGCCTGCCGATGCAGAGGACGCGGGTTCGTGCCCCGGTCCGGGAAGATCCCACATGCCGCGGAGCGGCTGGGCCCGTGAGCCATGGCCACTGAGCCTGCGCGTCCGGAGCCTGTGCTCCGCAACGGGAGAGGCCACAACAGTGAGAGGCCCGCGTACCGCAAAACAACAACAACAACAAAAAAACTGTAAACCCTGAAAATAATTTCCTTTCCTATAATGAACTTAAAGATTCTTTGATATATAAATATATGAAGTTGCAGTATTGTCAGTGGTGAGAAATCAAGCTCCTTTCAGTATAAGACATAAACATGAATTCAATGGCCTTTAGGCTGGAACTACTAGGAATTAGAAATTACGAAATTAGCACTCTGTACTGCTTTCCTACAATTCTCCATCCTTTACTAGTCAGGCTTTCTTCATTCTGAAACCTTTCACCTAATACTAATGCTATCATCTGCCTTGAAATCCAGAATCAAACAAACAAACAAAACCATCCAAAACCTGGCAGTTAATTGTGAGAAACTGAAGCTCTTCAAAGTGTGACTATGACCTGGCACAATACTCTACCCACAACTGTATACAGGAGGGAAGAGGGGAACATACGTTTACAAGTGTCTTTTTTTTTTTTTTCGCCGTACGCGGGCCTCTCACTGTTGTGGCCTCTCCCGCTGCGGAGCACAGGCTCCGGACGTGCAGGCTCAGCGGCCATGGCTCACGGGCCCAGACGCTCCGCGGCATGTGGGATCTTCCCGGACCGGGGCACGAACCCGTGCCCCCTGCACCAGCAGGTGGATTCTCAACCACTGCGCCACCAGGGAAGCCCTACAAGTGTCATTTTTTTACCCAACCTTGTACTGTCATTTAGTCCACAAAATGGGCTTTTAATTTAGTAATACCTTTCTTTCTTCCTCCCTCCCTCCCTCCCTCCCTTCCTTCCTCTCATTTCCATCAATTTTCTCCTGTAAAATAATCACATAAAGTAAAAATCAGACACTATAGAAGTGCAAATATAAAAAAGTCTAATTTCCCCATAGTTCCATATCCCCATAATAGTGTATGCTATTTGTCTATTTCTGTTAAATATTCTTATCCCCACTTTGTAGAAGAGGTAACTGGAACTCAGAAATGTAACTTGGCCAAGCTGTGATTTAAATCAAGGCTTCTTATTGCAAAATCCCTGGCAGGCATTTGTGTGTGTGTGTGTGTGTGTGTGTGTGTGTGTGTGTGTGTGTGTTTCCATTCCTTTCACATTCTATAGACAAAGATGAATTCTCTTTTCTGCTTGATAACATTCTGCAGACCCTATGTGATCATTCATTCGTTTGTTTATCCACATATTCATACTACCACTTACTGGATAATAAATCTGAGTTAAGAATTAGAAAAATAAGGGACAGAAGAGGAAAAAGTAGGTACAGTTGTTGAGAAAAGGGAGTAAAGTAACCTTGGCAAAGATAAAGGGATTGAATTTCAATTAGGAAAGAAGGAGCTGAGTCTGGATTAAAACAAACTCCCATTCTAAGCTCTATGCTCTTAAGCACTGTGCAATGCCTCTTACCTCTGATGTGCTGTTCAACTGATATGTTCCCCTGAAGGTTTTCATTACTAAATTATCTTTATTGCTCAGTCCCTCCAGAGTCACAACCCCCTGGAGGGAAAAGCAATCCTAAGTACCACACACTATCCTGGGCATCGGATTCAAAGATAAAAGAGATGAAATCCCTGACTCTGTGATGTCCAAGTTCAGTAATGAGAAGCCCTCCGTGGCACTTATCTGTGAGGCTTTACAACAACTTCCTCAGATTATGGAAGAGTTTCAGTTGCTTTTAACAGTATTTAAGGCTACATCTAAAATATAAACCGTGTTCCTGTCTATGCCCCGACTTCCTTATTCCACTCCTGCGTTCCTTTCATCTTCATTCTACTTAGTTCATAGCTTGAACAAATTCTGGTGCCTTCAAAATATAGATATGGAAGGGCCAATAGAAAGAGAAGAATGTCTGCATGGAAAACATCAGGGAATAATCCCACCAGTCTTCCTTCTTGACCCCAGCAACACTTCAGAAGCTTAGAGTGAGTTCCCTGGGTCACACATGGTTCTCTTGAGTCAGTGGGCATGTGTACTTTTGGGGGTATTCTTTTAACCAATTCAAGAATACGTCTCCAGCCCAAAAAATCAAACGTAATGTTTTACTTTTGAGTCTGGGCCAGCCTTTTCAAAACCAAATGCCGAATTTTGAATTCCTTCTCCAATATACAGCTCTATTTTCCTTGAATACAAATTTATTTAACAAACATTTTTCAAGAGGTGAAAATAAGGTGGTAAGGACAGCAGTGTAACTAAAATCAGTAATTCTGGAGTACAGATCTACGGCTGCCACTTACTACGTAACCTTGGCCAAGTCACTTAACTTCCCTGAACCTCAATTTTCTCTTTGTTGAAATGATGCTAGTAATTCCTCCCTCAAGTGTTTGTCACGAACATTAAATAAAACAATATTTGATAAGAGGCTTCACTGATAGTTTTGTGTTAAGTACTAGCTGTGAATTATAATAATATATCACATTCTGTATCTGCCGATAAGATCGTTATAGGACTCCTGAAACCCAAAGCAATCACATATTGGGGCAAATACACTGCATGCATGACATCATTGGCAAACAATAGAAAACTAATATGGTCAAGTGATTCCATGCTAATTAAGTTACTTCGGACCCCAGACAATACTTCCAGAGTACGATTTCAGGTAGACGTTTTCCTAACTCCTTTACCAATGCTTCGTTGTTATAGTCTTAAAGTAATACTCATGCAATCCTTTGTGTGTTAGAAAAAAGTCAAGTTGGAGTGAAGGTAGGAGAGAAATGAAGAAAGAGAGCCTAAAAACTTTCTGAAGTTTCCCATATGCAAATACCTCGATGCCGTATTGGGGGAAATAGCAATAGAGTAAGAGTTCCCAGGGTAAAGCTGTAATTGCCTTTCCCATTTTGCAGCCGTATGTCTGTCACAATATTGAGTTGTCACATATTGAGATTGCTAGTGTGACATCTTCATAGTTTCAAACTGACTCTAACCCAAAACAACTCCAGCAATTACTGGGTCACCACCCTTGCTGTGCTTCCCGTCTCCCTGGCAGTTTAAGAGAATCCAAGTGCTCCATGGTGGACGCATCTCCAGTGTGATTTACCATTTGTGGGCATCAGTCAACACTTGGCACACAGAAAAACCCAATCAGCTTCACTCCTTTTCTGAACTGTGATAAGAGCCCAGGAAAGAGCATCAGATAGGCAGAAGAGAGTCCAGCTCATTTCAGAGAGTAAAAGTCAAAGCTGCTTTCTCCTCGCAGTGGAAGGACACATCACACGTTCAAGACATGGATTAGCAAAGTCAGAACACTCCCTTTATTCTCTAGAGGAAGCACAGTAAATTCTTTTCTCTCTCTTTAAAGGGCTTCTGTTTAATTTTAAAGTATCACCATCATTTCACATTGAGGAATTACTCATAGAAATGGAATTTCTTTTAAATGTCTCTGTTTTAGAAAGTGTGCCCCAGGGAAAATGAGTATATTCATGAGTGGGCTATGAAGGTATAAAGCACATTTTATATCATAAAAATCTCTGTCTGTTACAAAGTGAAATGGCTTAGAATTGTGGGAAACTTTGGGAATGTTAAGGTCACTGATGCTGGGCTTCCCTGGTGGCGCAGTGGTTGAGAGTCCGCCTGCCGATGCAGGGGACACGGGTTCGTGCCGCGATCCGGGAAGATCCCACATGCTGCGGAGCGGCTGGGCCCGTGAGCCATGGCCGCTGAGCCTGCGCGTCCGGAGCCTGTGCTCCGCAACGGGAGAGGCCACAACAGTGAGAGGCCCACGTACCAAAAAAAAAACAAAAACAAACAAACAAACAATGATCACTGATGCTTTAGGTCATTGCAGCCAGAGTCTCCTTTCGATTCTGAAAGGCAAGCAGCCAAAGCACTGAACTTGGGTGTTATTTTGGTGAGAGTAATAATTAGAGGATCTACTCGCAACTGAATCACATTGAGATGTTACTGTGCAGCAGCTCTGAAGTCAGAACGCCAGATTAACCACTTTTCTGCTGGGTTCTTTAACATTTCTGAAATGCAGTATTATGAACTACCTACCAAATGGTGGTAATGAGAGAACATACTTCATGCAGCATTGTTCTGATTGTAAAAAGTAACTATATGAAACGTTTAGTTCAATGCTTGCTGCATTATAAGCTTGCAGTAAACATCAGCCAGTGGCAAAAGTGCTACTAGAGGTAACCTGACTATGAAAAAACAAACAAACAAAACAATTAAGAAAAGCAAGGGAATGTCTTAAAGCTCCAGATCTCCAAATCGTATCTGATCTTAGTGGTTTTTGTTTTTTTGTTTTTGGCCCATTGTGATTCTTGTAATTGTCGTTTTTGGAAAAATGACCATGAGATTTTCTTAAATAGGGTTTTGACTTTGTGCAAATATAAGAACTTTTATAAGAAGAATGCATCATAAAATTCACAAAGTCTACAACCGGAAGTTAAAAAAGGAGAATAAACATTGCTTCAAAATGATACCTATGTGATATTGGTGATTTCAGTGTTGAGGAAACATTTTAGAGAGAAGTTCTAATTTGATATCTGATATATTCCGATCAAATATATTAACTAAATGTCTAAATATGTTCTATGTCTATCTGTATATCTCTGGATAGTGATATAGGCTCTATAGCTATATAGACAAAGGTGTTTGTATTAAATAGAATTACAGGTAAATGGCTTTGTGCTATTAACCTCTGTAATCTAAACTGCTGTGAGTATTAGATGACTCAGGCTGACATGAGAAAGATCAATGAGGTCAATACCATTCTATTTGCATGTGGATGGGAAATCTGCACTCTGTCAAATGCCCGTACTCAGTGTTCTCAGTTGAAGCTATGGTGACACAGGTGAGGGATTTAACGAGTAGGAGTGCATAGCATAGAGTGAATCCATTCTTGTCACCAGAAAGTGTATTTCATGAAGCACACATCCTTGGGCGCTTAGCATTGTCTTCTTCATGACAGTTACTTCAACAGACAGACAGGTGCCTTAGTTTGGAGGAAGAAGATGGAATTAGGTAGGGCATGTGAAAAGACACCTAGATGGTAAAAGCCACATTATGTGAAAAATCCAGCCTGGGCAGTTATGGGATATTCGGTCAAGGGCACCAGAGTCTTCTACCACAGGCATTTGAGTGGGATGCTTACAAAGTAGCCAGTAGGCCTTTTAAAGTAGTGTTTGTGAGAAAAGGGAGTAGCTACCCAGAGCATTTTATTTTTAATAGAACGAAGGGTCAACTGTCAATAACAACATTTGCATGACTAAATGTTATTATCAGCAGGCTGAAATCAGAACCAGTGTTTACACTGTCTTATAAAAAATCAACCCTCAAAAACTTTTCTGAAGTTGATAACAAAGGACAAAGATGGTTTAATTATAACTTGCTAATGGATATAAGCTGGTCAAAAGATGAGAGCCCTGATTGATTTTTTTTGTTTGTTTGTATTTTTACCAAAACAGGCCAAAGCTTATTTAGATAACAAATGAAATAAAGTGGAATTTTATGATTACAATTGAGGAAATACAATATTTTCTACTTTATATACACATATAAGAAAAATAAGCACTACATTTACTTAAGACTCAAATTTTCAAGCTCCATCAGACACATTGGAAACATATCAGATTTGTCCAAGGTCCTCTAACTTTTGGTTAGAGCTAGATCTTTTTTTTCTTAGTAGAGATCTAGAAAATAGCAATAAAATATGTCGGCCTTGCAAAGACTTCTGAAATAGTCAAGTCTACTTCCTCCTGTTTTGCAGTTAGATCTGCAATGTGTTGCTGAAAATATGTGAACTCAACACGCAACAATTTACATAGCACATTTACAAAAATTAACTACCAATATCACTGTGAGGTAGGTAGTACCATTACCTCTAATTTATATATAAGAAAAACCAAGCATGATTAAGTGATTTCCCTGTGGGTCTCATACCCTAAAAGAGGCTGAATTAGGTCTCTCGTCTTTGGACTCTACGTCCTATAATCCTTTCTAGTATCATGCAGTTCCTTTTACATGGTTATGATAAAACTAGACCTCGGTTTAAAATAACTCTTTCATTATAAAATTTTGCCTTCGCTAGAGAGCTTTATAACTTTCAAGTGCCATTATGTCCATTAACAGATTTGATACTCAAATCATCCTGGATAGGTTTGGAACCTCTGTTTTACATGTAAGAAAATTAAGACACAGTAGGACACCAAATAGGTCCTAATGACCAATCTGGGACATCATTACCAAGTACAGGACTCTATGTCCACGGCTGCTTCTTTGACTTAAAGTAGCACTGAAGACTTTCTATAGGAGGAATAATTGACTAGAGGGATGAAATTCTAAAAATAGTTTGAATTTAGAGAAATGTTTCTTCATGTTTGAGTTTCTTAACATCGCAGTGTTCAGATGGCAGCATAGAGGCAGAGAAGGAATTGTACTCTCTTGAATATATGTTCTCCCTAGGGAGGCAATCACAGGCTGACTTTAATCAATCATAAATGCCAAAAGGGCAAACTCTTCATACACCATCTGGAAGGAGGTCTTAGGATCAGAGTGCAGCTTCCTCTCTAGGCAAATGCAGCTCACGATGCATTTTTTCCCCTGAGCAGCATAGCCAGAGTTTTATTCCCTAAGTGCAAAATCCTTTACAAATTATATTTTACAAGAGGAGACATACTTAAGACTCACTTCATTCCAAAGTCAGACACTCATTTTCACAATGCTTGATAGTCACATACTACAGACATTCAACTGTGGACTCCCATAGTTTCTAATCTTGAAAATCGTAATTTGTCTTTTAATATCAAGCTATTTCTTCTGCCACCTCATTTAATTAATGATATGTCTCTCCTCTCTCCTCTCTCTCTCTCTCTCTGGAAACAGCTTGCTCCTAAAGGGAAATATATGATGCTTGTCATTCTGTGTTATTATGAGAATTCCTCTTAGGATAAAATGTTGTCTGCATTTGCTTAGCAATGTGCAGACCCATCCTAGAACATGGCAAAAGAAAAAAGTAGAGCTGATAAATAAAAAAGGAAACCCTGAATTACATGGGAGATGAATGATTAAGAAATTAAGTGCTGTCAAACCTAGGAGACTTAAATGAAAACAGGGGAGATATGGGATTGAGAAGGGGGAAAGCATTCTTGTTACATGAAGAAGAAGAAAGCATGTCTGGTTTATCTATGTTTTGCGAACTGAGGGGATGTATTACTCGTGCTGATATGGCACTTGGATGGAGGGCACATCAGCTGGGTTAGGGTAGAAGGAATATTCTCATGAGAAGGCTTTAGGTGGAAAGTGATCCCAAATTGCTGTCATTTAAACAGAATGATTCTGGCATAACTAAGCTAGAAACAAGAGAAGGAATTAGCACATGTGGATCTGGGTGGTGGCAGTCAGGACTACGTGTGGCGCTTAATGAAAGTTGCGCAAAACTTTTAGCAGCTGGATGTTAAAGGTGCACAAGTCTTAGCATTTCCTTCTTATCTAGTACTTGGTGCCTTGTGTAGTGACTGGGGAAAAACATAAATGGATTGCGCAGCACTGGACAAATAGGAGACACTCATTCATTCATTTATTCATTCATTTGTTAAATGTTTATTAAAAGCCTATTTTATATCAAACACATTTATAGGTACTCAGGATGCAACAGTCAGCAAAAGTTCTAATAGAGCTTACCTTTGACTAGGTGGATCCAGATATAAATAAGAATCAAAGAAATACATAGTGTTTTGATAGCAATAAGTGATAAAGAAAAAATAAACAAAGCAGAAAAAGAAGGGAGGAAGTATCTTGGGGTTGCAATTTTAGATAGAATGGCTAGGAAAAATGTCACTGAAAAGATGACATTTGAGTAGAGATGAGAGAAAAGTGTGGAAGTAAGCTATAAGGATAGCTGGGAAATGCGCATTCCAGCCGAGGGAGTGACAATTTTGAGGAACAAAGCGGGGCTAATGGGTTTGAAGAATAGTGAGCAGAGAGGAGTGTATCAGAAGGTCAGTTCACAGAAGATGAAGGCAAAGGGTAAGGGGAGGAGGAGACCATGTAGCATCTTGTGCTCCACTGGAAAGGGCTTTAACACTTTTATTCTGATTGAAAAATAAGACGATTGGATAGTTTTGAGCAGAAGACAGAAGCAATCCGACTTATAATTTAATGGACTCACTTTGGCTACTCTTTTGGGATAAGACTGAGTGAGGGGAAATGAAGCAGACTCAGCCAGACTACTTAGGAGAATATTGAGGTAATTCACATGAAAAAGATCGTGAGTTTGGATAAGAGTGGTTACAGTGGAGGTAGGGAAAGTGGTCAGAGTCTGGGTAATTTTTGAAGTGGAGGTGACTGGATTTATTTTACACGGAGTAGCAAGTGACTTCTGCTCACCTACTTTAACTATTTGGAATACGATGGACAAGGAAATCAGGAAAAAAATATGAGAAATTTTGTAACAGTCAATTGTATGCTAGACAGTGGCTCAAATTGTTATGGAGTACTTTGGAAGAACATACTATAGCAAAACTTGGCAATAGTTATTCTAATGCGTTGAATACAATAAAATACAATGATCGTATCTATATAACGTGGGCTGTATCTACATTAAAATTTTAACAATGTGGCCTTAAGTGTCTTATTTAAAAGGCTCACTTTTGTTATCTGACAAAAAGAGCAATAATACCAACATCACAGTATTATCCTGAACGTTACACAGTCTGAGTTGCTTATTGCAATGTTTGGACTCTAGTGAATGATCACTAAATATTATTACCCATCTCATTAAGCTTATGACGGCCTCAGAAATCTGTTGGGTTTGACAGTAATATGTGACGTTAAAGCCTTGTATTAGAATACAAAAACACTGGACTTGAAATTAAAACACCTAACTTCAAATGTGGTAGTTATTTACCCAGCCTTATTGATTGTAGATATTAAGGCTAATTTGGGTCTCATGACTTCAATCCAGTGCTTTTTCTGTTGTGCTTACATTTCTTAGGAACACAGGTTGCATTCTACCCAACAAGAGTCCCAAATCCTGCATGCCAGCCAAGTTTATTCTTCGTTAGGCAGGAATCTTTGGGTCTGACCAAGCAATCAGCCTCACTTTTTGACACAGAGTTAGTGCCTGTGCATCTTGTTGACGCCTTAGAGAGCCAAATTGGAGACTGAGAACTGTCAAAGAAAAAGCTATTTGGGTCACATCCATAGTGATTTTGTATCACTGAACTAATTCTCAAGTTACCAGGGTTATTTGGGGTGGGGTGGGGGGCAGGATTCTGAAAATACAGTTCATTACCAAATTGGGGGATTTTGTTTTGACCACAAACTGCTACAGACTATCAAAAAAATACTGTCCTCATATGTTTTTTAATCCAGTTAGAATTAGTGATGGGGAAATAAGTGAACTGGAGTCTAATTCAAACATATTCATTAAGGCAGCTTCTTCTTAACCAAGTTTTATAACCTTCTCTGTATCGCTAAAGTAACTGAAGGTCAAGCAAATATAGGACAGTGATTGCAGAATAGGAGTTTGGAAACTGTATGATCACAGAACATGTTTCTAACTTTCTGTTCGGAAATGGTATACATTCACCAAACAGAGTAGTAGCCAGCTTTCCAGGTACTCTTTATTTCTGAAAGAAGGAATGAATTTACATTTGAATATTCAACTGGCTTTTGATATGCTGAAATGTAGAGAAACAATACCTTCTCTACCAGAAGATGCTCTCTATACAAACACACAATATTGGAAACAAATTTAAAGAAATTTTTAATTTCATAAAGTCTTCCACCATTTTGAAGAAGTTGTGTTTAATTTGCTAGTTTCTATAATGTAGAGAGCTATGATAAGTTATTTTTCATTCTCTCTGTTGGGGTAGAAGGAGGGTTCCAACACTATCATTGAAAAATAGAACCTCTTGTGAGGAAATGTATTCCCTTGTGGTCCCTGTGCATTTCCAGGGAAGAAGTGACCTCCTTTTACGAAGAGATGACACTTTTGTGGCATCATGGTGTGTTATCATAATACCACTTGTGTGGTATTATGCAGAGATAACAGTTGTGTGGCTCAGCTTGCTATCCAGAACCCAGGACATTGTTAGAACAGGCTGGCACCTCAGTAGGTTTTCTTGAGTCTGTGGTATGTTCATGCAGCCTCTGAGGAGCAGAAGAAATTAATTTTGTTAATCAGAAATCAAAGCTTTGGTGCTTGGCACCACTGCAAGTAAAGATGGTGAACTCCAAAATAATATTACTTTATGGATCATAGGAGTTACTTTGGGCATTCCAAACTTCTGTCAGAATCGAAGGAACTGGCAAGAAAATGAGTACAAACCAAGAAATTTATTTTTATGGCTGGGTAATTAAGCAAAGAAAATTAGGTTAAAGAGATTCCCTATTGCTGGAGCAGCATCAAGAAAATCATTTAAAGTTAAAATAGAGACAGTGGTTTATATGCCTCAGCATTTTCTGAATAGTCTTTCCCTGTAATTCCTTTTCAATAAATGCTTTCTTGATAAAAAGGTTTTTTAGGTCAAGAAATGTTGCCGCCTGTTAGTTAAATACATCTACAATTATTTTAACTGAAAAACCTGTCTGAATCTCTAGTAGACCACAGAGTATATTTGACAATGAAATCCTTTAGTCTTTTATCTGTTTCTTTTTTTTTTTTAATTGCTCTTAATATTGGACAGAATCTGTGCTCCTTAGAAGACACTTTGGGAAAACTAATCTTTTCGATGCCAAAAAAAACCTTGTTAATTTGGTTAATTCAGTAAAAGTAAGTGTTTGTACAGAATGATCTGGTTTGATTAAATGGATATAACTGGTAGCCTGGTATAGACATGGCCTGAATGTACCCTGTATTCCTTCAAAGGGGACATACTTCTGTTTAAATTCTTCAAAAAGTATTTCATATGTGTGATACTGCTACTGCTTGTTAAGAACATTCTATACGCCAGGTCCCATAGTAAGTGTTTCACATGTACTAACTCAGTTGATTCTTTTTAAAAAATTTTAATTGATCCAACAACTCTTTGAGGTAAACACAGTTATTATCACTACTTTATGGATGAGAAAACTGAAACAAAATTATTTTATGTGACTTTTACAATACTAGCACAATACAAATATGGGCATATCAAGTCATACTTTCAGCTGAAAATAACTCAGTGACTATCTTCTCCAAATCATTTTATAAAGGAGGAAATAGAGACTTGTCTCTTGTTAGCTAATTAACAGGATCCTGGCAGATCTTGGCAGATCCCGAAATAGGACGTAAAGCTCCTGCAGCCAGAATTTGGTGCCGTAAAATAAATGTCCATAAGAAAAACTTAACACACTTACAGTCATCCCATCATGCTTAGAGACTGGGGAAAGGAAACTGTAAATGGTAGGTATGTGTATGGATTTTTTTTAAATGTGAGTTTTAACAGGTAGACCTTCCCCAAAGTGAGTTTATTATTATTGTTACCCGATTATTGGAATACTCACTAAAATTAGTCACTGCTAGGATTTTACTAGCTATAATGAAATTATTCATTAGCTAAGCACATTAAAAGTGCTCTAAGATGTAGAAGTTATGTTTACTCTATTTTACGAACAAAGAACAGGAATGAAGCTAAGCCCTTTGCCCAAAGTCTCATATTTAGAAAACGAGGGAGCTGGGGCTTAAATCCAGTGCTCTTCTTACTCTGATTATTGCTTCCTTTAGCAAAAAGTTTAACCAATATGAGGTTGTGTTAATTCATTCAGATGATCCTCTAACGTATGATTCTAGGAATTGAAATATTAGTTACAGTGAAGAGTAGATGTTTCCTCTATGCTCAAAAACTTTCCAGGAACACAAAACTGGAATGTGGCTTGCTTTCTTCATTCATCATTTTTAGTCTGTCTTCTTTCATGGCCAAGAGATAAGTCTGGTTGTTCTAGGCATGGAGTATATTATGGGGCAAAAGGCAGAAGACTGAATTCATGGGAACTGGTCTTCTGTCTGCTCTTGTGATTCTCTATAGACTCTTTCGTGTAAAAGTCTATTCCTACACCTTGCCCTCACATCCATTGTCATTATGGACCATACATTTTGTTTTAGTTTCTTATATGTAATTATCATTAAATAAAACTCTTTCTAATTGGGAAATTGTATTTCATAGTATAATGTGGGGCTGAAAAACATAAAATGCAATTTTACTAAAAATTTTAATTTATTATATTTAAATTTTCTTTTTAAAAGTTCTGTGTGAAAGGAAGCATGCTTAAAATCAGAAATCTGTTTAGTGTGTGATAAAGTAGGTGTAGGAATTTGTTTTATGATAAAGTAGAAGACCACAGGATTGGAAACCATGAGAGATTATTTTTAGTTACTTTGTCATTAAACCTTCAAATAAACTTGGATCAAGTTGCCTACATATGCTATCTCATGATCTATGAGAGCCCAAGCTCTTGAACTGGACTTCCCAGATTTAAATTCCAGGTCTTCATCCCAGTTATGTGGCCTAGGGCAAAGTCTATAACTTGTCTATGTCTCAGAATCATTTTCTTAATAGTAAAGACAAAAAAGTACCCATCTCCTTAAGTTTGTATGCAAATTAATTGAGTTAATAATTGAAAATCTCCCAGGACAGACAACAGTGCCTGGCAATTATTAAATACCCAATAAATTCTGACTATTAGTATTTTAGATCCATCAACTATTAATTGAGCATATACTGTGTGCCAGACACTGAGCAAGGAACTGGGGATAGTGAAAAAGAATAAGATCAAGTCCCACCCTTTGTGCTGCTTATGGTTTAGTGTATAACATGTAAACAGATACACACATGGTTATGTTTGATATGAAACAAACATTATTGAAAGTGCCTCGTGATGCAGAAGTAGTTTAGATGAGAAAGCAATTTTCTTTGAGATTATATGACAGATTTTCTTAGAAATGAAAAAGGAGAAGTTATAACAGACACCACAGAAATACAAAGCATCCTAAGAGACTACTACAAGCAACTCTATGCCAATAAAATGCACAACCTGGAAGAAATGGACAAATTCTTAGAAAGATATAACCTTCCAAGACTGAACCAGGAAGAAATAGAAAATATGAACAGACAAATCACAAGTAATGAAATTGAAACTGTGTTTAAAAATCTTCCAACAAACAAAAGTCTAGGACCAGATGGCTTCAGAGGTTAATTCTATCAAACATTTAAGAGGAGAGCTAACACCCATCCTTCTCAAACTCTTCCCAAACATTGCAGAGGAAGGAACACTCCCAAACTCATTCTATGAGGCCACCATCACCCTGATACCAAAACCAGACAAAGATACTACAAAAAAAAGAAAATTACAGACCAATATCACTGATGAATATACATGCAAAAATCCTCAACAAAATACTAGCAAACAGAATCGAACAACGTATTAAAAGGGTCATACACCATGGTCAAGTGGGATTTATCCCAGGGATGCAAGCATTCTTCAATGTATGCAAATCAATCAATGTGATACACCATAATAACAAGTTGAAGAATAAAAACCATATGATCATCTCAATAGATGCAGAAAAAGCTTTTGACAAAATTCAACACTGACTTATGATAAAATCTCTCCAGAAAGTGGGCATAGCGGGAACCTACCTCAACATAATAAAGGCCATATAAGACAAACTCACAGCAAACATCATTCTCAGTGGTGAAAAACTGAAAGCATTTCCTCTAAGATCAGGAAAAACACAAGGATGTTCACTCTCGCCACTATTACTCAACATAGTTTTGGAAGTCCTAGCCACAGCAATCAGAGAAGAAAAAGAAATAAGACAAATACAAATTGGAAAAGAAGAAGTAAAACTGTCACTGTTTGCAGATGACATGATACTATACATAGAGATCCTAAAGATTCCACCAGAAAACTACTAGACCTAATCAATGAATTCGGTAAAGTTTCAGGATACAAAATTAATGCACAGAAATCTCTTGCATTCCTATACACTAATGATGAAAAATCTGCAAGAGAAATTAAGGAAACACTCCCATTTATCAATGCAACAACAACAAAAATACCTAGGAATAGACCTACCTAGGGAGACAAAAGACCTATATGCAGAAACCTGTAAGACACTGATGAAAGAAATTAAATATGCTACAAACAGATGGAGAGATATACCATGTTCTTGGATTGGAAGAATCAATATTGTGAAAATGATTATACTACCCAAAGCAATCTACAGATTCAATGCAATCCCTATCAAATTACCAATGGCATTTTTTACATAACCAGAAGAAAAAATCTTAAAATTTGTATGGAGATACAAAAGACCCCTAATAGCCAAAGCAGTCTTGAGGGAAAAAAACAGAGCTGGAGGAATCAGACTCCCTGACTTCAGACTGTACTACAAAGCTACAGTAATCAAGACAGTATGTTACTGGCAGAAAAACAGAAATATAGATCAAAGGAACAGGATAGAAATCCCAGAGATAAACCCACACACCTGTTGTCAACTAGTCTATGACAAAGGAGGCAAGGATATACAATGGAGAAAAGACAGTCTGTTCAATAAGTGGTTCTGGGAAAACTGGACAGCTACATGTAAAAGAATGAAATTAGAACATTCCCTAACACCGTACACAAAAATAGACTTAAAATGGATTACAGACCTAAATGTAAGACTGGACACTATAAAACTCTTAGAGGAAAACATAGGAAGAACACTCTGACATAAATCACAGCAAGATCTTTTCTGGTCCACCTCCTAGAGTACTGGAAGTAAAAATAAACAAATGGGGCCTAATGAAACTTAAAAGCTTTTGCAAAGCAAAGGAAACTACAAGCAAGACAAAAAGACAACCATCAGAATGGGAGAAAATATTTGCAAACAAATCAATGGACAAAGGATTAATCTCCAAAATATATAAACAGCTCATGAAGCTTAATATTAAAATAACAAACAACCCAATCCAAAAATGGGCAGAAGACCTAAATAGACATTTCTCCAAAGAAGACATACAGATGACCAAGAAGCACATGAAAAGCTGCTCAACATCACTAATTATTAGAGAAATGCAAATCAAAACTACAATGAGGGATCACCTCACACCAGTTAGAACGGGCATCATCAGAAAATGTACAAACAACAAATGCTGGAGAGGGTGTGGAGAAAAGGGAATCGTCTTGCACTGTTGGTGGGAATGTAAATTGATACAGCCACTATGGAGAACAGTGTGGAGGTTCCTTAAAAAACTAAAAATAGAATTACCATATGACCCAGCAATCCCACTACTGGGCATATACCCAGAGAAAACCATAATTCAAAAAGACACATGCACCCCAGTGTCCACTGCAGCACTATTTACAATAGCCAGGTCATGGAAGCAACCTAAATGCCCATCGACAGACGAGTGGCTAAAGAAGATGTGGTACATATATACAATGGAATATTACTTAGCCATAAAAAGGAACGAAATTGGGTCATTTGTAGAGATGTGGATGGATCTAGAGACTGTCATACAGAGTGAAGTAAGTCAGAAAGAGAAAAACAAATATCGTGTATTAACACATATATGTGGAGCCTAGAAAAATGGTGCAGATGAACCAGGTTTCAGGGCAGAAATAGAGACACAGATGTAGAGAACAAACATGGACAGCAAGTGGGAAAGTGGTCGTGTGATGAATTGGGAGATTGGGATTGACATATATACACTAATATATATAAAATGGATAACTAATAAGAAACTGCTGTATAAAAAAATAAATAAAATAAGACTCAAAAATTCCAAAAACAAAAGATTATATAACAGATTTTCATAACTAAACAGGATTTTAACTGATGACTGGTGAACAATGGAGAGAAAGGCTTTGGGTTAACACTGAATGAACAGCAGGTGCAAAGTGATGGAGTGTGAAGCTTCATGTTGTCTAGGCAACTAGAAGTGGTTGGTATTGCTTGTGGAGAGGGAGTGGTGAATGGTAAAGATAAGATGAGAGCTGTAGGAAAGGGCTAGATATGAATACACTATGTGGTACTAAAAAGGGTCCCTGTTATCTTCACTCTGGCTGCACTGGGTTCCCAACTGGATGAAGAAAACAAAGAAAAGAGCCACTTTGTAAGAGGATGTTCTTCTGATTCATAACTGAGATGAAAAGGGCAGAAGAAAACAGAGAAGAAAAATGTGAGAGTTATGGCATCAGTTTACTTGATTAAATTCATTGGTATACACTCTCTCCACACACCACATCCTCATAGCGGGAAAAAAACCAAACCTCTAGAGCACATGAAGCAATGAAGCATAAATTTCCTTCTCGACTATGGATTTTCTGAAAGACAGTTGCAAATTGAAGATACATAGTGTTACTTATATCATTCTACATCTTATAATGCAAAGTCTCAGATATTATTATACTTTCCCTACCAGTGAAAACAGAAAGTTATGTAGTGTTAGGATCCTTATATGAAAACTTTAACGACTGCAAATATGTTTCCTAAGTGATCAATGCGTGAATAGAGAATGACACTATCACTGTCTCTTAAATACACATTAACCCAATACATAATAAGTAGCAGCTTGAATGGTGCTGCTGTAAGACGTAATTCCTTTTAGTCCAGTGTAAGATGATGAGGACTCATTCACACTTATCTTTTTGTTTGTAGTTCTAACATACTATTTCATGTTCCACAATGAAGGTGAGTTTTGAATGGAAGGTTTATTTTTATTGCATCCTGTTCCTCAGTGATCCCAATACAACACCAGTTGAATCAAAGAAATTCAGGGGGCTGTAAAGGGACTTAAGTGCTTTCTAGTCTATCTTCCTATCAAAAAGGAGTAACTTTCTGACTCAGAGAGGTTTAGCGACTGGCCTAAGGCTGTTGAGCAGGAGAAAAGCAGAGCAGAATCCAAGACTCCTTGCCCTGTAGATTTTTTTTTTTTTTTGGTCCACTTCACTCGGCTTTAATCATATATTATTGTAGTCTCTTACAGTTAATTTCTGATAGTTTTGCTAGCACGTAAAATGGAATGGAAGGCATAGAAGAGGTCACACAACGAAACTCCTCTCCTTACCTCTGAATACTAAAGCAGACTGCAGAAGTTAAGAAGAACACATTATAAAAACAGAGCCAGCTCAACTCTCAGCTGGACTCTTTCTTTTCCTTTCACATAGGTTTCCTTTAAACTTCAATTTTTCACATCTAAAGATCTAAAGATGCTACAGACGTAATGGACTTTTACATTTGTTGGCTGATGCACTCATAACAGACCTTTTTTTTTTTGAGTAGAATGTAAACCAACTGCAATGAATAATAAATACCAATATTATGCACGGTTTGAAGAATGTAATAAGCATGTCTTGACATTTCCTGTGCACCCTACAACAAGCCAGGTTAAAATAAGAGTTACTGATATATCACTGAATGTTGGAAGTTTCCATCCTGAGAATTTCAGGTCAACTTGGAAGCAAAAGTAAATACTGAGAAGGATGAGGTTGTAGACCAGGTCATGAACACTAAAGAGGAAGCAGCAGAAGAAGGCAAGAATAGAGCTATAGGATTTGGGGGAAAAAGTCTACCAAGACAGTAGAAAGTAATGGCCAGAGATTGAGTGGCAAACTGTTAGTGATGGGCATCCATAGTTTTCATAGGCTTTTCATAGGGATAGAAGAGCTACTGGGGTTAATTTCTTATGCTACTCAGTTAGAAGGAAAATAAGGCTCCATCTAGGCTTAGTTGGAAGAGTACAGTGATTTCACAGAGCTGTTGGTCATGGACCTCAGAATAGGGTGTTACAACACTCAGTTCTCATATTTGGTGACTGTAATTATGCTTCAACCTACCAATTTGTAGATGAAAAAAACAGAAATTGCCAAATGCTATCCACGTTCCTAAAATCTAAGTAGTCACTCAGTGACAGAACTTGACTTAGAAGAGAGGTAATACAGTCATCCTAATGGAAGTGGGATAAACCTCCAACCCAAGATTGATTCAGATGCTGAGGTTGATGCTGCCTCACATCATCGTACCAAGAGGGTGTGAAGAGATTTAGTTTCATATAATGAAGCTTTCTGGGGATACCAGCGCAGGCTCCCAAGCAAATCCAAAAATGACTTGAGAGCAAAAAGAAGGTTCTCTCTGGCTTTTGGATTTTATTGTGCATAGGTGGTAGGGCCAGGGTAAGCTTTCTTATGCCTGGGTCAGGGATTGCACGGTATCTTAGTTTTTTAATTGTTGTAACAAACTATCACAAACCAGGTGGCCTAAACACCAGAAACTTTTTCTCTGACATTTCTGGAGGCTAGAAGTCTAAAATCACTTCTGTGATGTCAGTGGCTGTAGGGTTAGTTCATTGTGGGGACTGACTCTGAGAGAAAATCTGTTCCATGCCTCTCTCCTAGTCTCTGGTGGTTGCTAGAAATCCTTGGGGTTACTTGGCTAGTAGCCGCCTCATTCCAATCTATGCCTCCATCATCATATGGCCTTCTCTGTGTCTCTCCTCTTCTTATAAAGACATCAGTCATATTGGATTAAAGGCCCACACTAATCCAGTATGACCTCATTTTAACTTAGCCAATTACATCTGCAAAGATCCTATTTCAAAATGGAGACACATTCTGAGGTTCCAGATGGACATGAATTTTGGGGAAGACATGATTCAACCCGGTGCATGTGGTTAGAACTTCCTGCTGATGCCCAACAAGAAAGCTCATGAATTTTCTTATTGACTCGTTCAGATGTGGGGCAAGAGGGAAAGATGGTGGTATGGGATTTTGGGAGCTGTCAGCAATCAAACATCGAAAATAGAGTGAGACCCTTTATTGCAAAAGATCTCTTGAGTCCTCAGGAAGTTATACTCTTTACTCGTTGGTCAGTAAGAAGGATGACTCTAACATTTATCTTTCACATTTGTACCCTTATGACTGTGAATAAAGGGTGCTAAAATATTATAGGAGTTGAATTATTTACAAAAGCTGCATAATAATCTGTCCTAGGCAAGTATGATCATATGCCCAGTCTACCTCATAATAAAGAATCCAGAATTAGGAAATATTCAAAGATAATTTTCAGGCAAGTGGATCACATAAGACCAGGAACAATATTGAACTGATGGTCAGTTCCCTGACTAGGATGCTAGGGTAACTCTGAGTAGATTCCAGAGCTTAGGACAGCCATAGGACAATGAGGACTGTAGACCTGTGGAGTCTTTGAGCACTAAGACCCCCTTTATACAGCAAGTATCAAATTAACTGCCCCTTTTCCTATATAAAAATGAAAAGCATAGTTAATGTTATCTACCCCACACATATAAGACAAATAATTTGCAATCAATATAACCATCTAACTGGCATGAAAGAAGAAATAAAATCAAGTTTTAAAAATGTGTGTTGATATATAAATACCTAGGCTCTTCCACCAGAAAACACAATAGAGCAATCAGATGCCTCCACCTAGATGTAGAGTTGCTGAGAATAAGACAGCTGCAAATGCAAGTACATGGTATTGGTGACTGAAACATCATGAGCAGAGTGGCTAGCTGGGATGCCAATTTCTGAAACAATGGCCAACCATTGGTAAAGATCTGAACAAAATAGAATACAGTCTTCTCTTGATTTATATGGTCGTTTCATTCCCTGTAAAGTCCATGCATATTTCAAGCTTGCAAAAATATATTTTTTAAATAAATTTATTTATTTTTGGCTGTGTTGGGTCTTCTTTGTTGGATCTTTGTTGCTGCACTCGGACTTTCTCTAGTCGTGGCGAGTGGGGACTGCTCTGTGTTGTGGTGCACAGGCTTCTCATTGCAGTGGCTTCTCTTGTTTAGGAGCTCGGCTCTAGGCATGTGGGCTTCAGTAGTTGTGGCACATAGGCTCAGTAGTTGTGGCTGGTGGGCTCTAGAGCGCAAGCTCAGTAGTTGTGGCGCACGGGCTTAGTTGCTCTGTGGCATGTGGGATCATCCCGTAACAGGGCTCAAACTTGTATCCCCTGCCTTGGCAGGCCGATTCTTAACCACTGCACCATCAGGGAAGTCCCTTAAAGCTTGCAAAAATATTTTAATTTATATGTAAAACAGAATTGGACTCCCAGCTTAGATAATTATATTCAGATTTTTCTTCACTTATTTGAGTGTCTGGTGGGACACCTATGTATCTAACGTTTATTGTGACAAGCAAAAAATGTTCCAAAAATTATCTAAAATGCCACAGAGACCCATTAGACTAGATTATTTCAAATTTCTAGATTTAAAGAAAATGTGTTTCTTCCAGTAAAGCAGGTGATTACATGGAATTTTTAATGTAACTTTTGAAAACTGTCAATTAAAGCCAATTTTAGTAAGTTCTATCAGGCATAGAAATTAAAATGTCCTCACATTTCTAACTTAGTAGATTTATTTAATGCTTTAAAAACAGTTCACCCAGTTTAAAAAGGGAGACTAGCGTCTGTTGGAGTTTGTTTATTTTAATATAATGAAGATTAGGGTTATCCAGTAAATACTGATGTGAATAAGACTGTGATGTCCCAAATAGCTTGGGATGGAGAAATGGAGACACATTTTTACATGATATTAATGAAGCTAGTGATCAGAAGCAGTATATTGCCAGCTTTATTTTGTAAAGAGATTGGATACAGAGTCCAGGTTGGTGGAATCCTCTGCCTAGAAACTGGACCACAAACTTAGTATCAACACACACTAACTGATCGACTGAGAAAGAGTTTATGGAAATGTATATATTGCATGTAATAAATATAAATGGGCTGATTTGGCAGTGTTAAAACAAGTATGGTGTCTAGAATCAGAAAGTTCTCTACACTGATCAGACACTATCAACTTTTGTGCTTATTCTGGATCTTGCATTTTAAGAAAACAGATTGGAACATGTCCAAACAAGAGACTCAAGTTGGTAAAAAGTGTGTGTGTATAGGTGTGTGCATGTATGTGTGTATATGTGTTCAAACATACGAATTTTTTTATGTGTTCAGACCATCAATCCTGAAAAAAAAACTCATGTTTCATGTTCTTATATTTACATGCTTTTCTTTGACTATGTATATATTGAATTTTATTCTCAAGTGTATATTTCAGTTAATATTCTTTTTAAAAATTGTGGTAAAATTGTGGTACTGTTCAGCATTGTTAACTATATTCATCTTGTCGTACAGCAGATCTCTAGAACTTTTTCATCTTGCATGACTAAAACTCTGTAGCCATCGAACAACTCCCCATTCCTACCTCCCCATGGTCCTGGCAACCACCGTTCAACTTTCTGCTTCTATGAGTTTGACTATTTCATACACCTCTTATAAGTGGAATTATGCAGTTTTTCCTTCTGTGACTAGCTTGTTTCACTTAGCCTAATGTTCTCAAGGTTCATCTATTATAGTATATGACATAATTTCCTTTTTAAAGGTTGAATAATTTTCCATAGCATGTATTAACCACATTTTTTTTATCCATTCATCTGCTAATGGACCCTCAAGCTGTTTCCACCTTTTGGCTGTTGTGAATTATGTTGCAATGAACATGGGAGTGCAAGTATCTCTTTGAGATACTGATTTCAATACTTTTGGTTAAATACCCAGAAATGGGATTGCTGGATCATATGGTAGTTCTATTTTTAATTTTTTGAGGAAGTTTTACACTGTTTTCATAGCAGCTGCATGATTTTACATTCACCAAGATTTCACAAGGGTTCCAAATTTTCCACATCCTCACTATATCTGTTATTTCCTGTTAAAAAATATTATATATATATATATATATATATATATATATATATATATATATATATATATATGCCATCCTATCCTAACACATGTTAGGTGAGATCTTCTAACATGTGGTTAGAAGATCTTCTAATATTGTGGTTTTGATTTTCATTTCCCTAATGATTAGTGGTGTTGAGCATCTTTCCCTATACCTGTTGGTCATTTGTATGTCTTCTCTTCAGAAATGTCTATTCATGTATTGTGCCCATTTTAATTGGATTAGTTGTTGTTGTTGTTGAGTTGTAGGAGTTTCCTATATATTTTGAATTTTAACCCTTTATCAGATATACAGCTTTTAACTATATTCTCCCATTATGTAGATTGCCTTTTCAAGCTGTTGATGATTTCATTTGCTATGCAGAGCTTTTTAGTTTGAGGTAGTACCAGTTGTTCATTTTTGTTTTTGTTGTCCTTGCTTTTGGTGTCTTAGCCAAGAAATCATTGCCAAAACCAATCTCATGAAGTTTCCCCCTATGTTTTCTTCTAGGAATTTTAGTTTTATGTCTTACATTTAAGTCTTTAATCCATTTTGAGTTGATTTTTGTGAATGGTACAAAATAAAGTTCACTTTCTTTCTTTTGCATGTGAAAGTCCAGTTTTCTCAACATCATTTGAAGAGATTGTCTTTTCCTCACTGTGTAACCTCGTGCCCTCTGTTAAAGATCATTTGACTGTATATGCTTGAGTTTATTTCTGGGCTCTGTATGTCTTTTATGCCAATACCATACTGTTTTGATTACTGTACCTTCATAATGTGTTTTGAAGCCAGGATGTGTGAGGTCTATATTTTTGTTTTCTTTCTCAGGTTGGTTTTGGCTATTTAGTTATGAATTTTAGGATCGTTTTTGCTCTTTCTGCAAAAAATACCATTTAGATTTTGATAGGGATTGCATTGAATCTGTATATTATGTTGGGTAGTATGGACATTTTGACAATATTGAGTTTCCAAACCATGAACACAGGATGTATTTCCATTTATTTGTGCCCTTTAATTTCATTCTGCAATGATTTGTATTTTTCAGTGTATAAATATTTTGCTTCCTTGCTTAAGGGAATGTGTCTATCAATTCCAGAAAGGAGAAAATAACAAGAGAAAATGATTATATTTTTTGGAAATTTAACGAATTGAAAACTTCCTTAGATAACGAAGTTTTAGATAATATTATCTTTTCAAGCATTATTTGTTTTAAATATGTTGATTACTTTAATATTTAAACTTCAGATTGAGTCTTAATGCTTGGATAAACGTCCTTTCCCTCTCACTTTCTATATGTGTTTGTATTTGTAATTGAGTTGTAATACACAAACATGCATAAGTAGATTGCACTTGGCAATGACCCAAGGTCAATAGCTGATAATTCAAAGAGCTTTTAGCCAAGTGTTATGTATAACTTTTAGCAGCTTCAGTAAATAAACCCAGACTTCTTACATTTTGAATGATTCTGCCAGACTTTTAGAGTGTTTATGTGATTTTATTGCTTTCTATAATTTTTGTATTTTATCATAGCAACCCCTTTCCACCTCCACCTCCACTTTACTCTGAGCTGCTGTAGCTTGGGAATCTGATAACCACTTAATTGAAATGTGTGTCTAAATTACAAATGAATTGGCTCTTAGTGATGTCTTGAGGGCCTCTTCTGTGTCATAACCTGAATAAACCCAGCAAAGGCCCTTTATGCAATCCAGAAGATTTTCCTAACTTTTTTGCCATATTCTAGAGAATTGGGGTTGCTCTGAATCTCTGTACACAATCCATAACTGCTCACAAGTCTGCACTGACATTTAGCCCCCTTCTGCTCTGTACATGAGCTTTGCTTTTTCCATTAACTCTGTTAAGATCTGTATTAGGTTTTCTATATTAGCATTCCAAGTTTGTGTCTGCACACCTTACATGTAGTGTTGCTGGGAATTAAACTCACTTGAATATTAGGACAGGAGCTAAAACAGCCATAAGATGACTGAAGCACAGGAAGCAAGTCTTGGCAGTAAGTGGTTCTTTTCTTGCCTGCTTTGGCAGGTGCTCACAAGCCCGCTACAATTCACATATCAATCTTGAAATGATAATTCCTTTGGTAATTATCAAAACTCATTGCTGGTGTAATTTTTCGAGGGTGAATTATGTCTCAGTGTCTTGATGTTACCATAATGGCATATTTGGTGTTGAAATGACTGCATCTGCATTGCTAGGAATCGTCCTTGGACTCATCCCCTCTCCCCTCTGTTTCCTTGCCTTGTACCTGTGTCCATTCCCTTTAGTCAGAGTGGCTTTAGTGTCTCAGTTACAAAATCTCCCCAAAATAAAAAGATATACTGACTGTCATTGTCCTTTTAAGATTTCCCTTTATCTTTATTCTCTATACGAATATCTCTTCCTAAGTAGTCACAGTGTAGAGGAGCGGCTCAACAAAGACAGATTCAAGAATTTATAGGACCTATGCCCCAAATAACATCAAGAATCATGATCAGAAGCAGAAACATAGTGATGCTAATAAAACTAAGCTTCAAGCTCTGTACTTAGAGGGTGTTTCCAATAGCCAATACTGTATCCGTTACTTTGCATTATTTTACTTAAAGACACCTGAGTTGGAATAAACTACAATTTTTATAAGATCCAGTACTCCCCATGTGGATGTACGTAGCCCGTGAAGACCCTTGATGATATCTTTTTCGCTTTCCCTTTTTTCCTTCTTTTTAACTCACCATTACCTTAATCCTTCTTTATTTTCTTTTCCCCTTGCCTTCTCATTTTCTTTCTTTTTTTCTCTCACCTCTTTCTCATCTTTTCTCATCTTATGATAATTTTAAAACATTTTTCTTCTCTTTTTTTTTACTCTCATGGGTACCATCAATGCATTTATGATTTGACTAAAAATATCCAACCTTTCAAAGACTAGCATTCATTTTTGCTTTCATTCCTTTCTCATGAACACAATTTTGAACACGTAGATTTTCACCTGTATCAAAGCTGTACAGAATACACATCTCCAACTGGGATTTCAAATGAGTTTATCAAGAAGGAACCCACAGTGTTTGTACCTGTGAAAATATTTTGTGAAACCAGCAGAAAAAACTTTGTTAAAAGTTCGTAAAGTTTTTCACTTAGTAGATATTCTTGTCTTTCTTGAGG
Organism: Grampus griseus; assembly: GCF_964374135.1. Taxonomy (NCBI): domain Eukaryota; kingdom Metazoa; phylum Chordata; class Mammalia; order Artiodactyla; family Delphinidae; genus Grampus; species Grampus griseus. Next base: position 91,828,077 of record NC_139002.1, on the reverse strand, counting down.
TACAAGAGAGGCATGTTAGCTGTACAATTTCATATTCTAATCTAGAACTGGCCACAGTACAATAAAATGGAATTTTTGTTTATTATTAGAATAAGATATATTCTCATATGTGTATTCTTTGAGTATAAGAAAAAAGTCAAAATAATTATCAAAGAGAATATTATTGAGTGATTCACAATACAATGTGTTCATCAGAAAAGATTTAAATGCTTTCTGTAAATTAGGACCTTGTTGGATTAGACACAGATGCACCCATCAAGGAAATTTTTGTTATACATGAAATGACAAAATAATGATGACGGTAATGATAATGATGATGATAAAATGAAAATAAGGCCAATAAGGCAAAATAATTAAATGTTTCTGTTGAGTGATTTCTGAACCTGGTTGACCATCAGAAATCACCTAGTCATATATGTATATATTGTTTTCTTTCAATAAAGATTCATGGACCCTACTCCAGATATATTGAATCAGAACCACTGGAGTTGGAGACATAGAACTGTACTTTCAAAAATATCCACAGGTGATTCTGATGACCAACCAGGTTGGAGAACTACTGACGGGGAAAATAAACTCAGTGTCTTTAGTGAAGAGAAATGGCTTTAGGTTGACATGACTGTGAAGGAGGAAATGTTTGTCCAGTAGAGGATTGATAGCACTTGGATAAGCAGAGAGTATTAAGAAGGGAATTCTCAGCAGGAAAAAATGAAGAGTAGGTGTCTGAAGGTGAAAAATAACAGGCATCAGGGGATAGTAAAGGGACTAGATTGACAGATATTTATGACAATTGGTGAGAAACTAAAGATAAAGCTGGAGCATTAAAGTCTCGATTGTAGAGGATCTTGAGGCCAGGGAAGGGAAAGCATGAAGGGTTTAATTAGTGGAGCACCACTGCCTGCTTTGGAGTAGGATATACCGTCATGAAAGCAGCGTTGTAGAATGATTCATCTACAAGAGTGCAGAGGCTGAGTTGGAGAGGAACAAGTGTTGAAGTAGGAGGCCAATTAATTAGTGTAGTAAAATTCTTAGGTCATAATAGGGAAAAGTTAAGTTGAATTTCTATATGAGATAATAGCTAATTTTAACCTTGACACTTCCATGACCTTTGCATATGATGCCCTACGTTATGGCGATGTGTATACTTTATGATGATTTACTCCTGAGAATGTAATCAAATCAAACATGAAAGTGTCATGCATTGAATGTACCAAGAGAAGATGTCTTGTTTGTTCTATCCAAATTTCTTATTTATTTGTGAGAGAGTCTAGTAAAGTCTCTTTGGTCTAATATGGCCCTGGGGACTACAAAGAAATAAGTTATCTCTGATTTGGGAAGTTTGAACTCTCTAGGAGATTGGTAGTGGAGACATCTCTCTGTAGGTCATTTTAGGTTCACTAAGCCAAAGTTCCTCAAAAGACGTGAAGCAGCAGTACTGGGGGTATTACAAGCATTTAGTGCCGAGAGCCAGAGAGGCTATGTATGTAAGGAATTGTCCTGTGAAATAAATAGTTGTTTGCCAAAATGTCAGCAGTGTCCTCTCGAGAAACACTGTAGTAATGAAATGGTTTTGAGTGTGGGCTTGGAATGAAGCCAACCTGGTAATGAGTTCAAGGTAAACTATAATTTCCTGTGTAACCTTGGGCAACTCATCTCTGAAGCTTCTGCAAACTCTTTGTTAAAGGGAACAAAAGTAATACCTACACACAGAGATCTGTGCGTATCAAACAAGATAATGGTTCTAAATGGTTTAGCATAATGCTTGGGACATAGTAAGCAGCCAAGAAAAATGATCAGTGCCAGTGGCCACTGAATAATTATGAAGTCCCTATACTGAGCTCAAATCTTCCACTAATCCTGAAGCTTCAGATTCTTCAAGGCTGATTCTGTTCTAAACAGCAAACTAGATGCAGAGATGGGGCTTGTGAAATCAATTGTTGCGTATCAGTGTTCATTCCTACAGTAGGTGAGAACACACTGGTCCTACCAGTTTTCACTTGTCACAGAGACTGTGTGCCTAGGCAATCCTAGGAGTTGAAATTTCCTGACCTCTTTTCTGTTGGGCCTGCACTTTCGTTAATCACCTACATTGCTGCCTTTGTGCCTAAAGAGTATTTGACGTTGGCTACACCGAGTGAAACTCACCTCTTATTTGTATTTCTGCCCTAAATCCCCATCTGCTCTCCTATCTGGATAAACTCCATTTGTACTTGCTGACATCTAAAAGTACCTCTTACATCCACTTTCTCCATTCACTTATTCATTCTTCTAACAACTCTTTATTGGGTATCAACTCTATGGCAGATATCATTCTAGGCACTAAGGATACAGCTTTGTGAAAGACAGACGTGGTGTCTGTCCTCACCCAGCATTCATTCTAGTAGAGGAGGCAGACGATGAACACGATGTCAAATATATAAATAGTGTAGGGTAATTTCAGAAAGGCAAAAACATGGTCAGAAAATGAAATAAGGTACTTTGATGGAGAGTAACAAGCTGGAAGTGGGGAAATGAGGTACTCAGGAAGGCCTCTCTGAAGGAGACATTTGAGCTGAAACTTAAAGAGCCATCTAAGTGAAGATGTGGGGATGGGGAAGGGAAAGTGTTGCAAGCAGATGTCCTAAGAACTGAAGTTTCAAAACCTTAAAAAAAAAAGAAGCAGCAGCCAGTACAGCCATTAAACAATAGTAAGGAGGCAAAGCCAGTAAGGAGGTAGGCTCAGAAATGCAGGCATCGCCCATTCATGTGCCACTTAGGGGTGTGAATTTTATTTTAAAGCCTGGAGCAGATCCAGTGCCAATCAACTTTGCCATCTTCATTGAGCTTTCTCCCCAGCATGGTCCCGCTCAGCTCTCTGAGGGGGAGAACACCTCCTACGTTTTCATTTGACAGTTCCTCCCCAGCATCCGAACCCCACAAGCCTGGAGCAAAGTGGATTTTAGGGGAATGATTCTGTGGCCATTTCATTGTACCCACCTTTCCGTCATGCCAGAACCATCAGCTTAGTAACTTCCCCTGGGCAAGGCCAAAACAGAGTTACAGCAGAAGATGTGCGACTAATAGAGATAAGACTTACATACAATTAAAAACAATTAACTAAAAAATCTCGTATATAATAAAGAAAAAGGTATAGCAATATATAATAAATGCCCTGAAAACACAGATCTTAGAGTATGGGATTAATCAGGGTAAGCTTCATATATGTTGAAAGAGATGGAGGATTTAGACTCACTCTGAACATTTAGATGCACAGAACATTCCAGATTGGCTTTTATAAGTAATAACACAACTTGTTTTGACCTTTTCTTTCTCACCTGGCATTTAACAGCCAACGTGTTTTGAGTGCTTACTACGCAGTGTGCTAAGTGCTTTGCCAGTGTCTGGGTAATAGACTGGTTTGTGACATGTCTCCCCAAAGTGAGATGATTTGTTTTTTCAGAGAGGAGAAATTCAAATTTGTTTTACAACATCAATATCAAATTTGTTTATTTGATAAAATAAAAATGCCTTTCTAATGGCATTTTCTTAAAAACTTAGCCTTTTTTTTTTTCAGGGAACGAAATCATCTTTACATTTTTTTCTGTTTGGTTTAAACCCTAATGTGATTGAGTAGAAGAAACTGGATAAGCAGAGATGCTTCAGAAATCTTTTCCTTTCTTTTCCAGCTCATGGGAAGAGAGTAAAAGCAATGCTTTTCTTAGTTTCAGCAAGAGATATCCACTCAACATCACTAAAAATAACTAGACTTTCAAATGTCTTGTGTGGCCTGTTTTCTCTAAGGAATAGTTCCTCTGCTACTTCAGAGGAAAATTTTGAAAAAGCACCTATGAGTGACAAATGATAATGTATTGCGCTCTGAACTATGCATGCAAACAAAGAAAAAAGGCTTTCAAACTTTAATTGACCAAACCTCGCAGCAGTCATTTGGACTTCATGCTTGTTTATAGGCTTGATGGTAATAAAGCCCTTTCAGGGACAAAAATATTATGCAAACAGTTGGCCAATTTTGTTCCTGTTATTGGACCCTCATTGACTGCAATCCCTTTTCATTACTGTATTATTCTAGGACTGACTGCCAAGTCAGTGTGCACAAGGGCAGTCATCCAGGGGAAGAGGCAGAGTGATTGGATTTGGACCCAACTGTCCTGAAGCCCTATTCACTAACTTACCTTCCTCCCCCCCAGGGGTAGTCCTTGTTCTAGCATGTTCTTTTAGTGAACAGGACTTGAATAATTGAACCCGTGGTAGTGGATTTCTTCCTTCCTGTTGGATGTTCCTCAAATCACTTCTGCTACATTTGTGACTATATTTTATGCAGATTTGATATCTGTGGCTTAAAAAATGCTGGGTGATAAAATAGAGTGGACTGATGGCAGAACAATAGAGATTTTGGAACTGTGAAGTACCAGTTGGATAAAGCTCCCAGGATATGGGTCTTAGGTACTTTGAAGTTGGAGTGGAAAGATCAAACATGGGGTTTAGAGTCCAGTCAGATCTGGGTGGAAATTCAGGCACTACTGCTGAATTGTGTAATCTTGGGCAAGTCAACACACCTGTCTGAAGCTTAGTTTCTTGACTGATACAGTGCACATAATCAAAGATATTTAAAAGTTCAAGTTACATAAACTGCCAAGGAGAAGAAAGGCCTATTCCCAAGTGTTAATTACCATGTTAGTCTCCTGGGTCCAGTAACAGAAATCCTCTAAATGCAGACAGAATAGAGATGAACATGATTCTAGAGCTAATGGTTTTCCTGTGACCGTATGTGGCAGTGTGAATTTCAGTGCACAGATTCAGTAAGCAATATCACGTCTATTTTTTGGTAAGTATCACATTTCTATTTGTTAAGAATATGAATATCAAATTTCTATACTTTTAAAATAAATAACCTAAATTTGAATCTTCATATTGCAGGAATGTTAGGTAAATTGAACTTGGGCATTTTTAGGACTGCTTCCTAGGTTGTTGCCACGGGTTCCGGGGTTTTATGCCATGCCAAGATATGGTCCTTCTCCCTTCAGCTGTCATTGTTTATCCACAATGTAGAGACTTCCCTCTCTCCTGTATCCATGATCATTTCAGCTTTGGTGGTTCTGTGCAGTTTCTGTGCTTCCCTGGGAACACAGGACTCTTTGGTGAGGATGGGCATCCCATATCTGGAGCCGTTTACACCCTGCCACCATGCTGCTAGCTCTCTGTGTTGCTGTCAAGGATCTGAGTTGCTCGGGCATTACCCCATAGCTATAGCTCCTTCCCTCAGCTTCTTTCAGGCTACCCTGCTTCTACCGAGAAACAGACTTTACTTCCTTTCTACCTCCTCTAAAAGCCTTCAGTATCCCTCCAAGTTCTTGGATTTATTCTGGAGTGGGGAAGCAGAAAGACCCATAGGATATTTCTGCCTTCCATCCCTGTGAACCTGCTGGGAGGCAGTGAAGTACAGAGAAAGCTGTTTGAATGGGTGGGAGAGAAAAGGGAAAATCAGAGAAAAAAACCTGATATCTTAATACTTACAAATGTGTTGTCCTCTTTTATTATTCAAGTATCACATAGATCATGCACCAAAGAATGTCTCTGTGGTTAAAGAAAAAGGAGTTGGAGGAAGAAAATATCATAAGCCACAAGTGCATTGAATACACCTAACTACCAAACACCATAGCTTAGCCTAGCCTAGTCTAAACATGATCAGAACATTCATATCAGCCTACAGTTGGGCAAAATCATCTAACACAAGCTTATTATATAATAAAGTGTTGACTATTTCACACAATTTATTGAATACTTTACTGAAAAACAGAATGGTTGTCTGGGTACAGAATGATGGCAGGTGTATCGTTGTTTGCTCTCGCGATCAATTGGCTGGCTGGGAAGTGCGGCCGCCACTGCCCAGCATCATGAGAGAGTCCTCTACCATATAGTCCCAGAAAAGATCACAATTCAAAATTCAAAATAGATTTTCTGTTGAATGCCAAGCTCTTTCGCACCATCATAAAGTCAAAAAATCTTAAATTGAACCACGGTAAATCAGGGACTGTTTGTATATGTTGTATAAATGTGTGTATTAAAACTAAATTTCTGAGCAGCTCAGCTATATAGAATTTTCTTTCTGCTTTTTTTTTATTTGCTAATGTGCCTATAAAAGTATGAATTAATATTAGAAAATGAGAAAGAGCATTACATGTTTTTGTGATCATCGCCCAAGACGTATTTAGCTGACCGCAGACACCATAAGCCGTCCCGAATCAGAGACGTCAGCCGTCACTTGGGCAACCTGTGTTCATACCCCAGTTGTGTTAAATACTGGGCATGTGATCTCAGCTAAGATACTTAACCTCTCTTTATTTTTTAAAAATGGGGATAGTACTTTCCACCTTACTTTCGAGAATTAAATAAATAAAAGAGATGAGATGTTGGTATATACTTAATCGCCTAGTAGGTCAGCAGTAAACATTTGTTTTCTGCTCTTCCTCTTGATTGTTCATTAAGAAGGCCATGTAGAATAGTGGGAAGAGCACAAGATCCCCAATCAGAGAAACCGGAAATCAAAGGAAAGCTTTGCAAATTTTGATACACCCTAGATAAGGTCTCTAGTGTCCCTGAGCTCTTATTTCCTCATGGTTAAAATGAGGGTAATTTGTTCTTCCCGCCTCATAGGAAAGCCCTGAGGATTATACAGGATGATATACATAACCAACCCAGCGTAATACAGGACTGAGCACGTAGCAAGGCGTCAGTAAATATTAGTTCCTTCTATCTTTCCCAGCCATTAACGAGCAAGCAGTTAAATGAAAAATGGTATAGTCCACTACAGAGATTGCAGGGATTAAGGGGCTCACGGGGTGAGGGAGGGTCGTGGAGAGTCGGAGAGGCTTTGTTGAAAAACAAAGCACGCCAAGAGATAAGACGTTGAAAGTGACCTAGATAGTATTGGAGCTTCCAAAGCTTCAGCCAGTAAGCGTGCTCCACATCATTACTGATTTTATGTAATTGCAAAGAATATCGTCTATATATTTCAAAATAGAGTTTTCTTCTAAAAGTATTTTTTCTTTGATTTATTTTAGTGACATTTCAATTATTTTTAAGGTTTAAATAACCCTAAAGGATATTGTGAGATTTTCATTTTAATTAAATAGAGGCATGGGTTTAAAAATAACATGAAGAGTTTTCAGTCTTCATATGTAGGGGGAAGAAATTTTAGGAGATAAAATGCATGCCTAAGCAATTTTTCAGTCCCCTATAAACAGGAATTATCTGTCCAGAAAAGTCTTTACATCTCTCACCCAACTCTCTCATTTTGCAGATGCAGAAACTGAGGTGTAGAACAGGTAACTTACACCCAGAGTTACACAGTAACTGAATGCAAGAGCTAAAATCTAGGCTCTCCGGAAAGCATAGTTTTTCCAACATCATTGCACATTCTTTGTCTGTGCTTGTTTTCTCCCTGTTTATTATATATCATTATATATACATGTATATACATGTGTGTATAGATATATATGTATAATTGATAATTGTATGTGCTGTACATACAAATTGTGTCTGTATGTGCCTGTAGAAAGTATGTAAAGCATAGAGACAGAGAAAAAAAATAAATGAAACCTTTTATGAAACCTTTTATGAAAATAAATGAAACCTTTTATGAAAGGTTATTAGTCCATACCCTAAAACATAATGTGTGCTAGCTCTCGCAAAACCTGTTTAAGCCAAGGTAGCTTTTAAAAATGTACACTTCATTCCTGCTCGTACAATTATTCCCATGTTGAGTCCATCTAAAACAATTTCTTCCTTTGTTTGATGTATTTGCACAGAGTCTCCATCTCTGGTTTCTCTCTGCTCCAGTCCTGAAAGTTCAGGCTGTGAATAATCAAGCAGCAGAGCTGTGCCTGACTTGCTGAATCGCCAGTTGAGAAATTGTAATTTATATTGATTGGTAAATTCACCCTCTTCAAAGGCACATCAGAAAGCCCCACTGGAGTCAGAGTTTCTGCTGTATTAGTTCAGGGGCACTCTTGAGAGAAGGAATGTGTTTTCAATAAGATTAAGTCCTCCATCTCAGAGAAGAGGAAGAACATCCTGAAGTGTTTCTTAAAATAGTCAGCATTCTCTCAACCAAAGACAAGAGCAGAGCTGGCTCACTATGTTTTAGCTAACAGGGCTGCTGTTTGCCTTTCTCTGGATGGCAATCTTGAAGGCGATCCATAAATCCCAGAGTGGAAGATGGCAAGAGTGGCCTGACCCACTGGGAGGAAAGAGATTGCCAGGCTGGAAGTTACAAGATCTTGGAGTTGGTCCCCCATCTGCCATTTGCTAGGAGTGATTAAGGCAAGTCATTGCAATTTCACTTGGAGATTTTTATTTTTAATTAATTTTTATTGAAGTAAAGTTGCTTTACAATGTTGTATTAGTTTCCACTGTACAGCAAAATGAATTAGCCTTCCATATACATATGTTCCCTACCATTTGGATTTCCTTCCCATTCAGGTCACCACAGTGCATTAAGTAGAGGTCCCTGTGATAAACAGTAGGTTCTCATTAGTTATCTATTTGATACATAGTAATGTATATATGTCAATCCCAATCTCCCAATTCCTTCCACCACCACCCCGCCCTTGGTATCCATACATTTGTTCTCTACTTCTGTGTCTCTATTTCTGCTTTGCAAATAGAATTATCTATACCATTTTGCTAGGTTCCACATATATGCATTAATATGCGATATTTGTTTTTCCTCTTTCTGACTTACTTCCCTCTGTATGACAGTCTGACAGTCCATCCACGTCTCTACAAATGACCCAATTTCATTCTTTTTTATGGCTGAGTAATATTCCATTGTATATAGGTGCCACATCTTCTTTATCCATTCCTCTGTTGATGGACACTTAGGTTGCTTCCATGTCCTGGCTATTGTAAATAGTGCTGCTATGAACATTGGACCCAGCAATCCCACTACTGGGCATATACCCAGAGAAAACCATAATTCAAGAAGATGCATGCACCTGAATGTTCACTTGGATATTTTTCATGTGTAGAAAGTCAGGGCTCTCTAGTATGGTGATGAAAGAGCACAGGAGGGCCTTGATTCCTCCCACATTTTTTGCTCTGCTTGTCATGTTCAGTGGTTCCCAAAGTGTGGTTCCCAGACCAGTAACATAAGCAGTACTTGATCATATGGGAATTTGTTAATAATGCAGATTCTTAGGTCGGCCCCAGACCTGTCCTTTAGAAACACTGTGAGAGGAACTCACCACTCTGTGATTTACCCATTCCTCCTCACAATTCTGATGCCCTCAAATGGTTGAGAACCATCGCCTGGGTAGCATTCCACTTTATTCCTTCCTAAGGAGCACCTTCTCTGCCCTCTCCCACCAGATTAAATTCCCCCATCATGGGTTAGTTGAAAGTTGCAATTTGCAGTTGATTGTGTGAGTGTTTAATTGCTCCATAAGGCCAGGGTTGTGTCTATGTTGGTTCATCATTGCGGTCCCATCCAGAAAAGCGCCTGCCACATAGAGGGGACACAATGACATTTTGTCATTTAGATGAAAGTTAATAACCTTGAACAAATCACTTAAACTTGCAGAGACTCAATTTACTTCTCTTTAAAATGGTCACAATAAAACATATGGAGCATAAGTGAGCTAAGGGATTGGAATATAGAGCATAAGTGAGCTAAGGGATTATAAATTCAAATTGTAGTTAATACACCCAATGTCTTAAAATGCATATATATATATATATATTTAATGTTAGTTTCTCACTGAAAATTCTATTTTGCTGCTGTGTGTCTACCTTAGTCTTCCTTGTATGTCCTTCCCCAAAGTGGGGTGACCCTCCACTCTAGCATAATATGAGGTGCTTTGGCAATATAATGTGAGTGTATGGAGATAGCTAATTTTCCAATTTTAGGACATAGAAGGACCTGCTGAAATGCCCATATTCTCAACCCACACTAAGACCCTTCAAAATCCGATTCTCCCTGCTACTTCTGCGATTTGTTTATTTGCCGGGGTTACACGGCCCTATCTGCCTAAGCTCAACTGTACTCACTCTGTCCTGAGATCTTGCCTGCACTGCTAGGACACAGTGTTCCCCTGCTCTAGCATCCAGACACCTCTCTCCTCCCATTCCCATCTCTTACATCCCGTCAGCCCATAGGAATCTCTTTTTTACTTCAGGCTAATTTTTCTTCCTCGATGTTTCTGCCTAATACCTTGTAACCATGCCCCTGGATTCTCTCTCCCTTGCTTTTGACCAGTGCATTTCCCCTCTAACAACAAATTCTTTCTGCATTCGGAGATTTAAGTTTTTGGAAACAAAATCCAGGAAAACCAGAAGGTGTTTCTAATTTTTCACCCTACTACATCCTCTTTTTGAGACAGTGGGCTCAAGAGTTCCTGCCTGAGGTGAGGAAAAACTATCCTCAAAATTATAGACCTCCATAGCAATGCTTCTCAAATGCGGGCCGCTTTGCCCTCCAGAAGACATCTGGAAATATCTGGAAACATTTTTGATTGTCACTTCTTAGGGGAGTGCTCTCCTGGCGTCTAGTGAGTAGAGGTCAGTGATGCTGCCAAGCATCCTATGAGGCACAAGACTGCCGCCACCACAAAGAACTAACTGGTCCAGAATTTCAGCAGGGCCATGCCAAGGTTGAGAAAGCCTGCTCCCCATGAAGCTCTGCATTGAATGCTGGGAACAGTGGCACAACACAGGTGTTCAATAAGTGATTGTTGACTTTTAATCTTGGTTTCTTCCATCCCTGATCTCTTTGCAACCTTGGCAAATTGGAGGGACTTGAGAAATTTTGTTTTGTCACTAACTTCAGCATAGAGCACCAGTCCCTAGCCTTCCACTGTATTCCTAGTGAGCAGATTCACACGCCGCAAGTCCAAGTTGTCCTTCCTGCCTCGAAAACCATGCATTGTATTCTCTGTATTTGTCCTGATGGCATAGTGATTTGTTAGACATCATTGAGTAAAAGTGGGACTGAAGTTTGACCTTAACTTCAATGTACTCATAGTTAAATGAGAAAGGAAAATATATATACTACAAAGATATAGTATGATGAGATTGGTTAGAAAGCTAAGTTCAGAATGCTGAGGAAGCAGAGAGAGGATTACTAAATACCAAGTGAATGTACAAGTGGCCAGGACACAGGAGGAATTATTAGTCGGTGGGATAAGAATTGGGGTAAGTAGAAATTTTTTTTTTTTTTTTTGCGGCACGTGGGCCTCTCACTGTTGTGGCCTCTCCCGTTGTGGAGCACAGGCTCCGGATGCGCAGGCCCAGCGGCCATGGCTCACGGGCCCAGCCGCTCCGCGGCATGTGGGATCTTCCCGGACCGGGGCACGAACCCGTGTCCCCTGCATCGGCAGGCGGACTCTCAACCACTGCGCCACCAGGGAAGCCCTAAGTAGAAATTTTGATGAGAAAAATGAGGAGTAGGATTTTTCAGGCAAGGATATATAGTGTGCTTAAGACATAGAGATGAGAAAGATGATTCGGGATAACAGGGCCAGCCACGGAATTTGTGGAGCTCAGTGTAAAATGAAATGCAGGGCCTCGTGTTCAAAAAGCAGGAAAGGGGTTCCATTAAAGGTGTTCAAATGTAAAACTCTTTTCCTTTCTTCTGCAGTCTTTCTCTTGCATGGTGGTTTTTATTTGCTATTGTTACAGTGGCTATGGTATAGGTTAGAGTCGAACAGGTAAAACTAAAGAGTAAGAGGAGATTGATGGTTAAACTGTCAGAGACGGCACAGGTAGGAATCCCGGAAGAAGGTCACAGAATGGGCATTTAAAATGATCCTCTGTGTGGTAACTTGAGACAGGCATTTATAGAACGGGAAACGTTGAGTGAAGGAGAAGATATGAACCTGAACAAGGGGGAAAATTAGGTACAAGGAGAAGAAAGTTCAGCTCTCCAAGCACTATTTTAAAAAGGAAAAATGCTATGACTGGTTTGAGCCTGTCTGTGACTGAAGTAGAGAGTTAATTTTTTTTTCCTATAAAATTAAACATTTTTAAGTACAGCAGAGTCATTGTTTTATACTATCTGTTGCTCGAAACACATGTATAGCAACTAGTTCACCGATAAATCTGGCATTGTAATTTTGCAATTGTGAAATTAATTAAAAATCACAGTTTGAAAGTGGAACAGAATTTTTAAATCTTAAATTGTTATTTTCCATATTGCCTTTCTGTATCTAAGGATCAGCAGTGGATAGTTTTACACTGTACAAACACTAGAATACACACCCCTATTTTTTTAACTTTACATTTCCTACAACTATTTCCTGTCTAGCTACATAGTCTTAAACTTTATCCTTTCTTGTGGCTAAATAATAACCCGTAGAATTGATGGGTTCTGATTTTTCTGAGACTTTCCCCATTGTGATATAACTGGATTTATTTTCTTCTCATTCCTGACTATACATAAAATTTCCCGAAACTTCAATATTTCACACATATAATTTTATTCTTCTTTTCGATATTTAAGCAGTCTTTTGCAGGTGATTTTACTGGAAGGTGGCAAGGCAACATACCATTGTTAGAAGATAAAAACAAACAGAACTAACATAAATTACTGTTAAACATAAATTTACTGTTAGACAGTAAAATGGAAAAGTCTTAGAAGTGGATTATCTTAGAAATTGGTTCATGTCAACAGAACAAAACAAACACAAATAAAAGAATAAGTTCCAACACTGCTAAGAACATAAGCTAGGTTTAAAATAGAGTCAACTCAGCTGATGGCTAGTGTGTGAAGACAAGTCCATTTAAAAAAAATCACCAATATTATTAGAAGCATTTCTAAAGAAACAGTATTGTCCAGTGCACCAAAGGTGATTTAATCATTAACTTTACAAAAGAAAACTCCAATTTTATAGAAAATAATATACTGCAGAATTTGCACTGAGTTATAGTTTTCACTGAAGTTTCCATAGTTAAACACATTGACATTTGATGGGGCAATTTTCTGCTAGTGTAATTAGCCAGTTTAGACTTACCAAAACCCATTTGCTATGCCACAAAGGTAATGGTTTTAGAAAGCAGAAAAGGGAAAGGATTCAAAGGAACGAAAACAAAAAGACCAGGCTTGATGCATGAAGGAGATAAACAGTTTAGAAAAATATCAATATTGCTTGCTTGCACAATTATTCACTGGCTCAATATCTGGGAGTACAAGCTCATATTTAAGTGGCAATAATATACCTGAAATAGTTCATTTAACAAAAAGAAGCAGTATTACCCAGCCCAAAGTAGCTATCAAAACTTGTTTAACTACTTCAGAACAAAATACTGAGAGGCAAGGGTTTAAAGTGAATGCCCATCTATCCAATTCCTCCAATGAAAATCCTGTTTATCCAAGTTAAGATTTTTGAATTGGACTCTTATCAATGCCATAAATTTCATCAGCAGCAATTCTTTTTGAAGTACTGAGCTATTCAAGATTTGAAAATTGAGGATTTGCCTTTTAATGGGGAACCTACATCTGCATTTCATTGTAAAAATGAAACATGCCACCAAGTTATTCTATGAAGAAGGATGGAGTATTTATTTATTTTTGGTTTTGGATACTTACAAAATGGGGATGATAAAGATTACGGCTGATTTATTTTGAGAATGGGAAACTTCAGACATACATTCAGGAGAAGACAGTGTATATTTCATTCTCAGAGGACAGCTGGTAAAATTCAGAGGGTTGTAAATGTTTTATATGGTTTCTTTTCCCCCACCCCTTCTTGGTCTTTCAGAAAAATGGGAGAGTAGCATGGGAAAGTGGTCGTACTAAATTTAGGTTACTCTTAGGGTTTTCTTGCTTAATTAAAAAAAAGAAACTTTTAGTAATTTCATCCATGAATAAAGAAGAGATTATTCCAAGCCCATATATGTTGCTAAATTTCTACTTCAGTTTTGTAATCTGCTGTTCTGAGGTTTGGCCATGACCCCAAGAACACTTAGATAATTATTATTTAGATAATTAAGATTATCTAAACATTTACATGATTCATATTTCATTTTTTCCTTAGAAAAAAAAAGATAGACTTAGGTCAGAATATTAAATTGAGCACACAGTTTCTATTCACCTATATGCTTGTAACTCTAAAACCAGAAAATAGTATATTTTTCTCCTTAGAAGAGCTGACCCTTAGCAGACCTTTATTTTTTTCTCCCAGTTTTGCTGAGGAATAACTTCCATATAATACTGTGTAAGTTTAAGGTGATTTGATCCATGTATATTGCAAAATGGTTGCTACCATAGCATTAGGTAACAACTCCATCACATCACATAATTAACATTTCTTATATGTGATGAGTAAGATCTTATATGTAAGATCTCTCTCAGCAACTTTCAGTGTCATTAATTATAATCACCGACCTATGCATTCAATCCCCAGAACCTGTCTTATAACTGGAAGTTTGCAACCTAGCCCCTGGTAATCACCATTCTACTCTCTGTTTCTATGAGTGTGGCTTTTAAGATTTCACCTGTAAGTGACAGCATGCAGTATTTGTCTTTCTCTCAGAGGAGACCTTTCTTGAGTTGTCCATTGTAGGAGAGGGTATCCTTGCTTGGAACTAATAGGCTTCTGAGGAAGCTCCATGTTTTCAATGGTACTATTAATTAAGAAGATGACATGAAGGACCAATCCCATGGTATTGTGCAAAGAGAACTATTCTTAGTCTTATTTTAGTTTTAGTGCTTTCACTTATTCATTCTGTGATCTTGATAATAAAGTGTAGTTTTATTGGGATTATAATTATGTTCCATTAAGATATTAAAAGTAGTAAATATCCCTTGATTGAAACATGGAATTTTACCCTTTTACAACTATTAAAGGTTATATATAAGTTTACATCTATCTATCTATCTATCTATCTATACACACACATATATATAATGGGATTTTATATATATATATATATATATATATATATATGTATGTATGTATATTCTCTGTTCTAATCGTTTCTGCCACAGTGTTTTATTTGAGGGAAGATATTAAACATCAGTTAACACTGGGTTCAACTGAATCCAGCACCCAGGACAAGAAATCTTACCAGATAACATAGTGCCTCTCACCTTTGAGCTATAGCAGTTAGCTTCTGCGGTCCAATAAATTGCACCAAACCAACTGGCTTAAAAAAATAAGCATTTATTTAGCTCACAATTCTGCAAGTTAGTAAACTGGACTGTGCTTAACTGAATTATTCTTGGTTTTGTTCAATTACGTATTTTGGTCATTTGCTGAGTCAGTATGGGAATGAGGCTGGATAGATCAAAGTGAACAGAATAAAACGTGCGAAGTCTGCTCACCCACTCTTTGATCACATCAAGAAAGACCTCTTTAAGGAATAAACAATTAGACTGAATCCTGGAAAGTGAAAAGGAGTTAACAGTGGAAATGGGCTACAGGAAGTATTTAGCCAGTGAGAACAGCAGCTGGAAAAGAATGGGAATAGGAAAAAGCATGGTACATTTTGAAGATTGAAAGTATTATATTTTCTTAATTTTAAAACACTATCAGTACATCATCCATTCAATATCAGATTGGGTGGGGGAATACTATAGAGTCAATGGTAAACACTCTGATTTTCAGAAATTATAAAATATGGAGAGCAAATCGCGACTCATATGTCAGAAAATAAAATACGTCAATACAGAGGAATTAGATAAGGATGGAGAGATGCAAGGGATGAAGACACAATCATCAGTAGGGACCAGATCAGCACACTTAAGGCAATGAGACGATAGCAGAAGACAGTGACTTGCTTCGAGAAGAGTGATATTGTCAAGTAGGAGTCATAAAAATATTACTCATTATTACTCATTTTCTATGCAAAGAGCTGATGGACCAGGAGCTGTCTTAGAGTTCAGGCAACTGGATTTAGGAGCCTGTGACAATAATCCTGACTAGGCATATCGGTTCCCTGGGTTCCCTGGATGAAGGTAGAAGTGGAGATGGAGGAAAATTGATAGATAAAGTAATATTTAGACAGTAAAATGGAAAAGTCCTGGAAATTGGTTAACGTCAAGAATGCTTTATCAATTCCTCAAGTATTGTTATGTTCCGTGCACTTTCAATCTTAGGGTTCATTTCCCTTAAGCCAGTACCACTTTTTTTCTCCTATTCTTTTATCTATACACACACACACACACACACACACACACACACACACACACACACACACACACACACACACACACTCACACCTGAAAACCACATTTGAGCAAAGCAGCCCTGTCACTTTCTTTTCCCTTAGTCTCAGGCATGGTTTCAAGTATCTCTACATCCTGTCCTCAACCCTATTTCTGCCAATCTCAGGTGAGTTACTGTGATTGACATAAACTTGGGGCAGAAAGCAAAAGGAGCAGAAGGCAGTGATATACACTGTATTCTTTGGGGGAACTCTTTCCTTTGGAGGGTCACTCCTTGTTGGCTTGGAGAGTCAGCTTGTCCAAACACATAATAAATATAGACAGTGGCTGACAGGAGTGAGCAGGGATTAACTGGAAATAGGCACCAGACAACATTTTGGAGTGGTGGAAATGTTCTAAAATTGAATTGTGGTGATAATTGCACAACTCTAGATATTTACTAAAAATCATAAGATTTTTACACTTACAATGGGTGAATGTTATGGTATATTATTATATCTTATCAAAACTGTTAAAAAAGAAGAAATATAGAAAGACCACTGTAGGTTGTTGTTATTTAAGTTCTATACATTTCCATAACCCTAACTTTAATGCTTGCCTAGAATATTTACTGTATTTCTATTATCTAATCCATTCTAGTCTAACCAAATCAATGACTTCAAAACTATCGTATTTATTTTAGGTATTTCTATGATAAGGAACTTTTTTTGTCTGATAGGTCTGCAGTAAACAAGAAAAACAACACTAACAAATACATGCCACGTGCCAACCATGATCATGGTTTTCTTCCAGGCGCCGGTTATTCACAATGAACAGAACAAACGTCTCTAATTAAAACAACTCTAATTAAAATTGCACTTTGTAGAGTTTATTGATTAGTTTGTAATATTTGTAAAATATCTACAGAAAGTGTGGATCTGTGCTGCCATGCATACTATTAAAATTGTTCCCATCTCTCAAAGTCACTTTAAAAGTATGAGTTGAAAGTCTTTTCAGTGGCGCTGTGTCTTAGTTAATCTCTCCACCACAAATGGGATTTTATTTCTAATCTTTTTCATTCTTTTGATGTGTGTTTGTGTGTGTGTTTGTGTGTGTATATGAGTGAGAAAGAGAGAGTGGGGAGAGATTGATGTGTGTGTTTGTGTGTGTGTGAGCGCACGCACATGCGCGTGTATGGTATTTGGGGAGAAAAATGAGAAGTAAGTCATCTTATGACTAAAAAATTATTATTGTAATATTATTCCTTATGAAAGTATCCTCAATATTTGGGCAATAAATACTGAAATTGGGTTTAATAAAAGTAAGGAGATGTAGAATTTTAGAATACAACTGACATTTTAAAAGACTTCCCATTGCTCAGGTATATTTCCTGATCAAAAATACTTTGCCACATGTATGTAAAGTTTTCCCACTGTTTTAGATCTTACCTGCTTACCATATTACCTGTAGCCACATTTGGGAAGCAAGTTCAGACATGGGACAGAGAGATGGGTTGAGAGATACAAATTACAGAAAGCCAAATCCTTAACTAGGAAGGAAGGAAATAAATGATTATGCAGTTTAAACATTTTGGAGAGCTTTAGAAGATGTAGAACAGGGTCTCTCAAAAGTAGTGCTACTACCATTTCGAGCCTTATAAGTTCTTTTTTTTCTTTTTCTTTCTGAGGAGCTGTGCTGTACATTGTAGGATGTTTAGCAACATCTCTGGTCTTTACTTATTTGATATCAATACAAATCAAATAACTCCCTAGCTACAACAACCAAAACTGTCTCTAAATCTAGTCAAATGTCACCTAAGGGGCAAAATTACCTCTCTTCTTCCACTCTCCTCACCCTGTACCGGTACCAAACTACTGGTATAAAATGAAGAGCTGTAGAAGATTACAGGGTAACTGTGTGTCCAGGTTTGCCTGGGAAAGTCCTGGCTTATCCCTGTTATATTGGCATAATTACTAATAGTGACCGTTTCCCTTTCCGAATTCTCTGTTTATAGTGTAACCTATATGAGTGGTCTGAGAATAGAGCACTTCCCCTCCATCTGCACTGTGACTTTATGGGGCAGTACAGAGGTTCTTGTAGGACAGGGACTAGCGAGCATGGTTTTCCATACCCTTTCTTTCTTTCTTTTCCTTTAGTTCAGGTAGGAGTTGGCTTTCTTAGCTTTAGTTTGCAAATGTTAGCTTTGGAGTGCCCTTATTCTAAAAGTCTTAATACCCCTCTATCTTAGTGTCAGAAGTGCATACTCTAGGCCACAGTGTGATACAGACTCACTCAGTGTTCATCTGTCTCTGATTTTCTGTAATATCTTACCATTTTAAGGATAAAAAAACTAAATCCACTCATGTTTACATTACAGAATTTAATCTGGCATTAAAGGTCATTTGTGGGGAAATCCCCAACCTCTAAAAACAGAGTTAATGTACCATGGTGATAGCCTCAAAGACTCAATTATAGTTATTTACTTATTCACTCATTTATTGATTTCAGAAACATTTAATGAGCACTTACCAGATATCAAATACAGAACTAGGTGTGAAACCCACAAAAGCATGACTTCCGCTCTAGGAAATCTTGTCTCCTTCTCACAAAGGAGTTTAACAGAGGAACAAATAATTATAACACAATGTGATTATTTTCCTGATTAAGGTTATATGCTAAGTGCATTAAGAAGACCAAAAAAGGGAACAAGAATTCTACCAAAGTAGGGGAAGGAGTAAGTCAGGTTAAGGACTGGGTGGTGGTGTAGAATTATTATACTTTAAAATTCCTTGCACCTTTCTTCTTCAGAAAGTTGAGCTGTCATAAAAGCTGCCTTTGGCAGATTCAGAGGATGCGGTGAGATGTATGATACCCCTTCCTGGGATCAATTAGTTAGTATCCCTAAGCTCCCTGGAAGCCTGTGTAGTCATTAAGGGATACAGACTTCATACCAAAGAAAGTGAAGTACTCAAGGCTAAGGGTCCAGACCAAAAATTAGAACAAAGAACTGGTCTAGGAGCACACATTTCAGTCATAAGAGTAAGACAATGACTGAAGATCCTGATTCCACACTTCGAATGTTGGACACATCTGTCAGCTTGTTTCCATGATTTGGAAATAAAATGTACGGTGTTGAAACCTGCTGTCCTCAAGATCAAAGCTTTACCGGTTAATAAGCCTCAGTCCAGGAGAGCAGTTGGTAATCCGTACAGGTGTTTTATTCTCCTTCATCCCTCTAGTAAAGACCTTTGGCTTGACCTACACTTTTCCTTTATGAAATTAAAACAACAGACACATTCCCAGGTTCAGATTTCTGTGGTCATTTGCTTTACCCATCAGAAGCAGGAAAATAAACTGGAAGAAGATAAAAGAAAATGAGAATGTGGCCAGGGAAGCTGTGATTTGTCTTCAGTGTTAGCTATTTTGTATGTGATATAATTCTATCCGATCCCAGCCACATCTGCAATGTGTCCATCTACATTATCCAACCCACTGCTGTGTGAAGGTTCTTCCATGTAGGGCTTGTGAGAGTGGTATAGCTTACAAATATTTTCTTATTCCTAGAAATGTATCATCCTTATGATTGCTATTGTGTGCCACTGATGGAAAAAAAATTCTGGCTTCCACATAAGGACTGTCCTGTCAACACATTTATGTAGTATTCAACCTTAAATCTTGCAGGGAACCAAATTCTTTATTTTATAGATGAAACCCAAATTGAGAGGCTTAAATTCACACAGCTAATTAGTAGTAAACTTCAGACTAGAAATTAAATATTTTTATATCTAGTTACATGCCCTTTCTGCAGCCTCAAATATTTTCTAGTAAGATAATTTTGGAGCCCTGCAATTGTAAAAGTAAAATGATGGATGCATCCCAGTTTGCCGGGGACTTTACTAATTTTAGCACTCAAATTTTCAGTTCCCAAGAAATACCTCAGTCCCAGGAAAACCTGGACAGGTGGTCATCTTATGACAAATATTTATTTCATATTCTTTCTCTTTCTCTCTTACTTACACATGCACTGGTGAGCTAGAAACTTGAGATTTTCTTAAGCTGCATTGTGTTTGCTTTCTTACTTTCATGCCATGTGCTGAAAAGCGCTGACTGCATTACCCTGAAATATGGACAGCAGGGGCTTCAGCCTTGGGCTCATCCTTTAAGGGAGACTCTCTGATCCTCCTTTGACCAGGCCCCAGCCCGTGGCGTGAGGAGCCTTGCAGCCAATAGGATGCGCCCACACAGAGATCATGCTTCCTTTCTAGCCAATGCTCCAGGTACCAAGGAACCTTGAGGATGACATGCACCCTTCTGGGGCAAGCACAGGCATCCTCACCCCTCTGCATGCACCTGCCTGTAAATGTGGCCGAGAGCAGCTGTTCGCAGGAGCCTGGGGAGGAAGATGTGGAAAGCACTTGAGTAAGCGAGCTGGGCATCTGAACATCTGTGCACACATTTCCTGGTGGCCTGAGAAGGAGATCAAGGTGAAGAGAAAGGGGAGGGTAAAGCCAGCAGCTGGACCCAGCTCCCCCCCACACTCCCTGCACCTTTTCCCAAGTTCCTGCCCTGATTTCCAAAACTTCCAAGAAGCCTAAATTTGAACCTGGCCTTCTACACTAGTATGAAGGGGCACTTGTCAAGATAGGAGGCTTGAACACTTTTTATTTCACAGATGGTTAGCTTGATTTATAATTTTCAGATATTCATTCATATGGCGTTTGGGTTTGCATTTGTGTGCTTGTCCCTGGCTCTGACACTTAGAGGAGGGCCTGACAGCTGCCTCCCCTCAGGTCACATTGCTTCCTGATATCACCTCTAGATGGATCCAGAAACATTGTCTCTCTGAGCAACATGATAATCAAATAAACTTATGACACATGAGTGACTGTTATGCCTGCTTTTTATGTCAGGGTTTTAGGGTCCATTTCATACTGTTTTAAACCCTGACTTCATTACTCTGGCTTGCCAATAGTTCCCAACAACTGCAGTCAGGGAGAGATTTGGTCTGCTTTCGGGTTATCCCCTGTATTGAAAGTAAATAAAAAAGCTTTTATTTGGATAGATAAAGATGGAGGGAATTGTCATCTGAGACAGATACAGTGGAATCAGTTGAACTACACTTACTTCACTGGAGAGAGTAATTTTTTTTTTCAACATAGTTCAAGTGCAAAAAAGATATTTTATGTTTTATATCGCACACGTAGTTTCTCACACTCAGTTACTCTCTGTTTTCGGCTGTACACATTGCTGTGTTAGTAAATTACTGAGATACATTAACACAGTAGCCTAATCTCATGAATTCAGATAGGATCATTAGGAAACCTAACCATTAGCTGCAGTCGCTCTTCACTGAGCATTTATAATGTACTGACTTTGTACCAAATAGTTTACATACATGTCCATTGTCACAGTTAATTCTTGCAACACCCCAATGACTGTATGGTTCCATTATACAAAGGAGAAAACTGAAGCTTAAAGAGGGTCTCTCTTGCCCCAGTAGCATAACTAGTGTGTAGCAATTTGTCCTCTGTCAAACCGTTTATTGCAAACCTTCCATATGTCATGGCCTGGGCTAAGTCTCCTAGTGTGTTAGGTAAATGGACAACCAAAGCAGTTATTTACTGAATTTACTATGATCTGGATGGTTTAGGATTTGTGGGGAAATCAGAAGAGGGGCATTGAACTCAACCCTGAGTCGAACAAATGTCTGAAAAGGTTTTTCTGTGGAGTCAATGCTGGAGCTGAGTCTGAAAGAAGAAACAGGTATTTTCTAAGACTGATGGAGTGAGGACAGACTTGTTAGGCCAAGGGAAGAGCATATGCAAAGTCATGGAGGCATGACTATTTCTAGAAGCTGTAGAGAATAGCAATTACTATCCTATGGTCAGAGGCTCTATAATGGTGGAACAAATAAAGCTAAAGCATTTTTAAAAAGATAGAAAACATAGGGCTTCCCTGGTGGTGCAGTGGTTGAGAGTCTGCCTGCCGCTGCAGGGGACACGGGTTCGTGCCCCGGTCCGGGAAGATCCCACATGCCGCGTAGCAGCTGGGCCCGTGAGCCATGGCCGCTGAGCCTGCGCGTCCGGAGCCTGTGCTCCGCAACGGGAGAGGCCACAGCAGTGAGAGGCCCGTGTACCGCAAAAAAAAAAAAGGTAGAGAACATTAAAGAAAATCCTCATGATCTAGAAAACACCTGTGGATTCTGTCTTTGTAGGTCCATAGTTATATAAAATATCACTGCACGAAGAACTCTGGAAATCTCATCATTCTCTTTAACATCTTAAAGATGAAGAAATAAAACCTGGATATAGTTAAGTGACTTGCTCAGCTTAGAGCTAAAAATCAGTGGAGTGCTAGTCTTCTGAATCCTCAGTCCCAAGGCTTAAGCCTCGAATAGTCACCTTTGTGACTATTATTTTATATTACCTTAACTAATCTAACAAATAAATTCAAATCTAATAAATATTCCTTATTTTCAGACTGGATTTTAGTGAACATATTTTCATAGAAGAACTAATGAATGTGGATAGACTGCAATGAGGGCTATTATCCATTTGCAAAAAGATTTATAACCATTTCATTTTCAGTAGTCACCTCACTTGTTGAATGTAAAATGCTATTATAATGGCAACTATTATTTGCAACTAGAGTGTCTTTTTGAAAGCTGATCAGTTCTTATGTTAACGAGAAGACCTCTCAGATTTTCCTACACTGTATCATTCCCATCTCAACCATTCTTGTCCCAATTCTAGGACCAATCCTGACTCTGTATGGAAGGGATTGAGTGTCAACATTTTAGCTCAACATCCCTATTTATATAGCCGGGCTTTTGTCTCATTCCCCAAACCGAGTCTATACCATCTATTCTGATAAATAGGCCCTCATATTATAACCTGGGTCTGTTCTTCCCTTTCCAGTGTTCCCAAAAAATGTACTAAGCACTAAACTTCAGCCTGTAATTGAATTCCACTGTTTTTCTATAGATATTTTTGGTCCAGCCATCTTCTTGGATTTCTAAACACATATACTCATGTATGAGCCCTTTCCACCTTCCCGGAAATAGCAAAATTCTTCCTTAAATGCCTGTGATACTTGCTGACATGCTGAGGTATCATCTGCTGTTACTCTTTCTCTCAGAGAATGTTCACCTGTATGAGGAGGCATTAATTCTGGCACACCTCGATTAAGACCTTTGGAAAAATATTTATATTTCCCGTAGGAACTTCACTGCTGTTGCTTGTGCCTGCCTTGTGTTAAATCAGGTAGCTACTTCCTATAATGTAGGAAGCCCTTTGTTAAGGAGGGGGTGTGGAATGGTAGAGATTACAAGAGGATCAAGGAGGTGGGATGGTGATATTTCTTCAGAAGGGAGGTGAGTTCCAGGGAGTGGAATTTCAGGAAGCACCACTTTTTGGTGAAGTAGTTAGTGGTGTCCAGGGAAAATTCATCTATCCGAAGAGCACAGATGTACCACTGCTGAAGACAAAGGTTCTGTTTGCCAAGTGATTTGGAAACCTATGAGACTCCCCTTTTACTCTTAAAATTGGGCTTCTGAATTTGTCCAGCTCTCACTTAATCAGGAGAAAAAGTTGCCAAAGAAACCTGAAACCCGAATTCTGGGAAGATGTTCTAAGCCACAGGAAATATTTCAAGATCTATAATTGTCAAGAAGAACAGATGGAAACATAATATCGTGGAAAGGTTAGGATCAGATATTGTTTTATTTAGAAAGAGCCTCTGAGCTATTTCTAATTATAGATAAAACAGGACAGTATTTGGAGGAATCGTTAGGCTGGGAGTCAGGAGCCCTGCGTTCCAGTCCCAGTCGCTCATTGTAACTGGTTCTAGAAAGTGCCCCTGACTAAGTCAGCTGGCTTATCTGTCCTCAGCTTGTTCCGATATATATTGGTGGGAATTAAGTGCTTCATTTTTTCCACTCCTCTCCTGGGGAATTCTGTTCTATGAGGATATATGAACATTCTCTGTAAGTACTATTAGTCAACAGTGAAAGTCAAAATACGAACAAAGAAAATATAACTAAAAATATGTGAACATTTGCGGGCAAGGAATATCAGTGTGCATTTTAGTTTTTACTCGTAATTCAAGCACATGTAATTCAATGTAATACAAACATTTTGTAATTAGAGCATAACACTTTCCTAACTGGATGCCTTATCTCCATTCTCATCCTCCTATAGTCCTTTTTTCTGTATAACAGCTGGGATATCTTCCTAAAGCCTAAGTAAGACTATGATATTCTTTTCTTTGATACTCTCCCTGATGAATCCCTCCTGCTATTAAGACAACATCCAAGCATCTTATCATGGCTTCTACAGTCATCTATATAAACAGTCGTGCCACACACACACCCCCACCATGACCTCATTGTCTTCAACTTGTTACCTCTCCACTAAGTTCAAATATAAGAGCCTTCTTTCAACCCTTCAGATACCCCAAAGTCATTCCTTAAATAGGGTTGTTGCACATGCTGGTGTGTCTGCCTTGGATTCCTTGTCTGAGATCTTGGCATCATTGGTTCCTCCACATCAAACAGGTCTCAGCTCCACATCTTTGCAAAGAGACCTTCTCCAACTCACCCAGCTAATGTATAGCCCATTGTTGAATCCTTTTTACCTTGATTCCCAATTTTGTTTCTACAAAACATCTGTTTCTAGCTCATGTAGTATTTTTGACTTGATTGCTGTCTGTCTTCTCTCATCAGAATGTGAGCCCCATGTTGGGAGGAGTTTTATCTTGTTCACTGAGGGATCTCCAGGGTTTTAGAGTAGTACTCTACACATGGTTGTCATTCCCAGAATATCCATTAAATGAATGGATATGTCCATGGAAGGAAGTTCAGCCCTAACAACTCAGAACAGATCTTGTATATGCTATTTACAGAAGCCATAATTAAATGACCTGTATTGCTACCATTAATGCAATTTTATTCTAATCTAGTTATATGTTCACGAGGCTCTTTAAGTACAAACGAGGAAACTATTTGCATACTAGGCATCAGAATTTATAATAATAGTTCCAACATATATAGCTTTCCATCAGTGAAAAAGGCATCAAATAACATAAAATTCTGTAGAACACTGTATGGTAGCATATTAAAAGATCTTTCTTGTCTTTCTAAAAAATTATTGAATTTATTCCTTATTTATCTATTGCGTCCTTTTTTCTTTTATTTAATAAATCAGAGATTTGATTGCATGCTACCCTTTCCTAGAATATTCAGGATTTGCAATGGCTGTTGATACCTCAAGGAATCCACTTAAATATTTGGGATCTTAGAAGATAAGAGAATAATTGTCTTTAGAGCACACGTTATAAAGAAAAAGGATCAAATTCCAGAGAGATAAGGTGGGAAAGAAAATAAATACATAACATACACTGAGCCACTGTGATTGAATTAGAGGCACCTCTGTATCCTGAATGAATGTTGAATTTCCCCCCAAACAGACATATATGTTAGGGAGTTTATTCACTCCTTAACTTTTGCTAGCATTACAGTTATAGAGATATGGGGGAAAAAAATCCTTCAAGGTAGAGGGACACATAAACCCAAATTACATGGACTAAAAGTACAAGCAGCCTGTTTTTAGGGTGTCCTGTGTGATAAGCAGCAACATCTGCATCCCTCTGCCTGGCAGTCCTTGGGCCGCCTACCCAGCACAGTGAGAGTCTTTCATGTCAGACAGGCTTTGAGTTGGGCATGGTAATGTCTTCCATCCACAGAACTCTAGCCCTTGCTACCAGGCTGAGGCTGGTCTCATCTAGTCTTAATTTGCAAATATTGATTTTTTCCTAAAAGTGGTATGTATTCAACCCCCAAATTTGAGAACTACAAAAATGCAAAGAAAAAAATAATACACGTATAATTACACCATTCGGATATTGTACTATTTTGGTATATGCTTTGCTAGTACTATTATATGTGTATGGATACGTATGAATATACGTATCTATAGTGTATGTGTACACATATTCATGTGTATATTTATGTACATATATACAATATGTTCATATTATATATGTGTATATTGTATATAAGTATAAATATAATCTATTATTTATATACACACATTGTATATAATAGTATCATATTGAACAAACTCTGTTGTAACTAATCTGATTTGTTTTTACTCAGTAAACATTTCCTATGTTTCAGTATTCTAGGCATGTGATTCTAGGGCAGGGATGGTATCACTTACTCCTTGCTGTGTGCTAGATACTGGATGTTTAGTGTGGGCCAGAAAAAATTTCTGCCCATGTGAGTCAAATCCTTTAAATCTTAAGAAAGACTCTAATAATATCAGGCAAGTCAGATTATGGTAAGTACTAAAATAAAGATTATACTGGTTATTTATTTTTATGGAACAAGTTACCCCCAAATTTAGTGGCTCACAAATGCAAACATTTATTATCTCATAATTTCTGTGAATCAGGAATCCAGGCATGGCTTAGCTGCCTCCTCTGGCTCAAGGGCTCTCAAAAGCCTGATATCAAGGCATTGGCTGGAGCTGTAGTTGTATCAAGGCTTAACTGGGGAGAAAAAAAGTTTACTCACGTGTTTGTGACTTATGGGCCATAGAACTGAGGGTCTCAGGTCCTCTTGGGCCAGTGATTGAAGACATCAGTTCCATCCTGTGTTGCTCTCTCCATAGAACTACTCATAACATAGCAGTCTGCTTCCCCTGGAGCTAGGGGTCTGACAGAAACAGTGAGAGTTGGCTAGCAAGATGGAAGGCACAATATTTTTGTAACCTAATCTCAGAAATGACATCCCACCACTTCTGCTCTATTCTATTCCCTTGAAGCAAGTCACTGGGTCCAGCACACTTGCAAAGGGAGGAGATTATACAACAGCAAACATATCAGGAAGCAGGGATCATTGGAAATCATCAAGAATCGCCTTGCACAGAAGTAAACCAAAGGGGAGAAATGGGTTATTTTGTGTAGGGACTTTCAAATGTCTTCCTTGAAGAAACAGTGGTTGAATTGGACTTTGAATCTGTAACCTTAATGTAAAGGGGGATTTCACAAGAAAATAAACACAAGAGAAGGGATACTGGCATAAATAAAGGCACAGAGGAATCGAAGTTCTGGGACTTATTCATTCAAATGACATTTCAGAGTGACTACCACATGGCAGAGTAGTAGCCTGGTAGGGCTAGAGCACAGGACAAATAGTATGTCTTAACTGACTCTCACCAGAAAGAGCATTAACCCAGTGTTCTTACTGCTGTTAAATGATGTACATCATTTTTCTAGACCAGTAGCTGTATGTCAAACTTCATTATAGAATCCTGGGACTGGAGAGCATTAAAAGAAGTCATGTAGCTTATCTCGGTTTATGTAAAAAGAATAGACTTCAATATCTGAAACATCTGAATCCCATTGGGGCCACTTATCAGCCCTTTGCCCAAATCACTTAACCTTGCTAAATCCAAGTGTCCACAGCTATAAAATGGAGCAATTATAATTACATCAAGCTGCTGATGGAAGGATTAAAGGAGATAACCTTTGTGAAAACACGTAATTCAGTGCCTGGTATATAATAGACATTCAATAAGCTTGCCTTGCTTTTCTTCTCTACTTCTTTGCCTCTCGTTTTTCCCAAATCCATTTAGAAATTCTCTTACATCATTAACAACAGCAACAAAAAAAGATTTCCAAGTCTTTACAAAGCCAGCGAGGACAGTTGGCCATTGTTACATCATTCTAAAGCTTTGACATCTTTGCTATCCTAGCGGCAAATCTTTAAGGACTTTAAAGTTAGGACAAAATTAACCTCATTTTAAGTATATTATTCCTAGACAATTTATTTTTTTAATTTTAAGTATTTATTTTGGCTGCATTGGGTCTTCATTGCTGCACGCAGACTTCCTCTAGTTGCAGCGAGCGGAGGCTACTCTTTGTTGCAGTGCGCAGGCTTCTCATTGTGGTGGCTTCTTTTGTTGCGGAGCATGGGCTCTAGGCACGCGGGCTTCAGTAGTTGTGGCACATGGTCTCAGTAGTTGCAGCACGCAGGCTCTAGGGTACACGGGCTTCAGTAGTTGTGGCACGCAGGCTCATTATTTGTGGCGCACGGGCTAAGTTGCTCTGTGGCATTTGGTATCTTCCTGGACCAGGGATTGAACCCATGTCCCCTGCATTGGCATGCAGATTCTTAACCACTGCACCACCAGGGAAGTCCCACCAGACAATTTATTGCACATAATACACACTAGATAGATGCTTCTTAAATTAGTTATTTTCCGCCTTGTAGTCAAAAGTAATATAATCTTCTGAAAGATAATACTAACACCAATAATTGTACAAAATCTGGAGAACTATAATAAGTACTAAGCAAACAGATGGTTAGTTTAAATGACTTAAGAATCTGTGTATTTTTATCTTAAGAAAGACATTTAATACCTGGGCTAATTATAGATACAGCACTGCCTGACACATTGTAATTTATGCTTCTATTCTGATTTCTTCTTTATTTAAAGAAATTAGGTTCCTTTGCATGAGGTGTTCCACGCTTCTGAGGCTTTTATGCAAACTATGGCTAAGCTTAATTCCAACATTTAAAAATGCTTTCAGATACAACTATTACATATAAAATGGGAAAACAGCAAGGTCTTACTGTATAGCACAGGGATATTCAATATCCTGTGATAAGCCACAATGAAAAAGAATATGAAGAAGAATATATATATATATATAAAAGGAATATATATACACATATATGTATATATATATGTGTGTGTGTTTGTGTGTGTGTGTGTGTGTAATGGAATCACTTTGCTGTAGAGCCAAAAATAACACAATATTGTAAGTCAACCATACTTCAGTAAAATAAACTAAAAAAAAATAATAAAAATGCTTTCAGCAATAATGCTAGCTTATCCTGTACCTTCCTTAGGAAAAAACAAATTGATGCTGCCGTTTGAGTTCATTAACAATGAAAGAAAGAAAACAAGATACACCCAGAAGAAGACCCATACTTTCCTTGGAAAGTCCCATGATTGCACAAAGAACGTACCTCCATAATCAACATATTTGAATATAGGACTTGTTGAAGGTTAAAGAATCTTTTGTAGTCCTAAATCTATCTAAGTTCTAGTAATGAGTCTATAATTTGTTATAGTTTGCATCACCCTCTGTTGTTATCCAAACATAAAGATTATGTGACATCATCTACCTCATCATTATAGAGATTTTATTTGCTTTCTGTTTTAATCTGATACATACAGCAGAAACTTAGTATTTAAGGTATGAACACTGAAAAGTTTTGATTCTTTCAGAGCAACCCTAAAAAGTCCTTGCAGTTTTGATGAAGAGCTAATATGAATTAAGTGATCTATAAGGGTGATGTGCAAAATAATTAAATAATGAGCAAATCCAGTTGACTATCCAGCATGCAGACCTCAAATGTGGCTTTGTTCTGCTTAATTTCACTTCCCCAGCTTTTCCAGTGAAGTGGCAAAAACAACAAAAACAAAAACAAAAAATTGGAGAGAAATATATGTCAGAATTGAAAGGAAAAAACCTTAGGGAAAGATGAAAAGACAGCTAATTTATGAAGAGAAATATATACAGAAGAAGCAGATAATTTTAATGGAAATATGAATTTTAGTAGAATAAATCTAAACTCTATAAAAGTTTCTATGATATGAATTTGAGGATATATTTGAAGTTTCATTGGGTATGTCTAAAATATTAAGGGTTTTCTGAATAACTAGACTCCAATATATAGAGATTGTCTTTACTCTTTCCTCTGTGGTCAAAAAGTTTAACTGAAAATCAAGAACATTTTATACAAACCAGATTTTTATGGGACTTGAGAAATGTTTTGCTCCTTAAGGCAGTTTTTATCTGTTTGGGAAATCCAAGAATTGGAGGTCAGAAAGAATCAGATTTATAAGGAATTTATCAGAGTGAAACACCTCTGAAGGAGAATGGGGAGAGGGGGCAGAAAGATGCAGGAGAACCTTCATACCACAAATTGGATCTGGCATCTGTGGAAGGAGTGAGCAGAAGAAGGGGGTTTGGGTAGGAAGAGCCCCAACTGCCATGGCCCTGTGAGAACATCTCAGCCAGGCCATTGGGTAACCCCCAAAGAAATACTTCCCTCTAATGAGAATCATGCCGGGCAGGACTGACCCAGCTCTAGTGCCCTCTTCAGGCTCAGTCATTGAGTGAGAGCAGCCTTGAAGAGTGTGACCTTTCTCGTGACATCTGCTGTGGATCTGGAAACTGTGGCCTTGGAGGCTGTCAACTCACTGCTGATTACTCACAGCAGTTTTTTCATGAAAGGCACACTCCCAAGGCAGCCGTAGTCTGCTCACTTCTCCATCCACTTTAGGGGAGCCACTCTTCTGTGGTTGCTGTGGGCTTCTCCTACTGAAAAGAAACTTTAAAGAAGGGAGAGAGTGGAATCAGCTACAGTTCACTGCAGTTACAGTCTCAGGGAAACCATGATTTATTATTTCCCACCTACACTGTCCATTCGAAACCTTCTTCATTCTCAGCTCTCACTTCAGCAGGTCTTGGTGGCTTACCTGATGGTGTTATCCCTGAGTGTTCTAAGCTCCTAGAACGTACGCGTGTTTCAGGCTTTATTTGTTGCATGGGTCCATTCATCATTAACGTTGGGCACGAACCAGAGGCACCCAGTGGTCCACTTGGGTTCCACACATATTCCTCCTCCATGCCTGCACTGTAGGTCAGCAGCCCTACTTCCTCTTGCCAGCCAGGACCAATTATCCCTGCCAGTCAAAGTGGTGACTTGTCTTCTTGTCTACAGAATAAATCCAAGTGCCTTCGCAGAAGCTCGTAGTTTAATGGGCACTTGCTTCGGCCCATGGAAAGAACATTCCCCCTTTAGGGGCCATAACTCTAACCCAAAAGAGCCCAACACTGAGAGGCTGGGAAGGACAAAGCACAAAGGTCCCCAGTAGGTCATCAGGAGTGAGAGTAAATGGGGCCACGGAATCATTCTGTTATTTCCCAGATCCAAGAGCGTATAATTTGGATTGATGTACTTGGCATTTGGTGCAACCCCCATTGCGCCCTTGGCTATTAACAGACCCAGCCCTCTGTCCACCTCTTCTACCATGAACCTTGACCTGTGGAGGAGAGCCAACATTGAACTTCTTAATGATTTGTGTGTCCCTCTCACCAGTGCATTCATAATGGCCAGGCTGAATTATGTGTCCTTTAGGCCTTCCCATAGGAGAAGAGAATCCTCTGGTGGGAATTATAGACTCACTTAATATACCCATTCCAGCATGCCTACAAGAACAGGCTTTTTCATTTATTCCTTTTCTGTCTTAAACACTTCACTGAGCATTGGCCATTTGGTTTTGTTTGGTTTTCTTTTTTCCAGGCTTCTAAGGACCACCTTACCAGTGAATTTGTTCATTACCCATGGTCCTTGCCAGAGCATTAAATCCTATGTCCTAAGGACAAGTCTACAAATTCAGTCATACCTTCTGGCCTCATTTGATCAATCACCCTCAAAATCCAATGCCAGGGATTCTCCTCTGGTTCTTGCTGGTGTATATTAGCTAATTCCTAGAGCCTCTTTAGAGTGTAATCTCTTTCCTTGGTCATCAGGCCCAGCAAATCCCCAGCCAATTTACATTGAAATGTAACCCTAGTTATTGGCCTGGCAAATGGGAGATGAAGCAGCAGCAATTCCTGAGAGCAGGACTTATTGCCTTAAGAAGAAGAGGGCTCTGAAACATCTTTCTGAACAGGGGAAGTATTAAGGGTACATCCTAATTGAGGGGGTGGGCCATGTCTTCAAACTCAGATGGTTCAAGGGACTCTGCAAAGCCAAATTTCTTAAGAGATTCCTCTCCAGATGTCCTTGTTCCATATTTCAGTTTCCCAAATCAGCATAACGGATCTACTGGGTCTGAGCATTTATTTGTCTTGGGAGCTCTGTGCTTCCAACTATGAACTCTTGTATTTCCTCTCAGCTGTGCCTGCCATTCCACTGCGAGAAATAAGGACCTCTTTCTCTGCTACCAAAGAGGCCCTCTCACCCTCACATTTAGCCCTTTAACTATTTCTTAACCACCCTCAGTTTTTCATTCTTCCTCTATCCGATGTCAATACAATTTAATAGTAATCAGCCCACTCTGCCATCCTTTTAGGTATTGTTACTCCCACACTTTTCCAGTGCCTGAGTAGTCTCACAGGCAAGAGCATCTCCCTCTACCAGACTGTTTTGCAGGTTACCACCACTGCAGTCTTCAGCAATGGGTCCAAGACTTGGGCCAGGGACTCTCCTTGACCCATATTCCACAATATATGAAGCCCTTCCTGCCAGATGGGTTGGGAGTGATAGGGTCTGAAAATCTCATTATACTACCTGCTTTCTCAGACCACTCTCTGTACCAGAAGTGTCAGTTTGGGTCCTCTAAAAAGCTGAGAACAAAAGGCAATTTGATATGTAAGATATTTATTGGTAGAAATGCCTATGAATGATAAAGGGGAGAAGAAACAGTGGGTGGAAAGAGCCTTCAAGACCACAAGGTGAGTCTGACATTCAAGAAAAGAGCAAGGGAAGGGAGTATGAAGAACCAAGCCTCAGATGGAATGTCACACTAAGAAAGTCTCAGCCAGACAGATGGGGAGGCCTGGAGCAAAGATGGCCCATTTCAGAAGGTGCAAGTTGGGTTTGCCTTTGATAGCCTCACTTTGCTCAGTCATTGGCTTGGAGCAGCCCTGGGAGGACAAGGTCAATGTGAACCCTGCAGCTGATCTGAAGGTGCCACACCTGGAGGCAGTTTTCTCGTGTCGAGGTCTGAATGGTGCACTTCCAGGTAGTTAGATGTAATACAAAAAAGAAGCACCAACTGTGGTCTAGAGCAAGATAAGTATGAGTTTCTGCACCAACTCTGGTCTAGAGCAAGATAAGTATGAGTTTCTATGCCAGCTCGCTTTCACTGGATCTGTGATCACAAGTCACTTGATATTTCTGGGGGTCTGTTTCCTCATATACACTACAAAGACAGTATTACCTTCTTCATAGTTTGTAACGATTTAATATGAAGTATGTAAAATTACACAGCATGATGATTCACATAGAGTAGGTCTAGAAAAATGTCATTTACCTCACCAACTTTGCATCAAATTCCTCTTGTCTCCAGTCTATTTTAATTGATCTTGCATTTTAAATTGGGGATATTAGTGTCCTTCAAAAAATCAAATCTAAAAATAATTATTATTGAATTTTATTTTGTCAACATTTTGGAAATCTACTTGCTTCAAGTTGATAATTAGATAAACCTACCAATTAGGAGTTTTACCATTTGTTATGGAACATGTACACTTTTGCTTGGAGATTTTATTATTGAAATTTGATATTATTATCATTTTAGATAAAAATTTTACTGTTTGGAAATCACTATATCTCTAATACTGGCGGAAGACATATAAATCAATTATAGACCTTCTCTGAGTGGCCTGTGTATATATTTCCTCTCAGCGTATTATATAATTTTATGACAACATCTAAGAACTATGTCTGCTGTAGATATGTCTGCTTTCTCAGGCTTGTAAAGAATTGTTTCATGTGTTCTATTATGGAGTAACAGATTACCACTATTTGTCAATTTCAGCTCCATTGTAGATTACATGAATAAAATCGCCACTAACGGCCACCAAACAACTCCTACTCAGTTTTGTTCAATATTTACACTGTTTGTGTGTGGCTGCTTTTGTAATCAACATGTGTTGGTATGTTTATATAACTTTCTTCTTTAGTGGTCTATCATCAGTACATTGAAAAGCAACAACAATATCAATCCTTAGAACAAAGAATGAAGATAATCTATCAGTGAGCAAATAGATATGAGATAATGAGAGAATGTAGCTGAAAGAAGCCTTAGAGATCTTGCATGCTAACCCCCTCACTCCACACCTGTGCAGAGAGGGTAAGTAATTTGTTAAAGGTGACTGAGGCCAGTAGTAGCAGGACTTGAATACAAAGTCAGATTTTTGTCCCCCAGACAGGTACACTTTCCCCTAAATGCATCTGGTGTGTGTTTAGCATTGTGTTCAGCCATCTGGGAAATACAAAAGAAACACAGACACTTTTCGTCATTTTTCCAATTTAATTGATATCATTTTTTGTGATAACAGTTCTTAATGAAGACAAGATCCTCTAAATATACTAATGTGTTACACTGAGAAATGAAAAAGGAAGAGCAGTGGATATTTATTGATCTTTCATTCCTTGAAAATAATTGTATGTACTTAATCTCATCTCATCCTTAGTAACACTCTGAAGTGATGTGTTGCATTTTCCTGCTTAGTAGGTGCAGTAACTGAGGCTCAGAAGGTTAAGTGACTTGTGCACGGATGTATGGTTTCTAAATGCAGATTATCTGTGACTTCAGAATCCTCACTCCTTCACCACTTCTAAAAGAGAGCATCTGGTTGATGGGCATTGATTCAGACTAGAACTATCACCTTTGAACTTTCAAAATAAATGGTGTCCTATATAAACACGCACATAATAAATGGTGGAAACAGAGCTCCAACAGGGGTCTTCTGACTCCAGAGCTCCTTCCCTTTTCTCAGAATAACCCCTCTACCTATTCTCTCCCTTATTCTTTTCACATAAAATCTAAGTTTCTATTAGTAAGTTTTCTTACTGCATTTCTACTCCAGCTATTATATAAATGAAATGAGAATAATTGGGGAAAGAAAGTTAAAGTTTTGTTCTGGACACACATACATACCCACACTCACACCCACACATATTGCTGGCTAGTTAGGTTAATGAATTACTCGAATTAATTCTTGGCATGATGCCTCTCTAAGAAAGCAATGAGTATTTGATTGATTTGGGAACTCTTTCCTTGGCTGTGGTGTTATGAGAGTAACAATGTCTTATGCCATACAGGTAGATCTTGTCTTGGGATCTGCTATTTGCTCTTTG
Source organism: Grampus griseus (assembly GCF_964374135.1). Taxonomy (NCBI): domain Eukaryota; kingdom Metazoa; phylum Chordata; class Mammalia; order Artiodactyla; family Delphinidae; genus Grampus; species Grampus griseus. Next base: position 91,792,987 of record NC_139002.1, on the reverse strand, counting down.
CATTCGTCTGCTTTACAGCATCATTTAGTATAAAATTGCTCGGAGGCTAGGATCGTCTCCTGTCGGTAAACCGCGATTGACAACTAGAAGACCAGAATATTCCCAGAACTAGTCACCTAGAGTATTCCCCAAATATAACTTATGGGATAGGCTATGGGATTTGGAAACAAAACCATAAAATGGATGCAAGTGGGGTTCTGACTCATGTTTTGTTTTTGCTATAAGAAGGTGTAAATATGTCCAAGAGAAAATTCCTCTGTTGAGGCGGACATAAACTCTGAAGTCGGTAATCCAAGCATAAGCGCAAGATGTTTTGATAATTTTTATATATTTATTTCTTTTTGCCCCCTCCTTAATACATTTCAAAATCCATGTCTGTCTACCTTAATGGACATGACTGGTCAAGATTATAAAACTAAGGGGAGACAGTACACATTTGGGGGCAGAGGTGGTATAGTGATGACAAAATTAATTAAAGTGAGAGAATTGAGAAAGAGAGATGCTTAGGGAGATAGTAGAAGTTTTTCTTAATGAGCTTATTCTTTTCCACCTCGAAATAAAAAGACCTTGAAAGTACTGGGTTTGGATATTTTAAGAGCAGCATGTGGTCAATGATGCTGATATAGTCATAAAGCAAGACCAAGTCTAAATGAAGGAAATATGCTTTCCAGAATTACTGTACACATTGAAATTCTTACTCCTGCAATGATTGGACAAAGTTTAAATAGGATTTGCCCAATTACCTAGTCTCCAAAACAGTAAATTAAAAGGCTTGAATGTTTTAAGAATTTGTTATTGCCTCAAACATGAGTTTTTTTTCATTCAGTACATACATTTTCATTCTGACTCCTGATAAGTTGTGTGCTTTTTATCTAGCATTCCATTATGTTTGAATCTTTAAACTTGTATTTCTGAGCACTAATTGCAGTTCTAAACAATTACTGTAGTTGGTGTTCAGAGACAGACCTTTTCATGACTAATTCAAGTATACAAAGTGAATTATTTTTATGGTGGAATAGGATTAATCTTGGTGGTGTTGCCCTGGCATATTTTGTGGGATTAATTATTATTAATCTGGATAAATTTTAACTTTAAAAACGTTAATTTAACTCACCAGGTCTCCTGACTCATTAATCTCTTCAGTAGTGCCACTTAGGATGAAATGGCTCATCAAGCAATAGTGATTCAATCATAAATATGTGGAAGTGGAAAAGCAGAGACACTGAAGGCTCATAGATTCAAAACATTTTTCACTTCTCAGCATTCTTCATTTTAAATAACATCAGTCACTGTTGGAGATTTTCCAACTTCATTAAAATATAATTATCCATTAACGCATGCGACTCTCTCTCTCTCTCTCTCTCTCTCTCTCTCTCTCTCTCTCACACACACACACACACACACACACACACAAGCACAGCTTTACAAAAATGTTAGAGTGCTTCATTTTCCTCATCTTGAGAATGGGTATAATTCCTGTCCTGCCTAGTTCAAAAAGTGCTTGAGATAGATGATTCTTGAAATGATGAAGTGTAATAATAATGTAAGCTGGTATAATTATTATTACTGTTAGGAACTGCCTTGTTTTTCAACCTCAAAGATAAATTTTTCGGTTCGATAACACTTTTTGCACATAATAATCCTGTGTGCCAGATATTATGTTTGTGTGCTTTGCACAGATGGTGCAAACTCTTCTTAATAACCCTTCATGGTTGTCCTTATTGGCAGTTTGCACAAGAGGAATTCGAAGAGACAAATTGACCTGCTCACAATTAAGTGGTGGAGCCTGGGTTGATAATCAGATCTGCTCCTAAAGCCTGTGTTCTTTCCACTGTACTTTCCTGCATTGTTCTTTTGCTTGAACCTCAGTCTAACTCTTACTCTTGCAATTGGTTCTCCTGTAAAAAAAAAATGACATAAGAATAGTGCACAATTTTTGTTATGGAGCTGGAACTAAAAATAGCCAAGATTTTATTTCAATCTTAATATGTGCTAATGGTGTAACATTAATCACATCAGTTAACTGTCAGATTAGCACATGGTTCTTCTTTTTTGTTTTTTTTTTAAATTTTTATTTTGTTTTGTTTTATTTTATGGATGAGAAAACTGAGACTCAGGGAAATTAGTAACTTGTGATGCCTCAAATTATACGTACAGCTAATAAGATGTGGCAGAAAGGGGCTCTAACCCTGATCTGTTTGACTCTGAAGCTTTATTCATCATCTTATTATATGGAAGTGTTTCACGAAAGTGAAACATGCTTGCAACTGTTAGGATTATTATAACATTTTTGATTTTTTATCTTTTACCTCTTGTAATTAGCCATCAACTTGAACTGTGGAGGTGTATATTATCTCCTTTGTGTGAATCATTTTGTCCTGATTTTTCTTTGACTGTGGTCACACTGCCAACTCCTTATGGCAGAATGTTACAGCCCCAGAGAGAGCCAGAGCTGCCTGGTAGTTCATTCGCAAAGCCTAGCTACATGGAGAGCTGATGATTTACAATTAGCAGCCGGCACAGAAATGGGAGGATCAGTTGGGCTGTGGAGTCTATTGAGACATGTACAAAACCCACTTTCACACTTGATTTATGTCATTTGGGGCAAACAACTGATAATCTTTCTGAGGCTACAGACCAGACTTTTTAGATCAGCGAATGATAAAGTCTCAGGATTTATTCCTATAGCTAAGTCTTTCTCTTTATACATCCTCTCTAGTTTTTTAGGCTCGCTAAGGGAAATATCTCTGGCTTCAGATTGATCATAACAAACAGAAGCTGGTAGGAAGGCTACAGCCATCTGTTTTCTATAAATTAAATGTCCCGATTAGAGACCCCTGTAGGATATATGTGTCAGAAAGACATGGCATATTACTTATGTGAAAGAATATTATTTCTTGCTATGACTAAAATATGTCAACCTTGGAACTTGCCTCTTTTAACTGTTAATTCTTGGTTTTGTTGTTGTTTTTTTAAGAAGTATTAGAACTAGATGATAAGTCAGGGATACAGATGAAAATTTTAGCTGGGAAATGGAGTGGAGAGGGCTAGAGAGAGAAAGAAGAATTTATTAACCTCATTTTTTGATTGGGTCAAAGTGAGAATTTTATACTTCTTGATTCTTATACAATTGTAAAAAAAATTTATTTTGGGTTTTTTGGCTCTTATTTTATTGTTTAGTTTTTAATTTTTATATAATTTTTAAAGGTTACTTTCCATTTACAGTCATTGCAAACTGTTGTACAATATATCCTTGAGCCTATCTTATACCCAACAGTTTGTACCTCACACTCCCGCACGAACATTTTAAATGAATGCATCTTAAGAGCTAGATTTTTAAAATTCTATTCCTGATTATTGTATTGTTTTCCTGAGGGTTTACCCTTAATTGTCAGAACCCAAAGAAATATTACCCATTGTTCTCCACAATTTTCAATAGAAAAGGATGGTGCCCCATTGCTTCTTTAAAGTTATAAGGAGATCTGCTAAAAGCTCCTTGATTCTTCCTCAGAAATGTCTGCATCTGAGTGCTGGTAAGACTGGTCCATAAAGCATACTGTCACATTAATTGGAAGAATAGATATTCCTCCTGATGCTATTCTTTGGGTCCAGAAAAGGAACTGCAAGAATATCATGCTTGAATTGGGATACGTATTCCCCCCAAATATCAATAAGAACATTTCAGAGTGACTTTACCCCAAATATACATTCTTCCAGCACTGCTGACGTAGAATCCGATTAACAAGTTTAAGACAGCGGTACAGCGGCAGTGTTACTCACTGGCGAGCTGGCAACTCATCTCTCACCTCACAGGAGATAGCTACCTTCCCAGATTTGAATGTGAATAATTAATGGATTGGGGATGGACAAAGGTGGAGTATGTTCTTCTACTGCTGTTTTTTTTTTTTTTTTGCTTGTTTTATTTCCTGTTTATTTTTATTTGCAACTTTGATCCTTTTGGTGGTTGTGCTGTGTGCTGATCCTGTCCTCTGGAACTGTACAATCCCTACCCCTAAAACAACCTTGGGATGCCTTCAGTTACCTATTCTATTCTCTTTTTCCCCTCATTTTAATTAGACCCTCTTTATCCCTCTTCTTTTCCACTATTTTGCATTCTCTCCCCAGATTGGCTCTTCCATTCTCCATAGGGGTCCATAGGTCACACATTTACACTGTTGTAAAATTCATTAGACATTTGTGTGGGATTGGAGAGGGGATAGAAAATGGAAAATTTTTGTATAAAAAAAATTTCTGAAATATTTCTTTCAGAAAATTTGAAGAAGACTAAAAGAGATGTTAAAATGTTTCTCCTAATCTCTCTCACAGGGTTAACCTTTGCAACCGTGTTTGTAGATTTTTGTTTCTGAAAATGTCTGGAAGGAGTTTCACCAATTTGGTGCAGATATTTATGCTACTTTGATTTTAAATGTAGATTATATACAGCGGTGTGCTGGTAAATGTTTAACAGCCAGCTCTTTGAACAAAATATATGCATACGTGTACATACATACATATATATACATATATATATTTACAAACCTTACCGATATAAAGGATATATAACGCACAATTTAAAAATGATAATAAAATATGAAATATTCTTTATTGTAAATTCCATACAGCTGATTTATTCTCACAGAATGCATTTGTTGATTTTTACAGAAGTCTTGCATCTATAGCCAACCTATGGTTGCAAGTGACAAATGGATATGTTTCCAATATGAATATTGATTGATATTTTCATTTACATTAACATGTAAGTCAAAAGTGAAACAGCAAAGACATACTGAAACTTCACTAGTTTGTAAATTAAGTTAGCAACCTCTTTGTTGAACTGGATAATAGTGTTCAAATACTGGAAGAATATTTCTCAGTTTGCTCTGCTACCTGCAATGTAATGTCTATAGGTATGAAACATACAGTTAATCTGCATTATTAACATTTTCTCCATCACTTTTTAAGTTTAAACTATGCATTCTCAAAGAGGATAATATAGCGCCTTGGGGGCAAAAAGTGACTCTTTGGATGGAGCAAAAAATGTTACTTTTTCATATATAAAGCATAGGTATACATACAGTATACAAACAGTAATATATCTGCGTTTTAAATATTTCATGTGGAGGGGACAATTAGGCCAAAAATATCTAAAAGGACTACTCGGGGGTAACAATAACAAAACAAAAAGTTGAGAAACACTTGTTTAGAAAATCAACTAAACAAGAAATAAAACCCTGATCTGTAGTGTTTGCTGATTTCTAGTAAGTACTCCCATCGTGGCCAATTTCAAGCTACCAATGTGATATCACTGAACATGGAGTTGGGAAGAGAGGTATAGCACCGAACCATTATATAGTACTTCCACCATGCAGACATAACAGGTATAAAGAAGTACCTCAAGAGTATAGAGATTAGTAAAATGTGGTAAAATAATTAGCAAGCAATGAGTTTTAAGTATTTTAATATAGATTATTAAATTGGACATTTATGTAATTTTATTTCTATTAAAGACTTTATTTAAACAACTGGCTCACAGAATTTTTGAAAATATAAGCATCATCTTTCCTGAGCAGGTTAGAGCTGGCTCCTGCACACCACTAGATAATAAATGCAAAATTTTAGCCGGGGGAGGCTGCCTCATAGGCACCCCAGAGAGGCAGCTTTTCTTCAGCCCTGTTGAAAGAATGCCTAGAGAGGGCCCAGCAATTTCTTTTAGTTGGCTGAGATAATAAATATTTTGTCCATACCTTTAATGTTTTGAAAAATGGTATATACTTCTAGAATTAGACTTATTAGTTCAAATGGTATGAACTCACTTTAGGACTGGATACCTAATATCAAATTGTTTCCAGTAAGGTTGCATCAAATTATGCTCTCCCTAGCAGGGTAGTAGATTCCTATTTCACTGCACATTATACTTAAAAAAAAAAAAAACATTATCACCAGAGAATTATAGTATCTCATTATTGATTGAATAGCAAATTTAAAAGTGAAATTTGCATATGCCCGTTGGAGCAGATTGTATTGTAGCAAACAGTACAACCACATGAAACATGCTACAAATAATCATTCAAACCATTATGAGTATAGGTTTGAATTAAACAGTCATTCAACCATGTCTGAAAGCCAGAGATTTGAAAATGAAGGGAAAAAATCTCATTATGACCAGTTTGAGAGATCCTTTAGTAAGGGCTCATTATTTTTCAACCAACAAATATTTTCTCCCTCTTCCAATATCTGTAATGTTGATAATAATGGGGGAGTCTTTATCCAACCATCATCATTCAATGGGTATTACAGTATAGATAATATGGAGCAACCTTACACATGTAATCAAACGAGTGAGGCCTTAAGTGAGAGCTCTATCTTCAATAATTACAACAGTATTTATAATGGAGCAAGAATCTATCCATACATTGAATCTGGGACTAACTTTGACCAAGACTCAAGTCTCATGAAACATCAGAGAGCTCAATTTTCAGAGAACCATTATAAAGCGAATGAATGTAGAAATGTCTTTTATCAAAGCTCAAATCTTATTACACATAAGACTATCCATATTGGAGAAAATAATTACAAATTTAGTGAACGTGGTAAAGTTTTTAACCAGTCTTCAAGAGTTACTCAACATCCGAGTATTCATGCTAGGGAGGAACGTTACAAGTGTAATACATGTGGGAAAGTCTTTAATCAATTATTAAATCTAAATAGGCATAGGGAAATCCGTACTGGAGGGAAACATTACAGATGTGAAGAATGTGGCAAAGCCTTTAACCGACACTCAAGCCTTACTCGACATCAGAGAATTCATACTGCAGAGAAGGCTTACAAAGTACGGAATGTGGCAAAGCCTTTAACAGGCGTTCATATCTTGCTCAGCGAATTCTTACTGGAGAGAAACCTTACAAATGTAAAGAATGTGGCAAAGCCTTTAACTGCCACTCGAATCTTACCTGTCATAATTCATACTGAGAAGAACCTATATAAATGTTCAGAATGAGGCAAAGCCTTTAACAGGCGTTCATATTTTACTCAGTATCAGAGATCTCCCACTGGAGAGAAACCTTTCAAATGGAAAGAATGTGGCAAAGCTTTTGATTACCACTCAAACCTTATTCGACATAAGATAATTCATACTGCAGAGAAGCCTTACAAATATAGATAATGTGACAAAGCCTTTAAGTGAGCTGTCACCTCACTCAATATCAGAAAGCGCATGGTGGAGAGAGACCCTACAAATGTAATAAGTGATGAATGACATTTGTCCTAAACATACACATTAGAAAATGCCAGAGAGTTCATACTGGGAAGAATGTTTGATGATGTAAAACAATGTAGGAAAGTATTTAATTAAAAAATCAGATCTAAATACATATCAGAGAATTCATAGTAGATAGCATTTAGTCAATGACTCTTTTCTGGTATTACTTTAAATCAAGATATTGTAGAAAATAATCAAAAATTAAAACACTTAGAAAAATTATTTGTTAGTATGGATCACAGGACCAAGGGGAGAGATGTTTGACAGGTATAATTATTATCATTGTATCCTTATTTATATTGACATTATTTGAAAATAAAATTTAATATAATTCAACTCTCAGAAAAAAAAAAAAAAAAAAGCTCCAAACATTTAAGAGTTAGTTGAAAGGTTCCTGAAATGTGTTGTTCCTTTACATTTGAAGTTTTTAGGTCCTCCCTATTCTGTAAGATGTTATTTATAAATGACTAGATCTATTTTTAGTGGTGTGGCACAATCCCCTCTGGCAGTATAGACAGTATCACGATTGCTAACAGTTTTATAAACAATATAGTTTCTATGATAGTGATGACAGAGAAAAAGATACTGTCAGAGTCGTTTTTAACTGAAAATCATGTCATTTCAAGAATCTAGAGAGATATTAAAAGTTCTCCTGGGTGTGAGGTTATGTACAATAGCATTTGAATATAAAGACTTTTAAATGTATTCCTCCAAAAAATTGTTGATACATATATTTTCACTGCTTCTAAGCATTTTCATGTGCAGATATAGGCATTAAAATCTTCATCATCAAAATCTGACATATTTTATTTCTTTTTGTTTTTATTTATCAAGACTAAAGTGATTATTACTCTCAGGATTTGTTGGCTGGTACATCAGGACTTATATGAAGCATATAGTCTTAGAGATGTGAAAAAAGAGATTAACATACTTTAGAATGATAAAGGACACATATTACATAAACTGTTGTTTTCACATTAAAATTGGTATAAATTTGGACCCATTTTCATAATAAGAAAACACATTGTTTAAGATTATTGGTTTAAAACAAGGAAATGGCCATCTTTTACTAAGGTGGATGTTCTATGATATGTTACTCTTTCTGACGAGGGAAGCTATGCAGCTGTCTGTGAAGTTGGCCTCATATATAGAAGCATCTGAAACATTCATGTCTACTGGACATCTGGTGCCCTTATGGGCCTGATGATGGAGAAGGCTCTGGAAGAGTTCCCTATACTGGGAGGGCTCCTTAATAGCATATCCTTTCCACAGTTCAAGATTGCAACAAATTTATCTTGGGCTCTCATTCCATCAGACTTTGGATGATGATCAAGAGAGATGATCAGGAGAGTGCCAGGGCTTAGGCTTTGGAAGCAACTAGGATCAAATCCCATCTCTTTTGGGTGGCTGTATGTCCTTAAGCAAGTCCCTTAACTTTTCTCAGTTTCATTTTCCTCAAAGAGTGCTTGGGGACACATTCATCCATTCAACAAATATATTTTGAGCTTTCTATTAGAATTCTCCAGTGAAACAGAACCAGTAGTCTGTATAGAAAAATATATATTTTTTTAATTTATTTATTATTTTTAATAGACTCTATTTCTTTAGAGGAGTTTTAGTTCACAGCAAAATTGAGCAAAAAGTACAGAGGGCTTCCCTGGTGGCGCAGTGGTTGAGAGTCCGCCTGCTGATGCAGGGGACACGGGTTTGTTCCCCAGTCCAGGAGGATCCCACATGCCGCGGAGCGGCTGGGCCCGTGAGCCATGGCCGCTGAGCCTGCGCATCTGGAGCCTGTGCTCCGCAACGGGAGAGGCCGCAACAGTGAGAGGCCCACGTACCACAAAAAAAAAAAAAAAAAGTACAGAGTTCCCATACACCCCTGTACCCCTGTAGGCATAACATTCCTCATTAATCAACATCCCCCACCAGAGTGATACATTTATAACATTTGATGAACCTACATTGACTCATTATCACCGAAAGTTCATAGTTTACATTAGAGTTCACTCTTGGTGGTGTACATTCTATGTGTTTGGACAAAATTATAGTGACCTGTGCCTACCATTATAGTATCATACAGAGTAGTTTCACTGCCCTGAAAATTCTCTATGCTCCACCTATTCATCCCTCCACCCCCCAACCCCTGGCAACAACTGATCTTTTTACCATCTCCATAATTTGGGCTTTTCCAGAATATCATAGAGTTGGAATCATACATCGTGTAGACTTTCAGATTGGCTTCTTTCACTTAGTAATATCCATTTAAGCTTCCTCCAAGTCTTTTCACGACATGATAACTCATTTCTTTTTAGCACTGAATAATATTCTATTGCCTGAATATACCTCAGTTTACATATCCATTCACCTACTGAAGGACATCTTAGTTGCTTCCAAGTTTGGGAATTATGAATAAGTTGCTGTAAACATCCATGTACAAGTTTTTTTGTGGACATAGTTTTCAACACTTTTGGATAAATACCAAGGAATGCAATTGCTGGATTGTAGGATAAAAGTATATTTCATTTTGTAAGAAACTTCCAAAATGTCTTCCAATGTGGCTGTACTATTTTGCATTCTCACCAGCAATGGATGGAGTTCCTACTGCTCCATATTCTCTCCAGCATTTAGTGTTGTCAGTGCTCTGGATTTTGGCCATTCTAGTAGGTGTGTAGTGATATGTCATTGTTGTTTCAGTTTGCATTTCACTGATGAAACATCATGTACAGCATCTTTTCATATGCTTAATTGTCATCTGTATATCTTATTCTTTGGTTAGGTGTCTGTTCAGATCTTTTGCTCATTTTTTAACTGGGTTGTTTATTTTCTTATTGTTGAGTTAAGAGTTCTTTGTATATTTTAGATAACTGTCCTTTATCAGACATGTCTTTTGAAAATATCTTCTCCTGGTTTGTGACTTGCCTTTTCATTCTCTTGAAAGAGATTTATTTTAAGGAATGGTTCATGCAGTTGTAGAGGCTGGCAAGTCCAAAATCTGCAGGGTAGGCCAGCAGGCTGGAAGCCCAGGGAAGAGTTGATGTTGCAACTCAATTGAAGGCAGTCTGCTGATAGAATTCTCTCTTTCTCAGTGAGATCTTTTTTTTCTTCAGGCCTTCAGCTGATTGGATGAGACTCACCTACATTGTGGAAGGTGATCTGCTTTACTCAAAGTCTACTGATGTAAATGTTAATCTCATCTAAATAGTATCTCCACAACATTCAATGTTTCACTGAATATATGGGTACTATGGTCTAGTCAAGTTGATACATAAAATTAACCATCATAGGCTCCTTCTCTGAGTCAGGCACACTTCTAAGCACTGGAGTTTGATCAGTTCCATATATATATATATATATATATATATATCAGTCCCAAATATATCATTATGTTGTACGTCTGAAACTAGTATAATGTTTTATGTCAATTAGACCTCAATTTTAAAAAAGGAGTCCTACAATTTGTGAAGCCTACTTTCTAACAGATGGAGAGAGATAATAAACAGTAAAAATAATACACAAGTAAATCAAATGGTAATTTATAATGCAAGAAGACTTATAGGAAATTGATGAGATTGAGGCATATCAGGAATATGGAGTGTGGAACAACGGACTGACATGTGAGAAAAGATGGGAAAGCAGAATGCGACTTAGCCTTGTGATATGTAGGGGAAGAGTCCCAAGCAAGGACTAACCTAAATGAGTTAACTCATTGAAAACTCCTTGAAGAGAATATCTGGCATATAGCAGATGGCAATTAAATGTGACCTCTCTTTCTATTCTCTTAAAGATTTAAAATTAACTTAACAGTGCATAGAATCTTGGAGTGTTGGGACAGGAAGAAACCTTTGAGATTATTTCATTCAACCTTGCCAGTCATTTTATAGATGAGCAAAGGAAGTGGAGGGAGGGGAAATGTTCTGCTTAAATTCAAAATTCTGTTTGTGATGGACCCATAACTTGTGTGTGTATCTCTTGGCTCCTGAGTTCCCATTTTAGCTATTCAACCATAGATCTTATAATGCAAGTTCTAGAACCAAGTAATACATTTGGATTTTCAGAGGGAACTTGCTTTGAAATGAATAGTTGTGACCCCCTAAAATTCTGGTATTAAAGCCTTAATCCCCAATGTGATGATATTTGAAGGTGGGGGCTTTGGATGATAATTAGGTCATGAGGGTGGAGGCCTCATGAATGGAATTAGTACCCTTATTCTTAAAAATACGAGATGATCTCTTTCTCAGCCACATGAGGTTACAGCAAGAAGGCATCCCTCTGGCAAACTAAGAGGAGGGCCCTCACCAGAAAGCAAATCAGCTGGTCCCTTGATTTTGGACATCCCAGCCTACAGAACAGAAATTTCTGTTATTTAACCACGCAGTCTATGGATTTTTATTACATTAGCGTGAACTGACTAAGACAGACCTATTAACGTTTTAACATGGTGTGACATGAATATAGGATTTCAAAGGCTAAGCTAGATTGGAGAAGAAGGAAGCCAGGCCAGGGAGGCGTATTGAGATCTCTCTAGTCCTCCCTATATGGCAGACGACTGACTGCTCAAAAAGTCACAACAGCAATGAGAGTTTATTTCTACTTGCTTTCTTTGAGTTAAACATACTCGACAGACTCTGTAAGTCAACATTCTACAATGTGGGAGTGATACCTCTTTGTAAATAAGTATTAATTGAAGCAGATTTTTCCCAACTTCAACCACAACTGGGAGCAGGTTAGGCCTCTTTTTGGTCTTTTTAAAAATTTTTTCTTTTCCACCCCACATTTAAAGTTTCCCTCAGCTGCAAGCTATGTAATATGAATAACACTGTGGTGGTCCTTACCATGCAGGTAAATCAAGGGCAATGACAGTGAGCCTCTGCCCAAATGGTACTCTATGTGTCACTGCTGGGTTGTGATATACTGTAAATAATACTTGCTGTTTGAGAAGCGGGAATGATGAATGCAAACAGCATTGTTCAGGTTTATGAACATCAATTGATATTCACCCATCTGTCTCTCTGTACTTCCTGCTTCTCCACTTATGCAAGTAAGAGTGTCAATTAGTCTGGAGGCTGGCAGGAAATTAAAGAGCGTTTTGTTGGTTGTGTTTGCAATGCATAGACCATTTATTTCCTTTTCTTAGGAAAGATCATTATGAGACTGACTGTAAAGTATGGAAACATAAATAAACTTCAGTTACATCGGAGTTGGTCTCTGCATTCATAGCAGAGACGAAGCATTCTGAAAGGGGATGCATTGGAGGTGAAATCTGGATAAGCCTGCAAATCAAAGGAGAGAAAAAGACTGATTTTAAAGGAGAGGCAGACATGGGATCAAGGCTAAGCACTGGGCTAAGCATTAAAGTCTGCTTCAGTATCATTATTAAATTATCTAATTAATATTCTTTAATAATGCATATTAACTAATTTAGAGTGAATAAGCTTGTTGACCTCTAGCTGCCTAATTTCCACATCAGGTCCCTTGATATCTGTAACTTATTAGCTTTATAGACATGTCATTATTATTATTCAATTAAAGTTCTAGGTGTCTTGGGGAGACATGAGAAGATGATAATTAGATTTAAAACATGGTCATTCCATTGTTATTATAAAATAGACAGCATGTCTTTAATTTTGTCAGTTAACATTTTCATATAATACATATTTCAACAATAATGAGAGTTTACACTCTGATATAATTCGCTACAATATCATTAGCATCTACGTATTACGTAATGAAATTATGGCCTGCAATTATATGATGCAATAGATTCAACAGCGTTTAACTGCTTCTCCCCCATATATTTCTACTTTTTTCCCCTCAATATTTAGTTCACTGAATCCCTGGTTTTTAATTTACTCGTTGATGCTATTTCCATGAAGTCATCAGAGTTTCATACACTACTAGTTACAAAATGGTGGCTATCATATGAAGAAGTTGATAAGCTTACCAATTCTCCCAGAACTGGGAATACCCTACTCTGTTTCCTAAACATGGTTGATTAATTGTTGATTGATTCTGTTTCCAAAATGTGGTTCATTTTTCTTATACACACATCTGAACACCAATCTGTCCATAAGCTCTGGACAGAAATTTGTTTAGGTCCTGTGGTTGGACTCCAAGATAAGATGGCATTGCTGTCCTTTTCCACATATAACCCAACCAGTTTATTACAAGACCTATTCTCTGTACCTGTGCACACCACAGGGGAAAAGGAAAGGTGGTTCATCCTGTTTGTACTCATGGTTGTCTCAAATGCAATTAAGATGATATTGTAGTTGTTGTAGAATAGCCAGGGCAGTCTTAAAATATTATTTCAGGCATAGTGTGTTGATCAAACTATATCCTCCCCTGATTGTATCGTGAACACCATATTCTGTCTAATAATCGATAATGAGGGAAGGGAAGAGTTGCTTTGATCAGGACAAATATGGTTTAAGAAATAGACATTCACTCAACCCACATGATATATAGAAGGAACGCTTGAATTGGAGTCAGATATTGTCAGCTTAAGGAAGGCTTTGTCGATGGCCAGCTCTGTGGCTTTGCAGAAGGCATTTAAGTCTCTGAGGTTCAGCTCCTCAGGGGGTCAGGGGGTGCACACCCTCACACATACGTGTAGTTTACTCACACTCATATCATCTATTACATAGAGCTGTGGGAAAATGCAAATGAAAAACTAACATGAAAGTACTTTGCTAACCGTGAAGCACTAGGACAAATTAAGTGGCTCTAAATACTCTCCCCTCAGCCAGTCACTGCCCCCTTGATCACCACTGGGCACATCAGGAATACTCCCTCCCATTGCCTTCCCATTTACTCTTCTCTTTGCCCCTGTGTTAGTTTGCTAAGGATGCCGTAACAAAGTACCACAAACTGGCTGGCTCAGAATGGAAATGACTGCATAGTTTTGGCTGCCGGAAGTCTGAAATCAAGGTGTCAGCAAGATTGAGGGAAGGATCTCTTCCAGGGCTCTCTACTTGGCTTAAAGATAGCTGTCTGCTCCCTGTGTCTCTTCCCATTGTTTTCCCTCTATGTATCTATCCCTGTTTCCTCTTCTGATAAGGACACCAGTCATACTGGATTAGGGCCCACACTAAAGACCTCATTTTAACTTGATTAACTCTGTAAAGACCCTGTCTCCAAATACGGTAACATTCTGAGGTACTGGGTGTGAGGACACCAACACAGCTTTTTTAAAGGTTCAACACATAGTAGTCCCCAAAGAGCTACATGACCCCCTCATTTCTTCGAGGTTTTTACTCTCTGATGAATCCCTCTCTGGCCACCCCATTTAAAAATGTGTGTTCCCAGACACATATGTGCACCCTCTCCCTGCTTTGATTTAATCAATAGCACTTACTACCACTGACATACTATTTATTTCCCTAATTTCCTTGTTTATTGTGTGAGTCATTCCACTTGATTAAAAGGCCTATGGGAGTAGGGGTCTTGGTTTGTTTTGTTCAGTTCTGTCTTCCAGTCACTAGAAAAGTACCTGGCTCATAGTAGATGCTCAATAAATGTTTGCTGATATACCACATCTTCTTTATCCATTCCTCTGTCAATGGACATTTAGGTTGTTTCCATGTGTTGGCTATTGTGAATTGTGCTGCTATGAACATAGGGGTGCATGCCTCCTTTTGAATTAGAGTTTTGTCTGAATATGTGCCCAGGAGTGGGATTGCAGGATCATATGACAGCTCTATTTTTAGTTTTTTAAGGAACCTCCATACTGTGTTCCATAGTGGCTGCACCAACTTATATTCCCACCAACAGTCTGGGGAGGGGGGAACTCAAGTTTTGAACTACATTATCTCCCCTCTCAGCATCTGAGTGAGAGCAACCAACATATCTGTGAAGTTCAATTCAATGAAGCATTACTAAAGAGCTCTCTATGTCCTATAGTATGCGTAAGTTCACTCTTATTCAGCTACAATTCTCAGCTAGAAAACCAGAGGTAACAAGAATTTCAGACCATTATAAGCTTTATCCTTTTTTTTAAAGCTGTCATGGGGGTTTCAATATTGGAAATACCCATTTAGGTAGCATCAAAGGCAGGAGAAAGAAATTTGGGGACCAGACATCAGGTGGTAGTGAAATGACGGCAGGGCAGCTTCTCAGCTTCTGTGTATTCACTTGGAGAACTGGAGATGCTCTCAGTTCACTGCTTATAAACCTTGAACACCATGCAGATTCACTGAGCAATGGTACTCATTAAAATAATTATGTTTCTCTACTCAGAATTTGGCTTCAAGATCACTTTTGGTACTTTAGGCTTTCAGTGCCATGATTTTAGAAAGAAATGAAAGGCAGGATTTTTTTTTCCAGCTCATCTCCAGCAAATGAAGCTCATAAAGGTGCCAGTGACAAAATAAATCAGTTATCTGGTGCTCTCAGCTGAATATAGCTACTGTTACTGTTGGCTGATATGCCTCTGGGGAAAAGACATTTCAGAAAGGACTAAATCCACACATAGTGTTGCTGTAATAAAGCAACATTTAGCAAAAAATTCAACTTTAGGAACACTATAGTAGGGCTGGAAGCTAGTTTACAAGGAAGACTGTGCAAAATCCATTATTTCAGTGCTATCTATCTGTAACAGACTCAGGTGCTGCCAAAGCTAGGTGTGAATTTACACTATTGCCATTTTCGGGTGCAGGCTGCATGGGGTGCCAGAAAGAGCTTGGGCTTGTAAGTCGAAACAGTGCAGCTCAGCTCCTTACTAACTCTGATGGTCAGGTCTCTGTCTTTCTAAACCTGATACATCCATCTTTAAAATGGAGCTAATAATATTCTCTCTAGGTGTATGTGTGATAGTTAAATTCAGTTATTTGGAGGTAATTCAGTGCTGGTTGTATATCTGCTATTCTGGTGATTGGTGCTGTAAATCTGTCATTTCTTTAGCCTCATCTTTATGGTTCATTTCTCCATTTCAGCACATATGCATTGCAACTGTTGATTTCATGAGCACATTGCTTAAGTTCTTTAAGGCTCAGTTTTCTCATCTGCAAAGTGGGAGACCAATGGCAATGAAAATAAGAGTTAACAACTATGGAGTGCCTGCCATGTACAAGATATTGTGCTGAGTGGTATCAGAACCATCTGAAATCAGTCCTATCACAATGATCTTATTTTACAGATGAGGAAACTGGCTTCCAGATGTTAAGTAGCCTGTCCATAGTAATACAGATAGAAGGTGGTAAAAATCTAGAGTTACTAGCGTAATATCTGGTAGAGATTAAGTAAGATTGTGATTGTTATTATTAATATCATCAACATCATGACCCTCATACTCATGTTATCTGCAATGTAATCTCCTCTACCACCATGTGATCTCTGTGAGCACAGGGAGTGTATCACAAATACACTGTTTATCATTACAAACTAGATTACTGAACAGACACTCAGTAAGGGCTTAGAGAGAGAAACGAAGAAAACAAAAGAAAGGGAAGGAGAGAAGGAGGAAGGGAAAAAAGAGGAAGGAAGGAAGGAAAGAAGGCAGATAATGCATGGAAGAAATTCATATATGTTGCCTTCTTGTTGCCTTCTCATACACCTGCTATCCTGTTTCTCACCTGTTGACAATTTCAAGAGCGCTATTAATGTGGAACGTGGCAGGCTTATGAGCAATCATGGTTTCAGTTGGTAGGATGCCATTTTCCAAAGTGCCTGTACAGATGAATGGAACAAGACAAGTGGCTCTATTTCTTTAATGACTGTCAAAGCTCTCTTGCTGTCAAAGCTTCTGCCAGCAAGCACCTGAATGAACCTTGAAATATTTTGACATAATTATGTTGACCAAGGCTCTCTACTTAGAGATTCTAAACTGCCCTTTACAAAAAAAGCATCTTTCACTTGCAAGGGGAATGATTGTTTTTCCTGTGTATCCTTGATTATACTTAATATGTATCTCTGATTATAACACAGCAATGGGGCTCATCCTATGGCACTCACTCCTGAAAGAATAGGCTAAGATATATTTATGTTTTGCCTGGACTGCAAACTCTGTGTTCCCTGAACCCACACTTTTCCCTCCAGCTATTAATTTTCTTCTATTAATTCCTCAGGTCTTGAATATGAATTTTTTTTGATTTTTAAAAACATCAGTGGATATTCAATAAAAACACACAGTTTTATAAGATGTCAAAGAAATGCTTGAAAATAGTGGAGGAACATGGTTGGCTTTTTCTTTATTAATTTAATTTGTTCATTCAATTCTTTATTCCCACCATCTTTTTACAAGCATTTATCTAGTGCATGCTATTATGTCAAGCCCTGCACTTAAAGAACTGGTGGCCTAATTGGGGGAAGGGGAAGCAGATACACAAATACATAATTAAAATATGATAAGATCATTATTATAATAGATATATCTATAGAGTGCTGTGAAAATACAGAAGAGAGATTGCCTTTCTTAGCTTGTGAAACCATGGAAGGCTTCAGAGAGGAGGTGCTATTTGAGCTGCAACTTGGATGCTAGAAGGGAATTAAAAAGTAGAAAGAAGGGAAAAAGCATCCCTAAGCAGAGAAAATGGCACAAAATATCATTAAACACAGCATGTCCAGGGAATGGCCCAAAAGGGTACATGGAAGGTATGTAGGTGTGGAAAGGTAAAACCAAAAAATGAAGTTAGAGAGAGTGAATTGATGAACATCTGATAGTTTTTAGATTTTCACCACGTGCTAACTTTTTTTTTTTTTTTTTTTTTTTTTTTTTTGCGGTACATGGGCCTCTCACTGTTGTGGCCTCTCCCGTTGCGGATCACAGCCTCCGTATGCACAGGCTCAGTGGCCATGGCTCACGGGCCCAGCCGCTTCACAGCATGTGGGATCTTCCTGGACCGGGGCATGAACCCGTGTCCCCTGCATCGGCAGGTGGACTCTCAACCACTGCGCCACCAGGGAAGCCCATGTGCTAACTTTTATAGAGAGAAAGGGAAAGAATAGAAAAAGAAAAAATAAAAGTGATCTTCCCAAATAGATTGAAAGATACATTACAACACATGCACACAGGCACGTGCATTCACACACACAGAGAGTCATGTTTGCACATGTGATCATACCTTAAAATTTTAGTTTATCTATACTACAACATGAAAACAACATATCTAAGTAACTATCTGATGGATTCTCTTCTAGTGACCTTATTTGGTGATGCTGTGACAGTAAGAGAATTTATATCCCTAAGGTGACAATGAAAGAATTTGATTCCCCAGAGATATGTAACATCAAGTATATTTCACTGTAGCCTAATAGTTTGGAAAGTAGTCGTGTGTCTTTTGGCTGAATGTGTGTATGCATTTACAAGGGCAAATTTTCACACTTGTGGAGCTTTGCAACCCTGAAGCACATGTGAAGGACTTATGAAGAACCTGTGTGTGCTCAGTCATTGTCAAGCACCCGGCATGAAGGGAAAGGAGAATAGCCCAGGGTGAGAAGGGAATCATCCTAATTTCAATCATTAGAGTTCAGCTTCTTAAAGCTGAACAGTTATGCTTAAATCCCAGTGGTTGTAGCCTCGTGTGACCTGGATCTTTCCTCATCCAAGTTAACACATAAAAACCCACTGACTACTCAGTTATCAAAGACCTCAAATCCCATTCCTTTTTCTTCTGGATAAGTGTGAGTGTCCTCTGCTTAGTAGAACACAGAAGAGAAATTACTGTAGGAAAGTGTAGGTATTATGCCATGTAATTTAACCTAGTATGGAACTGTAGACATTTTTTTTAAACTTTTGTGGGAAAAACGGTGTGGCAAAGATTGCTTAGGAAAAGGGCATACCCTTAAAGCTAGAAGGCTACAAGGACTTTCTTTTCTCTATCAGCTGTCTGTATAAGGATTCCAGGAACATTTATTCTCAGAAGACTCTCCTTTGACTGTCACTGATAGATGGTTTTGGAAGGCAGAAGGACAAGAAAATAAATAAATAGGAAATACATCCGCATATTTTAATACAAAATGGGTAGTCTTCAGGCCAACAAGATTCCTTTTAAAATTAATTAAGAGGGAGTCAGAGCTTTGTCATAAAACTCAAGGCTATAAGTCATCTTAAAACTTAAAATGTCTAATTCATTCTTTTACCCTTTCCCCTTGCTTACAGCTGCTATTACTTTGACTTGTCTAATAAGGGCATGGTCTACCTGAGAAAACTGTATTATTTTTCCTCTTGAAGAATTAGAGGACCCAATTTTTATTCTATATTGCCATCAAACTCTTTTCAGGGGACTCTCTACCCTACCTTCTTTATTCAGACTTGGGGAATACTAGAAACCAGTAAGAAAGTACTTCAATTCAGTGAATGGTTTCTGAAGATCTGTGTGCATGCCTATCTTTGTGAATAGGAAAACACAAGGAATATAAGTTAGACAGTGACCTTTAAGGAATGTGTAGTTTTGGTAAGTGTACAGTCTGGCATAACAGAGGCATGAAGAAGAGGTCCAAGCAAGCACAAGACTCTACAAACTAGAAGTTGCAAACTAGCTACCTTGCCCTTGACACTGTTGGCCCTCGTGGTATTTTTGCTTTTAAGTTGTTAAATGAGTTGGTAACATTAAGAATGACTAGATATTGAAACACGTAGGTAACTTTGGATATGCCCAGGATCATCCACAATGGCTAGGCAGTGGGAAGGCACAGTTCTGTGGAGAGGACTTAAAAGGTAAGCTTGACAGGGAAGGATAGGGCAAGATTTGTAGGGAGTCCTACATGACTGGCCTAGATGTTTTGCTTTTATCCTGGAGATCACAGAGTAGATGAAGATGATACTTTCAGATCATTATAGTGACCATGGTATGTCAGATGTCCTCCAATAAGGGAAAATAAAGCATCACACTACTTAAGAAGCTTTTGGAAGATTCCACCTACAGCAACTTGGAAACCTGTGTTCAAATATGTAAATTAACTCGTAACTTAAAATAATAATAAGAAATGTATACAACAGAGCTATCAGTTTAAATGTGTATCTTAACTCATAAGTACGTAAAGAAAATTCTCAAAAACCAACATAAAAAGAGGCAATGGAATATGAGAGTAGAAAATATGAGCAGATGCTTGGATTGCTCTATGGAAGGGAGAAAAAGTAAATAGCTGTGTGCGGCCTAAAGACTAGGCTTTGGCCCATACTTTAGGAATGTGAACCCAAGACCCTCAAAGAGATGGATGAGAATCAATCCACCCAGTGGCCAGAAGCTGGTCTGTCTTAACCTGTGCTCTAGGGGAGTGGAGGGAGGGATGGAGAGAACACAGGGTTTGCTCTTGGAGAAAACCGGAATTCAAAAAGAGTCATGTACCACAACGTTCATTGCAGCACTGTTTACAATAGCCAGGACATGGAAGCAACCTAGGTGTCCATCAACAGATGAATGGATAAAGAAGATGTGGCACGTATATACTATGGAATATTACTCAGCCATAAAAAGAAATGAAATTGAGTTATTTGCAGTGAGGTGGATGGACCTAGAGTCTGTCATACAGAGTGAAGTAGTGAAGTAAGTCAGAAAGAGAAAAACAAATATCGTATGCTAACATATATATGGAATCTAAAAAAAAAAAAAAGGTTCTGATGAACCTAGGGGCAGGACAGGAATAAAGATGCAGACGTAGAAAATGGACTTGAGGACACAGGGAGGGGCGAGGGTAAGCTGGGATGAAGTGAGAGAGTAGCATTGACATATAGACACTACCAAATGTAAAATAGATAGCTAGTGGGAAGCAGCTGCATAACACATGGAGATCAGCTTGGTGCTTTGTGACCACCTAGAGGGGTGGGATAGGGAGGGTGGGAGGGAGACGCAAGAGGGAAGGGTTATGGGGATATATGTATATGTATAGCTGATTCACTTTGTTACACAGCAGAAACTAACACAACATTGTAAAGCAATTATACTCCAATAAAGATGTTAAAAAAAAAAAGTAGTCTCAGTTGTTATTACCTCTGTTGGAAACAAATGGAGAACCAATAATCTGAGTTTTAAAAGATTTCTATAGATAAAAAGCAGTGTAAGGTATACTCACAATTTAAAGATATAAATCATAGTAAGAGGGAGTATCTTCAGACCCATGAAGCAGTAGAGCCAGAGCTTTGAGAACTTTAGCAAACAGAGCTGTTTTTTTTGGATAGAGACTGAAAAAACACAACCTTTTTAGAGGATTAGCACATTCTAGAAGCCAGATGTAAACTCACATGCAGAATCACAGTGATGTCTGTTTTTTAATGATCATACCTCTTTATTTTTTGTAGGGGAAGGAAGTGGGGAAAGTAAATAATTTGCCCACAGCAATGCAATTCTTTAATATACAAGAGCAAGAAGTAGAATTTAAGTCTCTGACCCTAACACCACAGGATTAGAGCAATCATGTAAA
Source organism: Grampus griseus (assembly GCF_964374135.1). Lineage (NCBI taxonomy): Eukaryota > Metazoa > Chordata > Mammalia > Artiodactyla > Delphinidae > Grampus > Grampus griseus. The sequence goes on along the minus strand of NC_139002.1, from coordinate 91,771,374 downwards.
GAAATGTGGGAAGGAAGAAAGAAATGTGGGATCAGTGTTATTTGGTGATTCACTGGTTGTACCAGAAAAAGGAGTATCAAATATCAATAACCACAACAAACTAGGTAGAAGATTTAGGGCTATAGAAGCTCTGTTTATGGAAGGCGAGAGGTGATGTCAGAGAAAATTGCAGTGTTGATTTTCTTACCCATAGCATTCTTGGCTTTTATGTATTTAACTGACATTTACTAAGCAGCTATCACAGGCAAAACTTCAAGGTTAGTCAGTGTCGTAGATATAGAGACGATTGAGTGAATCATGATCTGTCGTTTAAGAAATATGCAATTTTGTGAAGGGAGTACAGAAATAATGAGGGTTATCCAAAGAGGACAGAGAATGTGCTACAATACATGCTGGGGATGCAACTAGTCAGCCTTTTAATCCCAACAGAACATTAGGACTGTCATTGAGGCATCTCTAACCCAGACCAGAGGCAAGACCACTCTTCAATTAAAGATGATACATGTGATCTGGATTTCTTCAATTGGACTTGCTCATCCTTCCCAATCTGAAATTACAAAAAGGATGGCTAATTACCACCTTTTATGCAAGGGCCCACATATTTGAAACAAATAGGCAGAAATATCAACCCACCAGCTAACCTTAGGTTGTAAATTACTGACATTCTGTAAAGCTAGTAATTATCACCACTTAAATTTTTTTATGTGTCTTATTTCTACTAGAGAGGTGAAGGATCCCTTCAGAAGTAGATTTCTTAGTTGAAACACGTAATAACTTTGTTGATTTCCAACTCGTACCTGTAAGTGCTTTGATGAAGATTCTAATATCAGGAATGATACTTGCAAAGTCACAGTACATCCCTCTGGGCAGGTTAATATGGACTTTGGGGCATAATCCCTATTGACATGTCAGATTTGACACATGGCGTCTAGTAAGTTACTTGAGCACAAACCCCCACTTATAGGTGACTACACACCCCCATTTATAGGACTTTATTATAGTAGAGAAATCCTTTGAGAAGGACATGTTCTAGGGAAAACAACAACAATAACAACCAAAAACTGTTTGAAACTATTTGAGCCTATTTCTACTAGGGGCCCGAAAAAAGAAGCTCAAATCTAGGATGCTGGATGAACAAGGAATGTGCATATATATGTACACACACACACACACACACACACACACACACACACGTACGTATATGTTTCTAAATAGAATTAAAATTGTCACAATGAATTTAGAAGGAGTACACTCTTTCTTAACCCAAATTTCAGAGCTCTATAGGTGGAGGTGTCAGAGCAGAAGTGAGCACTAGTTGGCTTTTATCCCCATTCAGGTCTCCCTCCAATTTATAAAGTATTTGGTCAGGGTTTACAATACTCCTGACAAAGAAGGCACTTCAGAAGGAGCCTTTTGAAAGAATGCCCGGCTGTTACTGTTTGGAAAATAAGAAGCCAGAGGTGAGGTTGACGGGTTGTGTAGGGGGAAACAGACAGACCTGACAGTTTATTTTTAAACATTTCAAACTTTGGCGGATCAATTTTCTGAAAGGGTTTCCTTCTGATTGTTCTTTTGAAAGTCAGGACTGCCGGGGCTACAATAGAGAGTTGACACCTATTCAGTTCAGCACTTAGAAAAAGCTAAGCGGGAATTGAAAGACTTTCAATTCTTGTTCTTTCTATTTATTGTGTGTTCCAAGCAGTGAATAGCAGAGTTGGTGCTGAAAGCCATTTCCATTATGTCTACTGTAGAGTCTCAGTGAGTCTCAATGAGTAGGGAGAGTCAAGAAGGAAAACTTTTTCCAGCTGGGAGAGTTGGAAAGTGTATTCTCACAACACACTGAGCTGGGATATCTGATCTGGGCCTAAACCTCCGTAATGAGAAAAAATAAAATTACACTTCTTAGGTGACTGCCATACCGTCATGCTACCACTCCACATTATATTATTTTTCCAGAATCACTTATGCATTATCTGTATCTCTTATCTTTCAGGAATACAGTTTGGAAGGTATTGCCAGCTACTAGCCTGAATTAATGTACTTTTCCAAGAAATTCACTTAGTATTTGACTTGGTCCCTTATACTCAGTCTTCATCATCGTGTATATTATATAATAAATATTTTTTAAAGTACGTGTTCATTTTCTCCACTAGACTGTAAGCTAATGAAAGGACGTGATATTCTGTGTAGAGCGACCAGCCAGGTGCTTTGCAAGTAGTTATATACTCAAACATTTAATGAATTGGGCCTTTGCATCTTCTCCATCCCTTTTTGTATATCTTTTATATATTCAAATTGAGCACATATGTAGAGTATGATGCTAAAATAGGCATGGGAATTTTTTACAATGTAAGAAAGGATGGAGTTTGAAATTTAACCAACATTTATTAAACAGCGGCTACGCTGGGCTCTGAGGTTATAGAGATAAATGAGACAATCCATGCCCTAGCAGATAAAAAGGACAGAAAAATAGATAATGCTATAAGCATAGGGTTAGAGATCAATATAGAGCACTAAGCATTGAAGTGGTAACTTTCCATGTCCAAGCAACACTAGACAAATTCGCCATTAAGGTGGTGAAGCAGGTGAGAGGGATAGTTTACTTTGGTCTGAAAGTCAACACTGAGAAGACATCAGTGTGGGAAGCATCTGTGGCTCCCGATAAATGACTCACTGAAGAAAGCTCTGGTTAATTTGTGTCACATTAGCAGTCTCATGTTTCTCAATATGACCCTTGCAAAATAATAATTCTATTACAGTTTGGTTGGCAAATGCTTATACTCCTCTTGGGCAGGGGACTAAGTATTTGCAGAGGGACTAAAGTATTCAACCAATATAACAAGAACTGCTGCTTAAAGATACACCCAGAGGGATGAAATCAGCAGTTCTCAGAGTCAGTTGCGCATTGGAATCACAAGGAGAACGTTAAAAAAAAATATGTCCTGTCTTGCACCCCATGCTAATTAAATCACAGTCTCTGGGGATTGGACCCAGGTTTTCAAACTTCATGGATGAATCCAATGTATACAGAAGTTTGAGGATCAGTGAGTTAGAACCATGCTTCTCAAGCTGTAATCAGCTACAAATCATCTGGTGGGTGTCCTGGGGGTTGGTATTGTTGAAATGTAGATTCTGATTCAGTGAGTCTGGGTTAGGGCCGAGATTCTGCATTTCTAACAGGTTTCCATGTGATGCCTGTGTTGCTATAAGGGGCTATGGTCATTTAGGAGTTAGAAAACTTCCAATTTGCTAGCTTTCCAATCTCTGCCCAAACTCTCAAGGTAAGGTGGTTGTACTGATGCTAAAACTTTTATACAATATCTTTCTTTTTTTTCCTTTTCTTTCCCAAAGAACTGATCTATATAACATAGGATTCAAGAATTTGGCATTAGGAGCTGAGAGTCTGGCCATGGCTTATTAAGAACATTAAAATCTGAGATACATTTTTCGGGAAATGGGTGGAGTTGGAGGCCAAACTCCCTTTATATAGAAGTGGATGATTTAAGTTATTGGTTATTGTGAGTTTTTGAGCTTGTACAATCTTTGTGAAAATGCCTAAGTTAGCTATTTTGGAACTTTGCCAGACTCTCATATAGTTAAAGCTATCTCTTACAAACCCCATGTAATCTGAGATACAGAATTGTAAATGGGTAACAATTATGGTCTCCGGTGTCAGACTGCCGAAGTTCAGATCCTGCCTCTACAGCATTCTGAATGAGAATACCCAGCCTCTCTCATTTTCTTTACAATGGGGATAAAAATAAGACCTCTTACAAGTGGTTGCTATGAGGATTGAATGAGGTGGCATTTACAGGCACTGAGAATAGAGCGTGACTATCAACAACTGTGGATGTAATCTATTACAGTCTCACTTTCATCAGAGAGACAGAAGCTAAAAGGAAACATCCCAGCCTTTCTTAGAACAGGCAGCTATTTGGAGAATTAAAAGATACAGTCAGTCTACAAGTGACCCACTTCAGACCTAGGGACACATACAGACTGAAAGTGAGGGGATGGAAAAAGATATTCCATGCAAATGGAAATCAAAAGAAAACTGGAATAGCAATACTCATATCAGATGAAATAGACTTTAAAATAAAGACTGTTACAAGAGACAAGGAATGACACTACATAGTGATCAAGGGATCAATCCAAGAAGAAGATATAACAATTGTAAATATTTATGCACCCAACATAGGAGCACCTCAATACACAAGGCAAATGCTAACAGCCATAAAAGGGGAACTCAACAGTAACACAATAATAGTAGGGGACTTAAACACCCCACTTACACCACTGGACAGATCATCCAAACAGAAAACAAATAAGGAAACACAAGCTTTAAATGACACATTAGATCAGATGGACTTAATTGATATTTGTAGGACATTCCATCCAGAAACAAGAGAATACTCTTTCTTCTCAAGTGCACAAGGAACGTCCTCCAGGATAGATCACATCTTGGGTCACAAACCAAGCCTTGCTAAATTTAAGAAAATTGCAGTCTTATCAAGCATCTTTTCCAACCACAATGCTATGAGACTAGATATCAATTACAGGAAAAAACTGTAAAAAATACAAACACATGGAGGCTAAACAACATGCTACTAAATAACCAAGAGGACACTGAAGAAATCGAAGAGGAAATCAAAAAATACTTAGAAACAAATGACAATGAAAACATGATGACCCAAAACCTATGGGATGCAGCAAAAGCACTTGTTAGAGGGAAATTTATAGCAATACAATCCTACCTGAAGAAACAAGAAAAATCTCAAACAACCTAACCTTACACCTAAGGCAGTTAGAGAAAGAAGAACAAAAAAACCCCAAAGTTAGTAGAAGGAAAGAAATCATAAAGATGAGATCAGAAATAAATGAAAAAGAAATGAAGGAAACAATAGCAAAGATCAATAAAACTAAAAGCTGGTTCTTTGAGAAGATAAAGAAAATTGATAAACCATTAGCCAAGCTCATCAAGAAAAAAAAGGGAGAAGACTCAAGTCAACAGAATTAGAAATGAAAAAGGAGAAGTAACAACTGACACTGCAGAAATACAAAGGATCATGTGAGACTACTACAAGCAACTATATGCCAATAAAATGGACAAGCTGGAAGAAATAGACAAATTCTTAGAAGAACACAGCCCTCTGAGACTGAACCAGGAAGAAAGAGAAAATATAAACAGACCAATCAAAAGCACTGAAATTGAAACTGATTAAAAATCTTCCAACAAACAAAAGTCCAGGAACAGATGGCTTCACAGGCAAATTCTATCAAACATTTAGAGAAGAGCTAACACCTATTCTTCTCAAACCCTTCCAAAATACAGCAGATGGAGGAACACTCCCAAACTCATTCTACGAGGCCACCATCACTCTGATACCAAAACCAGACAAAGATGTCACAAAAAATGAAAACTACAGGCCAATGTCACTGATGAACATAGATGCAAAAGTCCTCAACAAAATACTAGCAAACAGAATCCAACAGCACATTAAAAGGATCATACACCATGATCAAGTGTGGTTTATGCCAGGAATGCAAGGATTCTTCGATATACACAAATCAATCAGTGTGACACCCCATATTAACAAATTGAAGGATAAAAACTATATGATAATCTCACTAGATGCAGAAAAATCTTTTGACAAAATTCAACACCATTTATGATAAAAACTCTCCAGAAAGTGGGCATAGCGAGAACCTACCTGACCATAACGAAGGTCATATATGACAAACCCACAACCAATATCATTCTCACTGGAGAAAAACAGAAAGCATTTCCTCTAAGATCAGGAAAAAGACAAGGGTGCCCACTCTCACCACTATAATTCAACATAGTTTTGGAAGTTTTAGCCATGGCAATCGGAGAAGAAAAAGAAATAAAAGGAATCCAAATTGGAAAAGAAGAAGTAGAACTGTCACTGTTTGCAGATGACATGATACTTTACATAGAAAATCCTAAAGATGCCACCAGAAAACTACTAGAGCTAATCAATGAATTTGGTAAAGTACCAGGATACAAATTTAATGCACAGAAATCTCTTGCATTCCTGTACACTAGCAATGAAAAATCTGCAAGAGAAATTAAGGAAACACTCCCATTTACCACTACAACAAAAAGAATAAAATACCTAGGAATAAACCTACCTAAGGAGACAAAAGACCTGTATGCAGAAACCTGTAAGAAACTGATGAAAGAAATCAAAGATGATACAGACAGATGGAGAGATATACCATGTTCTTGGATTGGAAAAATCAACACTGTGAAAATGACTAGACTACCCAAAGCAATCTACAGATTCAATGCAATCCCTATCAAATTACCAATGGCATTTTTCACAGAACTAGAAAAAAAATTTACAATTCGTATGGAAACACAAAAGACCCCAAATAGCCGAAGCAATCTTGAAAAAGAAAAATGGAGGAATCAGGCTCCCTGACTCAGATTATACTACAAAGTTACAGTAGTCAAGACAGTATGGTACTGGTGCAAAAACAGAAATATAGATCAATGGAATGGGATAGAAAGCCCAGAGATAAACCCACGCACATATGGTCACCTTATCTTTGACAAAGGAGGCAAGAATATACAATGGAGAAAAGACAGCCTCTTCAATAAGTGGTACTGGGAAAACTGGACAGCTACATGAAAAAGAATGAAATTAGATGACTTCCTAACACCATACACAAAAATAAACTCAAAATGGATTAAAGACTTAAATGTAAGACCAGAAACTATAAAACTCTTAGAGGAAAACATAGGCAGAACACTCTGTGACATAAATCACGGCAAGAACCTTTTTGACCCTCCTCCTAGAGAAATGGAAATAAAAACAAAAATAAACAAATGGGATCTAATGAAACTTAAAAGCTTTTGCACAGCAAAGGAAACCATAAGCAAGACAAAAAGACAACCCTCAGAACGGGAGAAAATGTTTGCAAACAGAGCAACTGACAAAGAATTAATCTCCAAAATATACAAGCAGCTCATGCAGCTCAATATCAAAAAAACAAACAACACAATCCAAAAAATGTGCAGAAGACCTAAATAGACATTTCTCCAAAGAAGATACACAGATTGCCAACAAACACATGAAAGGATGCTCAACATCACTAATCATTAGAGAAATGCAAGTCAAAACCACAAAGAGGTAAACACCTCTCACTAGTCAGAATGGCCATCATCAAAATATCTAGAAATAATAAATGCTCCAGATGGTGTGGAGAAAGGGGAACCCTCCTGCACTGTTGGTGGGAATGTAAATTGATACATCTGCTATGGAGAACAGTATGGAGGTTCCTTAAAAAAACTAAAAATAGAACTACCATATGACTCAGCAATCCCACTACTGGGCATATACCCTGAGAAAACCATAATTCAAAAAGATACATGTACCGTAATGTTCATTGCAGCACTTTTTCCAATAGCCAGGACATGGAAGCAACGTAAATGTCCGACAGATGAATTTATAAAGAAGATGTGACATATATATATATATATATATACAATGGAATGTTACTCAGCCATAAAAAGGAACAATATTGAATTATTTGCAGTGAGGTGGATGGACCTAGAATCTGTCATACAGAGTGAAGTAAGTCAGAAAGAGAAAAACAAATACCGTATTCTAACACATATATATGGAGTCTAGAAAAACAGTACAGAGGGACCTAGTAGCAGGGCAGGAGTAAAGCTGCAGATGTAGTGAATGGACTTGAGGACATGGGACATGGGGGGATGGAGAGGGTGGGACGTAGTGAGAGAGTAGCATTGACATATATACACTACCAAATGTAATATGGATGGCTAGTGGGAAGCTGCTGCAAAGCACAGGGAGGTCAGCTTGGTGCTTTTTGACAACCTAGAGGGGTGGGATAGGGAGGGTGGGAGGGAGACGCAAGAGGGAGGGGATATGGGGATATATGTATACATATAGCTGATTCGCTTTGTTGTACAGCAGAAACGCACACAACATTGTAAAGCAATTTTACTCCAATAAAGATGTATTAAAAATAAATAAATAAATAAAAGATATGGTCATTCTTTGTTAATAAAGTTCATTAATTTCCTCACTTCCATTTATTCCCCCCTGGCCATTATTTGCAGCTTGTAACTTGAGAGGGTTCATCCAATTATTAACACATTACAGTATTTATTAAGTGCCTGCTACGTAACAGTCACTGTTCTAGATGCTGGTGTTAAAGCAGTGAAGGAAACAGACCAAAATCTCTGCTTTCATGAAGGTAACATTCTAGAGGATGTCTCTAAAAATGAGAAAAAAGAAAAAAGAGAAGTAGGATATGTAGTATGCTGGGTGATGGTAATTGGTATAGAGAAAGTCCAAGTAGGAGAGGAGGAGAAGAAGTACCAGAGGAGAGAGGAAAGGGTTAGCAGAACTAAATAAGGGGGTCAGGGAAGCCCTGTCAGTGGTGATATTGTGTGTACCTATAGGACAAGAGTAAGGAAGCCTTGTAGAGGTTAGAGGAAAGGGCATTCCAGGAAGAAAGACGAGCAAAAGCAAAGGTTTTGAGGCGGGAAGGCTTGGAAAGCTGTAATATAAAAGGAAGGCTATAATGTAAACTGGGAACTAGTTTGAGTTGAGTGAATGAGGGGAACAGTAATAGCAGATGGGTTAGCGCAGAGGTTCTCAGATTTGAGCATTATCAGAATCACCTGGAAGCCTTTTAAAACTACAGGCTGCTGGGCCCCATCCTCAGAGCTTCTGATTCATGAGGTCTGGGGAAGAGCCTCTAGAACTGCATTCATTTCTAACAAATTCCCAGATGATGAGGGTGGGGTGGGAGGGTACAGTAAGGAACGTTACATTGAGAAATATTCGATTACACTGAGTGTAATAATGGCAGGCAGATCAGACAGAGCTTTATGAGACATTATAAGGGTTTTGGGTTTTACTCCAAGTGAAAAGCAAAGTGACTAGAGGGTTTTCATCAGAGCAGTAGTTTAATCAAACGCACAGGTTATGCAAAATTATCTTTCTGACAAAATTAGGATAGGTTGAGCTCTATAGCTTCCTTGTGATCTACATGATGTGATATTGTTTCAACGTATATGAAAATTTTCAAGCTTTTCAACTCATTTGGTAAGACATATTTCACCTTAGCATGTCTACTTTGTAGACTTGCAGTTCAGCTTATTGACATATTTGGTTACATGAGCCAATATCAACATCAAATATAGCTGTATAATAGTTCAGTCTGATTTCACCCCAAAGTCAACCCAGGATAAATCTAAACCAGGTTGCTCAACAACAGGTAATTTGTTTGAAAAAGTTTTCTTTTGAGTAATCATGTTGACATCCTGTGGGCAAGCTCATTGCGTTGGTGTTAACACTTTCTAAATATTACCTTCCACTAGGATTAATTATGTTCGTGGGTGGTACAGATTAATACAGTTATTGCCATCACCTTGTTAAACGTTTGTGCTATCCATAATACAATGCCATATTCAGAAAGGTAACCTTTTTTTAAGAACAGGAAAAAATAAATCAATCCAACCTTGTCTGATCGAAGTTTTCTTTTGTTTGATACAGTGATATTTTAAAGTGGCAGGTTCCATAGCCTTTCTGTGCAGCTTTGTTGAAGGCAAGAGTTGTCAAACAACATATATCAAGAACACCCTTCGTGAATAATGTGATTCTAGCCGGTGCCTCAGGGTAGCCACTGTAGTTGGTAAATCTCTCTGGCCTGTTGCATTCAGTTCTTCATATTTATTTTTTTCTATCAATGTTTCTCAAGATAAAAATTGCAGACCTAATGTTAGTTTCAGTAAGCTATATTTTGAACTCCTTGCTTATCCAAGCAGAACATATTTTCTTTTCCTTTCCTTTCCTTTTTTTTAACATAAAAAAATCAATTATTTGGAAATCAATTCTCCAATGAAATGACTACAACTCCAAATGTAAATAAATTTATTCCCATACTACACTGCCACCCACAAGCCTAGTTTTCTTAACTTTCTAGGATATATTTTTCCTGCAGCATTTGTCCTTTTGATTGCTTTATAAGAATACCACATACTTTACCGAAATAACATTTTCCATGGAATATATGCTTAGACACTGAAAGCACAGGGCACTCTGACATTAGAAAAAGCAGTATTTGCTCTGAGAGCAAGCTGCCTCCTCTTTGTTTTTACTCCTCCTAAGGCTTGTGTGATGATATTCAACTGTAGTTAAACACTATCTTCCTTCATAACTCATTAGTGCCATCCTCTCCAACTTCTTGAATTTCAAATAATAACTGACAATTTGCTCTAAAACCGAAAAGAATGTCAATAGTAGCTAACATTTATTGAGAGCTTACTAGGTGCTAGGAACAGGGCTAGATGTGTCTGTCCATTATTACATGTTACCCCCATAATATCCTAGGAGTTAACTACTTAGAAAGTGTCCAGACAAAGCCACACAGCTAGAAAGCAGGGGAACAAAAATTCTAACTATTCTGTTTGACTTCAGAATTTATACTCTTAACTCTATGCTCTCAGTTAAATAAAATCAGCTGACACTGGTAGTGTTTTAAGTATATAACATCATAAGCCATGAAATTAATAAACTGGAAAAAAACATGGCATGGTGAAGTAATGATAATTTTGGCAATTATAATAACAGCAACAAAAGACAATAATTATTATTACTGGACACAGCATATATACCAGGCAGTGTGCTAAGAACCATCCCATTTTATTGTCCCAACCAGTTTGATTAGTAGACATTATTATGCCATTTGACAGATGAGGAAACAGAGACTCAACTAACTTAAGTCACTTCCTTAATTCATCCATACAATGAAAGGTTGACCCATGATTTTCATTTATTCAAATTCATAACCAATACTCCTAAATCATTAACACACATGCCTCAAAGGCTTATGAATACTTAGTGAATCACTGCATTGCGCCAGTGATAAACTTTGGAAGCAGGTGTGATTTTTGTCCTCATTTTTCAGTCTTGGGAGCAGAGAGTCTTGAGAGGTGAAGTCTTGTGTCCATGGCCACATGGCTAAGGATGAGGAGCCAGGATTCACTCAAATTTCCTGGTTCCTCTACCCACGTCTTCTCTCAGCAAGAGTTTATTGAAAGGCAAGATTACATGATTATGATTGGAATATCTTGCCCTGTATCCTAAATGTGATTAATATTGAGATAACTTCTCTATGCCTTTCTGAAAAGAGTGTGAATCCCATACCCCTGTGTGAAAGAAAGTGGTAGTTATAAAACTTGTGCAAATCTTTGTCCTGAAGCAGGGGCTGGAGGACAGGACAGAGAGTAAGGAAAGAAAAAACAACATGGAACGTTGTCCAGCTCCCAGAGGGTGATGAATTAAACCTGTGGGGTCAGTTCCCCTTCTCTCAGTCCGAGACCAGCTGAGGAAGAGAACCAAAGGAACATAGTCCTGACCAGAAAAAAGATACACAAAGGAACATCATCATATTGTATTGGCTTTTCTGTCTAAAGGCCCACGTGAACTAGTTGGAAGCCCCTGTTATTTTGGGAGTGGGGTTCTCAGGTCCCCAAATTCAGAACATGTTAGTCACTCCTACTAGATAGGTAAGCCAAGCTAGGGATTTCTGACCTAGAGAATGTTCTAATTTTCTAAAAGTTTAAAGGCAAACTTTGCTTTTTTTTTTTTTTTTTTTTTTTTTTTTTGCGGTACGCGGGCCTCTCACTGTTGTGGCCTCCCTCTCCCATTGCGGAGCACAGGCTCCGGACGCGCATGCTCAGCGGCCATGGCTCACTGGCCTAGCCGCTCCGCAGCACGTGGGATCTTCCCGGACGGGGCACGAACCCGTGTCCCCTGCATCGGCAGGCGGACTCTCAACCACTGCGCCACCAGGGAAGCCCCAAAACTTTGCTATTTTAGTCTCCTATTTTCAAGTACTTGGGAAAAAAAAAAAAAAAAACCCTCCAAATCGATACCAGTCAATATCTTACATTCAGCAGTCCCATGCCTGTATATACTATATCCACTCACCTATTCTGCCTTCTTCCTATCCTTCTATGTTCTATTTCTACTGCCATTCTAGTCACACAGTGTTGAAAGGTTAACAATAGAGCTTACTTCTCCCTTTCACTTTATATTCCCTGCACGACACCAGGGTCTCCCTGTATCTGAATTATAGTCCTTCCTCTCTTTTACACTACTTCCACCCTGGTCTCAAATCTCACTTTCCCTTTCCTAAGTGGAAATTATCATGCAGTCATTCTTCTTACCTCCAGCTTCTAATCTAATCAGCCTTGATCCAAGGGCAGTATATGGTTCAGAGATTCAATTTACAAAAAATGAATTTGAATGCTCGTAGAAGTTGAATGCACCTTGCAGTTAGCCGGAGTTTGCCACGGACTCCACCTTCCCTACCTCCTTTTCTCTGCCACGTCCTCAAGATAAACTGAAGTGAATTATATGTAATGAGTCTCTGATCAAGAGGATTCAGCTGTCAAAGGGTCCTTTTCTTTCCTTGCTTCACCTTATTACTTCTTATTCTCTGAAACAGAGTTCATGTGCCATCTTGATTTAGTTACTTTACATGTGATCTGTTTCACTCATTTTATTACCTGTCTGTTCCCTGCAGAGGTTACAAATTTTGTAAATCCATTTGATATATCATGGCAAATATAGCATACTTGTTAAGAGCTTAAGGTTAGAGGCAGCAGAACAGCTACAAACATACTGGCTCTGTGACCTTTGGCAAATCCCATAACCTTTCCAAGCCTCAGATTCTTTACCTAGAAAATATGATCACAAAGGTGCCCAGTTCATGATGTTGTTGGAGAAGTAAGAAAATGCACATAAAAAGGCTAGCACAATGCTTAGCCTGTATTAGGTGCTCTATAAATCAAACCAAATTCTTAACCATGTTATTCCAGACTGTTCATGATCTGAACCCTAACTACCTTTATAGGTTCCTTTACTCACTACCTTCTTTTCTCTACAATGTCCTCAAGATAAACTGAAGTTTATATAATTATAATATATATATATATTATATATATTATATATATAATATATATAATATTATATTATATATAATGAGTCTCTTTGATCAAGAGGATTCAGCTGCCAAAGGGTCCTTTCCTTTCATTGCTTCACCTTATTACTTCCTATTCTCTGAAACAGAGTTCACGTGCCATCTTGAAGTAGTTAGTTTTCTGGTTGTCAGTGATAGAAATTAATCCATATTCCCTCAGGCAAAATAGGAAAATTAGCAAATTGGAAGAGTGAAGGTGGTTTAAGGAAAGAACTGGAACTGAGGTCTAAATAGTTGTTGAGACTTATTATTTTCTACCTCTGCTTTTCTTTTCATGTCTCTATGGGTGGTGTGTGTGTGTGTGTGTGTGTGTGTGTGTGTGTGTGTGTGTGTGTGTGTGTGTGTGTGTGTGTGTGTGTGTATTTTTCTGCAATGTAGTCTACTTAGCAGACTATGCTGCCCACAGTTCCCTGGTTTAGAGGGAAACATGAAACAGGTCTCTTCTCACTTGGAGATGGACTCAACTCTCTTTTAGTCACAATATTAAATCCCTCTAATTTTGATTCTAATTGGCCCAACTAGCATTAGGTCAAGCGGAGTGGAGGAGGTGAGATGGGTGGAATCTTTGTGCATTACCTTCGCTAAAAAGAACCCACCGATAGAGAAAGGGTGGGTAGCACATGAAGGACAGGTAGCTGGCTGACGGGCTGTATATACCCACTAAAGTTGCCCACTGACATTTATGGATAACTCACTATGTGCCAGGTGCTCTTAGATTATTATTTTTTTAATGTGAACCATTTTTAAAGTCTTTATTGAATTTGTTACAATATTGCTTCTGTTTTATGTTTTGTTTTTTGACCGCGAGGCATGTGGGATCTTAGCTCCATGACCAGGGATCGAACCCGCAGCCCCTGCATTGGAAGATGAAATCTTAACCACTGGACCACCAGGGAAGTTTCCCCCCACCTTTTTTTTTTTTTTAGGTTTCTTTTTTTTTGATGTGGACCATTTTAAAAGTCTTTATTGAATTTGTTACAACGCCAGGTACTCTTTTAAATGCTTTAAATATGTTACCTCATTTTTCCACTAGATATTAGAAATCCCATTTTTTTTTGGATGAATGCACTGAGTTACTGAAAGTTCAAGTAACTTGCACAGGGTCACACGACTAACAAATGGCAGAGTCAGGGTCAAACAGAGCCCACTCCCCACGCCTCAGCCTAAACTTGTGACTCTACTACATTTGTCCTTGGCAATGAAATTTTCCCCAAGTGTTCAGAAGCTAGAAGTCTTTGGCTTTTCTAAATTCTCCTGTTCTTCTCTCTTCTTTTCTTTTGGCACATGCCACTTCGCATCTTGTATGATAGTCACTATTTGTATCTTCATTATCTGTCTATATTATAAGCATCTTAAGGACAGGGGCTTTATCTCATTCATCATTGTGTCTTCCACAGCACTATTACGGTTCCCTATGATTAATATATCCTTCCTAAATTGTTTTTGAATTCATGGACAAATCCATGAGATCCTATTTGATATTGTTGATATACATTATTAGTTGATAACAATAATAACAGCTATACTCATTGAATGCTCTCTGAACACAGGGTCCTGTGCTAACTACTTTATAAACTTTATAAACTCACTAACTCCTCTTACACTTACTAGTGAGATACATCCCACTAGTAAGCCCATTTATTCTGAGAGAACCTGGGCTTAGCATGTATCTAATATGAGACTATAAGGATTCAAAAACACATCTTTCTGATTCTAAAATTGTGTTCTTAAGTACTATGACATCCAATCAACTATTGCTTCTTTTTTGTATTATAAGACTTTTTATTAGAGGTAAAAATTTGGGACAGTACTTGTGAACGATCAAACATCCTGATTAATAAAATATGATGTTAAATTAGGCATTACAGAAATCAGAATTTTAGAATTCTAGTAAATTCTGAAAACTTTCACCTTAGAAGATATTTTAACGTTGATTCTAATTCTTGGCATTTGCTTTTTAAGATGCCTAGTCTGAAATGTTCAGCCTAAGTGCCACATTTTTAAACTGCTCTCCTAAAAAACAGTTGTTTTAGGATGTCACAACAAACATTTTGAGTCTTTGCTTTACATTTAAGAAGTGCAAAGTGTTTTGATCAATAAACCTTATTTTAGGCAACTAAAGCAGAATTGTAAGCAGATATCTAAAACATCAGGTTGTGCAGTGTCAAGCTAGAACCTCTTTCTTTAGTGAGCTTTTGGAAGATGATCAGCACGGGGTTACTAGAAAGACAAAGTATAAAGAAATCCAAGGTTGGAGCCATTCTCCACAATGTGAATTTTGTATTGCTTTACTTTTGCCCAGTTCAATCTAGTATTTTTTAAACCGATGGTTTTCTTTTACATTGTTAACTGTACAAAAAATGTAACTTCAGTCATTTATTTATTCATTCAACAATTATCCTACCAAATAAATATGCAATCTCAATTTCCCCGTACTTGACCTCTCAACAGCCAACATTGCTAGGCTTTCCCTTTTTCTTAATTCGTTCTCTTACCTTCTATGATCCATCTGTCTCCTAGTTTTTATTTTACCTCTGTGACAACTTCTTTTCTGCTGCCTTACTTGCTCACACTACCGTGCCATTCCCTGCTGACGGTCCTCATGGCTCAGTCTCAAACCTTCTACATTTCTCACATTCTTTATATTCTCCCTATGCAATTTGACTCCATCCATAAATAACTTATAAATATAGATTTCTAGCACTGACTCCTCTTTGTACTGTAGACCTCTGTATTGAACTATCAACATCTATTTAAATGGTTCAGTGGAAATTCATATTTAATTTTTCTAAAGGCCAACTCATAATTTTCCTTTTCAAAAAACCTGAAACTCATAATTTGAATTCAAAGAGTATGGTGCTGCCATCCATCCATTTGTGCAAGCCTGAGACTGGGGATCATGACAACTCTTCGTCTCCCTTAATATCAAATCCATCAGCAAATCTTATTGATATAACCCACCAAATATCCCTATTCTGTCCATATGTTTCCATTTTTCCCATCACAGCCATCTGATCACATCCACACTACCGATCAAAATCCTTCAGCTATTTCCTCTATTTCTTAGACTAAAGATAAAGATATACTAGTTTTTTAAACTGGGCTTTGTCTGCCTCTGCTTTCAGTTTCAACAGATATCTTTCTTTAAATTCTTAAGCAAACCTTTCACTAAAATATAACATGTTACAGAAATGTGCACAAATCTTAGATGTACAGTTTGATTAATTTTCATGAGGTTAATGTACCCATGGAATGGGTTCCTAGAATCAAGAAACAAAATGTTTCCTGTACCCAGAAGTGTCCTGCCTTTCGAAGCTTTGATCACCTCTCCACAAAGGTGACGACTGTCTTGACCTCTACTACAACACATTCATGTTGCCTGTTTTCCAACTTTATATAAATGGAAATTAATGCTGTGTAGTTTCTAAATCTAGCTTCTTTTGTTCCAAATTACCTTGTTCTCACTACACTGAAATATCCTTTTTGTCATACATAAGTTGACTGTGTGAGTTATTTCTGTCCTAACGCTCTGTTCCATCAGTCAATCTATATTATTCTTGCGCCAACATCATACATTGTTGTGTATACTGACATGCCATTTATTCTGTTGCCGTATAAAATTCATTGTACGATACACTACACTTTTAAAAATCCTCTGTACTGTTGATGGAAATATGGGTTGTTTGCAGTTGTTTACTCTTACAGATAACGCAACTGTGAGCATTCTTGTACGTGTCTTTTGGTGTATATACCTATGCCATTCTGTGAGGTTTATATCTAGATAGCAAGCATGCATATGTCTGAGTTAGATATTTCGGATATTTTCTAAAATGCTTATACCAGTTGATACTCCCACCAGCATTGTATCAGAGTTTCAGTGGACTGACACTTGGTATTTTATGTTCTTTTCCTTTTAACAGTGGCTCTGCAGTAATATCAAATTGGGTCTTAATTGGTATTTCCATGATGACTAATAAAAGTTGAGTGCCTTTCATTTGTTTTTTGACTATTTGGATATCCTCTTTATGGAGTGCCTGCCCAAGCTTTTTGCTCAGTTTTTCTATTATATTGTTGAAAATTTCAAATGGATTTAAGGGCTGTTACTTTTTTTTTTTCATTTATTCTGGCTATGAGTCCTTTGTTGAGAACACATATTGCAATATCCTTTTCCAGACTGTGCCTTTCTCTTCACTCTCATAATGGTGTATTTTGAAGAATAACACTCATTTTTAAAATGTATTCTGATTTATCATTTTTTTTATGGTTAGCCTTTTCTGTGTCCTATTTAATACATCTTTACCTACCCAACATAAATTATGTAATAGTCTTTTTTTTCCCAAAATCTTTATTATTTTTACCTTTCACAACTAGATCTAAACCACATCTGAGATTGATTTTTTTTTTTTTCTGTAAGCTATGCAGTATGGTTCAAGAAACGTTTTCTTACAAATGGAGGTACAGCTGACCTAGCACCATTTATCAAAAGGCCATGCCTTTCCATACAACACTGAAATACTCCTTTTGTTATGAATCAAGTGATTGTTCATGTCTGAGTCTGTTCTAGACTCATTGACCAATTGGTCTAATCGTCTGTACCTCCACCAATATCACCTTGTTTTCATTTCTATAGCTTTATAATTAATTTTGATGTCTGGTAATATAGCTCCTACAGTTGGTTCTTCTTTATGACTGCCTTGCTATTTGCATTTCCATGGGCATTTTAGAATCAGTTTGCCAATCTCAAAATAAATTGCTAAAATTTTGTTTGGGGTTTTATTGACTCTATAAAGTCATTTGAAGAGAATTTATATCCTACAATACTGAATTTTCCAATACATAAAAACATAATCCTTCCATCCATTTAGGTTTACCTTAATTTATCTCAATTATGGTTTTTAGTTTTCAGTCTAGAGGTTTTTCACATTTTACATTAGATTTATTTCTAAGCATTAGTGTTTCTTTATGCTTTAAGAACATAGAATTGTGGGTTTGTTGCTGTCCGGCTCCTTTTTTGATCTTAATTTCTTTCTCTGTTCTACATACACAGGCCTTCTGCATTCCCTCAAGTTCCTCTCCTTCAACAGGCTTTTTTCTTCTATCACTCCTCTTCTTGCAGTGATTGCCTCCTGAATTTCCCTCATACAACTAATCCCTATGCATTCTTTACATTTCAGCTAAATTTCATATCCTCAAGAATGCCTTCCTCAAGCTACCTTAGGTATTACCTCCCTATTTAATCTACTATGGCAGTTCCTAACCTTTTTTTCTCATATTACTTATCACAGTTGAAAGTTTACGTTTGTAATCGTTTGATTTGTGTCTATGTAAGTTCTGAAAGGGCAGGACCACATCTGTTTATTTTTACCCTACTATCTGCAGGGCCTAGCAAAACACCTGGCCCGTAGTAGGATCCAAATAAAGATTTTTATTTTTTTAGTGAATGAATGAATGAGCTTCAACTCAGTTCCAAGCACTTTGTGATGGTATACAGTCAATAAGAAGGTGAGAGAGAATCTCCTAGCTCCTGGCTGATGACTGTAATTTTAATTGTAATATCATAAAATTCAATAAGCTTGTGTAGAAAAATAACTCCATCGTCATCTAGTCTAGCTCTCCTTCTGTTGTGAGAATCTTCTCCACAAAGTACCTGATAGAAAATCATCAAGACTCAGCCTGAATATTTGAAGTGGCAGGAATTATTTTGGGGGGGGGGTCCCCTGTGACATTGATATTGCACTAATAAAGATTTGCAGGAAACGGCATCAGCAGCAGTGAGACTGGGATAATGAGGCAAGCATAGAAAAAGGCTTACTTCAGTGTTACTTGTTGGGGATTTTGAGAGTGATAATTAATCACATCCCTTCCCATCTGGATTCCAAATCAGGAGAGAAACAGAAAGTGCCATCAGACAGGGATCAAAGTAGCAACTTTATTGCCATTAAATCTAGATCGGAGTCTACTGTTTTGTATACAATGAAAAATGAGACTCATTTCTACTTCCTTTGAAGCTAGATTTACCTGAAGGGGCAAAATGAACATCAGGAACTGATTCTCTAGTTTGAGGGGCACTCAGTGCTGAGATAGAGTGAAAACACATGTGTATATGGCTTTTACATTATTGATTCCAGCCAAACAAGTAATGGATGTTAGATCCTCACTGATTCATCAATTAGATAAATCAGTCTTTTTCCCAAAGGGAGGAGTAAAAGGCAAGAAAGAGGAGACCCAGCTGTAATGTTAACACTCTTCTTATCTGGGGAGTAAAATGTATGTCCCCTTAAGGGAATCCAAGTATATATGAATAGCATTTACTTAATATTTTGTACATGTCTATGACATGGCTATCAACATATATTAAAAGTGATTATAAACCCCTGATACCACAAAATGAAGGAAAATGTTTGCAAATAATATATCTGGTAAGTGATTGATACTCAGAACATATAAAGAAGTCCTACATTTTAACAACAAAAACAAACAACCTGATTAAAAATGGGCCAAAAACCTGAAGAGACATTTCTCCAAAGGAGATATACAGATGAGCAAAAAGTACACAGAAAGATACTCAACATCATTAGTCATTAGGGCAATGCAGATCAAACCACTGAGATATCAATTCATAGCCATTAAGATGGCTACTGTCAGAAAACAGAAAATAACAAATGTTGATGAGGATGTGCAGAAGTCGGAACCCTTGTATATTGCTGGTAGGATGCAAAATGGTGCAGTCGCTGTGGAAAACATTTTGGTGATTCCTCAAAAATGTAAACATAGAATTACCGTATGGTCCAGCAATTCCACCTTTGGGTATATACCCAAAATAATTGAAAGCAAGGTTTTGAGGAAATATTTGTATACTTACACTCATGACATTCACAGTAGCCAAAAAGTGGAAAGCAATCCAAGTGTTCCAGCAACAGTTGAATAGATAAACAATGCAGTGTATACCTACAGTACAATATCATGAAGCCTTAAAAAGGAAGGAATTTTTGACACATGCTACAACGTGGATGAACCTTGAAGACATTATTCTATGTGAAATAAGGCGGTCACAAAAGGAAAATATTGCGTAATCCCTCTTATATGCAGTTCATAGAGTTGTCAAATTCATAGAGACAGAAAGTAGAATGGTGATTGTCAAGGGCTGGGGACATAGGGAATAGGGAGTCTGTGTTTAATGGGTACAGAGTTTCAGCTGGAGAAGATGAGAAATTGTGGAGATGGATGGTGGTGATGGTTGCATAACAATGTGAATGTACTTAATGCCACAGAACTCTATGCACTTGAAAATGGTTAAAATGGTACCTTTCATATTATGTATATTTTCCACAGTTAATAAAAAAACAAAACAGTGAGAGAGACTGTGACATCAATCCTTTATTAAATATTTTCAAAGATATAGCAATCCAATTATAAAGAAAATGATATTTACTATAAAGTTATGTTTATATAGAGGTAAATTTGGGGAATGCTTATTTTATGAACATATACTAATAGCATGCATGTGAGTGGCAGGCATCCATGGGACACAGAACATATAATTTAACTGAACAAAATTGTGAACACTTTTGAACGTTTATTAAAGTGAGACCTATATGAGTCTATTATGAATGGCTAAATTCTTGCCCTCCTTTCATTTCATCAACAGATAATTGTTGAGCTCTTTCTATGTGTTAGGAACTGTGCTAGGCTGTGGTTTCACAGTGGTGAACAAGATAAGCATAAAGTCCAATTTCCTAAAGATTCTATTCTCATGAAGAAGACATAGAGGAACAAAGAAAACAATTGTGTAAATTATTTTTTCGCATTGTCATGAGAGTAATATAAGTAATACATAAGAAGGTAAGCTGGATACCAACAAAGGGAGATCTACTTTAGGTAGCGTGGTCAAGGAAGTCTTCTCCGCAGAGGTAGATTTTAAGCTCAAATCTAAGTGATGAAGGTAAACTACCCATACAATCAACAGAGAGAAGAGCATCCCATGCAGAGAAGAAAACCTGCATAAAGGCTCTGAAGTGATAAAGAGCTTGGCATGGTCAGAATTCTGAAGAGTAATGTGACTAGAAAGTAGTGAAATAGATAACCAACAAGGACCTATTGTATAGCACAGAGAACTATACTCAATATTTTGTAATAACCTATAAGGGAAAAGAAGCTAGAACAGAATATACATTTATATATATATATATATACATATATATATATATATATATATATATATATATATCTGAATCACTTTGCTGTACACCTGAAACTAACACAACATTGTAAATCAAATATACTTCAATTTAAACAAAAGTGGTGAGCAAGGGTAAGAACGGGTAAGCAAGGGAAAGAAATGTGGCTGGAATAACTAAATGACTAAATTATTAAATTTTGTTTAATTTCAATTGAATTAGACTTGAATTTAAGCTGGTGATCACTATATTGAATGGTACAGGAGTAATTCATATAGGACCACACAGGCCATGATAAGCTATGAAAAGCAATGGAGAAAGCCGTGGAAAGCCATTGAAGCAAGGGAGTGATGAGATCCGTGCATATTGTCAGAAAAGGGCTCTTGATGTTTTCGGTGTCAGACATATTAAAGGAAAGTAAGAGTTGGAATAGAACAAAAAGTGAAATACGCACAGTAATCCATGGAAGAGGTTATATGGCTCAGACCAGAGGGCTAGTAGTGGAAATGGAAAGAAGCGGTAACCTTTGAGATATTTCTGGTTCATGAGGACTAATATAAATAATAGGATTTCCTAATGGATTAAGTGAAGGTGAGGGAAGGAACAAAACAAAGTTGGACAATGTTTTGAGTAACTGGGTAAACAGTGGTGCAGGTTATTGAGATAAAGTTGATTAAAGGTGAGGGGGGCCAGAAATACGTTTTGGTGAAAACTCAAAAGAAATGTTTAGACTTGATAAGTTTGAGAAATCTGTTGGCCATTCATGTGAAGATGATATTAGTCCTGTGAATATTTGAGTCTGGAGAAAGGTCAGAGCTGGATAGCAGTGTGGGAGGCATTCGTGTAAAATTAGTATTAAATTGTCGACAACTGACAGGTGCATTTACGGACAGAGGGAGAGCAACAGGAGAGCCCAGGACCAAGCCCTGTGTGACCATGACATTGAGAGTCAGGCTTGAGTCCTAGGGTTCGATTACACCACTTCCCCAGAATTTGCCCATCACTATAAAGTGCACGGTTAGCATTTCATTTAAATGCTGTTTGTCTTCATTTGAGGTATGCTGGACTTTAGCTTTGCAAATTGGAGTATGATTAATTCATGTTGTATTAAATGCCATTAATCCTTCTTAAAGTCACTTTAGAAGGAGAATTCTACTAGTTAAAGAAACTATTGCATTCTAGCTCTTTTAAATATAGTTGATAACCATATTTTTAAAAATATCAGTGTTTATAAATTTGTTTATTTATTTAATTTATTTTTGGCTGCGTTGGGTCTTCGTTGCTGCACGTGGGCTTTCTCTAGTTGTGGCAAGCGGGGGCTACTCTTCGTTGCGGTGCGTGTGCTTCTCATTGCGGTGGCTTGTTGAAGAGCACGGGCCCTAGGCGTGCGTGCTTCACTAGTTGTGGCACGTGGGCTCAGTAGTTGTGGCTCACGGGCTCTAGAGCACAGACTCAGTAGTTGTGGTGCATGGGCTTAGTTGCTCCACGGCATGTGGGATCTTCCCGGACCAGAGCTCTAACCCGTGTCCCCTGCATTGGCAGGCGGATTTTTAACCACTGTGCCACCAGGGAAGCCCCAAAATATCAGTGTTTAGAGATTTCTTTTTCTCTAGGCAGTATTAATAACTTTAGGGTTGGAAGGATAATAATAGGTGGGTAGATTAAGGGAAGTTTTGGGAGTTAACAGCATGGGTTAAACCACTTTCGGCAGATACAGAACATGAGAGGAACTGCAAAACTAAGGCCCTATCCCCTGTCTCTACATCATACAGATGGGGCATTTTCCTGATGAAATGTTCCTTATACCTTTTTCCTTCCTTCTTCCCTCCCCTCTCTGTCATTCAATAGAGTCAATAAGAAATGAATCTTTACTTTGTAGTTAGCACTTGCTGTCTAACTACCTGAATAAAAAAAAAATCAAGACTTGGAAAAGATAATGCCAGCATGCAATTCAAAATTTGGACCTATGAAATAAGACAATTTGTGGAGCTTTGGAAGAATCCAGCAAATATTCACCTTTGCCAGTATCCTGCTTGTGCCTACTAACTGGTTATTTACCCAGGCTTAGCTTACTCAAAATGAAAATTGTCTCAGCTGATTTTGAATAAGACAATAAGCACTTCTTTTTCACTATGTATGTCACCAGAGTTCTCTTCTTCCAATTGAAACAATGCAACATCTCTGCAATTTTTAAATGCAGTATTTTTGAACATGTGTGTCCCCCTCCTGGATGACATAGGTCATGTATATAGACCAAGAACCCTGATTGTAAGCAGGCACTGTTTTGTTTTGTTTTTGTTTTTCTTTGATGGTAATGTTTACCATCTGTTTACCCTGCTATATTGTCTTGTGTTCATACCAAAGCACTGAAGGCACCTCTGACAGAGAACTGCTGTATGTCAACACTTTCCATCATTTTCTTCTCTGTGCCCCAAAGCCATTCCTAAGAATTGAGTTTTCTGTGGAAATATTTCAAATGAAATTCTCTTTAGAAGTCTTCCCATTTCAGTAAGTCACAGAACTAGGAAATGTTTGGTGAAATACAAAGCGCCTTGTAATATGGGATAATTATCAAGTTATCAGAACTTTGGAATAAATACAGTAAGTGCAAAATGAAAGAGAAAGCTTGTGGTCTACAATATTTCTTCTGAAACTACAAATTGAGATCATGTGGGCAAAAGGAAGTAAGAAGGTAATACAGTAATAGGCTTTGTGCCCTCAGGGCCGCAGATTTGATACAACCCAGAAGATTGCTTCAGTGAACTATCTTTAGTGTGTCTGTAGTTCTTTAGCATTTTAACGTATTTGTGTATCAATCTCTCATAAACCCTAAAGCAACACAATGTGATAGAAATTTATGTCTGATTTTCAGATAAGGAAACAAAATTAAGGAATTATGGGTCTTATAAATAAAAGAGCTCAGATTCAACCCTAGGTATTGACTTTTTGTCTAATGATTTTTTCCCCCAACATTTTGCTGTTGTTTCCTATGTTTTCCAGTACTATTGGTGACTTCTGGCTTTATTAATAAGACTTCTATGAACTCTA
Organism: Grampus griseus; assembly: GCF_964374135.1. Classification (NCBI taxonomy): domain Eukaryota; kingdom Metazoa; phylum Chordata; class Mammalia; order Artiodactyla; family Delphinidae; genus Grampus; species Grampus griseus. The sequence continues at coordinate 91,747,099 of NC_139002.1, read as the reverse complement.
GGCAAATACAGGTGTCTGTGTCTGGTTTCCTGATTGGGTTTATGAAGAACATTATTTCATAAACAAAATCAGAAGCTTCATTGTCTCTCTGGCCAATTACATGGACTATGCCTCAGGGTTTCAGACCAAATATTTTTTAAAAAACCAAACCATTTCCTGAATGTAAATTATTTTTTTCCGAAAGGAGCCCTGTCAAACAACATGACTAGTTATATCCTCTGTCACCACAAAGAGCAATGTACTGTTGGGGGAAGCCCATTCTGGTGGTACAACATGCCTATCAGACCAGAGATGTCCAAAGAAGCATTTAAGTCATTCCTGTCTTTCCCGTTTATTTCTCTACTGTTCGTTAACATTTAATCAAATGCAACCTCATCCTTTCATTTGTTCAAGTTACAAACAAAGACAGCATCTTTTTTACTGTTAAATTTTTTTATTCAAATACTGTTGATTACCAATGTTGTCTTAGTGTCTGGTGTACAGCAAAGTGATTCACTTATACATGTGTATATATTCTTTTTCATATTATTTTTCATTACATTTTATTACAAGATATTGAACATAGTTTCCTGTGCTCTACAGTAGGACCTTGTTGTTTATCTATTTTATACACAATAGCTTGCATCTGCCAATCATAAACTCCTAATTTATCCCTCCCCGCTTCCACTTTCCCCTTTGGTAGCCAAAAGTTTATTTTCTCTGTCTGTAAGTCTATTTCTATTTTGCAAATAAGTTCATTTGGATCATATTTTAGATCCCACGTATAAATGATATCATATGATATTTGTCTTTCTGTCTGACTTACTTCACTTAGTATGATAATCTCTAGGTCCATCCATGTTACTGCAAATGGCATTATTTCATTCTTTGCTATAGCTAAGTAGTATTCCATTGTATATATATATATATATATATATATACCAAATCTTCAAAGATGGCATCTTTGATTTCTCTTTCTCTAAATCACTAAAAATCACAAATCACCTGTTTGTTCTGCAAGTACATAACAAGTATTTTGCAGGTATTTTCTTCTACACTAAAATACATCTCCACTCTCACCACCCTCCTTCACCTCTCAGTTGGACAATTCTAACAGCCTCCTTACAGTTTCCTGTTTCCACACAACCCACGTGCCACCAGTCCTGAGGGAGGTGCCCACCTGTCCAGATTAAACTCATAGCATTCTCCACTTCGCTCACCAATCTCAAGCCATTTGGGTCTCTGGTGTGTTTCTAATTTGCCGGATCTGCAAATTCCTCTTCCATCTGGCTGAAATGCTCACTTCCATGGCCTTGAGTGTTTTACTGTTTTGACTCCCTCAGTAATCAACATAAATGCATCTTTTCAGAAGAGGCCTTTCTGCCCTACAGCAACTTAATGGTGTCCCTCAACTATTCACTAACTCATCACCCTGTTTATTTCCTGCATGTGCTTACTACAAAGGGAAAAATTCCCATTCATGTATTTGTTTACTTTATAATTTTCTGTTTCTTCTACTATGCTGTGCATTTCATAAGGGCAGTGTCCATACATGTCCTTTCATTGTCTATGCACCAGTGTTTGTCATAGTATGTAATCAATAACTCATTTGATTGAATGAACAAATGAATGAATGAATGAGTGAATGAACATGAATAACAACTATCCAAAGCATTGTGATATTCAAAAAAGAGCTGATTGCTATAAACCCAGCCTCCAAGCTGACTCTTCCTTAGCACTTGCTGTTCGTTAAGAATTATTAAATGACTCATCATCTTTACTATTATATTATAATGCTTTTTGTCTAATGGACCTTTTTGTCTAAACTAAATTATATTTTAAGTGCAAGCTATGCAGATATTTTGCCCATTTTTCCTTTCTGAGTTGCTTTTTCTCAGAGCTAGCATGATTAGTTTTGGACATTGATTGCCCCTTCTGCTCCCATAGTAAACTAAAGTTTCATTTCTCTCCAAGTGCAGGAAAATGTATTTCTTCTGCATGCCACAAATGGTCACAGGCTTTATTAATGCTTGTTGTCTCCTTGTCTCTCCTGCTTATGCATATGTGTCTTTATATAAGTAGTGGATGTGACTTGAATATTTCTGCATTTAATCGCTAAATTATACTAATATCAATAGATAATATAAAAATAACAATAACCCCTATTCCTGCCTTGGATGTATACCATCAATATACACTGAATGCACAAGAAAATCAGCCAATAACAAGGCAAAGTATCTAGTGCTATTACAAAATTAATATAATATTAATTAAAAGAAGATTACAAAGAGAGAGGAGGAGGAGAGTTATCATAAGCTAAACTTATATTTTAGGTGCACTGCACACGTGACACCTAATCCTGGCAGTAGCCCCTCTAAGAAGGAAACATTGTGTCCTCCAAAGGATAAAGTATATTACATGTCAATGATGTATACTTCTAGAGGCCATAAATTAGTAAAAACCTTGTCTGAGATTTAATCTAAAATCAATCTGATTCACAGTCCCAGGAATTTCTATTTTTTCAGGCTTCCCTTTCAGGTAGAACTCATATATAAAGAAGAGTGGACCCTCATCGTCCTGTGTCAGTGTGGTTTGATTGGGTCTTCTAGAAAGTGGAAGTTTCCTTGGGAACATTCAGTTGCAAAGAAGTTTGAAGAGGAAGTGACCCACCTCTGCCTTCCCAGACCTGTAATATAACCTGGTGAAATTTCTGTAGTCTCCTTATTTAGTCTTTGTTTCCCCAAACATTACAAATTTGATATCATTTTCCTTTTCTATTTGACAGTCGTTTTCCTGGATTAATACCTTCCAGAGTAGACACAGGAAAACAGAACACTGGAAAAGTTATCGAAATGACCTCTTTTGTTATCCCATTCTCTTTGACATTGCAATGAATATAAGTTAGATGAGCATATAATATGGTGCTATTTCAATTATTTCACATATATGTTAGCATGTTGTGTTTTGTACTGATCAATTATGCATGTCCATGACTTTGAAGAGAGACATCCTAGAACTTCCAGAGGTAATACATTATTTCTTTACATGGGAGATTTGAACCTTGGTCATCCAGGGATGTCAAGCCAGACCCAGTGTGAACAAGTGCCAGGAACTGACCATTATGCAACCATCTTATAGTCTGGTCAGTGATGTGGAACAATTAACCAGTCTTTAATTCTGGCCTATTTAAGGGACAGTTCCCTGCTCTATACAATTCTCTGGGTAGTATGGGTTCTCAATAAATAGTGCACAGTATCTGCTTGACACTATTTGACAAATCCTCCTGTGAGTTAGAAACAAGATACACTTCAAATAGAGCTGAGGAGTGATTAAAATATGGCTAAAGGGTCCTGTTCTAACTCTAACAATTTTTTTTTTTTTACACTGAGACTTTATTTTTAGCTTCATGTTAGTGGTAATTTTATGCAGAAGGGAAATTGGGTTGGGTTCTCAGAGCTGTGTATGTCCTTATTTGAACACCTCTTTTGACTTCTTTCATGAGACTCTGTTGATTTCATGCAAAATTATGCAGGAAGAAGTAAAAAGGGAATGTTCCGCAGTCATGTGCCTGGTTTGCTTTAAACTCTGTCAATACCAGTTATGAGAAATGCTACCTTCTCCTTCTTTAGAACTTACTAAGAGAGGCAGGTGGTGGATATAAACTAATGAAATGTATAGAATATTTTTAAATGTCTAACAATGCCAAGCAGAAGCATTCACTGTCCTGCTTAAAATTCTAGATTAAATTAGTTTAGCAGTCTTGTTCTTAAATGGGAGACCTGGTAGTGTAGTTGGAAAATAATGCATTTGGGAGCTAGATGGAATAAGTCTCCTTCCTGATTTAGCAGAATGACTTAGGATAAGCCCTTAGTTCTTAGAATTGGTGGAAATTGTAAAAATTTCTTAATTTGTAAGCCAAAATTAATTAACCTTATGTCATAAAGTTAATTATGATTACATAAATAAAATACATGGAATATTTTCTATCACAGTGACAGCAGCTAATATAATTAATTAACATAGTCATGAGAGTAAATACTACTACAGTACTAGAAATATTTTGGTTTATCAAATAACTTTTATTTAAAAATTTGATTGAGATATAGACATATTAATTTCATGTATATAACATAATGATTCAGTATTTGTATATATTATAAAATGATCACTACAGTGATAAAATATTTTTTTAAAAAGGAAAATCTTGGGCTTCCCTGGTGGTGCAGTGGTTGAGAATCTGCCTGCTAATGCAGGGGACACAGATTCAAGCCCTGGTCTGGGAGGATCCCACATGCCGCGGAGCAACTAAGCCTGTGAGCCACAACTACTGAGCCTGCGCGTCTGGAGCCTGTGCTCCGCAACAAGAGAGGCCACGATAGTGAGAGGCCCGTGCACTGCGTTGAAGAGTGACCCGCACTTGCCACAACTAGAGAAAGCCCTCGCACAGAAATGAAGACCCAACACAGCCCAAAATTAATTAATTAATTAATTAAAAAAAGAAAATCAGAGAGAACATAAAAAAAAAAAAGAAAATCTTCCCCCATCTCCTTCACTCAGCAAAAGATTTCTTTACACAACTCTGAACATAATCTCAAGCTTCTTTTCCCTTTAATTATCACACATCCTGAATGAAGAGGGTCTGAGTTAATGAGGTTTTGTTTCATGTGCACCATCATAAGTAAAAGGAATTTTAATCACATGGACAGAGCTACATAAATTTAACATTGTACTTAATCATGAAATTACATCATTTGAATATCATACACGTTAAAGGCCCTTTCTTGGCTGTAGTACTTCATGAGGCCTAATTGGCTCACTCCAAATATGGGATATTTAATATTTAAGAGGAATAAAAGAACAGCTGTTTCCCACTAATTGTTGGAAACTGCTGTATCTGAAAATTTTGTTTCACAAGATGTGAATTATTTTATTCCTGAAACACATCATAGGTAAATTATGTTGTGTTTTAGCATATTAAGTCTTACAGCCTAGTATAAACAGAACTGAACAAAATAGAACTGCACATTTAAAAGTCAAAAGAACAAGCCCACTGCGTAAAGTCAAATATCATCAAAAAGATCAGTCATATAAACATGACCCACAGGATATAAATGTTTAACATGAACACACAGATGTTTTGTCATCTCTAAAACTGGAACTAGCAAGTTTTCATAGTAATGTTAGACCATTAACATATAGAAAGAAAAGTTATTATTTCCTGACTATACATTTTAAATATTTTGATAATTTTCTTATAGTTTCTACCAATTCTAACCGTAAACCAAAAGTTCTCTGAGGGTTTCCTTCAGCAACCATATGGAAGAAACAGCTGTTCTTTCATAAATAAAGAAAATTTTGCTTGGTATTGCAAAATGTCTCTTCTAGTCCTAATATAAGGGGAAAGGTGGAAGAAGACCTAGATTATGCTTCCATGTTCATTCAATTTTACAAGACGGGTTTGTTCACTACAGGACTTAGATGCTAAACCAAAGTATCACATAGAAATAAAAGGAGTTTTGGTTTCAGAGTATAAAGTAGCAATATTTGAACCTAGAGTAAATTCAAAGGGGTTATGAACTCCATAAAATATTGAAATCATAGCCATCACATGGTTGATAAACACTCAACAGGCTATTAACCAGAGAAAGTATATGGATGTTTTAATAACAAGTTGTTGGTATGTCCACTAACAGCTGATGAGGTAGGGGGATTTTGAAAACTCTAGTCCTATATTAAGAATGAAATTAGTTTG